>NW_028262391.1:22632500-23257500 GCF_047370975.1 Nipponia nippon
TGCTAGTTAGCACCTGGTAACAAGGACAATGCTCATTTGCATTACTAAGGATAAATGCGAAGAACTGTGTCAGAGTTTTGGGTGGTTTGGGGTGGTTTTGTTTTGAATTCTCTGCACATACTAGCCTGGTTTAACTTCTTTATGTTGCTTTTTCAGCAAAGAAACTAAAACAATATTGAACTATCGACCAGCGTACTTAAACTACTAAGTACCTTTGACTCCTTTTATTGAAGTCTGCTCGGTTTGACCTGAATCTGAGGCTCTTCTGTGCTAATTCAAGTTACTTTTAATGAATACATTTTATTTCTCCTGTATTCACTTTTTTTAGCTTCTTGCTGTTAAAATGTGTTTATATATGTGCTATGTCTGACCCTCTAAAAAAAGCTCCTTTTAGAGAGTTTCAGAGCTGACAGTACAGTATGAAACTGTTACCTATAGTATGGCTTAATCACATTTTTCCCTTTTCTTTTTAATCAGCTGTTATGGGTTCTGCCAGACGGTCAGCTTAGTGTCACCATTCATCTAGAAATCTGCCTGTGTTGTTCTTTATCCTCTCTTCCTAAATCAGCGTACCCTAATGGAAGAGCTCCTCTTCTATTTCATATTTATGTAATGGTCGTCCTTTAGAGGTCTTTCATTTTCCAGCATTGTTGTCTGTCTTAAAAACAAACAGAAAAACCCTACCAGTGTTGGTGATGGCCCATTAAGCAATATGAACACCAGTAAATTCAGCATATGCCAGCGGTTTGCTGCAGTTATTCCTCATTCTAATTATATCAGAGCTTGCCAGCCTAGTCAATACATTACAGAAACTCTTCCTGTTACTCACTAGTGCTGATTCTTTTCTCTCAAGCTGAATTTAGCTAGGTTCTTGAGTCTTCTCTCCTTTCATCCTTTTTAAACAGGCACCATAAGGTGCATTAGTGAATGGCTTGCTTTACCACTTCCATTGTTAATGAGCACAGGGCAGATCGGGGTGGGTCCCCTAAAAGCTCAGTGGTGAATTGATTGATTTCAGTCCCCTTCGAAAGAGACTATTTTGTAACTATGCTAAGTGAGGCATCTCATTCTGACAAATTCATGTAAGCATAGTGCAGTTCATGCAAGAGACACATTCTCAGCTTGGTATAGACTGGTATTGGCAGTAATATTAGTAGGTTCATTTGAAGTAATTTAGATTCTGCTCCTATATACAACTCCCTTTGAGTGAACAGATTTGCAGTGGACAGACAAGGATTATGTGTTGCAGCAGTAGTTAATGTGGTCCCCTGGGTTTTAAGAAAATATCCATGGACGATGGGTATTGTTGGTTTGTTTCGGTTTGGTTTTGGGTTTGTTGGTTGGTTGGTTGTTGTTTGTTTTGTTTTGTTTTGTTTTTTACAGAAGTCATTACTTACGAGCAACACATTTAGGTACTCTATAATATACCTCCAGTCCCCCGCGAAAAAAAACCAAAACAAAACCCCAAAACCAACCTACAACAACAAAACACCACTAAAAACAACAAACAAACTAATATTGAGTTTCAAGATATTTTGTAAGCCTACAAAGGGTGGGAAAGGTGGATTGTGATGGGTTTATTTTGTTTGTTTTGGTTTTTTTTTGTTTGTTTTGTTTTGAATCTGTCTAAAAACTGGGATGATGGTAGCACTTTAGTTTTTTAACTATACACCAAAAGCAAATCTTGAAACTTGAAATCAAAGACAGAATTCCCACTGATTTTGATAGCTGCGATTACATTCTAGGAGTTAAGCTAACCAGAGTAAGGTAAGGAAACCTATAGAAAGCACTGTGCAAATCCTAGCTCTCGGTGTGGCTGAGTGAGATGTAAAATATTAAACTTGATTTTTTTTTTTTGTATTGATGAGTGAGACTTCAAGACTAGTTTGTAATAGATGAAGGTTTACTTTTTTCTGTGCTCATAATATCTTTATTTCTTATATTGGCACATTCTTGACAGTTTCTTCAGCTATTTCCCCTTAACTCAGTATTGGCAATTCATATCTCATTTGTTTGCTTGCAAGCCTCAAAAATTTACATACTTTTCTGGAAAACAAAAAAACCCTCCAGGCTAATAAGAGTTTGTGGACCTTAACATTAATTAAAAAACATGATAGAAAATAAAAGTAAAATAAGAAGTCCAACTTGGCTGTTTCTCCCTAAGATCTCAGGGACTTTGTGGCCTGACTCATCATCTTTGAACAATTGAATTTGGTAGTACTGCATCATCCAGAACTTGTCAATGAATCAAAAAATGACAGTTAAGAAAAACAAACAAGCAAAACTCCATAAACTGTTCATTTAATTTGCACTCCATTTTTAAATTTTAAAATTCACTTTTCTAGTGGTAAAGAAATTGGTCAGGAAACTTTTGAGAGCATAGTGGTTCTTGGCGAAAACAGTACTGTGCTCTCTTTCTAATAGACATTGATCCCCAAAAAAGCTAAAACTAATGTAAGCAGTTTTTAGGTTATGAGCAGTGCTCGTGCTCCCTTTACAACACTTTTATTATCAGTGTGTATTGCCACTCCCATGGAAAGCCTCCAGCAATATTCAGATTAGTAAAGAGTTTAATACAGGATGAGCTCTCCTTCCTAGAAGGCAATGTGTTAGCAGTAGAAATTTTACTAGTAGCAAATATTTTGAAAATGTAAATTCATGTAAACACATGGAGCAAGTAAAGAAATGTTATTAAATGGTTTTTTAATGTGCTTTTCTTTTCCATGTGTAGTTTTTCCTGTACAACTTCTGACATTCTTTCACTTTTTTTAAAGCTTTTTTTAAAAGGAGAGCAAATCGAGACTTTTCTCCCTGTCCCCAGATTTCTACCCTAAACGTTTTGATGTGCAGTTCACTATAGGTTAAACCACACTAGCTACCCTTTGTGTGAACTTTCACTGGACTCGGATACAATCAGGAGGAACAATTACATTCCTGTAAACTACAAATTAATTCTTATTGATTACTCTAGTTTGAGCGCCCCTAAGGATTTACAGTCTTATCCTACAGACAGTTATATCCATGTATATCTTCACCTTCTGTGAGAATTCATTTTGTCCTGTGGCTGGTAACAAGAATGATGCTCCTCACCAGCTGCAGCAGTGGCCCCTGTGGCTTCATTTTATCTATATGTATATTTTATCTATATATTTAGCAGAGTGTAGGTTCTGCTCTCTGAACTGGCAAAGGAAGCAGGGGAGGAAAGGGTTAAGAAATGAGCTTTAATCAGGCCACACACAAGCTGTAGGCAATCACACCTCCCTGTTAGCCTGATCCAGATAGTGGAGAGACAGGGAGAGGTGTCAGCCTCCTGCCAGGGTTAAACCACAAAATCCTCCCACGCTCTTGTTGACATGCTTCAAAGGTGGCTGAGACGCCCAAGCCAAGAAAACACAGAGGAGAGACAACCTGCAGACCTAGACCGGGCAAGTTAGAGGAAACTCAAGAAGAAGCTAAGGCTAGGCTTATTTAGATTAAGAGCTGTGGAGCAGAATAAGGTGTTTCCACAGAATAAGGTGTTTCAGGTGTACTGAGGCAGAGCTTGTTAGTTGGTATTTCTTTATTAGGTTCTTTCCACGGTTCTAATATTGCAAGGTGATAAAGTGGCAAAAATGTAACCATCTGTGTTAAAGCAAATCATCTTAATTACTCATCCTTTTTTAGCATGATACACCTGCAGATTGCTGCTAGTGGTGCAGTGTGATGAGTTAGCAAATTGGCTGTCCATATGCAGTTATGTTTGGCTGCATGCTGGTCACTGAAGGAATGCTACCATGGACTGCTCATGTGTCATAGGAAAATATATATATTTAATGGAAAGTTTTTCAGAGTTACAGAATTTTGTCTTAATAATATGTAAGGAGATTTTGAATCCCTCACAAGGTTTGCAACTGTTACTTCCCAGAAAGTTTTAGCCGCAGTTCGAGACATGACATATATAAACCAAGGAAAGAAAATAAAGAAATAGGTGACGGGAAGGTAGGAATTCTTGAAGTAAGGAAAAAAAATTTCTTTTTTTGTGTACAAACTCTTTATTTTGTTTTATTGCTAGTCATTTTTGTGACAAGCAGTTTTGTAAGAGGCTCATCAGTAACATCTTGTGCTGCAGGAATTCAGATGCTCAAGATGTTAGTAAGTAATGAAACATAGTGCAGCCTTGCAGCTGAAATCTTACTGGCCGGGTAAATAATTGAGCTGTAAGTAGCTGTGTGTGTTCAGATGCTTTTCCCGGACTGGCCAGGTGGATGGTTTGGTGGATATTAACAGCAGCCTAGCGATCAGATAGGACACGCTGCATAGCTTGTTGCTTGTTTATAATGCTTTTTCTCCATCAAACAAAGTAGTGTCTGTAGTGGTGAATAATGACTTCCAAATGAATCTCACTGGCCAGTTTGTCCAGATGTTTATCTGAAAAAAGGGCGAACACTTCAGTAATTTTTCTGTTACTAAAGCAGAGCATGGACTGGTTCCAGCTGCACCCTGTGGTTTACGCAGTGTTGGGCTGCTTGCAGAATTTTCCATGCAGAAGGAACTCAAAGGAAGCAATGCCTTTTTTTCTTTTTCTAACACCTGTCTTAATAGCCATTTATGCTTAGGAACCACATATTAATTGGAAATAAATGCTAGGGACAAATCTAACTTTAAGATTATTTTCAAAAATACCTTTGCAGACATCGAGAATAAATACAAATTCTCCCTGAAAGAGTTTTAAATCTTCATGTTAAATTACTTGGGAAATCTAATTGCTGTAAATGCATAATTGCAGTTGGCTGTGCAATCTGCAACTGATTGACAGTGCATTTAAAGAGACTTTAAAAGCAGTAATGGCCACATGCGCTTGATGCATGTAAAAGAGGTGTATAATTATGAACGGCTAGTGCGAACACTGGGTTTCTTGCTTTCTGAGAGGACTTGAGGATAAATTTTATGATAAACCTATGATGTTACTATGAATTTTTCCAGTAAATGTTAACAGGAAATACCACAAAATTAAGTAATGTTTGAAATATTAAAACTACTAAGGTGTAAGTCCTTCAATACAAATTTTTATACTCCTAGTGTTTGTACTTAGGTGGTACACGTGTTCTCAGTTTCCTTCTTAATTCCTTTATCTTCATGGGTTGATTGATTGTGTGTCAGATGATGAGTTATGGCATGGGAAACTAATTCTTATGCAGGTTTCTTTCAGAGAAGTCCTACAGAAACTGTTTTGGTTTTGTTTTTGGTTTTTTTTTTTTTTGTTTTTTTTTTTTTAAGGAAATCATTATAATGGAGTTGACATTTAGTAGGAACGTCTTATGAATTTGGAATAAGTGTTGTTCTCTCCTAGACATTTTAAACTTTTCTGAAGAAAATGCATTCATGCAACAGAATTGTAATACATTTTATGGGATAGTTTTGAAGTAATGCATAAAAATGACTCTATTGTACTATTTTATTATTAAACTATTAAGTTCTGGTAGCATACAACCCTCTGGGGTTTTCTACTGAAAAATCAAGAAAATTCAAAATGAACCATATGTGTGATTGATGGTCTGCTTGTCTTTTGAATTCAATTTAGTATCTAATGCCTTTCTTGGCTTTTAGTGAAAGCAGTAGTACAAGAGCATGTTGCTTCAGTCTTAATTTCAATGAATATTAACAGAAAGGAAGGATTATGTAAATATCTATGCAGTTGAGTCCCACTGGAAATTCATTTGTGTAGAATTACTTAGGTAATGTTACTGTATGAAAAATTCAACGGAGGGGGAAAACTAACTTCAGTCCGCAATTGTGCCAACAACACGCTCTTTTTTTTTTTTTTTTTTTTTTTTTTAGCAGCGCATGGTGAACTTAAAAATTGTGGGTATATAGTTACATGACATAATTTATTGATTTAAATATATTTTTAAAGGAATCTTGTAAATCTTTGTTTTTATGCTATAGACTTTTTAATTTGTTTATACGAATGTTGAAAGTTTAGGCTCAGTTCAACTCAGTTCAGCTGAAGGTGATGGAAGTTGTGGGTCTCTTGTAAAGTGCTTCCTTAATGGCCTCTTTTTTTGTATGAAGTAGATATCTTTAAATTATTTAAGAATTCAATTTTAAATGTTTCTTTAAAAAATTGGGAATGATATACTGTGGCACTGGTTGTCTAATCTGGGATGCTATTGATTGTACCCTGATGCTGACAGAACTGTTTTTCTTCCCTTTGTGGCTTTTTCACCTTCAGAACTTGCACAAGGTGCCTCTGATATCCACAGCCACATTCAGTGATACGTAGAATAGATGAATTAAAAATCTCCAAGCAGAGCCAAGTTATAATTAAAAAGAAATGTTTTTTTAATCTGAAGTTTGTAGGTATCCATAGGCAGTCAAACATGTAGAAGTTAAGTTCTCTGAGGTTTGCAATCCAGGTCTGTCTGTGCCGTGGTTTAGAGTCCACAAAGTAGGATCTCTTCTTTTATTATTAAGATACAAAATGAATATAAAAAAATTCCATCACATTTTGCTTAGTCTCAGTTGAACCCAATTTTCCCCTGGCTTCCTCCTCTTCTTTTCTCAAAAAGGACTGCCTCAAACTGGTTCCTAATTTTATAGCAAGACCTTGCATTTCGTGTTACTCGCCACCGTCCTGATTTGAACAATCCCATGAATTTTCTTTTGTTTAAAGAATAAGCAAGGAAGTAAGCAAGCAAATGTTCAAACTTTTTCTTAGCCGGGGAATAGTTAGAGATACTGTTCCCTGAAAAGTCCTCATTTGGATTTCTTAATATGTCAAAAGTGAGGAGGGTTATTTTTAGCATTCCCATGTAGGTGCATGTTCTTTATTTCCATGATTCCTGCCCTGTTAAAGATACTGTTTGAGCAGGTGTTTCACCCATCAAATTGGCTTATGTCTGTCAGGCCATTTCTGTGCCATCGCCATGGTGTCAGCAGCATCTCCTGACTCTAGCTTAGAGTGGCCTCTCCAAAGAGATGGGGAGGCAGGACGCGCTCCTGGACTCGGTGACTGGACTTCTAGCCCTAGAGGAGCGTGGTGCAGAGCTGGACCTGGCCAGGCTCATGTTGGCCCTTGTGAGCTGGCCAAAGGTGCTGCACCTCTGATGCATCCTTGCAGCCCAGCACAGAAATGGGAGCTGCTGCCATCCCTGTCGCTGTAGGTAACCAACCCTGCTGCCCTATTTGAGAACTTTGTCTCATATAGGAAGGTTATGCCACCAGTTAACCTGTGTGCTTAGACCATCTTATTAACTGCTCTTCAAGGCACTAACTCGTTCTGAAGATTTTTTTTAATATATTTTTTTACTGTCTTAGATTTTACAGGAACTTGCAATTCACAGAAATGCCAGGTATGGCATAATATAGAGTACACAGAACTGAAAACCCCCCGACTTCTAATGTTTGTTTTGAGGCTTATGCCAATTACTATATGACATAAATATATGCACTGTTAGCACAGACTGCAAATGCACAACTGAAAATCCCTTATCTAGTTGTACTTTTGTGCTTGGGTAGGAATTGGTCCAAATTTAAAAACAACAAGCAAGTGGAACAAGTAAACAAGAAAATGATCCAAACTCCTACAGCCATCTGCTTGGAGTACTATATTTGAAATCTGTGTAATGGGAACCACCAATATTTGCTTTTCAGACTAAAATGCCATTGTAACTCAGTGAATAAATTAGTAGTTGTGAACTAGTGAATGAGTTGTGGCTTTTTTATCTTTCTTCTTACCCATTGTTCTCACGCAGATTGTGGAGAACTTTGTGTTTATTTTGGTTTTTGTTTGCTAGTCACAGGTTATTTCAGTAAATCATTGCTGGTTGGCAAATCGTTTGAGTCCTTTGCTGTGAAAATTTGCTGTTCATTTTGTGATTGTTTGAGATTCTGTTCCACAATATGTTTCATATGTATAGGGTCTTCTTTAGTTTGATGCTCTTATGTGAAAATTTAGGAAGAGTCATATAGTGAAGCGAGAACAGAAACAGAAATTAACATCCCAAAAATGTCAGAATCGAGGTATGTTTTAATGTATGTTAGGGGACCTTATATACCTATACATATACCTAAATACCTATATATAGTTCTTGAAAGAACTATAGTTCATGTAGACTGTACAAAATCAGAGACAGAAAGTTGTTAGAGCAAAGGAAATGATGCAATAAATTTTCCTATTTCTTATTTTCATTCACTTATAGTCTGAACTACTTTGGAATCATAGGTTATTTTTAAACTGCAGAAATAAATTATACAAGTAAAAATGCAGAAATCTTGTCGCACAACTTTTCTGATAATTTTCTATTTAGAAATGGCAAGGAAAACTTTTGCATTGCTGTGGCACAGATTTTACCCAGCATGTCAGCAAAGAGTGGGGCAGTTGGTACTACAGGTGTTGTAACATAATGCTGCTTATTTCATAGTTACTGCTGCATATTTGGGGATTTCGAGGGGGCAGGGAAGAGTTTGTATAGCCTGATGGAACCTTAATAAGCATTACAATCTATGTTTTGTACCGTACTTATAAGCAATAGATTTCTTTTTTTCTATAGCAGATGAGGCAGATGATCAATGGTCTTCACCTCTTTCAGGAATTTATATTTTACGTTTTGATTTGCATTCTGCTTGCATGAAGCAGAGGAGTTTCTTTTGTTCACTTTTTAAAGAGAAAAATATGATTTAAATACTGTGTTGTGTTTTTCCTTTCTTTGCAGGAGATGCAATTAAGGCGTAGCTTGCTTTTTATTGTTTAAGGTTTTTGCCAACTTATTGCCACTACTTTCAAAAGCCATCTGAATTCCTGGGGAATAAAAAGGTGACCTCTCTTTAGTGCTTAGATGAAGTCTCTTAAGTTAGTGGAGGCTTTATAATCCACCCACTGGAGACAGTAGGAAAACACCAGTGTTACACTGCAGTGGGACTTGACATAGGGCTTATTGGTTATACATGTAACATCAAATAAAAGGATTACATGAGGCTTGCACTGACTTGGATGTCTCACTGCTTTGAAACTACTTTTAGATTTTTCCATCCTATACTCGGAGATGGACCGATATAGAGCGTTTTACTGGCAGCATGTTTTTAGTATGTAGGTGGCTGTGTAACTTGCTTTTAATTGTATTCTGATTATCCTCTGCAGAGCTGGCATGCTATTTGTTTTACTGCCTGAGCTGTCCTAGAGCTAAATCCCATGTTTGCCTTTCTGAACCAACCAGCAGTAAGATATCCTTTGCTTGGTATCTTCTCTTGCATAGCTACTCCAGGTTTCACGTTCTTATCTGGGGTGTAACTGGTAGCAGAGTTTGCATGCAAACTATGAAAATGTTTACATTTCAGAGGACTGAAAAAACTGCCTAAGACTAAGTAGCAGAAAAAGAAACTGGTTAATGCCTCTGTAAAGAGTCCTATGCTTTCTAAACATTCGAGAAATCAGGATTGTGAGCACTCGCACAGATATTAAATAACATGTATGATTCACTGGAAGATCACTATTGGAGGCAAAGCAGAAACTCAGTTGTTCAGCTAGTGTTTTGCTCTGCCCTTTAGACTCATCTGTTCAGATGGAGCAGCCACTGAATCCTTCATCTCTGATACTCACTTGCTTACAAATATGAAATTTATTTCCTTAAGATGAAACATCATGGAAATGTTTTAGAATATTATCTTGTAATATAGAGTCTTAGTGGTCAGTAGTTAACAGTTAGTACTATTACTTACTCGTATTTGGTCTTACAGTCTTAGTGTGTGTGTGTGTGTGCTGTTTTCTATAGCGTGGATGTTTAATAGATGATTCAGAAATAACATTTATTAAATATATTTACACTGGTGAGTAGCTTCTCTGGAGAGTAACAAACAGTCGCTAATTTTCCATTCCACATAGAACTGCAGTAGCATCAGGTTATAAGAAACACCTTTGGAGTAAAAGTAATCCTCTTTCTGTGTCTGTCTTGATATGGAAATTAGTTAACTCGGGGCTTGCTTTGCATTAAAAAACCCAAAACCTTCAGTCTGCTAGAAATGCCCATTATTTGCGTATACTATTGATTTAAAATCTCTCAGTAGAATAACATGGATAGATTCTTGAGGAAACACAAATACCTGCCTGAAGTTCACAAAGTCATTATGGTGAAGGTGAAACATTTGTCAATAGTATCTGCAAATGCTTCCTTTGCCTGAAGGTTATGTTACCATCACCAGGTGTGGCCAAATACCGTGAAGCCTCTTTGTTTTCTCCGCTTTTGGTGTTGATAATGGTATGGTTCCATGTGTGAGAAGTGTCTGTCAGCAATAAGTGCGGCACACAGAGGCCTCATTGACTTCTCAAGTAAACTAGATTGCCAGGTCTAACCTACTTGTGACTTTTATTTGATATGTCAGTTGTACATGTTATATTCTTAAAAACTCTTGTGTGATTATATGTTCTTGAGTGGAGGGTTAGATGAAGATTAGGGAGAACATCAAAGCTGCAGTTAAAATGAAGAAAGATGAGTTAAAGCTAAGTCATTAGAGATCCCTTTGAAGTGTTTACAGATTAAGCCCTGTCTCTTTTAAGTGGGATACTTATCTGCCTTTCAATATTTAAATAATAAGACATGACAGGGAGTGCTTTTCTGAAGGATTATTGTATGCCTATGCTGTGTTGTAAGGCATCAGGCCAAAGGCAAGTGACTTCAGTTGCAGAAAAACTGTAGTAATCCTTTAAATTCACTGCTGGAATACCTTTCTGCCACTATTAAGCAGACATTTCGAAGGTGAGAAGACCACACAGCAATGCCCTTTCAGATGAGTGTTGTAGATGATAATGTGACACTGGCATTGGCTAGAGTTGGGTATGGCTTTGAATGTGATGTTTATGTTTTAGGATAGATAATAGATCTTCTTGTAAGATGTTTTAATGACATTTTACAAGAAACAAGTTTATTATCCCTTGATCAAATTGAAACGCTGACTATGTCTGCTACCTGTGCCAATTCATTTTGGCCTGTCAATCTTAATACAATTGTTAGAACAAGCACAGGAGACCTGGTGGACTGTAACCATGTATATGTTAATGCAAATGAAGGCAAACTGAGTCTGAAGGTGCTTTTCTGCATAGAAAGTGACAGCTGGCTTTTCATGTGTGTAGCTACACAGTCAGAAAACTGTTAACATTTCCACTAATAATTCTACGTATTCATAGCCATACCCAGAATTATTCTTTTTATAGTGTGAAATAAAAAATAGTTTTTTGGTTTTGTCTCTATACAAAGTGCCTTTTCCCCAGAGAACCTGCAGTACAAAAGTTCATGGAATCATAGAATAATTTATGTTGGAAGGAACTTCTGCAGGTCATCTGGTCTAGCTTCCTAAGATGAAATATAACAAGAGGGACAAAAGGGAGGCAGGGATGGAATAATCAATATAAATACAAAAAGTGTGCAGTTCTCATCCAGGTCCAAATAGGTCCAGTCACTGCCTATGAGCCGGTGGATGCAGTCATCTGTGTATTAACAAGTATTGGTGAATTTTGACAAGTCTTTGAGGGACAGCTTGATCGGTAGGTGTGCTGATAAATGAATGGTACTAATGGAGAAGGGGAGGGAAAGGAAAGCAGAAACAGGCCTACCCTTGTAAAAAAAACCTATTCACCGTTTTATAAAGTTAAATTTATATTCTATTGAAAGGTTTCTGTGCTTGGCTTTAAAAGCAAGATACTACCTGTATGTACTGGGATGAGATATACCGTTCTGTCAAGTAATGACATTTATTGGGAAAAAATAATCATAATAACAGCTCTGCATAATTGTAACTACATTTCATGTAAACATGGTACCCCAGACAAATATCTTCTGTGCAGTCTTATTACAGCGTGCGTATTCATCCTTTCCTTTGAGATCTGTTGCCTATAATTTCTGTTGAGTCACCTCACAGACTGTTGTAGATGGGAGTGTATTAATGGCTGGTAGTAGATGGTCTGTCAGTAGGAGATTGGCATTAGATAGGATGTTACTTTAAGCTGAGGTGGGGGGAACACGTTTCAAAAATAATAGTTGTAAAGTAAAGCTTCCTCTGTTTGAAAGAATCTTGAATACGTACATATGCCTATGGTGGGTACAAATCCATCCTGGCTGCTTGCCAGCAGAAACTTGATTTCAAGAGAATCTCCTCTCCTAAGGATCAAAAACTCTCTTTTTCCTGATGATGTGAAGACCGAGACCTGGTAACAGAGATGTTGCTAGCAGCTGGCATGCTCACTTGGTTCCAGAAGTCTTTTTCAAGAGGATGAATCCTACAAAATTATTACCTGTAGGTCTTCAGGACTCATTTTTTAGTCCCAGGCCTGCTAATGTGAGCTCAATATGCGTCTTGTTTTATGTGGGTCACTTTCCATAAAAAAACCCTGCATTCCACACTTTCATTTTCCTATTTAATTTTTTTAGTGCCTTTTAAAGTACAAAAAGGCATTTCGTATTTTTATGGAAAGAAAATATTTCTTTTTAACATGGTGCCATTCAATCCACATCTGATGCCTTTTTAGTGTTTAAAATTTTACCATTAGAGCTACAGATCATTCATCTGCATTGATAATGATAGGAATATCAAAAAACTTTTATTAAGGTTGTCATTGCTGGAACTGAAGATGTCTAACTGTAGTGCTTTTTAGTATGATGAAGACTGGCTACCCCTTTCCATGCTGCATCACTGCCGTCTTCTACAAAGATACCTGTGGAGTTACTGTCAGGGCTTGTTGAAGGAGGCTACTAAGTTCTGAGCAGTTGAGTATTTTCCTTGCTTGATACTTTCTTCTAATATAAAGAAAAAGAAAAACTAAAAAAGATGTTACACAGCAACATGACTAGCAAATTTGTATTAAATTTACTCTGTCTCTCTGATAATGCTAGAGCTCTCTAGGAAAAAAGCGGTTCTTGATTTCCCAAACCTCACAGTCCAGTCAGAGCAACAGCCGCTGTGACGTAAAGCGGTAGCTGAAATGTGCGGGCAGCGCCTGCTGCACATGCGCAGGTTGTACTGAAGCGGGACCAGTGGTACCAGTCCCACCCTGGGAATCTCTCCCCAGGGATGCGTCGCTCTCCCTGTGCATGTGGAAGCTCTTACGTAGCATGAGTGTGCACGTTTCCCTTTGTGCTGGAACTCTGAGCCTCTGTGGCTGTAGCCATAGCAGCGTGGGTGTTTTTCCTTTTTTGGGATATTTCAGTTTTGCTTAGAAGTAATATTTTCAGTTTAGCAAATACTCTTTGCTGAAAGGTTCAAGTTAAATTCCAGACAAAATTGCTGTATCATAATGAAATCCCCTGTGGTTTATCCTGGCATAACAGCAGCTGCGCAATTGGCAAATACTTTCCTCTGTGCAGCAGGCCATTTTTTGGTAACGTGTACGACACACAGTTTTCAAGTTAATGAAGTTTTCTACTTGCAACAAGTGAAGGTGCAATATTTGGCAGGATTCCTGCTAAGAAATACAACCTTAGAAGATTGCTTTTTAGTGATTTTTTTTTTTTTTTTTAAATTCAAAGATTTATTTGGATCACAAGTTAAACAAAATGATAACTTTCTAACATACCTTTGGAAACGATACCCAGAGACAAACTTCTAGCTTCTCCCTGTCAAACACAAAGGTGCCATGTAAGAGGTTCTGTTACGTGAGGGAAACAAATTACAGAATTTTCACAGATGTTTAAAGGGGAATTGAAAAGTCTGTGCTGTTTCAGAGCCTTATGGGTATCGGATGTCATATCGTATCTTGTGTAAAATGTTTTCCGCTAACGTGGAGATAACCATCAGTGTCACATAATATGAAAGCTTATTAATCATTCATGAATCTCGTATTGACTATTTCTAAATGTACCTTAATATATTATCAAGAAGACACAGGCAAAATAATTCTGAAGAAGGCAGTAATTTATGGTGAGAATTCCTATTTTTTTTCTGCTGCAGGTTTTAAGATTGCTGTAAGCTCTCCTTGCTTGGGGGACAGCTGAATGTCTCTCAAGCAGTTTCTTGATGAGTAGCATTTTCAGTTTCCATTCTTTTTGCCACTTCTCTCCAAAACTGTCAATATTTTAATTTATTACTATTATTTTTTTTTTTCAGTGGCAAGCAGGAGAGTGCTTGTGTTTCCTTGCTAGGTTAGGTGGATTGATAGATAAGTTGCTTATTATGTGTCAGGTGAGAAGAGTCCACACACCGTCTTCCTGGGCGGAGGAGCCTCCTGCTCTGGGGACAGGGGTGGCAATAATAGCCCAGGCCGAGAAGAGAAGGAAATAATTGCTTGATGAGAGTAGCTGTACTGCAGGGTGGGACAAGAGGGGCTTCCAAGTTGGTCTGCCCAAGGTGTTTGGGTGGGAGACCACTGCCTTGGAACAGTTATTAAAAGCCGGGACTGTCGAGTTGGATTTAACACAGAGTTTCTATTTTAACTTGCTCTGTTTTACTGTTCAGCTCTATAACAGGATGTAAGTGAGGAATGCTGTCTGTCTGTATTCCAGTTCCCAATCTGTTTGGGATTTAGCTGTTTGGGGAATGTACAGTAGATGATGTTATTGAAATAGAAAGTTTTCCTCTTTTGGTGCCTTGTGTTACTCTTGTTGTTTTGGAACTAATGGAGGATGCCGCTTACCCGTCTGGAGCTTTCTCTTCCAATTATATTTCTAAAAATGAGTTTCACAAACATGTCAGACTGATTATATACACAGTAAAACTGTTCCTTCAAATTATAACTCATAGTACTAAAATATGTGGCTCCCTCAGATATATTTCGTCTGCCTGCCCTTTTTGTTTCACTTGGCAGATAGAAGGTGGTAAGAAAAGTCTTTAGGATAAATCTTTAGATTGGAGTTGTCAGAGCAGCCTAAGGGAATTCAGGTGTCCAAATCCCTACCCCAGCCAGAGGCTTTAAAACAGTATTTTATTCCTGCCTATCAGCTCATCAGCAATGATGGGGCTAGATTAAGTGTTTCCATTCAATCAGTTTTTGTTGGGCTAATGTTTACTAAGTGTTTGACACTGAGCCACTGGCTTTTCTCTACAGCACCTGCTGTTACACCCCAGGGGTTCCCCTTTCAACCCAAGTGCTAGGCAGGCCCGCGTTGCCTTCGCTGGAAGGTCAGGGACGGCCAGCCCAGTGGGCGGTCATGTCTGGGAAATATCATTTGCCAAAAATACTCCTTTTTTGTAAGACTGAATTTTCCACTAGTGATTTCTATTGTAATGAGGGATGATAGTACCTTAACAAATACTGGTAGTGGTTAAAATCAACTAATTTTCATCTTGTTTATATCACTGACGATTGTGCCTATAAAGATTTTTATTGACTACAGCATTGTGGATGTCTCATTAAAAGCATTCATCGTTGCACGCTGGCATCTTTTATTATGTCATAAAACTGCAGTGCTACATAATGCCTGATTTTTCACCCGACCATGTTATAAAGCTAAATCCTTTCAAAAGGTAGATAGGTTGTTTTATACTAGCAAGATTAATGCTAAATGTTACCAACCTCAGCCATGTTCCTCGGGGGAAGATGAAATAAAATTCAGTGAGATGGTTTTGAGGTGGAATTCTTCTTTTTAGTCATAGTCTCTACCATCCGATCGGTAGCGTAAGGCAGGAAGTCTGTTAACTGACTTAAAGAAAAAGAGCTGCCTGGTTTAAATTTGAATGGTATTGTTCAACAATGTTGTGTAATTAGATGGGAAAGCAGGAAAGTCCTTTTATTAGAGATGTCTTTGTAGACAGTAGCCATGAAAGCCACAGTGGTTGATGCTAATTACCATATTTTGTTTAAACTTCCATCTAAATGAAAGGATCATTCAATTCAGAAGCTGCAGCCGTACAAAAACCACAAGTGCAGTTGAATTGCTGCTGCCAAGCAGATGGGGCTTTGATCAGAATAAGTTATTTGCAGCTTTATTGTCTGGCTGCCAGGGTGGGGCTTGCATTGAACCACCTTGCTCAGAAGAAGGGGAAGGGGAGAAATGGGTCTTGCTGATCTGAGATAAGTTCATGGGAGAATTTTCCCATTCTTAGATTATTTTTGCAGATGAAAACCCAGGCTTGAAAAGAACAGCAGTAAGGTACTCGATATTAGGCTACTCTAACATGTTACATGGTTTTTGTAGGAATACGTTGGTATGTTTGTTTTAGTTTTAGTATGGGAAGAGGAGGAACAGAGAATGTTGAGCACAGCTGACTGCATATTTTTCCGAGGTCAATTCTGTCTACAGCATATGAGTTAAAACTTGCACCACTATACTTTTTCACTGATGTATTTCATACTGTATGGGATGGACAAAAACTTAGCAGCTTCACACATCTGAGATGCTTTCTGCAAACACAGTGTTGGAAACTGGTCGATTTACAAAGCCATCAAGAGAGTAGGATTGGGGTAAGTGAGAAAGAATGCAGGAGAAAGGACAACAGCGTGCTAAAAGTTTAGTGTTTTTCTGGGGGATTGGTTTTTTCCCAGTTATATAGCGTTCCTGGGATGTATAGGGGAATCTTTGATTGCAGCAATTTACTGATACAAAAACTGATTTCCCACAACTAGTGGAGAAGGTAGGAAACATTACCTGGCACTGTGTGGATATGAGGTGGGAAATCAGTATAGATGGAGTGTACTGCAGTATAAAAGTAGAAACACTGTAGACCAGGACTAGTCTGAGCAATACATAGCAAACTTATTTGCTGTTTTTAAATTATATTGATTGTCCTCTGTCTTGTCTTCCAGTGAAAGTGAAAGCCTAAAAGTGAGAATTAATAATGTCTTCTGTGATCTTGTTAGTCAAAAAGGATAGCTATGAACACGGTCTTATTTTGACCTGTACCATAACTATCTACATTCAGGCATTGAAGATTTCTCAAGCATAGGAAGTCTTTCATATGCAAAGGCAGAAAGGAGAAGGGTGGGGGGTGGGGAAGAGGCCAAACCTGATAACTCTGAATTTCTTCAGTGTTGCACTACAAATACTCTGGCAGAACAGTAACATTTCCAGGCAATTACCATTGGGAATATTTGGAGGCCACTTCAGAATGACTTTTTTTTTACTTTTTTTTTTTTTTTTTACTTTTTTTTTACTTTTTTTTTTTTTTTTTTTACTTTTTTTTTACTTTTTTTTTACTTTTTTTTTACTTTTTTTTTACTTTTTTTTTACCTTTTTTTTTTACCTTTTTTTTTACCTTTTTTTAAACTTTTTTTTTACTTTTTTTTTACTTTTTTTTTTACTTTTTTCAGAGATGATAATCCTGTTTGTGTGCATGTTAGTACATGCTGGTGCTCAGCGTCTGGGATTTGGCCTTCACCATGTGTGTGAAGCTTGATAATGGTTTACCCCCAAATAACAGTGCATAGTCTTAAATTGGTCTAGATATTGAGATCTGTGTGATTAGTACAGTTGAAGTGGATTTGCGATAAAACTGTAGACTTGCTGAGACTGACTTCCATTTTCACTTAGTTGATACAAAACCAAAACAAAGCCCACAAAACCACCCAGAACCTCCATACCCAATCATTTTGATATATTTTGCTTTTTTTCTTAAAGTCCTTTCTCTTTCTTTTACAATTTCACTTCTTGTCATCTTTCTGAAAAAAAAAATCTCCATGGTGCTTTACACATAAGAGGGCTTCAAAAGAAAACGTTCTAACAATCTAGTCTTTGTGTCAGACTATCTTAAAAAAAAAAAAGCATGAGAAAGTTTGAAGTCAAAGGGTAGTTCTTAGCACTTAGAAATTTTAATCGCATTTTATAAGTCAAGCTTTGTTTTAGAAGCACGGCAACACAGATGTCTTTGTTCTAAGTAAATTGAGTGCTTCTCCTAAAATAAATAAATATGAAAACTATTTTTGTAGTAAAAAAGAAACCCAGATTTGAGATGCTGTGTTAAATCAAGCAGATTTTGGATACAAATTCCTAAGCTTGTTTCAGAATTTTTACCCCCCCCTTGTCTCCCAAATGAAGCCATAGTAGCAGCAGCTTATGCGGTGGAGTGTTATCATTAACATCAGCAATCTGCTTTTCTAAGTGTAGTGAACATAGAGTTAAAGGAATTTAAAAAAACCGTATCACTGTCATAAGTGATATGGTAACACATGAACGAGACGCCCAACAAATCTCCAGCTCTTCTGCAGAGGTGACGTGCCATAACTATACACTTACCAGTAAGGCATTCAAATACATGTTCCCAGATTGTATTAATCTGATTTTCTGAAAAGTCTTAGAGGAATTTGAAACCTCCTACAGCATAATTTTTGGAAAGTCTGTTAAACTGTAGGACAGGCTTATTTTTTTTTTTTTCCCATAAGTGTTAGTGGATAAGCAAAACCTTTTTGTCATATTTTTGGCAGTAATATAACTTTAAAAAAAGAAAAGGGGTAAGGAGGGGAAATCCTTTAAAACCTATGTTCTATAAGTTTTGGCTTTTCTCCAGGTACAGAAGGCATCAGTGGTGGTAGAGAGAGAAGGCATTGGTGGCAGGCAGAGAGCAGAAACTTCGGGGTTTTGGGTTTTTTTTGTTTTCATTGTGATGGTAGAGTTTTGATTTCACTCAGCTGTAGAATTTGGTCTAATGAGAAGGTATGGGTAAAAGGCTCATGTTTTGATCATACACAGCTGGAATTCAGTGTGCTGCCAACATAATGAGAGATTTTTATTGTCTTGCTCTTGAGAAACGTATGGTAGAGTACGTGGATAAGCAGAGTCCGGTGTCTGCTGAACACTCATGCTCAGGGTTGGATAGTAGGACACATCTGAATTGCTGCTTCTCACTCTGTTACTGCCTCGTACCAGTAAAATTATTTGTGTAGACTGGGGTATATGCAGACAATCATGGCTGTAGACTCTTGAGGATTTTACCATAATGTCAGAGAGCATTTCTTTGATCAGCAAAACCTTTTTATCAGTAAAATGTTCAGATCAGTCCTCAAACTGAATTTGCAGGTCACATGTTACTGCATAATTGAAACACTTTTTGCTATTGAAATAATCCTTGACATATAGTAAGATGCAGTTCTGAACCTTACAAAAATGAGATCGAAAATGTTTTAATGTTGAACTTGTTGTGGTAAAGAATAATATGTCTCCATATATGTTATTGTTTAAAGGCCTGTGCAGATGGCTAGTCTTTCTGCTGGTCCTGTGCATGAAGCTAAGGGCAGACGTTGCAATTTGTTATCTCGACAGTACAATGAGTGTTGCAGTCTAATTTGCAGGTTTAAGAATGAATGGTGAAGTGATAAGAGGTGATAAAGATCATAATCTGTGTGAAGTAACAAGGACCAGGACAGAGTTGTGTCATTTACTTTGATGCAAATAAGGTATTTGTTCGGCATTTCTCTGGTAGTTCAAATGAGGTGAAACAAATGCAGAAAATCTGGGAAAACATGTCTATATACAAGAGTATTTACCATGGATGTCCATTTATCACCAAGTTATGCTAGAGACCAATATACCTTTCTTGGCTGGTTTATATCTTTATATTTGGATATTTTTACAAGAATAATAATAAAAAAGTATTAGTTAAAGAGCACTATACTTATGTAGCTTGTTTTCTTTTTTGCTTTCCTTTTTGAAACTTCGAGGTATTTCATGAACCATTATCATAATGACTTTTTGATTCAAAAGTTTCTGTTCTTATTAGTTGTTAATTAACAAATATACGGTGACAGCTTTGTGGCTGCTGTAGTGATGGTTTGAAAATAAGAAATGCATCCTTTTTTTAACCAGAAAGGAGTAAAAGTAAGCCAAATTCCTGATCATGTGTAAATAATCTAAAACTGGCAGCAATTCGGACAAGAACTTCCCAAATTGTTAAGCGTGGATTACAGCCATTTGGCATGTTCTTCTCAGTTGTGCAATGTCATGTAATACAGTAGCTGGATGATTTTACCATATTTTGGGAGACTATGTAAGTACTTGAAAGCTTTCATGTAGTGACTTCAGTCTTTTCAGCCTCTCAGGAAATAGTTCTATTTTTGAGTATTCGAGTTTAATCGGTGTCTGTGAAGAGCATTAAGGATTACTAAAGCAAAAAGCTCTCTGGGTTATGGATTCCTGTTCCTTAATATCTGCAAAGCTGGTGGTGCATTTTGGGGCATTTTCTGATTTATTTGGGGAAATGAGTGTTCCATAGGTTGAGGGTGAAATTACAGTATATTCATGCTGTCGTACAGAGCTTCTATCTTTAGACTCCTAATTGAGACTCAGAGGATTCCTGTATATCTAAAAGTAAGACATAGGTACCCCCAGCAGGTGATTTATAACGTAGCTATAATTATAAGATAACTCTAATTGCTCTCTAGACGAGTACGCCCATATCCATATAGCAGACACCCTACAGGTGTCTTGGTATGGGTTGTGAGGAGAGGAGACTCCTAACTTACATACATTTAAGTTAAACTTACATACATTTAAGTTTAATTTAAACATCTGAAGTAAGCACTGGGACTATCCCCCTTTGTGTCTAGTGGGTATTACTCTACAGGGGCATGCAAATCAAGTTGCATGCTGTAAATTCACATTGTTGCCTCTTATGCGCTGTCTTCCATGGGCGAGCGCTCAGTAAAAGGACGGAGTGCTGACTGTCCTGGTTTTGAACGTGCTCAAACACTGTGGGCTCTGGACTTTCAACCACACCTCAGCACTTACGCTTCTTCAGACTTTAAGAGGTTTTGATGATCTCATTTTATAACCATACTTGTTAACGCCTCTGAATCAATCACGACAGTCTGAGAACCTGTTGATGTGGAAGGTTGCTCCATACAAGATTTTAATCTCAATGAGGTGCTTTAATGTAGATTTTGTTTATTCAATGGCTGTTGGTTGCCCTGTGTGTAGTGAGTCATGATTAACTTCTGGTTTCTGCATAGTAGAATTTTCATTACATAATGTTTAAAGAACAATACTTGTGCACAGTTCCTCATATTCATGGGAAATCTGCCACTCATTTCAAAGTGAGTCTACTTATAAAACAAGTCCAGGTGTATTTAAGGAAATAGTTTTAAAAATAGCTGTCCTGGCAGTTCATAATAGTTTTGTAAACTTTCTCCAAAGCTTGAAAATTTTATAGGGAAAACTTGAATCAGTAGAGCATTTAATCTGGATGTACGGTTGTGTGATAGATATGTGAAAAGGCATCTTAGTCTAATTTTTTAAAAATAAGAAATAAAACTTAAAATAACAGATCCTAATCTAAGAAGAAGGTTTTCCTGCATATTACTAAAACGAATCTATTTCAGAGTAGGTTCACTAGAACACTGAATAGTTTTAGTAAATTGATCCTTTTTGCTCTGCTATAAGAAAATCTACATGGCGAGTTGCTTAAAGAATTGTAGTTAACTCATACATTGAGAATGACTTTCTTCTAGAGAGAACCTAATTGTGCATTTAACAGATTTCAGGACAATTTCCTTATTTAGAACAGAACTTTACTTTTGCAGAAGAGGCCTGGAGGGGCAGACTGCAAAGGAAACGGGGAGAACTTCCTCTGGGTTGTTTTGTTAAGATGGTTTTTCCCTTACAAGACTTTCTCCTCTCTGTTGGCTCAAGGTCAGCAGTGACTTTCCTGGCTCGCTTGAAGCACAGCAGTAATGAGAACACACCTCTGGAAATGTCTTTGTTGTCTGTTGCCCTTGGAATTAATCCTTAAAAAGGGTTTTGTCCTTAAAAGTGCGGAGGAGCAACATTCAGCCCTAGCTAAATTACTTTCCATTAGATTCAGAGTTTGTAGGATGGGAGACTGCATATGTTACTTATGCTCCCTGAAGATTTCTTCCTCTGTCCCCTCCCTTGCTGACCTTGCAGGGGCATTTGGCTGGAGCCAGAGCTGCAGTGGTGCTGGCTGACACACGTGGATGGAAGCAGGGGAGATCCGAGCCTGAACTGCCCAACTATTAAAGCTGCTCTTCAGTATTTGCCAAATGTAATTCCACTGGAGTTTTACATTAATTAGGACTTTGGTACATTGTCTTTGAAGATTAGTTAATCCTGTAATTGTTTTAGTGCTGCTTACTAATACAATTAACAGGTATTAATCCCTATGCTTTTTAAGAAATGAACAATAATAAGATTTCCATATCAGCTCGTTTTTCACATCTTTCCTGAGCTATACCTTTATGGCAAGATAGTACTAAATGTAGCTATCTGCAGTTCTACTAGGTTTAATTTGGCTTAAGGGGCCCTAAAAATACATTTGAGTTATAGTCAGCTTCATAACGTATTTCAGGTACCTGTACCACATCTCAATTTTTTTTGTTTGTTTGTTTTTTAAGTTTAATTTATTTTTTTTAAATTTCCATATTCTCAAAGCAACACTACTTCAAATTACAAGTTCAGTTGTCAGCAGTATGAATTAATGTTATCAAACATTCTTCCTCCCTCCAGATAGTAATTTTCTAGAGCCTGCATTTTGCTATGTTGCAATGAAACATGCTCCTCCACCTGGATGCGCACAAGTCCATGGGGCCAGATGGGATCCACCCAAGGATAATGAGGGAGCTGGCAGAGGAGCTGGCCAGGCCACTCTCCATTATTTATCAGCAGTCCTGGTCAACCAGGGAGGTCCCAGATGACTGGAAGCTAGCAAACGTGGCACCCCTCTACAAGAAGGGTCGGAAGGAGGATCCGGGGAACTACAGGCCTGTCAGCCTGACCTCGGTGCCACGGAAGGTCATGGAGCAGGTCATCTTGAGTGCCATTATGCAGCAAGTGCGGGACAACCGAGGGATCAGGCCCAGCCAGCATGGGTTTATGAAAGGCAGGTCCTGTTTCACTAACCTGGTCTCCTTCTTTGACAAGGTGACCCACTTAGTGGATGAGGGGAAGGCTGTGGATGTTGTCTACTTGGACTTTAGTAAGGCCTTTGACAGTGTCTCCCACAGCATTCTCCTGGAGAAGCTGGCTGCACACGGCTTGGATGGGTGCACTCTATGCTGGGTTAAAAACTGGCTGGATGGCTGAGCCCAGAGAGTGGTGGTAAATGGAGTCAAATTCAGTTGGCGGCCGGTCACGAGTGGTGTTCCCCAGGGCTCAGTGTTGGGGCTGGTCCTGTTCACTATCTTCATTGATGATCTGGATGAGGGGATCGAGTGCACCCTCAGTAAGTTTGCAGATGACACCAAGTTGGGTGGAAGTGTCGATCTGCTGGAGAATAGGAAGGCCCTGCAGAGGGACCTGGACAGGCTGGATCGTTGGGCCAGGGCCAATTGGATGAGGTTCAACAAGGCTCAGTGCCTGGTCCTGCACTTGGGTCACAACAACCCCATGCAACGCTACAGGCTTGGGGAGGAGTGGCTGGAGAGCTGTCTGGCAGAAAAGGACCTGGGTGTGTTGGTTGGCAGCCACCTGAACATGAGCCAGCAGTGTGCCCAGGTGGCCAAGAGGGCCAATGGCATCCTGGCTTGTATCAGGAATAGTGTGGCCAGCGGGACCAGGGAGGTGATAGTGCCCCTGTATTCGGCGCTGGTGAGGCCGCACCTCGAGTACTGTGTTCAGTTTTGGGCCCCTCACTACAAGAAGGACATGGAGGTGCTGGAGCATGTCCAGAGGAGGGCAACGAAGCTGGTGAAGGGTCTAGAGCACAAGTCTTATGAGGAGCGGCTGAGGGAACTGGGGTTGTTTAGTCTGGAGAAGAGGAGGCTGAGGGGAGACCTTATTGCTCTCTACAACTACCTGAAAGGAGGTTGTAGCGAGGTGGGGGTCGGCCTCTTCTCCCTAGTAACGAGTGATAGAACGAGAGGAAACAGCCTCAAGCTGCGCCGGGGCGGTTTAGGTTAGACATTAGGAAAAACTTCTTCACTGAGAGGGTGGTCAAGCATTGGACCAGGCTGCCCAGGGAAGTGGTTGAGTCTCCATCCCTGGAGGTATTTAAAGAACGGATAGATACAATGCTTGAAGACATGGTATAGATGGACTTGGCAGTGATAGGTTGACGGTTGGAGTTGATGATCTTAAGGGTCTTTTCCAACCTTGACGATTCTATGATTCTATGAAAATAAAGTTGGTTCCTTATTTGGCTGAATGATGGTTGAGATTTTGTTATGTATATGGTTTGGCTACTTTTCTATTTCTTGTGGCTCAAATTGGTTCTAATGGGTCCTACACTCAATGTTTTTAATTATTTCCCATCAATATTTTAAGCTACATGTCTCATGGTCTCAATGTTATATAATTAATCAGATCTTAATAATAAATGGGATCTTAAAATTATTTAATTCAATTTCTAATAGATATGTTTAGCATTTTCATTTTAGTAATCGCATAAAGAGATTATCTTTTACTAAGGAATCAAAAATGTTTCTGTTATCTTGTTGGTAAAAGTCTGTAATTTGAATTGGGCTTTTTCTTAGCTGGAATTTTTTGAGGGTGTCTTTTTTTGTTCTTAGGATAATTTTTTTTTTAATGAGGAGAAATAGCAACACTTCTTTTATGTAGTGAACAAACTTTTTTGCTGTAGTGAAAATCCATAAATATATATAGTTGAACTAACATTTTGAAATGTTGGTTGAATAGTATTTAATTTTTTCAATTATCTGGATCCACTTTCAGGAAAAAACTGAGAACCTTCTCAAAAGTTCCTTATTCAAAGTCAAGTGTAACTACCTAGCAGTCCAGAGACAGAAACGCATTCACATGGAACCAAGGTAGTTATACTCTTGGTTATTTAAATAATAAAACAAACACCTGTGCCTTAAAAGCCAAAAGCAGAGAAGATCAAGCAAAGATTTTGATTTTCAAAAGCAAATGAGTTAGTGCCGTAGGAGTTTGCTGAAGTGAAAGATGATTCTAAGCTCACCAGTTGAACAATATAGTCATGTTTATAGTGTTTACTTGAAATAAATGTTCTTTGGCAAGTGCCTCCTTTACTGAACATGCTTTTTGTCGGTTTTAGTTTTTCTGTATCATCCTCTTCCTTTCATCTTCTAGATTTTGAATCCATTTTTGACAAAGTGCGATTTATCTTTGTTTAAAAAAGAAAAAAGCTTTATGCATCTTGTATGTGGGACTTTTTTTTAACCTAAGAAAATTATGAAGGATCTTGTCAAAGTTGATTTCTTCGCGTTGATCTAAAGAACTCGAGTTAAAAGCTTTTTGAAGTGTGTAGCAACTGCAGCAGCAATTTATATGGATGGGAGATTAGAGCTATATAATAAATAGCTAGCTGCATATATATAACTTCTAAAAGCTTGCTGTATTGTCCATTAAATAACTTTTTTTAAAATTAAAAAAGCCTCTAATTAACCATGTGGTAATATTGTGGTATGACGAAGGGAAGTTTAATTTGGAGTAGAATTCATTTATTTGCCAACGTGAACACAGTTTGGCAACGTACTATCTAACTCCATCTCTGAGTCGAGCTTTCTGCATCGTAGTAATATTATTACAGTTTAATGACAGAGCTGCTGACTTACAATTTAACTAGCATGCAATTACAAAGCTTCTTGGGCAGCCTGTTCTCATTCCCAGCTCTGCTTCCATGGATGATTGCCCCAGAGATGGCTGACACTCTGTGGCTGTGGTTCACTTCAGCATCCCACTGCGAAATATTTGGGGGAGAGAGACCCATGTTCCTGAATTATTTCTGGAGGGAAGGATTGAATATCCCTCCCCTGCTCTGTTGTATCAGGTTTTAACAGGGAACACGGAAGTTCTAAAACTAACAGACCACAGTGAAATCTTCCTCCACACCCTCCACCATTGCCTTCTGTGACTGTGTGCTCAAGCTTTGCTTTGCTTTCCTCCTGCATAGCTTAGGGAAAGGGGATCCATGTAAGATCATTCCCTGTCTAGGAACAGGTGGGTGGTGAATGTGGTTTCATGCTCCTCTGACCTGCCTCACCGGGCTGTCTTGAGTACCAGCCACCCAACGAGGTACTTGTAGTGAAGATGACAGGATTGGTTTTCCTTCCCACTTCGCTGTCTCTGGGCCAGTGGAACAAAGGAGCTGCGCTGACTTACTAAAGCCCACTGGAGGTTAGTGTCTCATCAGAAGCAAGTGTCCAGTTGTGCCTGCTCCTGCTAGAGGCACCTGGATGTTCCAGGGAGCTCATGCCCAGCCAGTACCAAAAATATCGAGGATGTGCTGCTAGGGTGATCCCTCAAACTGTCTTTGATGTTCGATGTTATGCAGCTGAACGTGATTATTTCAAGTCATATTGAAACATGAGCTGATTTTGTGATAAAGTACCTATGTAGTAGACCTCTGAGCATCATCTGAAATTTAGAAATCACAGAAATTTTCTAATCATGTGTTTTGGGATTGGCTTGATTGCTGCAGGATATGAGAGGGAACAAAATTTATTTGAACCCTCCTTCCAGAGGGTTTAATGCTAAAGTTTAGTTTCCTAACCCATGATTGAAATGGTTGTTTTTAATGCTTTCTTCATGTGAAAAATCTATGGCAAAAGTAGTTAAGCATATGATCTCCAGTAACATACGGGATATATAATTTTGATTTCGCTCATGCTGATGGTGTTCTATCTACTGTGTGAAAACAAGGAGACGTGACAAGATGGCAATCTTTCCTTCCCTTTTTCTGAACAAAGAGGACAGTTTTTCCTGATGTGTTTCATACTAAATGTTTTGGGTCCTATGCCTTTTCTTATCAAATGTTCAGTCCTGCTTCTTTTGTACACCTGAAATAGACTGTGTCTTTTGTTTGTAAGGAATGCAACTGACTGTACGGAAGGGGTAAGAAAATGTCTTTCTGGCAAAAATGTCCTAGAAATTCAGCTTAAAACAGGAAAGTGCAGTTTTATATGTCTGCATATATATATATATTTAGGTATCATCAGTGATGTATATGTGTGCTTTGAAAGATCTGCTATTTTGTTTTTCAAGTATACTGTATGGTGGGTAGTTAATGTGAGAGATGAATGTGGCCTTGCTGGCTGAGAGGGGTAAGTCGGACGATGGCAGGACAGGGCAGAGGCAGGTAAGTCAGCAGCACCCTCTGTGGCACTGAATTGTAACTTGCTCTGTTTAGATCAAAACTCAGCAAATGGATGTTCGGGAGCATATTAGCAGTGTTGGTGCTGAGTTTTTTTCTACATGGTACTTCATAGGCTTCTAATAAAACAGAAAGGGAACCTGTAAGTAGTATCAGTTATCCCCAAATATGTTGCAGAGTGAGTGAGTTTGCTTTTTTGTAAGGCGATTCTGATGAGTGTTAGTACTCTGCATGTCTTCAAGACAGGGTTTATTGTTCTGGCAATCTACCAGTATGTCTGACTGCTTGAATATGCTATTATTATCAGTTAATGTTCTGAACTCAGACAGTGAACAACGTAAGATTGCTATTACATTTTCTTTTTCTTTCTTGGCCAAATTGTTCTTCTGTCATATGACAGAATTGGGAAGAAGTTACTGTTCAAACATATCCATTTTTCTTGACGGAACAATCTGCAAATGTAGATATTAAATGCTCCCTCTCATAACATGTATATAGAATACATAAGATATTTTATAATATATTTTGGAGTATACCCTGAGGGTATAGTTTATTAATAGAGCTAAACAATGACTAATTTGTTTCCATTAAAGATGTCTTTTGATAGGTTTCTGATTAAAAGAAAAAAAAAGTAGCTTTCTCTAAAAAAAGTGAAAACAGCTGAAATGCATGCAATTCAGCATTATGAAATGCATGATATTATGCAGTTATTATTTTAGATACAAACCAGTTAATCTTTCAAAGGAAAGGAGTTCTTGGCACATCCAATTTCACTGGCTGCGCTTCCTGCTACCACCAAGTGAGGTGTATGACAGCACTTCTTCCAAACAAGCAGTTCTCCTGTTAAAATGTTTGGATCACGGCATCCAGGAAAAATATCAATTAGAGGTGAATAGCTTGTAGGTAGGAATGCTGTGTTGCATTGTGTTGATCCAATTAACTGGAGGGGGCGGGGGAGAAGAAAATTGGAGTTTATGAAGTCCTTGTTTACCTTCCAGCACAGAAATATGTTAATTTTTCCTCTCTTGCTCTCCACAGTTTCCATTAAATGTCCTTTCCTCCCAGTGAATTCAAGGAAACTCAGGCATGTTGGAGTTTGTCTCAAGCTAAATGCAGGCTAAAATTTGGGAAGTAAGACTCACATTAGAGACAAAATATACAGTAGTGTTAACTCCTAAGAAAAGTAGGTTGATATAATGGAAATTCTGCCTAGCTCTTAGCTGCGTGAATATGAACAGGATCATTTGATTTATGACTTCATGTATGACTTCACAGGCGGAAAAACAAAGCACGTCTCCAACTGCACACACACTTCGTTCTCATTTTTGAGGGCTGGAGCTCTGCTGTGATAGAGATACAAAAGAAATCCTGGGTCTCAAGGTTTAGGGGCTTTTACACCAAAACTGCAGAAAAAGGGGACTCTATATTGGTCTGGAATACCTTTTCCTTCTTTCCCTAAATAAATTAGTCTTGTTTGATTTCTTCTTTACATCTTCAAACTTGCATTGTGTCTTCTCTGTGCTGATATGGCAGTGACACGTTTCCATATTTGTTCATCTCGATCTCATCCAAAATTCATGTGCTTCCTGAATATTAGCTCTCCTCGCTTTACCCCTCATCCTTATTCTTCTGTGACCTGCTATAGTTGTTGGAGCAGCTGCCACTACGATACTACCTTTTCCCCCATCTGGAAGGCAGATGGGCTAATCCACAAAGAGCCACTATTTGTTCATGGATCAATTTTCAGAGAGTCTAAAGTGAACAACTGACAACCTTCCCAAAGATGCTGAACATGTCCACGCCTGGGCAATGTTCCACAAAACAAGAAAAGTCTTTCAAGACTTTTATAGATTCCTTTTTATATATAGGTCATAGGAAGACAGACAGACCATGGTAATCGTTTTTAAATTAGGAGATTGTTTTGCACACCCTCTTATGCAAGTGCCTCTGCCCTTTTTTATTTCATTCTATTTTTTGAGAGAGTAAATATTACAAAAGGAAAAAGGAAGGACTTATTGTCCTGTCCTAGACAAAAGCAACTGCAATGGTTTAAGTATTTTACAAATTCAGCAAGGATTGTGTCATATCAGAAGACTAATGCTCGTTTGTATTGACCTATGATCTCTTAGATTTTTCAGTTTTCCTGCTGGCATCCTGCTCTTTATTTAAATAGTTGGGCTTTGTTGCCTGGGAAGTCACTGTATCCTCGCTGTTTAAATATGATGTTAAACTATTTATCCTCTGGTTTTGGAAAATTTGGAGAAGTACAAGATGGGCTAGAAGTACACTTAGTCTGTCATAGTTTAGTTAGCAGTGGGATGTATGCCATAGTATATCTGACATCATGTAAACTGCATGTACAGATACATTACCAGAAGAAAAAGCTCTGTTGGAGGGCAACTTGTTACTTATGAATCCTATTTTTAAATCAATCATAACAGATTGAAAAATAAGTGAATAATGGTTTTCAGGTGTATTTTGGGGGTGAGTTAAATGATGAGATTGTTTTCTTTTTCTCCTCAGACCTTGAGTTTCTATTCTAAAAGACAGTCAGTGAGATGCGTTCCCCTTGACAAACAATTATGCTAGTCCAGTATCTCTACTGCAATCAACGTTGTTTTCCTTCACAAGGATTGTATCTCTCTTGCGAGCCCTCTGCATTGTCCCTGGTAGGGCAGGTAGAGAAAATATTAACAGACAGTCTGCATATACTGTAAGTTGCTGGAAAGTAGCCCTATAGGAGTGACAGCCCCATAAAGAAAATGATACATTTTCACTTCACAGCATAGGATGTCACAAGAGTTGTAACACATTTTAATTGAGGAGTGGAACTGCTTTCTTGTATAAGCTGGCCCATGCGTATTGTGTGCTTTTCACCTTTGTTCACCATCTGTCCTTGCTGGAGCTGACGTCTGCCATCTGAGGGCTGCCTCCCTGATGCTTAATTCTTTGATTAGATGCTTATGGCACCCTCAAAAAGCCCCCAGAAAACCAAAGACAATCGTGTGTCTTTGTATGGTACACACTTCCATATCCCCATGGTGCTTTTGTGCGTACACCGTTACGAACAGCCTTTTGTGTGTCCAGACCCCAGATGGTTGCCTGCAGTCACAGCCTTTAGTAGAAGAATCATATTCAAATTGACTAATGGATAATAAACTGTACTGACTTTGCTTTTGATGTGAATGGATGTTTTCAAGTTGAAGAAACAAAAGATCTCCTGGGGAAAATTGCCAAAGATAGGTATCATTGTAAATCTTGAAGAGGAGGGGCAAGCTGAATAAATTACAACTACTTACTGGGTTTGCTGAGGAAGTAAGCACGGCAGAAGTTGAAGATTAAAACCCAGAAAATACGTCAGAATTAGTAGAATATATTAAATCCTGTTGTTTAGATTATTGCAGCTAAGCAACTAACACAGACTTTTTTGTATGTTCTGAACTCACACAGGCCATATTTGATATCTGGAATACTTAGCAGTTTAATTTTTACTGAAACAAAATGCTTTCAAGAAGAAGACTTTACAGTTGCTAGAGTATTCCCAGAAATTTGCAATGGCAATAACTGAAAACCTTTGAGGTTCTTTACCCTCCCCTCTGCCCTTCAAATCAGGGAACAGAAAAATGTGACACATCCTGAGAGTTTCAGATTAAGTTTCCTGGAGTTTCAGATGTTGGTAATCAGTCTAAGCAAAAAAGAGTCCACACAGATATTAATCAGGCTTAAGTGGTATCTTTGAGTAAGTATTCCAGGGTTGGAAAAACGAAGTTGTGGGGTTTTTTTGTTTGGTTGTGTTTTTTGTTTGTTTTTTTTTAACATGATGAAAAATGTATTAATGTAAAATTTTTTTTAGGTCTCTGAGGCATGTTGCTAAAACTTGTTTTTCTAATAACTAAATAGATTTTTTTTTTTTATCTTTTTAGAAGTAGTAATTAGCACCAGACTTTTTTTTAACATAGAAGGTAAGATTATGAAACAGTAAAACTCTTAGATATATCTAATATTCTTGAAATATTTTATATATATATATAAAGCCTATAAAACAAAGGTGAATGTCTGGAATATGCTGGGTAACAGCAGTGGTGTATTTTTATAGGAAGGATGTGAATAAATCCATCTTTGATGGATTTACCACAAGTTTTGGAAAATGCAGGATTTCTCTTTCAGAAGCAAGACAGAATGCAGGCTAAATTCTGCCTTTTCAAAGAAAAGGATCTTTTTTGGACCTACCTCTTCATTTGTCTGATAGTTATATTTTGAAATCCTGTAGAAATTATTCACTAAGTAGTTTAGGAAAGCATTTTTGAAACAAAAACCAGTCTGTTTCAGTTACAAAATTTCTGGGCTCTGTGTATGAGAGATACGTTATTACTTATATTTCCAGAAATACATCGTGGGAAAATCTGGGTGACAGATCTACCTGCATTAGCTCCTCATGACAGGATCTGAAAGAACAGCTAACCTGCTATGGTTTTGCACACTCAAGTTGCCTGTGATCCAAAGTATGCATCTTGTGGCTTTCCGCAAGTAATTATTTTGGGATGTCGTATTCACATTAAAAATAAAAAGATAGGAGAAAAAGATCATCACAGTCCCTTCTTGCTAACTATAAAGTCAAAACTTTTCCCGTGGGAGGCCATAAAGACCTATTATCTCACTTGACTGGCTCAATGGACAAGTACCGGTATTATCAAAAGCATCAATAATATCTAACCCGAGTTTCCTTCACACGTGTACTAGCTGATGTAACAGAATAAATACCCCCTGACCCAATGATCCAGGGGGCTGGATCAGTCATGATTCAACAAAAGCAAGCTAAGATGATATTGATGCAGTGAGGAGACTTAAGTGAGCTAGTGAGGATCCATTTGCACCCCAAACTCATCAGTGTCACTGTCCTTTTGCAAAACAAGCACATTATGTACTGCAGCATCAGCAGTCTTGTATACTGACTTGGTTTGATGTGTTCCTGTGACAGCCATTGTCCCAGACCCTATATCCATCTCTTTCTACTGAAAACTTTGTGTTTGATTTCTGTCCTGCAACAGACCTTCCTATAGTTGCATTTGATTGCTATAATGTACTCCGGGAAGTGCTATGTAGTAATACCACTTGAAAATTAAAGCTAGTGCAAAATATGATTATGTGCATTATTGGATTTCAAAGCGGAGACCACAATGCCAGAGCCTTGTGATGTGAACTAGCTGCCAGTCAGGTTCTGATGGGGCTTGTGGGATTGTAATGACTTGAAAGGGTCTAATGTAGTTTCAAAGCAAGTTCTAAGAAAATGCCTCTTTGTACTGGACTGCAGCAGCCAGTGGAGGTACGGGCTCTCTGGGCTTCCCAAACAGGAACTACCTCCTCAGAGATCATTCTCAGACAGACGTTTCTGTGTTGGAATTTAACCACTGGAATTTGCCCTTTAGGTTGTGCAGAACCCAAAATAAGTAAGTAGAATGAGTTTTGGATTGTTTTCAGTACTGTAATACCTATTGCCATTGTTTATCAATTGATTCTGTTGCATCCTCTGAGATGTCCCTACCTTGTTTACTGCTGGCACAAGTCAAGTAGTCATTACGGTGTTCAAGAAAAAAACCCTTCCCTAAAAACCTTGGACTGTCTTGTTTCTGTGTTGGTGGAAACTTATGGCTGTCTATGTCCAACTAAATTTTGCATGAAGGAAAGACTTGAATACTAACTCCACAGAGCAATCGGTTACTTCAGACCATGAGCTCTGGTGAAGATAATACATGAGCAAATCGAAAGGGGACTTGAGCTGCTGTCTCCTTACCTGAAAGTATTGCGTGTGTATAGTCTGAGTATTTTTTTTTCCTTATCTGATGTGTTTGGGGAAGAGACTTGACTGTGTTAAAGGATGTGAAGTATATAGTAAGCTTTGAAAATACATCTGAGAGTGTGGGCAGCTCTGCTTTTGGATAGGCGGACATTTGACATTTTAAAATAAGCTACTTTTGCAATGTTAAGTATTTCTGAATGTCATCCTTATTTCTCAAATGGAGCATGCAGAACCTTTATCCTCTGTTTAGAATCTTTGAACTAATGAAACATTTATGCAAGTCCTGATTTCCTAATCTCTCTGGGTTTTCCTCATTGTGGTTGTAGGGGGATGTACTCTAAGAAGGTAAATTCTAACTTCTGCTCAGTGGCCTATGGGAGCAGATCTCAGTCTCAGTAGCAATTTGTCAATTCATTAAGAGGTGCACGTATCCTAGCTTCCTGGTTAATAGTTTTGGTGGACTCCAAGTAGCAGTGGTAAAGTCTGAATTCGCTGTTACAAGTATGTGGCCGGGTGAGAATGAAAACGCCAATGCAGAGAAGCTCTGTCACCAGATAGTGTTTTGAATGGTTAGAGGAAGGCGTGTGCTTCCATGTTTCTCTGGATCCTTTGATACAAATGTCCAGCATTCATGGAAGCAGAGCTTTGGAACTGAAGTACTCTTAAGATTTAAACATCTTGCGTGGGGAATTTTGTGAACTTTAGACAGCTATAGCTAAGGTCATGTCTTTTCATGTGGAGATCTAAAATGCGTGAACATGAAGGTTTTCATCATAATTCTCAACTTTGGTTCCTCTGTAAGAATGATGATTGTAGTATTGCTGTACCTAAAAGGGCTGTTAGAAATAATGTGTGTTGCTTAAGCACCTTAAATGGAAAATATGATGCAATGAAACATAGTTCTTTTTACAATCCATAAATCTTAGTTTTGTATTTATGCTATCCTGTGGACTTCAAGGTGGGCTTTGTCCATACTGTCCATTCTGCTGATAACCTTTTGTTTGTGGCCTCGTTCAACTCTCCCCTCTGCCCTTATCTGGAGCTTGCCCAAAACTCAGACTTGCATTCAGGCCTGCATCCAAACGGGAAGAATTCCAGGGATGCAGATACGTGGGATATAGAAGCAGTGCCTAAATGGTCTTTTGTTGCGAGCTCCTTCTGCCTGTGCTGCGAGGCAGCTCTGACCGGAAAGCCGGGCGGCTGCAGGGTGGGCAGCCTGGACTGTCAGCAGAGCAGCTCAGCCTGGTACTAAAACCAGAGCAGACATTGACACCCTGAGTACAGCAATACCCAGAAACCAAGTGGATAAAATAATAGCAACTGATTTGTTATTTAGACGGATTGTAGGGTCAGGGCTCAATACTTACTGCATGTGTGTAGGAAATGTTTCCTAATTACTTTTGAGCAGAGTTGAAGGTGGATGAAGGTTCACCATGTGGTAAGTGTGGAACTTACCTTGAAGGTGAGTGTGTATGAGAAAAACAAATTTGGGCACTTAATTCTTTTTGGTCTGTTTGCCAAGCTCAGATGCCAAGAGACAACTTCAAACTATGATTCTCATGTGTGATACAAGTCGAAAGCAGATTATTGCCTTCTCTCTCTTGATCCTAAATCAACTTTCTTTTTCCTCATCTTTTTTTCTTAACTGCACTTCCTCTTTCATGGGCAGCAGTGGGCAGCTTTTACTCTCAACCCAGCAATTCCAAGCAGATAGGAGAGGCACAAGATTTCTCACCTGCCCCTCACCACCTAACAGTGGTGTTTCCCAGTCACGTAGAGAAATATATATTATTCTTAAGATTTCCTTTCTGACTGTGATTTTTATTTTGTGAGGTAAATCAAACCAGTGGAAGACTTGGGAAATCTGCGTAATACACAATGCTTACGATACAGCCTGGGTTCTGCCTTTCATGGTGCGCAGCTCCAGGAACTGTACCAAATGGGTCATTTTGTTGATTTTTGTGTCACAGAGTTTATCCTGAAAGGTTCATAATGTTATACAAACGTGTGCCTCTTCGTCACCTCCCCAGGTATTGTATGAGATCAGCTCAAAAGAACCGGCTGTATCTATACCATGCTCGAAGTCTGTTTTAAAATCGTGTTAGTATTTTAAAATGTGATTGTTTCCTATTCTTTTAATGAGCCCTGTGGAGAGGTGTATATACATTCTCATCTATATACAAATAGCATGTTCTAGCCCTCATTAATCAAAATGACACTTTCTACACCCTCAAGTGTTTTCACATTTGCACATGAAGTGTGTTCCCAAAACTCTGTGCTGCCTGATTGATCTCTGCATTGTTCCATTTTCAGACCTACGTGTCTAAAGCTGTCTGAAAAGATACAAAAGTTGACTTCTAATGTGATTTCTTTAATCTTCTTTTGTAGAACTAGTATTGCAAACCATGTAGAAAGTCTTTTTAAGTTTGCTTTTTGCATCAAGCTTGGCACAGGCACGAAGGACCACATCCCATCTTACACTGGGAAACATACTGCTTACTGCCAAAAAAAGTGTTAGGAGACACTGCTGCTTTGGGAAAGTGTGTAAGAGAAATAAGTCTGTTAAAAACTGAGGAAAAGAAAGCAAAACATCCTTCAAGGCATAGGCTTGCCCCACTTTGTTCAAACATTACCTGTTCTACGGCTCCTCTCCCAAATGAGTACCGTGGAACAGATATTAGTGGGTGCTCTCATCCAAGAGGAGGATTTAAATTCAGTAACTTGTCTGCGAGTAAAGAACACAGACGACTACTCATTTCAAGACTTCCACGTGCGTATATATAAACCAGACAAAGACGGCCTGAGGGAATGGGAAGCAGTAGAAAGCCTTTTCTAGGCTTAAAAACTGTGGAGCATATAGAAAACTCTCATTCATCCTTTGTTTTCTATTTACTGTACTCCTACCAGTTATCTCAAAGGCTGGGGGGGGACGGGTGTGTATGCGGGGCCTGGAGAGGAACTTGAGTTTAGTACTCTTATTTCGGTAGGGTTCTGGAGTGTCTGGCCCCTGGAGGCAGCTCTAGGTCCCCACAGAAGGGGTGTTGCCATTACCTGACACTTTTTCTGCCTACCTGGCACGTGTGAAACACGCGGCCAGTTTTACTGCAGCTTGGACTGAGGATTTCTTGACTAAAGACTCTCAAAGAATCTGCAGAATTTCTTCTCCTTTTTTTTATGGTCTAAGCGTGGGAATTTCTCTTGTCTGGCTCAGTTCTTTGCTAAAAGCCTGTCTGAAGATTTTAGTAAAAGAAATAAAAATAATGTAGAAGTAAGTATCACTATGAAAGAGCAGGGGGAAAGAAATCTTGCCCTCTCCATCCCTAGAAGTGTAAAGCATAGGCAGAACAGCAGAATTTGAGGAAAAATACTTATTAATAAAAGTTCTTCACCTTTCTAAGCTTTTATTGTCTTGTCCTGCAAGAGACAGTTATTTTATGCCACCTTTACGGACTGCTCTAAAGTCTCCGAGAGAGGTTAATCTAGTTGTGAGGTGGGAAGTGCATAGACAGCATGAGCAGCAGCATCTGACTTTTCTCATCCTGAGCTCTGCCCCAAGCGCTGCGTGTGTGAGAGAGAAAACTCAACATCTGTGTAAACCTATGCTGGTGTTTGGGGCGGGGGGGATTTAGAGCCAGAGATAATTAGGATTAAAAAACACTGGTTTTCAAGTTGGTATTTACTGATATTAATGAGTAGTGATGGAAGCGCTTGTCTTTTGACTGTTTATAACACGCACTGGTTTGACAGGACTTGCCTTGCCTGTAGCCTTGTAGAAGACTCCAAGCTTACCTTGAACTGTGTTTGGTTTTGGCATCCAAAAGTGTAATTAGAGCTTCATCTGCATGCGTATGGCCTAGAGAGATCAAATAATGCAAAACCCCCCAAGAATATACATGGTTTGTTTATACTAAGCCGATGAGTAATCCCTGCCTAGTCCCCGGCTCCGGCTCTCCCTCGCAGACCATGAGGTGCCAGCAGGAGCCCCCTGGCAGGATTTTTGGCATTTTCCTCTTGCTTCCTCGTCGGAGGGGCGAGCTGCAAGGCTGGGGCTGCTGGTGCCGCCTCCCGGGCCGCGCCGGAGGGCTCGCGGCGGGCGCCGCCGCGCGCTGTCTGTAAGAAAAGTTCGTAGGTGCCCGCGGGCGACTTTCACGCGTGGGCGGCGGGGTCCGGCCCGGCCGCGCGGCGGGGTCGTGGGCCGCGCGGCGTCCGCGGGGGCCGGGGCGGGCCGGGCCGGGGGGAAGGGGCGTCGCCATCTGTTGTTAATTCCCCGGTCATTGGATTAGTAACCCGCGGTGATGAGATCAGCGGGATCGGCTTTCGCGAGGGGGCACGGCGCTCGCCGCGCTCCCCAGCTGCGCCGGCTCTCGCATGAGGCGGCGGCGGGCGGCCCAGGGGGAGGCAGCGCGCACAAAGCCCGGTAGCCGCCACAGGCCGCCTCCCGCCTCACCGCCGCCCCCGGGCACCGGGCGGGGCTCCCGGGCGGCCCGGCCCAGCCGAGCGGAGCCGAGCCGAGCGGGGCTGCGCCGCGCCGCCCCGAGCCGAGCCCCGGAGCCCGCCCGCAGCCCCCCGGGCGCGGCGCCCGCCTCGGTGCCGGGCCGCGGCGCCTCCCGGTCCCCTCCCGCCTCCCCGGGGCAGCGGCTCGCCCTGGCGCGGCGGCAGTTGCTGGAAGTCGGCGGCTGGGATCGGTCTCCCTCCCGGGGAGAGCGCCGTGTGGAGGGGAGACTCCTGCAAGTCACGGCGGCTGGGGGTTTTGAGTTTGTTTACTTGTGATTCGTGTCTCTCCCGCTGGATTCTCTTTCTGCTCGCATAGCGGATCGATAGAGGTGCTCCGGTGGTGTTTTATGGTAAGTTTGCGATGGGTGGGTTCTTCTGTTCGTGGGAATTCTGTGCTTTGTTGCACAGTATGTAGAGAGGAGTTTTGGTTTTGGGTTTTTTTTTTTTTTTTTGAACAGTGCTGTTTTTCAAGCTGTGTTTAAAGAAATACACTTCTGAAACGTTTTCTGGTTTATAATGAAATATTTTACAATAGAAGTCAGTTTTCTGAGGTATAAAAGAGAATTATTTCGAGATGTTAGATAGCTAAAGATTTACATTTCTTATAAACTGAGTTTATTTGACTTTGCGCTGGTGAAAGCAAAACCTCTTGCCTGATGATTGCCACAAGCTAATATTTTACAGTGGTTACTTGGTGCTTTTTCCGGCAGTAAAAGCCAGACCTCAGTTCAGCTGCTCAGACGGATCTGAAATACTAAACTATCTTCTCGGCAAGGGTAAGAAGCAAGCTGAACCTTTGTCAAGTCAAGCCCGAATTTGTATGCGAGACTGGGATTTCAACAAAGAAAGGTATTGACTGAATTTGCCCTCACGTTATTTCTAAAAACTCCCAGCCAGGCAGTTGGCTCTGCTGTCGTTGGTAGGTAGCTATTTCTGCAGAAGGACCAAGGGCTGGGGAGCTGAACGCTGCCCTCGCAGTCCCATTCATTCCTGAAGCGAGGGCTTCGGTCTCAGGGCAGCCAAGGAAGTTGATGTGGCAGCGTCCATGCTGGCAGCAAATCATTTTTATTTCTTTGTGTTTAGGGCTTAGAGCCCTACAGGGGGGAAAGCGTCCTAGATAGAGACATGGCTAGCTACTACTTCAGTCGCTGGTTTGATGTTGGCTACAGCCCTTTGGTGCTTAAGTCATAACTGATATTTTTGCAGTGCTCCGTTTGCCTTCGGTGACAGAAGCAATCCCTTATAAGATATCTCCACGTTGCGGAAGAGCTTATCCTCTGGGGAAACAGCAGCCCCAAAGAGTTACTCTTGATGCTCGTGGCTGAAACTGGCCTGGCTTGCACAGCGTATCTCAAAGGATGCTACATTTTTAATGTTGTTTCTGTAACTAAAGCAGCCTGTCAGGGACATGAATATCAAATTGCCGTTAGATTATTTGGTGCTGCTGACAGAGTAATGCCAGATACTGTACGTTCTCTTAACAACAAGTGGAAGTTTTATAACTGGCCTTGGTAATGGAAGTCTGGTTTTCTTGGTAGCTTATATGCCTGAGTGTCTTGCTGCTGACTCTGGATGTCCTTGGATGACCGTCCTGTGCCTCAGTGTCCCTGCCAGGGCTGAAGGGAGGCCCGATACTTCCCTGCGTCACAAGGATGATAAAACTTCACAGCTCCGTGCCTTGCTGAGGCCCTCATGTGGGTGTTGCTCTGGAAGTACATACTGGTGCTGTTAGGCTTGAAGAGCCCTGTGCTCACACCGATATCATCCTACCAGTGTGCTTACTGGACTTCTGTTTGTCTTTGCAAATGTCACTTCAGCCAGCTTTGAAGCACCAGGCTTCTGGTTCGACAGGCTTTGGGGCTTGGGAGTAATAAAGCAGTGCCACCTTTTTGCAAGGAGCTTTTCGGAGTTCTGAGATTTTTGGTGTTTTGTATAGAAGCACAGCTGTCTTCTAGTGAAGTAGTAATTGAGTATTTTGCTTCTTGAAAGAACCAGAACTTCTAATTTTTGTTTTGACCAAATTACAGTCATCTTTATGACTTGCATTTGTGTAGCACAGGAATTTCTGAACGATGGACCATCTCTCCTGTGACTCCACAAGCAGCAGGTCATTAACTTGTCAGGCTTCGTTGTTGCTGTGTAAACTTCTATAATGGATTTTCCATGTACCAAGAAAAATCAAGCAAGCTATTTTTGTCTTGTTTTCCTTCACAATCACTGTTTGCTCCTCTTCTGTGTATAGGTCGCTGTCCTCTTTTTGTGGGGAAGGAAAATAATTTTCACACTGGAACTCAATGCCATGTCACAGGACTCTGTGATGGTTACTTTGAGTTGCCTTTTCTTAATTCAGACAGCTGGAGGCTTTTCCTTTGAGGAGCTGTTTTGCCTACATATATGAGGCATAGCGACAGCAATCAAAGAAGAAAGCAGAGCATGGTTTTCTGAGATGTTAATTGTTAAAAATACTTGGTGAAAGTGATTAGCAACATCGTGTTAGATACCCAGCTGTCCCATCCCCATAATTCTTCTTGGACAAGAAGAAGAGGGCGGAAAGAGGGATGCCTTTACCAGATTCAAGTTCTGTAAGCCATGCTGCCTTTTAGCTGTCTTCTCCCTTTAGCCTGCTTGGCTGCTGGCTACCGCTGCACTGACATCCATTACTCACTTCTTTTTGTGCTGGGGCAACATCGCTTCAGTACAAATTTGAGGCTTTCAGAGTGCTTCCAGGCACAGTAAATCCCAGCTTGAATAATGGTAACGCAGAGCGGCCTTGATATTCACTTCCATTTCCTCCCTCAGTTAGTGAGGATAAATGCACTCTTCTTCTTAATAGAATATCCGCGTGAAGGAAATCTAGATATATTTTCATTTTAGCAGGTTTCCCAGGATAGAGGTTTGACGTAAATGTTGCTGGACTTCATAAATCCTGGCTTAAGGCCAAGGCAAGACTGATGGTAGAGAGGAGCAGAGACTGGTATTGCCCTCCTGATGCCATCCAAGAAGCAAACCTGGGCTCGTGACTTGAGCAGGGAAGGGCTCCATGCTGGCACAACTCTGTTTAGATGGAAGCAGCAAATTTAGCATAGGCTTGCTGAGCTATGTTAATACAGTACGCAACTTGAGGCTAATGGAGATGTAGGGCACACATGTGGTCCTGGGTTCTTAAAGTATTTATTAAGCCATTTTCTGTGGTGAAGGCAATGCTTAAGGCTGCCCATTGAACAGCTAACCAATTTTCGGAAGTCAAAGCTCAATGTAAGGTTGCTATGTGTAGCTAAATACTTGCTAATAATTCTGGAAGTTACTGCTGTTGGACTTAACTGTTTGAAAATAAACATGTGCTGTGCATTGAAACTTGCCAGAGCGGACAGCTACCCCACCCACATGTATCTTTTGTGGGATTGTATACATGCTAATGAACCTGTGTCACTCTCTGCAGCACACGCATCCTTCAGGGATGGCTTAAAGCTGTATTTTGTCATGCACTTTAGGCGATTGAGCACTCTGTTAGCTGATGTACGGTTGTGCTGTAGGGTAAGATGTTAATGCATCACGCGCATCCTGGAAGAGTAGTTTATGTCTCCAGACTTCTTTAACTTTACTCAACTTATGCTCAGTTGTTCATGGGGGTTGGTTGGCTGGGGCGTTTTGCTTATTTGCTTTTTTGCTTTGAAAAGGTGTGTGTGGATCACGTGGTTGGTAGACCATATCCTACGAATATACTGGGGTGCACCACTCTGAAAGGGCTGAATCCAGAGTTTACTAATAACGAACAATCAACTGTTGCCTTTTACTTTAAGAAAGTTATTTTGTTACACTGTTCAAGCTTCTGTTGCTTGAAGACAGCTGTGTACTTGATCTGTGCTCTCTCCAGGGTAAAAGTATTTGAAATGGTGGGTGCTATCTGAATCCTGCTTTGAGATGATGTCCGGTATGATGTTAGGAAATGCCTTTGCCCTGCCTCAGCTGCTTACACTGCTTTACAGCCCACAGTCCTTTAGATTGTATAGCGATAAAATTGGTGTTTGCGGGGTTTTTTTTGTGTGTGGAAAGCTGACAGTGTAACAGGTAGCATCCATGACCTAGCAAGCAAAAATCCTTGCCCTGAAAAGATTTAATTTTAAAGCAAAGCTTAAAGAAAACAGTGTGCCCTGGTAGCCTTGGTGGCAGCATGGAAAAATGCATCAAAGAGGAGAGCAAGGAAAATGTGGCTTATGTTTTGGGAGCAGTGCTGCGTAACAGAGAGCAAGTGCTCGTGGGGTGCCATGACTTCAAGCTAAGAACTGTAGTTGCAGTTTGACTGGCAATATTTGATTAAAATCTGATGGCTATGTTTTGGCTACCTCTGCTTTATTAAAGACTGGGCCTGTCCATCAGGAGCATTGGGTAAAGCTCACTTCTTTTCTTCCTTTGGTTTCTTTTGGACCAAAAATGGAGTAGTGACAGGTACCAGCCTATTTAGACATGCGTGTGTATGTATATTTATATTTGGGGTGTGTGTGTGTCTTTTTTTTTAAAGGAATGTCATCTTTGCCTCAGAGGCCAATGCAGTGCAGCTCCTAATGTGTGTAGTGATCGAAATGCAGAAATTTAACACAATTTGCTGTGTTTTGTCCATAGCAAAAATACCACAAGGGATTTCTTACCTGTTTTTCTTCCTTAGTAAGAAGTGAAGTACCTAAGCTAAACACGGGTGCTCAGCTTTGACCTAAATCTGTTCATACCGAAGTCACTTGAACTTAGACCAATGCTGAGCAGTATTTTGTTTAATTTTCTGCTTCTCTCTGCTTATTCTGTGTATCTTTGGGTTGAACATCACTGCCTAATCCTGCTCATGACCGGTGTTAGATGACAGGTTTTATTGTGTTGCACTGCAGAGCGCGGGTGACTTAGCAACTTTATCTTTGTGGATTTGTCAGAGGCTGAAGTGACAAGTACGCTTTGGTGTGCAGCACGAAGCGCGGCAATGTATGAAATCCATCTTTGAGCTGATTGCAAGCTAAATCTTTCAGAGCCGTACAGCAGACTTTTTAGTTGAGTTTGCTTTCTTAATTTAAATATGTGTATTTCCAAAAGCTCGTTCTAATACTGCCTTTCTTACTTTACCCTGTTGCCAAAGCCTGGCATGCACTTGTCTTCTGTTAGACTGGCTTGTCCCTTTCTATGTTAACAGCTCCCAAAGAAGATCTCACAAAGGGCTTTTGAGAGAAAGAAAAGGTTGCCTGTGTTTCTGCTGTCTTGTCAGAAGAATGAGGATTTCCTTCTTGCAGAAACAGGTCCATGCCCTGGAACCTAACCAGGGTCTGAACTGCAATAGCTCTGTCTCCCAAAATCTCCCCTTGGTGTGGGGTAGCTGCCGAGCTTCCTGCAGGTGGGCTAGGCAGCCTGGAACAACTGTCTTGAGGCTGCAATAAAGGGCTACAGTAAGGACTGCTGACTTGCACTTTGCTGTTGTATTTCTTGAGTAATTGTATTTCTTGCCTTTGTTAAAAGTGGTGTTTCTTGAATATTTAAAAATTAGCTTATTTAGAATTGCTCTTTCAAGGGAGTGTTAATCATGTGAGAGCCCTTGCATAGCTTTAGGCATGGAAAAAGGTGCAATTTTTCAAAACTGCCAAAAGGTTTAGGTACTCAATTGTCGTTTAATCTTTACTGTTTCTCCTCTATCTCTTCTTCAATGAATGAAGAAATAAATTCCCTCCAGTGGAGGGCTACATTTTTCGTTAGGTATTGGAGGTCATCATTTTAAAAGAAAGCCTCGTTGCACAAAGCATTTATGTCAGTGGTACATTTCATACTGAGAATGTGCTGTCCACAGAAATCCCTAAGTGGTGACTGTAGGCATGGTCATGATCTCCGAATTTGTGTTTTTGTTTTTCTTTAAAAATATTCTGAAAAATATTTTTATTAGGGAGGGTCAGAAATGGCTTGGAAGAAAGTTGGCTGTTGTTGTCTTTGAACACTGACCTATTCCCCAAAATCTTGAGCTTATTTCATAGTTAAACGATTTTTGATAGCCACACAACGCACAATTTTCTCAACGATGACTGTATTACTTCACAGGTGAGAAAATGCTGTGACAGTCAAACCTATGTGTAGCCAAGGAAATAGTTGGATTAAGTGTTGGGTAAAGGGAATTTTCAATTCAGAGCTTTGACTATTTTGTAAGTTACTAGCTAAATTATAAAAGGTTTCTTGTTTTGAGAATTACTTCAAGGGTAGCTTGGACGTATAGAACAACTGGGGGCCAGTGCTGATACTTTTGAAACTTTGTTTTCCAAGTTAAATATTTCAGACTCCGTTTCCAGAATAAGCTCTGCGCTGTTCCTTGCCAAAGGTTGTCATGTGCTTTTGGCAGCAGAATCATTGTGGTGGTTTATTTTAAGTGAATAGTTGCTTTAAAATGAAGTTCAAATATTAATTTGTTCGTACAAGTATTCCTTGCTCAGTGATGTCATTACATATGATTTTGTAATGTATCCTGTATTTGACTTCATTTATGTGAATTGTTGGCTCAAGTTAAAAATTATCCCAAAATTCAGTGTAGCTAATCTGGGGATTTAAGAGTTAAAATTGAAATCTGGTCTTTATGGCATTGTTTGTGTTGTATTACTTGCTTTTCTGGCTGAAAGAGACACTTAGTTGAGGTTAAAAAAAAGCCCATTAAAATTTAACTACTCCATTTGTTTGGTTATCTTCAAAGTTTATCCTTATTTAACCTGTAAAAAGATTGACTTGTAGATATTTTTTCAGATTTGTGTGATATATTTGCATGGGGAATTGAGGATCTGTTCCCCGTGGTTTATCACTGGTCTACTTGGACTTAAACTGAGGACCTCAGTGTGTGATGCTAGCATGTGCTGAACTTTTTCAAGGCCCTGGGAATATTTTGGGGGTCCAGCTAGTTCACTTGAGCAGGGTTGTTATTTTATCCTTTGCGTAGGAAAGAAGCAGCAGCATGCCCTTGGGCATGTGTTAAACCTGAGACTGTTGATAAATTAAATTCTGAGCTTTGATGATTTCATCCCCTGCTTTAGCGAAGTCGCTGTCTGTGGAGCACAGCAGCTAGGTGGTTATTTTGTGGGTGTGACCCCACAAGGAGGCTTAGGCTCATTATGTCGTCATGCTTTCATAAATTGTGATGCAGCATGACAAAGCCAAAATACTATTTTCCCTGTTGTTGAAAGCTGTTGTCAAGCATGTCGGAGATGACAGAAGTTGTTTGAACTAAAGATGATGACACATCGAAGTGTATAGAAGACAGCAAACATTGCCATCCCGACCTCATTTTGACTGTGTTGCAGCATATTAGTATTACACCTGGCTTGTGCCCGCTCTTGACTGTGTCCCTGCATTTCAGTATTGTCAGTCTCTGATGCTGTTAACATCTGGGTAATACTTACTGTGATATTCTCACTTCTAATTCAGGGTGTATTGATCATTCGCTAAATATTTATATAGTCCTTGGTTTTGATGTTGCGAGATAAAAAGGGTGTGTTTTCTATCATCTTTGGTATTCAAAGGCAAATAGTGCATTGAGACTGCTGATTATTTAAAATGGTCAAAACATAAAATAAAGAAGTTCCTTTGTACTTTGGTCAGTGCTGACGTAACTGTTTCCAGTAGTCTAGAAAATCTTACGTGTAGTTCGTTGATGGCTTCTTTAGACTAAGATGCAGTGTTGTAAGTGCAGTGATTGTCTGCCAAAGATCTGAGAATGTGCTCAGGAAGGATTTGTTACAACATGTATCGTATCTTATCCTTTGAGGTTTAAATATAACAAGATACATTAAACAAGCATGAGCACGAGACCTGGAATATGTACTGGTTGTTCTTAAGTTTCTTAAAGTTCATGTTAATGGTATGTGAAGCAACATGTGTGCGTGGAGAGAAGGAAGGGAAGAGAGGCTTGCCTGTCCAATAACTCTTCTGGTAGCCATGTACAGAAGCATGGACGTAGCGGGAGGAGGGAGGGAGAGGAACGTTCAACAGCACAAGTTCTTGGAGGTGCACCTGGAGAAAAGGTGATTAATTTGTCAAAGGGACTAAACTTAAGTATTCGTCAGGTTTTAAAAATGAAATGGGGAGTGAAAATAGACTTCATAGTCAGGGTGCACAAATGAAACTGTCAGAGTTGCTGCAAGATACTTCTGTGATGCTCAAACTCCTGTGAGAAGTCAGCACTGATGTGGTAACATACCTTCCCTCGACTCAATAAGCTGCAGTGGGATGGGAGAAAGTGCATGAGGCTGCTACCTTGAATTCATGTCTAGGGATATAGTGGTACTTCAGTTTACTTCCCGCCCCCCCCCCCCCCCCCGAGAGCCACCTACAGCACTGATAATTGGCTTGCGTTTCCTACTCTTAAACCCTGTAACAAGAATCAACAGTTTATCTTTACTCATATGCACCTCTTTCTAGCAATGCTGAATGATAGTGCAAGAGAAGAAAAAAAATCCATGTGTGCCAGGCCATTTCAGTTTGACTGCTGGAAGAAGACACCAAAGGGAAATTCAAGCTGAAGTGTATCAACACTCCAGGGACACGAGGCTGACTGATGAGCCAGCTTTTACTGCTGTACTCCATCCACATCCTGCTAATACAGAACATTGGAACAGGAAGTCTCAATGAACACAGAAGCCAACCCTCTCGCTTTACTCCTTTTATTTTTAGACTTTATGTTTTCCCTGTGGTAAACTAGTTTAAAACTTGGGGGAGCTATGCCCGAGGTTGGGCAGAAATGTGACTTAGTAGTGAACGCTGCCTGGTGTGCAATTATTCAGGACTGGAGGGGGAAGACTATTTCTCTTTCCCTGCAGCTAGAGGTTGCTGAGATTGATTGTTGGTGTAACATAATTCCAGTGCGTGGAGGCCTGACGTCCTGTTTGCTTCTGCAGATGGATGAAGACAGTGAATTAATGCAGAAGTATTTTTCTTTTCATTTTGGGTGTTGGAAAGAGTGGGAAAACCAGTGCCTAAATCTGGCATCTAAATTTAGATGTCTGAATTAGAAATGCAGGAAACATAGTAGTGAGTGTAGCAAGCAGCTCAGTTGCTCCGGAGCAATGCTTGGCAGTATAGATAGCTTGGGCACTTAACTCATTCAGGCATCTAAACTGTGCAGAGCAGGCATCTCTTCACACCCCTTGTGAAAAATCTGTGTGGGATGCTTCCTCTGGATATCCTTACATGAAGGCATAACTGGCATTTTAGTGCAACTTTCATCACAGAGTTTCCGCTGAAGTGGTCTTCACAATGGATTTTCTGCTTGTACTTTTTTTGGTCTAAATATTTGCATATAGTGGTTTCTGCTTCCACAGCTGTTCTGTGTTTGGTTTTCTAAGTGGTAAGAAATGTGGTATGCTGAAATCAAAGCTGAGCCTGATAGTCTATTGTATAAATATAATTGTAAGGGAAAATTCAAGCAGTTACTGTATTACAGCAAAGATGTGTGCGTTGATGGTCTTGGGAGAATTCAGTTCTTGCGTTTAGGTCTCATGGTGCAAGAAGAATTTTTTATTACATGTAATAATTAGCTTTTGAAATAAAGGGGATTATCTTTCATTTTAATCACTCTGCCTTAATAGCAGGGAAGAAAAATCATTGTTTTGTAAGAGTCCCAGCTCTGTTCTCAGTGTTTTCTAGAATGACATTTTAATTGAATTTTGTATTTATGGGACTGATACTTAAAACTTGTCATTCTTGTGAGTTCTTACCTGTTCGCCCACTGTATATTAATCAGTTGTATTTTTAAAGAATGTAAGCTTCTGTCCTGCTCATCTTACCAAACAAAAATTCAGTAAACAATTTTTTTGTGAAGGGAATTACTACTTCTATTGGTCATTTTTAATATATAACTCTAATATTCAGCTACGCTTCTCGTGTTAACATGAAGCATTATATAGTTGCTTCATATCTCGTATGTGAATAGCTTGTAAATAAATAACAAAAGTAGGTTTAAATTTCATGCTTGTACTTAGCAAAACTACTGGATGGTGATCAGTGTAATGGCTGATGATAGATTGTAGTGTGCCAGCAGGGAAACTTGTGCCCAGAAAAAGTAACACAAGATCAGGAATGGCTAGAGACTGGTTGGTGAATGTGTTCTTCTCCAGATGCTTTCCTAATTCCTTCAATTAACTCGAGTAAGCAGTTTAGCTTGAATAAGTAGAATTTGTGACCTGGAAGTTCTCCCATGTAGTATTTTCCCATTTCCTTAAGAATTAATTCCTTTACTGTTTTGTCTGTGTAAAGCAGGCAGCCTTGGTTGCTCCTGTGTCTTGCAGAGACATGAGATGGTGTATGCTTAGTATGAGAGGCACACACAGGGGTGGGTTTTTTCCTCTCTGCAATTGGATCTAGGCAGAAGTTATAAATCATAGTGATTTCTGTACAGTGCAATCGAATGGAGACTACCTTATTTTTTTATTGGTATTGAAAGTTCCCCCCTGCTTAGATCACTATGAATCCTTCCTCAACATAGAAGAGCATGCCCTTGCCCTCCCCCCCCCCCCCCCCCCCCTTTTACTCTACTTCAGAGCTGTGTTTTGTAGTGCAAAGTGAGCTCCGAATTCCATCCTCTGATACCTCAGCTAGGTAGCTGGTATATCTATGGTAGAGCCTGGCCAAAGCAGTGACTGAGAAGATTTTATACATGGGATTCTTTGTTCAGGATCGCTGTGTGCCATGTTCCAGTTACAGCATTTGAAGGTGCATTTTCTCATTGCTCTTGGGCGTCTGTGTTGGCTGCAGCTGTGGCGCAGCTCACCAAATGTTTTTCCTCCTACACTCGCTGGTCAAGTGGCTGCTCTTGTATTCTTCTGACCACCATTTTAAGGCAGTGGTTCCCAAGCCAAGGGAGTTGCTCTCAGGGACCACTTTGGAATATCATTAAACCTCCTAGTTGTACCACCAGTGTCCTTAGCAGGTAACCTGGTACATCCTCTTTCCTACCCAAAGGCTTTATCTTCACAGTGTTAGGGAATAGGGATAGGGATGTTAGATAGGGAAGTTAGGTGGTAGCACAGGGTTCCTGTCCGTCTCTCTCTGTTTGCTTTCCTCGAGGATGTTTTCTCCCTTTCTGGTGAGAAAGGTGGTTATGTTATAGTGTCCTCTATTTTTCAGAGCACAGGAAAGTAGCCTGAGATGAAACCTGACGGTACTAGAGAACTTGCCCATTAATAACTATTGCAGTGCAAACCTAGGGTTGACTTTTGGGTATTGTGGTACCCTGGAGCTCTGTGTGGCTCATCTTCCATGTTTTCAGCTGCTGGCCCAACAAATTGTTGATTTCCAAATTATAGGTCTGTCCATCTGGTTCTGGCTTGCCCTCCCAGCAGGAATATGCCCTCGGTTCCACTGGTACATGGCCACAGATTATTTTGAACAGATTTCTGAATAAATACAAGTATTTTTTCAGTATTAGAAGTAGCAGTGTGTCCAATAGATTGTCTTTAAATCCATGCAGTAGCTTTGGAAATGGGCGTCTGTGTTTATAACTGTTTTTTTTTTCTCTCCAGAATTTCAGAGAAGACCCTCACTCTACTGCTACCTTTTCTCCTCTCCTTGATTATACTGTGCTAATCAAAATCATGACATAAACATTTCGATAATTACTGGTGAGTCTGTAGATTGGGATTGAACCAGGTATCTGCTACCTGATGAAAAGTGGTGGTTGAGTGTGCTGGTATGATCATTCTCTTTCCAGCAGTGCCAGGTGGGCTGCACTAGCCTTAAGAACCTTTGCTGTGGAGTTGGTGGTAAATGTCTTAAAAAGATACTAAAATATGAGAAGAATGTCCGAGTATTTTTTGGTGGTCCTATATATGCATTGGTTTCTCCCCCTTTCTCAATGTTGGTTATGAGGGGAACATTAAATGAGTTATGTTGGTTCTGGAGGTGTATGAGATGGATTCCTTCTTCTTCTTTCTCCTCTAATTTTAAAGAAGATTTACTTTTATGTCCATTACAAAATGGGCATTTACAGGCCTTAATTTTATCCCAGTGATGAGCTCATCTGCATCATAGAATCTAAGTTTAGTTAGATGAATCCCACCTGTGGGATCTGGTTAATATTTGCAGCTGATTTTTTTATAATTTGGTAACAAGTGGTCTTATAGGAATTGGAGTGGGCCGGTGCCTGTGGAGAAAATAGGAGCAGCATCCACTAGCAGCTAGTTGTGATGATGAAGTCTCTGAAGTGAGGTCAAGAAGACTCACGTGGAAAAGAGCTCTGAAAGTGGGGGAGAGTCAAAACCTTAATTCTTAAGAAGAAGAGAAGACCCAACAGGGACACACAAGTAAAGTCTTTCCTTCTTTTATGGGATGAGATGAGTTTGGTGTAGAATCTTGTGTCTCGATGACTAATGAAAGCCAGTTAGCTTTTATAAACCAGTCTTGCCTAATTGTAATTATTTTGGGGATGTTTCAGCTTTTTGTGAGTAGTTGAGTCCTAATATGAGAGCAGATTTAAGTCCATCAGGAAGGCTGTGTGATTAAGCAAGTCACATGTGGTTTCCCAGTATTAAAGAAGCTGACGATGGGATGTGCAGGGAAAGGAGGAGGGGAAGGGGTGGAAAGGAGAGGGAGACTGGAAAGACCACGATTGTAACAGAAAGCCCTTTGCCATAAATCTGTGATGAAGATGACATTCAGGGGAATTGAAAATACCTGTTTTTCATTCCTTCCCTCACTGTGGGGGAAGATCACTGTTCATGAGAGAGATTCTTCAGGTAGTTAGAAGCATTGGTAGACTTCTGGATTTTAACACTTCAACTTCTGTACTGTGTAAATTACTTTCTTCAAACTTGGTTCTGTTTTTGATCTGTCTTTACTGTAAGCTATAACAGAGTTAACGATAAATAGAAAAATGCACAACTGCTCTTGATCCTGTGATTCTGGTAGCAATTTCCGTGTCTGTGCAGTGCTTCTGGGAAAAGTATACGTCAGTTTGTCTTTTGAAAGACTGGTTGAAACTTAACCCCCCTCAGATTTCTAGTATCTTTAGGTACTCTTTTTTCTTAACCTGTTGGCCAAAGGGCTTGCTTTCCTCTACTGAAGCAATTGGTAGTGTTTGTGCAGTATCCAACGTGGTTTTACATTCAACAGAGTAGGGCAGATCGTATGTGACTTCCAAGTCTTTCGCAACAGTAAACCATAGTTTGCTTGAAAGTGCAAATTTGCATTTATGCTGATGTGAATACCTTGGTTAGATGTCAAATGATTCTGGAAGGATGTTTGTATTAATCAACTCAATTCTATCCTGCCTGTGCTGTTCTTGAGGATGTGGTAAACAAAACCAAGTCTACCTTTGATAAAGTTGAAAAAAAGAATCCCTTTCCCAGTATTTATGTGGGAATGCAGGCCATGTTGAGTTGTTATGGTTTTATTACTCAGTGGGCAAATGATTCCCCCCCACCCAGAGGTAGTCCCTTCCTTTTAAAGACATTTCTAAATGTTACTTTTATTCTTTATTATGCTGGAAATCAAGGTGGTCTTTATATCCCAATGCAATCTAAGGTTTCACTTGGTTTTCCAGGATTAGAAACTCTGAACAATTTTTTACATTATACCTGTTGATAGAGCTCGGCTTGTATTTACTGATGTGCTTTCTCTCTGTGTATAGTGCTGCTGATCCAAATTCAGACTGAGCGTATTTTTTTTCAGAGCAAAGCAGAGGCCTGCCTGAGTTATTGGAGAATCAGTGTCTGGCAAATTCAGAGGGTGTCTTGAAGATTCTTTGCAATAATATCAAATATTACTTTTTTTGTGCAAAGATTAATCGGAGCATGTTCATTTTTATATAGCTTTCACAAGACTTACAGAATGCGATGCTAGTTTTTGGTTTGTTTTTTGTTTTTTTTTTTTTTTTGGTGACAGTACGCCTAGAGATTGAGTACTAATATCTTTTTATTCCCATCAAAACTTGTATCCTGGTACAATTTTCTTCCAAATAATCTTCAATCTTTTTTTCTCCTCCTTTTCCCCCAATGCATTAAAGAATGAAATATGATTAGTAATTAATTGTTACAAACAAAATGCCGCTTGAAAGAAAATTCTCCATGGAAGACTGCTTAGCAGTGGGAACTTCAGTGTGAAGTTATTTTGAGAAATACAGACCTTGCTTTTGAGCTTACAGATCATAGTCTGTGTTGAGACTCCTGTAGGTAGGCACAAAGCTGATTTATTTTTATCCATACCTCTACTAGGAAGTCTAGTGTGGGTTTTTAAAGTACTTTCCTGGGGTCAAAAATACCTGGAATTGTTGGCACTTGTAACATGAAATTCTTCTAGGATGTACACTGCTAGGTCAGTAGTAAAGAGATGTAAATGCTACTCAGAGTAGCAACGTCTTTCACCATGGCTTTTCCTAGTTGGAGGCCCTCTCTGATTTTAACACTGGAAACAGCCTGGGATACTTTTCCTCTGTAGAATAGTATTTGTTTGAAAAGGCAGCCTTTTTGCTTAATCTGGCTCTAGGACTATGAAAGATCCAGAAAGAAAATAACATTCCACATAGCCTTCACCACTGTGAGACCCATCCTGGGTTCTCACCAAGGTGTCCCTTGTGTCTTCAGGAGGAGTGGCAGACTCCTGACATGGGGACATAACTGGCTGTAAATCTTTAACTCTTTAAATCTCTGTGGCCTTTCCCAGCCTCTCCCACATTACCAAGTGCCCTATTTCCTACATTAATAGCAAACACAAACGAAAATACTACTCTGTAAAATGGGAAAGCTTTTATGTGCATAAGGAAAATCAATTTTGTTGCTTGGAGCTCAGGTGGTTTGTTTCCATGATATTAGTTTCTCCATCATCCTCATTTGTCTATGCAATTGTTCTCTACTGACAGATGGGCTTTAGCAGAGGAGTGTGTTTAAGACAGATGAAATTCATTGCTGTCGCTTAAAAAATGCGTTGAGTTTTTTTTGACAAAACATTTATTTAACAGGAAGTTGTTTTGTCTTTTTGTTAGCGCTCAAAAGCTGTATGGAACTTCATTTGTCACCTTACCTGGGACATACAAAATCATCCACATAATCTGAATTTGTGATGATGCTTCCTTAAGATATATGAAGTCTGTTTACTTAATTTCTGTTCTTTAAAAGAAGTCACTTTAGAAACTGCAGGACTAATGAAGTGTTGCTTCCTGGATTTGTGTCCTGTGGCTGACTTAACCTGAAATCTTCAGGACACTTTGCCTGCAGTTACAGCTTTGAAGTGAGCTCATTCTCTTCTGGGTTCCTTGGCAAGATGTGAACTCGCAGCCCAGCCTGATCTTCTGTGGGGTCGCTTCCAAGATGTCTGTCCCCTCCCCAGCTGCCCTTCCTGTAGAAACATAGTTATCTTTGAGCCTGCTGCTGTAGTGTCAAATTTGGCTGATGGTGGCTATTGACTGAAATAGTTAAGGGGGAAGGGTTAGGAGGGATGCAGATGGTGTGATTGTGTAAGCCTATTTTCCTATTAAACAAAAGAATACGCTTTTGTTCAGGATTGAACTTGTTCTGGTGTATTCATCTTCTACATGTTTGTGCAAGTACAATGACTGGGTTCCCTCCAACCCTGCCCTCCCCCTCTCCCACTGCAATCCTGAGTAGAGGGAATGGGCCCGAGCCCTGTGTGCGTTCATGGCTCCCCTACAACAGATCACCCGCGATTTGTCCGAGACAGCCTTTTTGGGCGTCATCTTCTTCTGGGTCCGTTCAGCTTGCTGCAGGGGGGAGAATATCTTCAACTGTTGTCTGTTGTGTTTGGCCAGAGGCACAATATGTTTTTGTCACTGGAGTTTGGCAGCACTGTTGGAAATATTAAAGCCATCCAGGTCAGATCGGGAACTGCCTCTAAATGGGCTGCTTCAGCTGGAGCATCTGATGGGTTTGCTTCTGGCCCACCAATGGTGAGAGCATCTGACAGGTATTGTTTGTATGTTGCTGCTTCAATTCAGTTGAGAATTAAACAAAGTAAGGCTTGAAAGCAAAAGAAGATGACAAAAGTATCTCGGCCATTCCAAGAGCATTGCAAATTTTAACCTGTTAGTGAATGTCTTTTTGTAGACAGAAAGGTAGAGAGGGTAAGCACTCAACTCATCTGTTGACTGCAAAACATATAGGCACTGTGAGAGTGGAGCCATCTCTTGTAGAGTCTGGTAAATCTACAGCAGCCTTGTGATTAAAAAAGAAGAGCTGCTTTTAGTGGGTGTTCCTCCTCACCCCCATCCTCATCATGATACTGCCCCTAGAAAACCAGTTGTAGACCTAGGCTCCATCATGACTTATGAAGACTCACCAGGCTTGGAATCCATTGACACATGTAATACTATGACTGAACCTTGAGCTAAGGGCCAAATTTTCATCAGAGCATGTTATTACAGTTTCTGCAGTAGCAATAAAGTTCTGGTGAACAATTGTGTTAAGCTAGAGGAGCTCTCATCTGTCTGATTGTCACTTTCTACTATCTTGGGACCTCCTCTCAGTCCGCTCAGGGATCACCCCTGGCACGTCCCCTGGGATTTGCTGCTGTCTAGAAATAAGGAATGATGCTTTCCAGGAGTCTCTTTCTCATCTATGATTTTCTAACTTTTCTTTCATTTTGAAGGCCAACTGGCTCCACTGTACATTACAGCAAAAGAAAGGTAGTGGGAAGGTATTGTTTCATTGTGGTCATCGTTTAATGAATGCTCTGTTTTTGAAATTGAAGCTGTAGGGGGTATTGATCCTCTACAAAGCTGTAGAGGCAAGAGTAAAATAAATTGTTTAGAAAGTGTTAGGCTGGTGAAAAGTAGTAATGACTGGAGAGAAATTGCAATATTAAAACTTAATTACTCTTTGGGCTTTAAATCTCACGTGGTCTGACACCTATTGGTATTAGTTATTTGGTGAAGCATGGCCGAGTAGAAATGTAAAATGGCAAATGATCCTGTAAAATGCAAAGTAGAGCTGAAAACATAATTCTTAATTTAGTGTTAAGCCTTTTTCATGTGTTAATTTGCCCTTCTAATATAACCCTGACACTTGAATATTCAAAATGGCTACGTCAGGCATTCAGGAAAGACAGGAAGGTATTTGCTGTAGCAGAGGGGTGGCTGAAGGATGAAAGGTGCATGATTTTGTGCCAGAAGGGTGAGGAAGATGTAAGCAGAAGCTCATGACTGTACTGAATTTAGACATGAAGTTCAGCTGTGCTCCTTAGGGCAGCTTGAAGTGACTGTGGAAATTTGCTCCACAATTTGGGCTGCTGCTTAAATAGATGGTTCTGCCTTTCAGTTTTTTGGTTTTTTCTCTCCCTTTCCTTATACCAGAGCAAGTGTTTACATGACTGTCTGATGTGCCAGATCAAAGGGCTTATCCACCTGAAAATGACCTGGCAAAATAAAATACTAGATTTTACCCACTTCAGTTTTCTGAGGCAGACCCATCTCAAGGCCATTTGAATGCAGGTGGCTGCAAGACAAAAGGGAAGATTGAATAGGAAGGGGTGGTAGAAGTGATGTAGCAGCTTGAACGTCTGTAAGCTTATGGTAATTGTGGAATCACATGGGTATTCCTGTTACATACCCTGAAAAGAAAGTAAATGTTTCCTTTCAGTAACTTTAGAACTGGAATGTTGCTGTTTTAAAAGGTATGTGCATAGTAAAAAAAGTAATTTTTATTCTATTATGTTACTATATTTGTTTTTCAAATTACATTGCTGTATTCTAACTGAGAAGTCATTATGCAAAAAACTTGTTTACAGAATAGAAGTGGGTTTTTGTCATCTTTCGTGTTTCTTCAGAATATAAATGTTTGCATTTAAAACCGACTTTTGGTACCAGAGAGGCAAATTCCAGAAACACATGCAGAGAGATGGAAGGCATAAAATCAACCCAAAACCGCAGATCAGCTCAGTTCCAAAGTACAGTAGATGGAAGTATTTTAAAATATACATTCCGCCGTATTCATAGCTACTCAAGATTCTTTCTGAATTCTTCGTCATATGACTAAACTGCTTCTAACTCTGGTGGTACAGATGGTGTGGTATTTCAGATTATTCTAATTCCAAGTGGCTAAATGCGCAGTCTATTTTAATAACAAGCTTATCTTGAATTTTGAAACAATTACATTTTTGTAACATTACAAAACAAGTTCCCCTTAATGGAGGAATGTCCTTGGGATTTTCTGGATTTGCTTTCCTTTCAGGAATTGAAGAAGTCATGACTTACTGCTGCATTGTTCATCCCACATGTTTAGATGTCATTTGCTAAGTGTGCATGCAGCATAAAATTTTATCTGTAGCACAGGATAGTTTAGCGTTTCCAAGCATTTTTTGCTGATTGCATTGTTACTGTATATTCCCAGTTTGACAAAGCCAACATTGTTCAAAATGGGCAATAAATCAACAATGTTGGATACCAGGATCTATAGTTGAATCCAAGCTGGCCAATCTTTTTAGGGTGCCAAAAATGTGCTTAATTCATTGTCACCCTCAAAACAATGTTGTCACGGTTACGTAGCTGTTTGCACGCTGGGAACATAGTTGATAGACACTGGGCCTCATGCCTTCACATTGTCTGGGTGGAGGTAAAAGTCGTTGTTCTTGAACTTATAAACCCTTCTTCATCAACTTGCCCAGCACAGCAGAGCTGGTGTTATTCTCCTTCCTATTCCTCCTGTAGAGAAGTTAGGACCAGGGTTAGATTCAGAGTACTCAAACACTTAGGACATCAGTTCTGGTCAGGCATCTGGGGAACAAACAATTCTGGTGCCCACGGAGAAGAGGCCTTGGTTCAGAGCCTGCTCCGCAACTCTCGTAGCGTTCAGGTGTCCTTGCTTGCTGGAGACAAAGCCCAGGTCGGCGGGGGAGGTGGAAGCGAGGTCTCCCTGCAGAAAGGAAAAAACCCACTGAGGGTCAATAGCAAAAAGAGTGGGAACTGCTGTGTAGAAGTCTGAAATGCTGGTAGACGGAGGGATCACCTTCCCTGCTTTTTCTGATAGACAATTTCACCAGTCAGTATTGTTAGCTGGGACTCACCTAGCTTCTCAGTTTTTTGGTAAGCGTCAATTTAGCAGAATTAACCTAAGCCCTAGCACATTCTTACTGGAGTTTTGAATTGTGTTTATGTGGTGTCATTTCTTATGCATGTTTTTCAAGCTTTCTGCACATCTAGTTCGTGATAATCCAGAGGGAAATATAACTATGAATGCTGAAAGCTGACTTTGCAGAAAGCATGTTTCTTTTATCAGCAGTGATGTTCTACTGATGCCAACATACTGAATTGTTAAAAAATGCACCCTATTTAATTACAGCAAAGTGATGTCCCAGCAAGCCTTTCTCTGGTAAGTATAGTTTGTGTTTTTGTTATGAATAATTTCCCTAAATATTTTGGCAGTCTGCATGAGGACACTGCTAAGCGACGTTGACACACTTTTCCTGTTTGGAGTTGGCTTGTTCTTGTACAGTACGTTTAATCTAGTCATCATATCCTGACAAAGCGTGTCATGAATGTGAAACTGTGAGACAGAAATAATTTAGGTTGCAAAAACTAACAGTTTTCTCAACCAGAGATTTCCAGTTGCCACTGAGGAGTGTACTAATGTGTGGTTCTCCTCCTCCCATGAAAACACTATTTTCTTTTCCACACAATACCTTATATCACAGGGCTAAGTGATGAAATGTAGTGTTTCAGTTGTAGTCGCTAAACAGGTATAATGGAGAGGTCACGTATAGTAAGCCAGATTTGAAATATTTTCTTATTTCCTAACTCCTGTAGTGGTTTGAAATTACTGGAAGACCAAAGTTTGGCAAAAAATTCAAAGCAAAACTATACAGTGAAAATGCATGTTCTTTTAATTTCAGAATATTTATGTGTCTCGTGAGAAGACACAGGCAAGGAAATCTCAAGTTTTTCTAAGTAGTATGATTACAAAAAGTCACAGGAGTTGAATGACTGTGCTGTGCTTTGGCAAGTTTTTATTAATTAAGGAGATGGTTTTACAACCAAACATTTCTGTAAATGGATTGAAGGAAAGGAATAATCTTCCGTCCTTTCACGTTGACCCACAACTTTTACTACTTCTGTGTGGTGTAGCCATCCAGGCCTGCAGACAGGAAGCCAGTTTGGGGTACTTTTGCCAGGTGAATTGATAGTCACTCCGCTTCCCCTTGTGAGCATTGTGCTCGGCTTTCCCAGCAACTGCTGGTGTGTGATAACCGTGTAGCTCCGTGGGGAGAAGCTGCCTGGAGATCCTGACAGGAATGGTGCGAGTGTGATGTTTCCGAGGCTTCTGCACTGGAAGTATGATATTACCTGTGGTAGTAGGGAGGGATGTTTGTCAGTGGAGACAGGCTGGGCCCTGGTAGGCTGTGCTCCTCCAACAGCAGCTTCTGGCAGGGTGAAGGACAAGGTGATGCTTTTGCTGTCGTTCCTTGCCTCAGTGTGGGTCTCTGCCATCTGCTTGGTGTAAATGGACAGGATGCACAAAAGAAAAGGGAATAGATAGTCTTGGCTTTGAGACAGGTTCCTCCTGCAAGCAGCTAGCAGGACCCTTGTGAGCTGCCAGAAGGGAAGGACTTTCTGCATGAGTCGCTCCCTGTAGAGCTCACGTTATCGTTGCATGGGTTGTGAGCAGAAGGCATGCGTTGCAACCCCTCACTGCCTCCTCATATAAAGTCTTCATGTCAGCTACTACTAAACACCAGCAATCAGAGCTGTTAGATCACAGCCAGCACAGGGTTACATCTTTATTGCTGTACTGGTAGAAATTATTAAATGTTGACTTTTTTTGCATTTACTTGTTCAAGTCCACTGATACTTGAATGAGATTAGCGTGGCTATAGTTGGCCTTGTAACAGAAGCTGAGAACAGCTACCAGCTACACAGAATTAGAATGCAAGAGTGTGTAATATGTTACAGTGGGTGGGAGAAAGTATTTGATGACAGGTAGCTTTTGAGCTAATGCTGCTTAAGAACTGCTGCATCTTGAATGCATCAGTAACTGTAAGATTTTTACATTTTTGTTCAGTCCTATGTCCATGCAAAGTTATTTGGCAACGTGTTGCATTATATAATTAAATTACGTGGTAATGTCCATATATGAAGAAAGGCCTAATATTTTAAGATACAGTTTCAAACCTAAGCACTTCTAAGCACATCCCAGAGGAAAGGCACAGTTGTGTGTGTATCAAAGTACTTACAATGATGCATTTTACTCCTCTGAATTACCAATCTATCTATTAGCAGCCTATTTATGTTACAGTTTGGGGCACGTTAGGAAGAATGTTTGTCTGTGGCTTGCCAAGTGAGTCACTTTGGTGTTTATAATCTCTTGGTGATTTGCCAGGTAAACTTCTCTGCCAAGTTTAGTTTCTCATGTGATCAGGAAGTGATAGAGGAGGATGCACTGAGGACTTCCCTGGCCATCTCCCCTCAGCACCCTGACAGGAACATGGCAATTGTCTTGTGCTTTAAAGAGGAAATTTTCAAACGCATGTAGAGCTAAATCTCATACAGAAATCGCTGGGGTTCCCTTTGAACATCTGACATTTTCCCTTCTCATATCCTTCTTTCAAGCTCAAATAATCAAGTACCTTTTTAAAAGGAATTACCCAATCCCTGAGCCTGTGTCCCCCTAGGAAAGCTTACTTACCTGGTGACATTTACTCCCTGTTGCTTCCCTGTGTGTATATTAGCATCAGTATTTCATTTGCCTCAGGATTGTCAGCATGGAATCAAGAACTGATCTTGCTTCAGTGGGCAAAATTTGCCATCATACCTTTGAAACAACCTATGAGTGCTTCTGCAATAATGGAAACGGCAAGCATCAAGTTAAATGTAATTACTGTTTAAACTTGCAGATTCTTTTTATATGATTTGCAAAGAAGTAAGGGGGATTGTTCAAGCTGACTTCACGTGGGGTAATTTTCAAGTTGCGGTACTGTTTCAGTGACAAGAAGCTCCTGTGAATCGTTCTAAATACTCCTGTAAGCATGATATAAGGGGCCTGGGGGCTTATGTTTATTTAATTTTGATTTTAAAGATTAAAATTAGGTGCAAAGAGGTGGTTGTTTTATGCTCAGGTGTGCACATGTACCCATGTGGGACCAGCCACCAGAAAACAATGTTTTTATACAGTAATTTAATTGTCACATGGATTTGAAAATCAATTTTTTACTTCTTTTTTTGGAAAGAAAGCTTTCACATAACACAGGTGTTGTTTCGTTTCTTTATCTAATATATGCAGAAAACACTTTACATGGTATTGGCCACTGTAAATAATCTAAGGACTTCAGTCACTTCTGAAGCATGGCTGGATGGTAAATTTTACAGGTGTTGTTTTCTTAGACTTCTCTTTTTATTTCTTTTCATTGTAAGTGCGTGTTTCTTACTCGTCTTCTTTCAGAAATGATGTTTGCAATGGGACAGTATGTCTGGGGTAGAAGTTCTTTAAAAGGAAGAACATAGACTTGTGACTTACCAAGTAAAGTCTTGCAAGACCTTTTTGGCAAGACATCTATGCCCCTGTCTACTGTTTGGTGCTTTATGAAAACCAGCTGTCACCTAGGCTCTTCAGGCTTTTGAGAGTCTGGTGATTTTTGCTTCTTCTTGAAACACTTCATCACTCTGTCAGTAAATAAACAGAGGGGGTCTCCTCAGCTGTATTTGAGCATTCCCAGACTTGGCACGTATTTTGCTAGAAGACAGAAGTATGTCTGCTGGTGCGGATACTTTATTTGATCCCATGTCAATCATCTACTTGAGTTTATAGGACTTTGTCTTCATTTTTATCCCTTTAGTACTTTTAGAGGTTCTTGGCTTCCCTTTGCACTCTACCTGAGCTCTAAAAGGTGAATGAATCTAACTTATCCAGGCTGCAGAGAATCTTTCCTGGGTGCTTTTGACCACACCAGCTGCATTACCATGTTTGTCTGCGGAAGCGCAGAAAGAATACATTTCAAAATCATGTATTTCCCTCAATGTGTCTTGCTGTGGTCCACTCCTTCGCATCAGCCTAATACTGCAATATAGGAAATGTGGATTAGCCTGCTATCCAGTAGCATGAAGAAATACTCGGTTGTAGTAGCTGCCCATATAGAAGAGTCTGCTGAAGAACCAAAATTGCCGTTCTTCATTTATCTTTCCATGCCTCCTCTTCCCCTATTACCTCTTTTTTTTTTTTTTTTAGCTACTTTATAAAAAAACCTAAAGCTTGATGAATTTTTGTTTTTTCTTTTATTTAAGGATGGGGTATGTTAAAAGTAAACATTTAATATTTGCAGCCGTTTGCTGTTGGCTGCATTTGCTTTAATAAAGGCACAGAAGCTGAAGCCCTGTGTCGCCAGGGCCCAGGGAAGAGAACAGCTAGAAATAAATGGAGATTCTGATACAGTGCGTATTTCTAAGGCTGTGAAACAGAAGTGCAAGTGAAAGTGAAGCTACCACTGAACATAAAGTTCATCGGTGTTGCTGGGGGATGGCGTATGCCTGCTTCAGGACCACTGTGAACTTGGCCAGACAAAATGGGTGGAAGGGCAGAAGGTGGGGAATGTCTGCATCCTATTATGAATTGGAGGAAATGACTGTCTGCGCTCTGTATGCTGGTGGGCTCAGAGTATCCTGCTGGCAGGCTGGTTAGCACTGTAGGATACGGAACAAAAAGTGGTGAATTGTCAGCTTTGGTGTTTAAAATAACCAGTAGGGATGAGAAGTTCTTTAAAAATATGCTGTGGGTTTTCTGTTGGCTTTCTTAAACTAACTGGAAACTTTCTGCTTTCTTTCAGGAGCATTTTTTCTCTGAAAACATTGCTGCTAAGAAGCTCCAAATAGGAGAAGTAAATCCAGTCAGCTTGTCGGGTCACTGGCTCAGTGTAAAAGTGCTTTCATGAGGTAACGTTGGGCCAAAGTCAACTTTTCTTTCTCCTTTGTAAATCTGCAGCCAAGCAATGGGCCAGAAAATCTCAGGGAGCATAAAGTCTGTGGATGTGAGGGAGCCCCCTTATAGACCTGTTAAACGAGAGCTGAGAGGCCCGGATTTTTGCAAGCCGGCGCGACTGGACATGCTGTTGGATATGCCCCCTGCCAAGCTGGAGGTCCAGTACAAACATGCTTGGAACAATGAAGATCGCTCCTTAAATATATTTGTAAAGGAAGATGATAAACTGACTTTTCATAGACACCCAGTTGCCCAAAGCACAGATTGCATCCGGGGCAAAGTCGGCTACACGAGAGGCCTGCATGTCTGGCAAATCCACTGGCCCACGAGGCAACGGGGAACTCACGCTGTGGTGGGTGTCTCCACAGCCGAAGCTCCGCTGCACTCGGTGGGATACACGTCGTTGGTTGGTAGCAATAGTGAATCGTGGGGCTGGGATCTGGGACGCAACAAACTCTACCACAATTGTAAAAACCAGCCTGGGGTCACGTATCCTGTCTTTTTGGAACCGGATGAGTCTTTTGTACTCCCAGACTCCTTACTGGTGGTTTTGGATATGGATGAAGGGACGCTTAGCTTCATGGTAGATGGACAGTATCTTGGAGTGGCCTTCAGGGGACTAAAAGGGAAAAAACTTTACCCCATAGTCAGTGCAGTTTGGGGGCACTGTGAAATTACAATGAGATACATCAATGGACTTGACCGTAAGTGTTACCATATTTCTTCATTACAGTATCTTTCAACTTTTCTCATGTAGGATTTGTTTTCTTTATCCTTTTGTTGTGAACAGAGTGTGCTGGGGGGCAGGGGACTGTCCACCGCGAGTCGATTGCACCCTGTAGTTATTGCCCACAACTAATATCTACCAGTTGTGTCTTACAATGATAGTATGGATTGTATCAAAATATTTTCCCTTCTGGCAAGCAGAGTGACAAGAAATCTGTGTCCAAAGAAAGTGAACAAACTGAGAAAAAAGATCTTGAGAAGCTTCCTGGGTATATTTAACAGTAAAACTCTTGTTTACTGGAGGATATGTTTTAAATCTGTGGTTTTCAAATAGGATTTGTGGATCCTGTAAAAATTTCCTGTAGTAGTGGGAACTCTTACATGGTGTTGCTAAACATACTTGAATTCAGGCCAGTAGGCTTTCTGTCCATAGCTGCCTTTCCAGGACCCTCAGAAGCAGCTGTGGATCCCCAAGAATCTGGGAGCTCAGGTCAAATATTGCTTTCAGCAGTTTTTCTGAAAGAGGGCTCTGTTCCTTAGTTCATTTCAGAAGGTGCTCTCTCAGGGTATTTTCTTCTCCAGAAATATGGGGGTTTGGATAAGCATTAGCTATTTTTGATCTAAAGGGGTAATATCAAATTAAATCATTACGTAGTAAGGAACAGCATGTTGCTGCTGTGACCTTGAAGTAGTAGCCCACCAGAAGATGAGCTGCAGGACTGGATCTTGTCCAGTTCTTCTCACTGCTCAGGAACACGTGTGCTTTGCCAGGTCCGTACGCAGCACAGCGTACGTTCGGTCATGCCCACTTATCTACAGTCAGCTTATCGGCTGCTGTGAATTGGGGAATGGAAGGCTGAATGAGGTAGTAAGCAGCACTTTTCGTTCTTGTTTAAGACTGTATTATCTGAGCCATAGGAGGATCCATGAATACAAATATATAGATTTAACAAAAATAGATGACTGAACAAAGTTGTCATAGTTTTTGGGCTTTATGAATGGAACTTGGTCTTGTAAAAAAGGAGAATAATATAACACCTGCCTTTCAATTAGTAATTTCTAAAGGAATTTACTATTCTTTTCAATTAGGATGGGGTGGTCTAATTTTTTTCTGTCAAAAATTAATTCTCTGCTCATTAGCCTTACATTTGACATACAAGTAAAAACATAATTAAATAATTTGACCCTGTTTAAGATTACCTTTTCATAAACATCTGTAATAAGCACTGGGGGAAAGAATCTTTATCCACAGAAGCCCTGCAGGTTATTACAGCCAGATGCTAAATGGCAGCTTCCTGAGTGCTTTCATACAGGGGAATATCCGAAGATCGTTAAGTATTTTGGAATTAATCAGACATTGCAGAGAGTGGTGTGCTGACAGCCTTTTTTTTTTTTTTTTTCTTTGTGTTCAGAGGCCGGTGCGGGAGAGATACTTTTGCAAACTGAATATTTGTGTGTGAAAGCAGATTTTATAATACTAAGAATATTGGCCAAACCAAGCAAAGTACAGCTTGGCTTGGTCCACCACGTCCACACAAGGAATCGTTCTGCATTCCTTTTGTAGCCTTCACAGGGCTGCTCAAGGGAGCTCTAGAAAGATGAAAACACAGGAGGAGGATGTGAATGAGTTTGATAGAAATTATAAAATAAAAGGGGCTAAGTAGAGAAGGATAGCTGTGGTCTGTGAGATGGCAGAGAGAAAAATTCCCATCCGGTTTCTCGTGGGATAATTTTGCTGGAAGAGGCAGGATAGCTTCCTAAAGTATCCCTGAGAAAGTCAAAGTAGTCTTTTTTTTTTCAAGTGTGAACCCATGGCTAAAAGTAAACTTGTAAACTAAACTTTTATGTAGGCCTGACTGTTAATCTGATCATGTGAAGAGGAAGTTTAAAGCCACTTTGCTGTGGGGCAGTTTGACATCCTGGAATCACATCATTTGTTATCACATGTTCGCTGATCCATTACTGTCCTGCAACAAAAACAGCATTCAAGAAACCAAAGTAGCTTGTTTAACTGGTGCTCTAAAGCAAACACCTCTTCTCTGCTAAAAGTGTTTCTATCCAGCCAGCCCTTGTGTAGCAGTGCAAGTTTGGTCGTGGCACTCATGTTCACTCTCATAGCACTTAATATTACAGGTTTTTATAATTGTTTGTTCTTGTGAAAATTGGACTAGATCTTGAATCTGCTCATGTTGCATTCACAAATTTAAATACACTTGAACATACGTATGTGTATGGGGTGTTTCTGTTGTTGTTTGCTTACTTTTTAACCTTGCAAATTCTGCCCCCTCCCCTTTTTCTGGAAGTATCTCATACTGCTGATTGCAGCTTTTAGTAGATCTGGCAATAGCGACTTAGTTGTTCTTGAAACTGTGCTGTCAAGCAGTGACTTGTAACTTGCTATTTAGTGATTGATTGTTACTGCTCAGAATGCATACCACAGCTTGCAATGGTTGTTTATGTGGTGTCTTACAGAGCAAACGGAGACCTCGACTGCAGGGATTTCTAGTGTTTTCAATACTTGCTGTTTAAATAGAAGACTTCTGAATACTTTAAAGGCCTGTGTATTTCAGTTGCCTGGCAAAGAGTGAAAGACTTGCAGGAATGGAAGAGTGAAAGGATCAAATGATGGGCTTGTGCAGCTGCAATGAACTTAAACATATGTCGTAGTGGTATAGAGACGATGCAGACTTTGAAGCATGTTAATTACTGCGTAGATGGTAGAATCATGGAAGGATAAGGCCGCAGGTCAAAGATCAAGAACCTGTGTGCCCTCTGGAATCTGGATATTGGTCCTAGAATAATGCTGCAGTAAAAATCAATTGTAGTTCTTCCAGCTGCATCCGATACCCAGAGTAATCTCTTTTCAGAAGCCACTTTGAGCATCACATGATGATGTGCTGTGACTTTCACAATACAGTTTTTCTCTCACATTTGAGAGACTCAGAGTTACAAATATTCGTCAGGGAGGGAAGGCAGGGGGACAGGATGGAGAGTGCTTATCATAAACACGTTGTGTTCTTCCCTGGACAAACTTCTTTGATCAAATGCTATCAGTATTTACCACATTGATCTTTGCCCGATGCCTACATTTTCCAGAATTTTACATCAGACATCTGACTCATTGATTGCAATAATTAAAAATCCCAAATAAAATAAATGCAGTGTATGTTATTTTTCAGATGCTCTTTTCATCAGGGTACGTGCATGTTTTAAAAAAGCTAGGCTATTTATATCTGTTGTGTGATGAGGAGTCCTGAAGACTATTTACAGACTGGAACAGAGAAGTAACAAAACACTTTTGTATAAATGTACATTGCAGATCATGACTGATACATCAGTACTAGTGTGTTTAAACAAAGCTGTGGGAGGACAATGTAACAGTGCTGTGGTGGAAAACTTGGTCATTGAGTAGGTGAGTTGAACGCAGTGATTTAATTTGATCCTTAAAATACTGACTATTCTGTCAGGTATTTTTGACTTCCAGAAGTCAAAAAGTCTTTCCAGAACTTTTTATAAGCTTACATTACAGGTCTGGCTCTGCCCTGTTCTGAATTGGTGTGGAAGAGCAAAGCCAGATGATCTGTATTCTGTATATAGTAATAGGTGATCCGTAGACATAGAATTTGATAATGCAACTCATAGGTACAAAATTTAGAATTCAATATCTTCCTAGTCAGGGAGAAGGCAGAAGGAGGCTGCAGAAAGATTTTTGTAGCCATCCTTGTGTGATAGCATAGAGTTGGTTGAAATGAAATATGGAGTGCTGGCAGGAGGGTTTGTGGGGCTCTGCTGGTCTTGGGAACTGGCCCACGTGCATACATCAGCACAGCACGCTGTCACTAGAGTCATGAAGAAACATCTGCAGGTGTGCATCAGCACTGGCCTTCTGGCCGTCTCTAAAAATGCCTGCTTGTAGCGCTTCCAAATTTCTTCATCCTATAACATGCACTCCTGCTGAAAGTGCAGTGCTGGCTGCTACAGCTGCTGCCTTGGAGTGAGGCATCTGGGATACGTTGTGGGATGCATCCTAATTAGAGACACTGTCTCCATGTGATCATGACAGTTTTAAAGAAAACTACCACTTCCCAAACTCTTGCCTAAACTCTTGACTGTTACGCATTTGCATGAAGGAAGGATAAGTCAATGTTTAAATGGGCTTTAAAAGTCTTGAAATTGCATGTAAAAGGAAAGAACTCTGAATTGCGTATTATGACAGTAGGCTACAATAACTGAAGATTAAAAAAATCACACCCCACTACCACCAATTTATGTGTTTCTGGTTATAAATCCCGAAGCTATTTCTTAGAGTACATTTGGCAAGATTTTGGGGTAATGCCACACAACCAACTTTTGGCTAATAATGTCTGATGTCCAGCACAGCCATGTTTTACTCTAAGAATTTCTCTTGCTTTTTTAAGTTCCAAAAAGAATAACTCCTGTTTTGGTTGAAAATAGACTGTAAGACTTTTTAAGATAAACAATAGTATCCCATTAGCTTCCTTATTCTCTTCCATTCAGAATTTAGCCATCTTGTCTTAAACTGATATTTTCTTAGATCCAAGAATTACATTTATGAGACATTTGAGGCATTGACTGATCTTTATGCCTGAATTTCATCCTCCTAAAATTAGGAATGTTGATTTCAAAACAGTGACTTTCAATTTCCCTTATATAATAGTACAACTACTTTGAAATATCCTATAGCAGACCGTGTATTTCCTTTTGTGTGGTATTTATGGTTCTTTTTGCCATTTAGGTGCCAAAGAATGCTTCTTGAGCTTGATATCGATAGCCCATTGCAGTTCTTGCGCCAAAACTTGCATAGCCCTTACACAGTTTTGAAAATAAGTCTAATTGTTGAGTTCAGGGAGCTGGAAGCATTTGTCTCAAAAGAGAAGACGACTTTACTTAGAAATGTAATTTATGGAAAACATTGGTGTGTACCAGTCCATATTTTAACCTACAGATCCTTCTTGTAGTATTTGGTACTTATTGGCAAGGGTCCCTAGGCTCGCTGTTACTGACCACTGCCCTGCAGCATATAGCCCATTTTTAACATCTGTAACTATTTACATACCCAAATGAAACAGAAGTATTATCCAAAGTATGTGCTTCGAACTTACCTACAATGAATGAATAGGTAGATTAAAGCAATGATCCAAACAGAAATTCTGGGGTCCTGTTTTTCTGTGTCAGCAGCCTGTTTGCTGTACCTGCAGTGAGCTGGTGCAAACATAAAACTGAGGATGTTTGGATAACATTGGCTCAGTTCAGGGAGCTGTATCTGCTCCTGTGCAGAGGCCCAGGAACAGTAGTTTGTGTTTCTGGATCCTGCGCTCCCTCTCCACCCCTGGGTTGCCTGGGGGAAGGGTGATACCTTTGGCTCCTGCTTTTCCGAGGTTTGGCTGCTGCTGCTGAGGCTGCCCATGCACCTGCAGCCCACTGGGAAGAAGCCTTGGGGTTGTTCTGCATCGCAGGTGTGGGGAAGGAGGGAGGAGGGGGCTCAGGGCACATCCCTTCTATTTGCTGATACAGCTACAGAAGTTTTGGAATGTGGGGGTCTGGTTAAATCTTTTGCTCTTAGCCTTGCAGAAGACCACAACTTTAACCCTTGAATGACTTTCAGATCTTAGGTTGCATGTGTCTAACATTGTGAAATAAGGATGATGTTTCTAAGCTAACATAACAAATTCAGAGCTATGGAGCTAAACACAACTTCTTTCCTACTGTTCTCAGTTTATTTTAATTCGCATTGGTCTGTCTCTAACATACCACAAATGCTAATTATAAAAATGGACTCTTCGCCCTGGGGGCCTTTTTACCATAAAGAAATCTAAGTCAAAATTGCAGAATTGTTAACTGCCAGGAGAAATATATAACATCTCCTCAAACTCTCTGGGTTTTCCCCCAAATGGTTTTCAATTAAAATTTTTAAATGGATATGGTACTGTGTTTATCTAAACCTGTTTTTTTTATATGATATTTGTATAATACATTACTCTGGAGGTTGCAGTAGAAATAATGTATGCTGAAAATCCAGTATTGCTAAACCTTAGGAAGAATTTTCCCTACAGACATGCAATCAGAGGATGAAGCGGTAGTAATTAAGCAGCTAATGCTGTGAAGAAGCAATCTTTAGCTTTTGAGATAATTTCACAGGAAACAGCATTTTCAGTTCCTACTTTAGGAATCAACTCGTTGGGGGTTTTTTGTCTTCTTCCACATGCACCCCCCTTCCCTGGGTTAAGTGCATTTCTTGTCCTTTAATCCTAATTTGTTGACACTTTCTAATTAATTCTCGGCTTTTTCTCAGCAGATTGAAAACAGTACACTGTCACTACAACGTGCCACTCGGTTAATTGGCTTTTTGCCCCAGCCACCTCCTGCCTCTTCCTGGTGGTCTCTGCATTACATCTCTCTCCAAGATACTCTTCTTTTTTTTCAGTCCTCCTGCTTCTTTCCTCTCTTCCCCAGCTGAGTTTCTCTTATGTTACCACACTCTTATTATTAATAAATTCTTACCTAACTTTATTTTTTTTTCTCGTCCCTAACTTCAGATAGGGCACTTTTTGTTACCGATAACAGTAGAACATTAGGTGCAGTGTCACTCTTCCAGAGGAAGGGCAATTCATTAAATCTGAAATGTGTGACTTTAGCTGTACTGGTGAATGGTCTTTGTAATGGTCTTTTGGGGTGAATGTTGAATATTTATTTTTTTGTTGTTTGTATAAATTAATCACAATCATGCAGAGAATCATTTGATTATCTCAGGTTGGTTGCAAATAGTTGCTTATGAAATTACATAGCTAGAAAAAGCTTCTCAAGCTCCTGTGCTTGTAAGATTAGCCTTGTCTTGTTTTATACAACTTTGACCTATTAAGACCTCCAGTGATAGAGACTCCTTAGGCAATCTAAGGCACTCATTAGCTTTACAGATAACAGGTTTTTTTCCTTTACAATCTAGTCTAGTTTGTTTATTTAGCAGGGAATCCAGTTATCATTGACCTAAAACAGAAGAAGGTGCTGATATAGTTTATTTTAAGTTCAGTAGCTCCTAAGGCTAAGAACAAGCATCAGTAGTCCACAGCTGTGTTTATGGTTTATTTGCATCCTGACATACCTGTGCTTTTTCTTCCTGCTCTGGTTCATAAAGGTGCCGTGGCAGCTGCCAAATCTGACAGTTTTAAGGAAAAGACGCATGTTACTGTGTTCTGATCACGTTTCCACTGATTTCCCATGTATCCTGTTCTTAAGAAATTAGAACCTTGAAGAGCAGCAACTACACCTCTGTTCTCAAAATTGACGTGAATGTTGTAATCGAAAGTTACGCTTTGAATATCGTATTTGTTACTCTAAAATAGCAATTAGAAATTTGGTAGCCTTGCTTAATCCTTTTATGAAATTTGCCCGAGCTACAATGCTGGAATTGCTCAGCAATGTGAACTCATTCTCCCAGGTTTGTATTAGAAGTGGAAATTTGTAAAGAGTATTTATTTTTGGATTTGCTTTATCTGTATTGCTGTTGGGCATTGTACAGTGTAAATCCAAGCTTTGGTGCAAATAATGATGCTTCTGCAATATATTATCCAGTGACGTATTTACTTTATTGCCAAAAACGTGTGTGCTTTGTCCATTTTGACTATGATTTCATACAAGTTTCCTCATAAGTTGTATTTATCCTTAAGATACTACTTTATTTGTCTCTCTAGCCATGGAAGTTTCTTCCCTTCTCTAACCACAAGCTCTTTCTGCAGATGGCCTCTTTTTCTTCCCTTAAAGACAGTGTAGCCTCTCTATTAGGTGAGGCAGATAGCAACCTAATTTCTAGTTTGGGCTCAGAGCAAATTCCACTTTAATAAGATAAACATGAGAAGACCCTGATCTTCCCAGAGTATATTGTGGTGAGTGGCAATTTATTTATACCAGTCTTCAGATTATAGCAAAACCCGTATTTGTATGGTAAATCTACAGGCAAGGTGCCTGAAAACGAGCACATCCAGAAACACTGCTGTGTTCTGCAGATGGTTCCACTGAAAGTAGTGACGGTGCTGTCTACCTCCCTGTGTAAATGAGAGGAAAGCTGCTCCAGCAGTAACACTGTGTTAAAATAATGCTGAGGCTGTGAAGTCAAACCCTGCGACATCGGCAAGTGGCAGAATGGGATTTGCTTTTTGCAGCTGTAATTCTGAGCTTGGCAGCCTTCAACTGCACTGTGTCCCACTTTCTCCCAGATAGCGTTTCACTTTGGTAAAAGGTGGTAAGTTCTGCTGCAAGTCATCCTTTTGTGCTCCTTTTCTGCCACCATTTTTTTTCCTCTAATCTTTTCTCTCCAGTCCTCTGTGTCTGTGAGCTGGTGTATTTTGTAGTTTCCCTGGCATAGCCAGCGGGGAAACCTGACGGAGCATGACAGTCCTTGTGTTCTCAGGTTCAGTTTTGTGTTGCCCTTTGAAGATAACAAATGAAAAGTCCTGCTAGCGAGGCCAGGACTGGATCAAAGCTCCCCCTCATCTTGTTTGATTCATGCATATACAGAGAATTTAAATAACTTTAGTCTTTCACTTTAAACTGTTTTGGGGTGGGACTGATGATCAGATCTGTCTTCAGGCCTGTTATCAAACCTAATTTTTGCTGAAAAACCTCCAACACTACAAGTGTGAGATGGGGCATTTCAGTCTTCAGTGCTGAAACTCAGACGTTACGTTAGAAGTTATTGACATAACTGAACTTCATGTACAAGAATTATGAGGATTCTTTCAGTTGTTTAAACATTATTTTTAAATGTTGGTTGGTGGTGAAATACAGAAGATAAAATGATGACGCTCCTAAGAGGATTTCTGTTGGTAATTTGAAACAAACTGAGCATTTCATATAGCCTTCAGCGCATTGGCCAGGATTCTGCCTGACTGGCAGTTTGGAGTTGCACGTCTTCAGCGTTGGTGCTAAGGGTGACTGTTGCAATGGGAAAATTATTCACTAGGAGCATTGGATAATATATTTTTGGTAATGCTTGTTCAGAGTGGACTTAGCAGGCAGTAACGGAGTGAAGGCAGGTGTCCAGTGTTACCTCAGATCAGTTAGTCAAAGCTATACCTGTATTTTCCATGAACATGATTAAGAAAACACAAATTTTGTAGATGAGTGAAATTCGTACGATGAATAACAATATAAGAGTAACTCCCTACTGTATGTGAACACTTCTTTCTGAAAGTAATGAACTTCCAGATCTGGCATATCTTTGGGCTGTGGATTTTTTTTTGGTTTTGTTTCTTGGTTTTGTTTTGGTTTGGTTTTTTTTTTTTTTTTTTTTTAAGAGAGAAGATTACTTATTAGCTCTGTCTCTGCCAATTTATCACTGGTTGGCCAAACAAATTATCTTATTCCAGAAAAGTGATTTGTATGAAACCAAAATGTATTTTGAGGAAGGAAGTAGGTAACATTCAAAAAGGATAATTTTTTTTTGTGAGATTCACAGTTGCGTTTTCTCACAGCAGACATTTTTATTTCTACAGCATGCTGCATCTCCATTGCAAATGGGAATTCATGTCTGCATGTATTGTTTGGACATGAAATTTAAAGAAGATGTGCTTCTGCTTCTCAATAAAAAGTAGCTATAAATGTTTAATAATGTTCTCCTTGTGTATGCCACATATCTTATGCCTGTTCAGTATGCCACTGAATAGGCCACAAAGCCTTGATACAGCATCTTGAAACTAAAAAAAATTGCTTCCTCTTCTCTGTGGTTTCAGCAAGCTTGACAGCTGCAGTGTATTTAACCAAGACAAAGTGATTAGTTTCTTTTAGGTCCTGGTGCTTTTCCTCATTTCTTGTAGTGTTTACCTTCATTTTTTGGCATTCTTTTAAGCAGAGAGCCTGTAATTGCTCTCAAAAATATGTTCCTCTGTCCATCAAAACAAAACAGAGTGTGGGGTTGTATTAGTACCTCGTTCACACTTTCAAAATTGAAACATTTTATGCTTCTGAAAATGCCTTGTTTCCAGGTAGTCATGTTATGTAAAATATGCTGTTTGGAGAGGCTTTTTTAAAGATCTTTCTCTGTAAAGGTTAAAATAATTTTTGAAGGCTTAGGTATTAGTTTTTTTAAGCACTTAATGAGTTTTTTAAATAGCAAATTTTAGTTTTAAAGCTAGCATAACTATTATGAAAATAATGTATTTTCACTGAACAGAGAACTTTTCGCCAGTAAGCTGCCTCTGGTGAAATGCATCATGCAGCCACGGGCACTGTATCAGAATCTGGTGTTTGAACAAACTCAGCCCAGCAGCATGCTTGGAGCTCCCATACCTTCAGCGACAGCTTTTCCTTCAGCCTCACTCTGTGAACTTTTATATTCTTTGCAGAATTAACTACCACAGTGCTAAATTAGCACTTGCACTTAAAATTTGTAAAATTTTGACGCTGATGATGTCAAAGGCGGCTGCCACTTTTTATGAAGCAAGCACTGTTACAGTGAGTGACTTGGATTAGAGTGGACAGGAACATGTGCATTGGCTTCTGAAGAAATGCCAATTAATTTCTTAGTTCATACTGAGTTTCATTGCACTGGAAGGTCTCCTCATCACGTATGTGGACTCACTGTATCTTTGTTATTTTTGCTAAAGCAGTTGCTTTAATGTGCTGTGTATGGTTGTAGCCATGACTACGTTACTGCTCCATGGTGCTTGCCATATGTGTAAACAATTTGCTGATTTTAGTGGTATGACCTATTGGCCTCTGCCTGTATAAACAAATGAAGGCCAAAGTTCAGAGAGATCAGAGGAGAAACTTTAAACATCCTGCAAAATCTGCAGTCCATTAAGTGCACGTTAGTATTTGGTTACAGCCAATCCTTTTGTACTTCTAAATAATTTGTTCATGACACATTTGGGAAAGGAGGATAGCTTCACCTGGACTATGGAGACTTCAGGGAACATAATTGTATTGGTTTTATTTTAAGAAACCAGCTTCAGTGGTATTTTCTTGTCTTGGGAAGGGAAGTAATTCTAACACATGCTTTACTTTTCATTTAGATTGAGATTTAAATGTTAAAGTTGTCGGGACAGGCCACTGGCAAAAGGACTATAGTGTACAAAGAACGAACAGTTATCATGAGAGACAGATGGCCCACAGGCACCAGAATGAAATGTGAGTCAAGGGCGGAGAAAAAGTAAGAGGTAAAGCAAGAAGTGCCAGCAACATCTAGGAAGATCTATTTGAAAGAGCAAATGTGAAGAAGGCACTAGTGCTTAAAAGGAAGAGAGAAGGCAGGGAAGTGTGGTAAGAGGGTTAAAAAAGGAAAGATGCTGAGATTTTGACAGAAGGAAATAAGCCTTGATGTAATAAGCCAAGTAGCATACAGAAAAGAAAGGTCAGGACTATCCAAGTTCCTGAATGTCCAAACATCCCTACTTTACTTTGTTTTCATCAGCAGTTTTTCTGGCAGGAGCACAGGAGCTCAGATTCCAGCCCCCAGCTGTATGGTAGGGAGTGAAAATTCACCTGGCTCCTCCTGGTGTTAAGCACAGCTATGCTGGGCTTTCCTGACTGCTGGTAACTGCTTGTTTTTCTAAGTTAAACTAAGAGCCTGTATAAGTCAAAGAACTTGACAAATGTTTGCTGTGCTTCCAGTATGAACATTACAGGAATCACTGTGATGCTATTGGCATCTCACAGGGTCTTTTGTCATTTGTGACTTTACAACTGAACTTCTCAATTTGAGTAGAAATGAGTGAGCTGTTAATATTTCTGGATCCGAGAGGCTGAATTAACCCTGCATATTTTTCTGACTGAAATATTCTTAATTTCTGATGGAACTATTTTTTTTCTTAATTTTCTGAAGACTTACTAAAAATTTAAATCTGTTATTTCTATAACATAACAGATCTTGTATCGTCTAAAAGAATTTTATTAACTTCCAGGTATAACTGATCACCAGTAAGAAGTTCAAGGCATTTTGTAATTTCATTGACCATGAATAAAGCAGAAGCTAAATCGTCTATGATGCAAACGTTTTCAAAATCCAGCATGTAACTTGATATACTTGAAATACTGGAGTTACAGCCTTTTATCATCATCCTGGGCAACATTTCTGAAATGAAACTCTGATAAATTGGCAGCATGAACAATGCTAGCATCTGTATGCAAACAGCAGCTTCCTGAGAATGCAATGTTTTTCCTAAATCACTTATGCAGAGGAACTTCCAGACTTCCTCTGGCCCGTTTTTTAAACACCTTTAATACATAATGTGTATATAAGCTATAATCCGAAAATATTAATGAAAATAAGTTTGTCTTTAAAACAGAATGGAGATGGAACAAAACTGAATGACGGTTTGGACTTTGTACCAAAGAGGGTTATGCCTTCAACAGCTTCTCTGTCTGTGGAGCAGCAGCAGTTCTGTACTTCTGCTTCTTACCTGCATTCTGGTTCTCTGGATGTCCAGGGTCTGGTGTGTTGTTGAGATACCAGATGTGACAACCTACCTGGTTGTGCGGGTGTATATGAGATGCTGCACAGATGAGTAGTTAGTGGGTGAAAGCTCACTGCTGAGAAGGAACTGCAGTAGAAATTGGCTAGAGAGTGACCATTTCCAAAACTGTCTAAAAAAGTGTGCATTTTCAGGCGGAGGGGGGTGTGCGTGTGGGTCTGCCCACCTAGAGGGGCCTCCCCTGCAATGTTTTGCTGTTGTCGTTAGAGTTTTTCTATTGGGGAATACAGTACTGTGGAAGTGGTGCGTAATTTCGTGTATAGTTCTACTTTCAGAGCAAGAAAAACCATTACGCTGTTGTGGCGGATGGGTTTCTCAGCAACCCACTTGAACATGCCGGTCAACAAATCTCGGAGCTCCAAGTAACTTCTCATCAGACTAGTCGGCTGGAACCACCATCTGCTTTCTGTTCCCCAGATTTCTGTCTTGATAGAAACTTCCTTAAAATGCAAGTATCAAGAAACGTTTTGTGTATGAACCATGAGTGAGCATAAAATCTAAATGTCACTTTTACCATAGTATACTAAATCACTTATTCCCCAGTATTCTGAATTATTGTCATTTTGGTTTAACAGAAATTCACTTTAAGTGTACCTGTTTAATTTATAGAAGTCTTAATAAGTAAGCATGTTACATTAAATAGGGAAAAGATTTGCTTTCCTAGGCAGAAAATAACAAAATACTGTATCTGGTAATGATGTCTGTTTTCCTTCATATACTCTGAAGAGAACAACTTACTTGCAACTGTAAATGTTCAGAACTCAGTACGAGCTCTACCATTAAGCAGTATTTACATATGTGCATTTTATATTTGCAGATCCTAACTGACCCACAGATAGCATTCTGATTTAAGGATTTTTGGTAGTGTCATGAAGATGAAGTCCTTTGCAGGTGGAGGAAGGCTACTATATGAAAATAGAAAAAGCATGCTAATAATCATTAGGCAGGAGGGAGTTCAATTAACATTTTGTACAATTGTTTGTTTTTCCATCATTGACAATTACTTGCTATAACAAATGTCATTATTTGCTTTTTTCCCCCCATTGTATGTTTAGTCACCCTTATAAACAGGATAAGCTGTAGGTCCAAACCCCATTAATTTTAACGACTTCTGGGTACATTCTCTCCTCAGTGCACAACTGTCTTTGCAGTGTTAATTTTTAAAAAAGAGGTTAGGCTTTTAAACTAGAACTTTTGGCTAACTCTACATGGCTAGTATTTGAAGTAATACATGAAAGTAAGTGTTTGATAGGAACTGACCTGCTCTTAGAGCAGGTGAAAATGGTAATCAAATGTTCTCTCTACTTGGGAAGTTGAGCAGTACTAAGAAAAGAAGACAACCACATTTATATAACCAATATGAGAACACGCTTTAAGTGTAAAAAAAAAAAACAACCAACCCTTGTTTTTCAAGCTTTTAGGTTTAAGATTTTGAGCCAAAAAGGCAGATGGTAAATCCATTTCCCAATGCTAATCTGACAATAATGTTCTGATCCTCTGTGGAGCTCGGTAATGCTGTGTGCTTGTCTGAAATCCACAGGCTGCCGGTAAATAGTATCTCCCTGTGCGAAAGGTCTTTTCTGTTGATTAAACTGATGATGGAGGAGTGCCTGCTGGTAGTGAGCAGGTATGGCTAATGCCGTTTCTCGGGTTTCTCTGCAATGAGTATTATAAAATGCTGTTTTTTCAGGAGGCAGGGAAGAAGAGTGCTATGTTGTCCTTTTCTGAGTGGACAGCTGTAAGCCATCTTTTACTCGTTCTTTTTTTCCTTTCTTTACTCTGCAAATGATACTGTCTTTACTCCTATGGATTTAAAAAATGGGCTCTGTTCAGCTGATTCTGCCAGCTGTTTTGCAGAAACAGTATTTAAAAATAGTCTTTTGAGGTAAAAAGTGAGAAATGACCCTTGGAAGAAATTGGGGTGAGCCAAGTGAGTGAGTCATAAAAATGCAGTTGTGCAAAGCTGTCTAGATGTGTTTTGAACACGTCTAAATTTGAATTCATCCCCTGAATAAACTCTAAAATTTTTGATGTTTCTTAAATAGAACAATTTTCTTTGACTGTCAAGAAGTCATTAGTTTGTTTAATGTCAAAGATGACGATGAAACTGATTCAGTTGTAGAGCACTCCTTTAACCTTAACCTTGCAGAATAAGAAGCCACCAAAGAGACGGGTTTTCAGCTGGTAGGTGGGAGAGGCACTGACTAAGGTCCCTTCTGGACCTTCTTACTGCCAATGCTGGGAAGGGTCTGTTTTGCTTTTGTTTCTATGTCAAAGTTTGTCTCAGTCACAGGGTTTCTTAAGGGCTCTCTGACTTGCTTTGACAGCTTGCTTTTCTGTTTTACCCGGAGTGCAATAAATTAATTGGTAAGCAAATGGAGCCTTTTTCACATAAGGGCTGATGTTTGGTATTATGTGATACTTTCAAAGAGTGAAATGTTCTGGATTAAGCAGAATTAGACCTGTAATTTTTCCAGATCTTTATCTGGTTTTTAGGTAATGATTTCCACGGTTGGCTGCATTATAATTTTACAAATAAGCTGCTGCAGACAGAGCCAAAGTATCCATGCCCCATATGGGCCATCCAAGATGAAGACAGACATGTATTTCATTCTTATCCATTTTAGGTCTATCTTGATATTCTCATAAAACACATTCAGCTATTTTTGAAAAAGTGAAACCAACTGCTTCATTAAACACATAATTGTGTGGTGCAGACAGCAGTCTCCGAAGATGTTACTACCCTTTTTGCTAGGTAATTTTAGTAGGAAATTCAATGCCCTCTGGGGCACTTCTCCTGCCATCAGTCTCTGGTTGTTTCCTGCCTCACAGGAAAAACAGCAAATAGTAAATGATTTCTGGTTTTAATTAGGCTGACAAAGATACGTGCCCTGAAGTACATTAGGAGGTGTAGTCATTAAGTGTAGTGTCCCTACAGGCGTTTCCTGGATGTCCCTTACAGCTGCGTGCATCCAGGGATTTGCTGTTCGGCAGGCTGTGTGGCTACGCGTGCATCTCTTTCGGCATGTTTCTCAAACTTGCACTAAGCCGCCATCTCTGCTGGTCTGTATCGCCTGGTGCTGGCTGTCCCTCTGATTGTCAAACCTCCCAGCACGCCACCGGCTGCATCGCTCATGGCCTCCGCTCCTCCTTGCTGTTCAGAGGCAGCCAGCTGAGACTCTGAATTCAGTGCAGCTACAGAAAAGCAGGGAGTGTGTAACACACGGCTCTAACAGGCTCTGCAGTGCGGGACTTTTTTAGCAGTGGTGTGCTGTTGGTCCTGAAAGCAATGTCAAATGGACCTCCTTTTGGCTATTGAGAGACCAGGGATTCACTTTGATTGCCTATTTGCTGCTAAAATTTGTATTCAAATGATGGTTTTGAGCAAAGTAACTGGCAGCAGTGGTGGTCTTGATGAATGCTTATTTAGACTCTTCATATGGATGGATTTAGGTGTCTTTTCAGCCATTGCACTTTGAGTTCAGTCCCTTTTTAATAGTAAGTGTATGAAACTAGAACTTCTGCCACTGGAATGGTGACTCTGCAGCACTTCCAACTGGCATTTTGGTGCCCACTCCCATTGAGGCCTCAGACCTACCTCTGCAGCGCTTTTCAATTTATCTAGATATTCCAGTTGAGAAAACAGGTATATTTTCAATTATCTAGTCAACACTATGTACAATAGATTCCATTACAGAGGGAAACTCATATAGTTTTTGCTTCTCATTGATTCAGGCTGGAGATCTAGTGTTCAGATAAAGATTAAATTAAAAATTTAAGAATAATTTGGGCTTCTGCTATTATAAACTGTAATAAAGAATAGACTTTTTAGGCAGGTAAATATATATGATGATAATTGTGATCATTTCACGGAAGGGAGTTAGTGTAATGCTTTACAGAGTTCCCTGAAGGTGGTAACACATGTGGGAGTAAGGCCAATCCACTAGGTTTTGAAATTCCAGATGCTTCAGAGAACCTGACAAAAGCATCCCTTCTGAGACACTTGTACATTGTTAAAGTTGGACAGTTCTTTAGGGAAGTTCTTTAAAAGACAGGCAACAAAAGATAGAAGCAAATGGTCAGATTTTAAGTTGGAAGGAGATTATTAGTGAGATCTCTGCTGGGATCTACTCTGCTCAGTACCTTAACGATGAACTGGAAAATAAGATGAAGTAATAATTTACACAATTTTTCAAGGTGGATAAATCTAAATTGCACTCCAGGAAGAGTTGTAGAAGAGTCCCACAGTACTTAACAACTGGCTAATAAAGCGGGAGGTGAAATTCAGCAATGTAATGCTCAGTAATGCTTAGTGGAGGACAGGAGTGAGGGGAGCAAATCTGCCTGTACGTAGTGTGTGAAGAGTTCCTGTGCACAATGAACTGTTGCCACCTGGAAAGAGATCCTGGAGTCATTGTGCATAATATTATGAAAATATCAATAATGAGTGATCCAAAGGGTGAATATGATGTTGTGAATTGGAACAGAACAGGAAACCTGTTATTGTGGCCAGCTTGTATCTTGAGTATTGTGCACTTGTTGTCCATACCTGTCCTCCTCTACCCCTTCTCCCTAGCTGTAAAAATAAGTAAATAAATACTAAACTAAATAAATAGTAAAACTTAATAGGCTGGATAAGAAGGAAAGTATGACTTCTGCACACGGAAAGAATAAATAAACCTGCGTCTGACCGATGGTCCAGCTAACTCCGTATCCATTCTTAAATAGACAATGAATAGCTGGCTAAGGGAGAGTATGGGAACTGGGTAAGCTTAGACGGTGATCCCTATTCTTTCCCTGATTCCTATGAAGCTTCTTTCGTCTGGGTGATCCCTTAGCCTCTAATCATCTGGATTTCAGTGCCTTACTTAGCCAGATGTGTATGTGCTTAGTAACCCTTAATAGTTTCCTAAACTCTCTAGTCTCCTTTTGTGGAGCTGTGTAAGCTTTTTGCATCCAGAGCATGTTGTGGCAGCTTATATATGTGTTATGTGACAAACCACCTCCTTTGGTTTGTTTTGGCTTAACTCTTCAGCCTGAGAAAGAAATAACTGCAGAGAACATTAAGAAAATGCCTATGCATTCATAAATGGCACAGAAAAAGTGACTATGGAAGATCTTGTGTCAAAATCCAATGACTAAGGTGTTCCAGTGAAATATCAGGTGCCTTATTTAAAAAAAAAAATTCATACATTGAAAAAATCAGTCCTATGAACCATTGCAGTGAGATTATGTGGAAATCACAAGTATAAATGGGTTCAAAAGGGATTAAATATATTGATAAAGGATCTACTGATGTAGGTTGAACATGGCAGTCCATTTATATCCTTCAGCACAGGAAATGTCAGAAAATGGAAAACAAAATAGTGTTAGGTAAACTATAATAAAATTATCTGCTTGAAAAAAAAAAAGTAGTTTAAATTTCATATGGCGCTTCCTTGTATATTAAAATAAATACAAGATTTAGCTATATGTTTATTAAAACTAAATGCCAAAAGGTAACAGAAGTGAATTTGTGGCTCTACATAGAATGATCTATGATAGGAGAGAGAGCGTACCTTGATTTTTAGTAAAATGTCAAGTAATTTTGAAGAGCACTGAAGCTGTTACATGATTTGCAGTCGGGGTATTACAGGACTGGTTTGTCTGGTCATACAAGGTGAATTTCATTTCCTCTTTGCCCTATGAATAAGATTAAAATAAAGTATGGAAATACTACTGTTGGAATTATTTGATATTCTGTTTCTCACATGTGTTTTCCATTACCAACTAAATGCTTAAAATAGTTCCAGGAGACTAAAAACAAGTTTTTGTCAGACACAGTTTATAAAATAGTTTCAATAACTTAAAATGGAAACAGCTTAAAATGGATTATTATAGGTAAGCCTAAAAACTACCCTCAATAAAGATTAGACCATAGCAGAATTCCTGCTGTTGCTTGATAGTGGAGTTAATTCCACCTTTTTTCTTGAGCTGAATATGGGCATCTGTTCATATTTAGGTAACCTTTAAACTTAAAAGGAAGCTGTACGTGTTGTTTGCAGGTATCCTTATAGCCACTCACCAGTCGTTCATTCAGAACTGGTCGTCACAAACACATTGTAAATGTAAAACCTTCCCTGCTGAGGAAAAGAAGCAATTATTTTGCTTTCTCTCTCTCTATAGAAAGTAGATGCAGCCCAACCTGTGAAGGAGGAAAATGTTCTGTTTAGAATGAAGTACCTTATTAGGTCTGATCTAAAAATCCAGCTGTTAAACAAACCCATCAGGATAGCAAGGGAAGCAAATGCCGCCTCCTGACTAATTTTATATCTTCTTGATTAGACACAACTTCATGAGACTTGTGTTAGGTTAGCACAGATTAAGTAATGGTACAGTACCTGAAATAGGAGTTGTATTCAGAAAATAGGTAAAAACTGATATTGCTAAAATTGCTGATATGTACCCTTGAAATGGTTCACTTTAACTGAGTTTTGTCTGAGTTCATGGCAAATTTGCCCTTTCTGGCTTACTTCCACTATATATATATGTAGATTGATTCCTTCTAAAGATCATGTATTTATGTCCTAAATGTTTGGCAACTGACACTAGCCTGCTCTGTCTTGTTTCTGCTTACAGTTGGAGGTTGGTGCTCTATAATATATCCTTAAAGCATCATGCAGCATGTGACAAAAGCTGCCTCTTGCCTCATGTAGTTGCATGCTGTTACTATAAGTGTTGGTGCAAGTTTGGTCTCAGTGGGCTGGTTGTGGAACATAATTGCTACTGAATCTGAAGGCAGGGAGTAAAGCATCAGGATACCCTTTGGGCAGTCGGTGAAGTTGGTATGACTTTCTCTTTGTTGCAAATCTTCACCTCCCCCAAAACACCACTAACAAATACGTCACCAAAATAGTGTACCAATTAAGCTGTCTATTAGCAACACTGCTATCTAAACAAGATGGATCATAAGAAGAAAAAAGCATTCATTTTTAACTTGTCTCTTTTTTTAACCCTGAGAAGTTCATTAAAAAAAATACTGAGTTTTAAGAAAAATTAGTTACGGATACCTTGAATCATTGAACAGCCTTGGAGTAGTTCATTTGCAGATTGACATATCTGCCAGCAAGCTTAATCTATTTGACGTGCATTGATCCAGTCCATTAAAGAAAGCCACTTTCTCATTATTCCTGAATTGGAGCTTAAGACCCCAAACTGCCCAACTTTGGCAAGGTCTTATATTAGGTAACCAAGTCTTCTCCCGGCCCAGAATGACACCACCCCCACCTTGTTTCTTCCATGTTTTATCCTTCAATAGCACCAGATGTCCAACAAGCTTATGTTTTCAGCAAACCTCCTGGGCCTGTTTATTGTTGGACAGTTGCACTGGAGAGCGTTGGGGAGGTCAGCAGTTAACCTGTTTAAAAAAAAAAAAAAAAAAGGTAATTGATTTCAGAGGAAAATTAAATGCCTTAAGTGACACGTGAAAGCAGTGTGCATTTTTAATGTCTAATTTTGTGTGAGAGAGTGAGTGAACCAGGGCTGTTTTGTTGTTGGCACCTAGTGATAAGTTCTTTTAAAAAGAAAAAAAAAATCAAATTGTGGCTTTTAATTCATTGAGCAGGAAAACTTGTAGTAGCTTCTGTGCGATGGTTTAAACCCATACCAGAAGCTTGGTTTTTGGGTTTTTTTTGTTTGTTTGTTTGGGTTTTTTTAATAAATTCAGTGCTCTTTTCACTTTCACTCAGGAGGTTTTCTGGTTTCTGAGATACGGATGCAGTGGGCCACCCCTTCAGTTGCTGTAAATCAGCGCAGTGCCGGTGCAGCCAATGCACTGGGCCAGCCTGTGTGTTAGGTGAGAATTTGAGCAGCCGTCTGTCCTCACTGACTAGTTTCTCTATCTGCTGAAGTTTGCAGAGCGTTATACAGGCCAGTACGTCAAGACGAATTCTGCTCGGTATCTGGTTCACCCTTCTGGCTTTTCCACTCTTCAGTTAAACTTGTAATTTCAGCATTAAGATCTATTTTGGAGATAAGTGTGTTTTCTTCTAAAGGAGTTACCTGAACTCCATACCTTTTCTATTTTATTATTTTTGTGTCTTTCAAATGCTCTTTTCTTCCAAGGGTTATTTTAAATATGGAGTGTGACCTGACAGTATGGTCTGCGCAATCCTCCATGTGTGCTCCCTGCTGCTGTTCTATTGAGGGAAATTGACCTCTTCAAAAATTATGACTTAACAGTGCTGTGATGACGTTAGGGCTTTGAAATGCTTCATGTTCTTTCCTGATATTAAGGTCCCGTTGAAGTGCCAAAAATACCAAGGAAGGGAATTGATGACACATTGTACATATCACACAAAGGACTTGGCCATGGAAAATGTTGCTTTCCTTCTAATGTTGATGTTTTGGGTTTGTTGTCAGTTGTCTTCGTAATCATCTTTAGTAGTCTTGGTTGATAAGCCCAAGAGGGTTGCATTTGAAGAAAAAGGTGATCTTCCTGTTTTTTCCCCCTCCTTCCACCCCTCGCCCTATCTGTGCTACATGTACTTTTTTGTGCTATGTGTAGTTTTGGTGTTCTAGCCATGGTTTGTATTTTTCATCCTTCACAAGCATAGAATCTACTTTCCCTTGGGAAAAGGAAAATATTGGAAGTAAGCAAACTTTGACAGCAGTCGCAAGATAAGAAGAGTCTTACTGGGTCAGTATTGTCCAATGACATTTAATACTTGACTAGATTGCTTACAGGGCATAGGAGCTATGTTTAGTTACTGATGCTGCGTTGAGCATACTGTTAAGCTTCAAGGGGGAAAAAGAACATGTAAAATTGCACAGCATAATTCTTTGCCTTATTTATAAAGCTCTTGTTCTGAAGTATCTGCGTAGTGTAATGTATAATATTTTATTGAAACTGTAATGAATCCTGGACTGAAAAGAGAGTAGGGTAACTTGTTAGTATGGCCGCTTTTGGGTATAGGATGATTTTGGGGATAGGCTTATTAAATGTGATTTCATTAAGAAAATTATTTGAGCTTTATATTGGGATTGATTCCCATTCAAATGGATCAGCATATTTAAAAAATAAGTCCTGTAAGAAACATGGAAAGTGGACATAAGAGGCTTTTGTATAAGAATCAGTTTTATCAGATGCTTATTTTTGTTAGTGTGCATTCATGTACTTTTTCTGAAGCGTTTGTTTGTTGCATAAGCTCTTAGTGCAAATTTTCATTTGCTATTAAATTTTATTACAAAAATCTTTTGACTGGAGTACTACTGTATCAGAAACACAGACTCTATTATTTCACTTCCTGCTTGACATTGCTTTATTACAAAGAAACTTTTTGTGGAGAAAATGGTTCTGCCTGTCTTGCTTTAGGTAGCTACAATTCCTGTAGAGTTAACGTGGCCGTGTGCTCCTAGAAAGTTCACAAGGCAAGGAAAAAAGCTTGGCACTTCTTCAGCTAAAAAGCTTGTGTTGGGATGAGGCCAAACTAAACACCAGTACCTCTCCGGGTTTATGATTTGCATCTCTCTCTTCAGCTGTTGGGGTTCCTTGGGATTCGTATCATCGCTGAGGGTCTGCCTGCAGGCACTATGGATCCCATTATCATATAGAACAAATATACGGAGTGCATCTGGGGAGAAATAAAATTTCTATTCTTTGACTGTTTTAAGAGAAATTTTACTGCATCTCCCTTGACAAACAGTTCCTGTAGGTGAGTGATTACTGTTTTCCATGAGGGGAAATGTTGAAAAATGTGTGGGTGAATCCACACATTTTTCCATTACAGTTTAAATATGTGCCTTCAATGTTAGATCTTAAAAGTATGTGTAAACCAACTGGCAAACCATAAATCCTCATTAAAACTTACTGAAATTATTGAAATGGGTATTTTCTTAAAATCACGCTTGAGTCTTGTTTGGTTGATGGGTTTTGTTTAGAAAATTCACAAACATTTGTTATTCAGAAAACTCCAGATCAACTCCTCTATCAGATTCTTCTCTCTCTCCATACATCTACATATCTATATAGATATAAATAAATAAAAGTAATGCTTTTAAGCTTGGAAGAACTGTCTTCTGTCTTTGTCTGTCAGAGACGAGGTTGCCCTCTGTACTGCAGCTGTCAGCTGCCTTGCTCCCTTCCCTGTATGGTTCACTTCTCCTTGCCGAATGCTCCTTCTGCCAGAAACTGCATCGTGGTTTAGGAGTTTGTATTCAAGGAGAAAAATGATGAGAAAGAGCTCTTTCAGTTAACATGTGTAGGGCCCAGAAGGATCTGCTGGTTAGAAGGAAAATATGAACTGGAAATAAGTTACATGTTTTAATAGTGAGGGTAATTTATTATCCTTTGGAAGATTTTATCAGGGGATATGCAGTAAATTCCCCTAGTTGTGTTTGTTTTTTTTAATTTAAGTTCAGCTACCTTGATAAAACTGTATTCCATTTATTGGATCTGATGGGGGGGTTGCAGGGTGAGACTGTGGCTGTTGCTATGCAGGGTTAAAGTAGGGTGATTTTGATTCTTCTGGCTGAACAGGAGCTGCTGAGGTTCATTCAGTCACTACAAAAGCAAATGCTGATTTGGTTTTGTCCTGCCACAGCCAGGGCAGCTCCACTCCTGATTTTTCAGTGGGAGTACAACTGGGTACTTGTGAAAATGCCACCTGTAGTCACTTGCGTAGTTTGTCGCTATGGCAGCCAAGGTTACTCACCTGTTGCTACTCAGAGCAGGTTTATAACTGTGACAAGTAAACATAACGTGGCCATTGCATTCTCTGTTTTAGAAATGGAAAATCAGTGCAGGCTGGTGTTCCTTTGGCTCTTGGGCACAGCGAGGCAGCCACTCATCTTTCCCTCCGTCTGAGATCTGGAAGTTAAAGGTTTTCAGGAACATATGTTGCAAAGTAACCTTCAATACTGGGTGATTTACATGGTTGGCTGGATAAGGCACAGAAGATGTGACAGTTTTTTGGTCTGCAAAGCCTATGAGGCCCTTGAATAATGCATGGCTGGCTGACTGACAGCTGCTTTAATAGCTCCTTGTCAGGCATCAGGGTTGGCTGTTGTGAGCAGGCTTGCCCCCGAAAGTGGCACCGCAGGATTCTTGTCTTTTTGTCATTAGATATCATGTACTTACTAACATTTCTTTTAGACAGCAGCTAATGGAATTATGGATATTATATGTCATCTCTACATCAATAATGCAATATGGGCCATATAAAGATTTCTTTTTTTTTTTTTTGAGGGGGAGGGAAGTGGAAAGATAATTTAACTCTTGGCAGTAAGAGATTTCTTTCAGTAATTCCAGTTTGATGTAGATTCTAGTTGTGACCTTGAAGTCACATCTAGAAGCAAGGAGGCTAATTAGTAAAATTTTATAATTACTTTGGATGACTCCCTAAATTATAGCCATGCAATAAAATCAATTGTCCTGGAGCAAAGCAAGGTGTACTGGAGACAGGTTAGTGCTTAGGACTATACTGGCTGTATTGCTATGCTAAATAGGTTGTAATATCAGTATTTTATTGTGCCTGGAAACTAGGTTGTTGGTTGGGTTTTTTTGTTTGGTTTGGGTTTTTTGTTGTTGTTGGGTTTTTTTCCTTTCTCCATGGTGTAGCCTGTGAGAAGAATTGTTAATTCTTCTATGTGCTATTTCCACTCCTGTTCTCCTTCAGTCAGAGAAAATCAGCACTTTTGTTTGCTGGTGCCAAGTTTACTGTGTCCTTTGAGAGGATCAGTGGAGTCCTCTAAGCTGCCTTCAGAAAGGAGGACTAACTTTAGCTTGCCTGTGCCTTTGCAGATGGCAAGGAAATGCTGTGACTTAGCAGAAATGATCCAAGTCAGGAGCATATTCAAAAGGAGATGGCAATTCTATGGTGCTGTAGAAAGTCTTGGGAATGTTTGCCACTTGTCGATAAGCAAGGAATGGACTTTATAAGCTGCAGTTTTGGTTGTCAAAACTTTCCCTGAAGGGCGACAGTAAGCATTTAATTCAGTATTCAAAATTTCAGAAGTCTGGAGTTTGTATGCATGAGTTAACATAGACTTGCTTGGTTTTGTTTACCCTGGTATTAAGTACTGAAAAAACAGTCTTGATGTGTTTATTTCTATAATTTGATATTTTTTTCTTTTGTGCACTGTAAATATATATTCAAACCTTAGTAGCAAACATGCATTTGGGGAGATGATGTACAAGAACTGGAGTTTTTAACATATAATTGCATTTCTTTTTAAAAAAGATAAGAAGATTTCAGATGAAGCTTTTGCTCGTCTCTATGGTACTGGAAGCTTTCTGTTTGAGATGCAGCATTCCTATGTAGCAAATACTTCAAAACTGTTATTGCCGTTACTGTTAATCCATAGTTCTAATACAGATTAATCTGGATGTTGATATTCCTAACATAAATTGGATAGTGATTTGTACATAAAGGATAAGGATTTATAGATGAGGTCTTCCCCTAAAACTGCTAAAGAGAAGCCCTTTGGACACTTGTTCTCTTCAATTTATTAATTTTGATAAAAAATATTTTTTTTTCCTTAAACTCAAGATTAGCCCTTTTTTTCCTTGCCACTTTGGTTTCTTGCACTATGAAGGAATGTAACACATTTATGAAATCTTCTTTTATTTTAGGCTTCTAGGCTGACTGAGGCAACATTCATTTATCAAGTCTGCACCCATCACATAGTAGGATTCCTACAACTGATGAAATATGAGTGTAGTGTTGTCCAGCAAAACACAGGGCCAAGTGGATAGTTAGTTGGGAAAAAGGTCGAGCTACCCAGGAGGTCATTGTGGAGTGTATGAAAGAACGCAAGATGGCTAAATATGTTTAAACTCCCATTTTGTTGATGGAAGGTATGCTTCAGGTAGCATTTCCAGATTAAATGCCTTGCTGCTTTCTTTGATTTCTATGGCAAGGGGATAAAGATAAGTGAGATTTCTCTTCCATGTTGTTTTCTAGTGGTTTCTGAGTAATTCTTTACACTGGCAAATGGGGTACTAAGAAATGAGAAAAGCCATTTTGGTGCTGAAAATCCCACCACACCTATCATTCATTTCAAGAGAAGTTTTTTTCATAGGCTAAATCTTGTGTCTTAGAGTAGCTTGGCAGCTCCGTTTTGACTTCAGGCAAGGGCTTAAGCCATAAACAAGCAAACTTTATAACTGAAGGACCATGCAATCAATACGAATGTGTTGGATGCCTTTTACATAGCACACAATATTGTGTTTTATTCAGTATTAAAGATTCTAGTTCCATGTTACGCTACAAACCACTCCAGGACTTCCGTGTATTGCTCAAGTAGCTCATACAGAAACTACTTGCATATTTACCCAGAAGCTATTCGCCCAATGCTTATAGGCACCAGTATAGTACAGACGTCAAACTTGAGTGTCTTCGTGTTGAGTTCAGCAAAGGCATGTTTGGATAATGAGTAAAGCTGAAAGTGCTAATGCTGTGGCTGTGTACTGAGCAACAATCCCAGTTCAGGGCATCATCTCGATTTAAAAAAGTTCTTCAAATGTGTGCCTAAATTAATTTGAAGGCAGGGGCATGTAGGCACATGCTTAACTGTACTCGAGGGCTTCCTGGTGCCTGGCCCAAATCTGTAGAAAGAGACCAACCTACCAGTGGCAGAAGTTGGTTACATGCACATCTTACTGAGCCAGCTGATTGATGAGTACTGACAGAGCTTACGAAAGACTCGCTCTTCTGTTGGTACACCATACATTAAAATAATCAACTGTGATTATAAACTGACTTATCCGGTTTTAAAAAAAACAAACCCACAAACTCTTTTCAGTCTTTCATCAAATATTATTTTGCTGATGCTGACAGAAGTGAGGCAGGCATGCTATGAATGCACTTACCCTCTTTTAAATTTGTCTGTGATAATGGAAACTCACATCCTTCCCCACTGACACAAAGAGCAGACGTGCTTTTTGCCTGCAGACTTGCTGAGTTGACAGTCTCTGTCACTCAGTCTGTGCTGTCAGCCCATCATTGGTCATATTCTTATTCTGCTGGTAACTCTGAGCCATCTAGATAGTTGATGGAAAAAGTCCCGTTTTTATTTCTATTGACACTTCATCTTCTTCGGATATATTTTCATTTATGATCATTGATTTTTAATTTCTTGTATTCTGTTTAATGTGCACAACAAGGGGATGTGCACTCATGGCGTTGGGATTTAGCCTTAGCAAGCACACAGGTACTGGAACTTTGAAATAAATGCCTGTTTATTGGTGGGTTTACATATACTGAAGTCTTAAAAATGATACATTTTCTAGGATTATTTTATGTCATTGCACACATGGGTATAGACTTAGGTTCTAATGTATTTTAAACACAGAGCAAGATCTTTGCAGCTCAGCTCTCCTCATGCAGGAGTCTCCTGTGGCAGGAGAGGGGAGCAGGGGCAGGCGGGAAGGGATCCTCGCTCCCTGCTGGCTGTCACTCTGCCTCCATCTTACTTTTAGTGATTTCAGCTGAAGGGGGAAAAAGGATGAGTCATCCATCAGCTTATTGTAAGACGGTGTAGACAGCTGTAAATATATCCTGTCTGGAGATTTGATTCCAGTAATCAGCACAAAATAACCGTTGACATCACACAGGGTAACTCTGAGACTGTCTCACTGGAAAACAGCTGGGGGGAGGGAAGGGATGAATGGTGCCGAAATAGCAAAGGGTAGTATTCCTTCTTATGTAGACCGGGTGTGTGTTCCTGTGGTGTTTGCTGCCTTCACAAGCTACATGGAAACAATTAACTTGTAGGCTGTTGCTCTGGGCCAGTATCTTAATATGGCTCGCTTTTAAAAAATAATAATAATAAAAATCTAAACATGAGGGTACGGCAGTTTCTGTGCCTGGGGCTAAACTTGTGGCATGGGGAATGGGTTTCTCATAGTACATTTCTTAACTGTAGACAACTTGGGCTGAAATCTTGAATTTAGCTTGCAGAAATATTTGAGAAGGATGTAGCCAAAATAGGATGTGTATTTAATTTTTATGAGCATGGCTTTTGTATTTCTGTGGTTAAAGGCTTATGAATTACATGTCTCCATTTGAACTTTGAAATAAGTGGAAGTGTGTGAAGTGAACCAGTTTCCCCTGTATACCTTGTGTTTGTTTATTTGGAGTGCTTAAATCTACCAAGGCGTTAAAGCAATATAGCTGCTTCCAAAGGCAGATTAGAAACATGGCCAAAAGTGAGGAATAGAATCATAGAATCCTTAAGGTTGGAAAAGACCCTTAAGATCATCGAGTCCAACCGTTAACCTAGCACTGCCAAGTCCACCACTAAACCATGTCCTCGAGCACGAATAGCATGAAGGTTTGACATTATTTTCTGTCTGGCTGCACAACAGCCATACAGACAACAAATATCCAGGATAGACTGAGTGAGGAAGAGATTGCACTCTCTCAGTGTACCTATGGCCAGCTGTAGCTTTCCTTCAGGAACAGTATTTTAGCAGTGTGAGTGTTTATTAAAGCCCCTTTTTCTTTCTGAAGCCACTAGTGTGGTTAGGGATCACTCCATAATAACCTTGTCCAAAACAGCAGTTAAAATTGATATATTTTCTTTCATCCAATATTATGAATTTCATAATCTGTTTAATATGTGCACAGAGTAAATCAGGGATTTTGCATTCATTTGAAAAAGGCTGATTTGTAATGCCTCATGCAAATCAACTCTTTAGCAAAAAGACCCAGGGAGCATATGTATACTTTGTTTCCATGCCTTTATCGAATGCATCTGTAGGTTGGAAGCTTTCACAGCACAGAACAGAAGAAGCAGGTTACTCCTCTGCTTGGCATATGGAAATGAGATTTAAGAAATCATTCAAACAGTGATGTCTGGATTTGCTGCTTTGAAATGGAAACTGGTTGCAAAACAAAGATGTTGCATTTATATGGGTCTCTGATAGTCTTGCTGGTGCTGCTACAGGAGGCAGGAATGAAGCGTAAGATATTAAAATAACAAAACCACCAGATATTCTTTTTTCCCTTTCAACCTAGCTTTATGTAGTCCATGTTCAAAGAGTTGTTGCTTCTTTCAAAAACTTCTCAAATTAACATAAAGTCTACAAATCTGCTAAACAAATGTTTAAAATGTTCACATCAAACGTACACGCAGTAGAATCCACACACATGGGTCTGGAAGTGGGTAGCCTGAAAATCCTGCCTGGCTTGTGCCTTCACGAGCCCCTGAATTCAGTGTACCAAGTACTGACAGTCCTGGGCCCCAAGTACTGAGTGTGGTTCAGGACAAGCAGGAAACTGAGGTCTTAGACTGGGGTTTTAAGATGCTTCATGTCCTGGAAATAATTAACTCATATATGCTCCCATAGAGACATTAATCAGTGCTACTATGTTGTTTGTTTTTTTTTTTTTTCCCTCCTTGTTTTCCTCCAAGTTTTTGGAATCTAATACTAGAAAATGTAATTTTAGGTATTTTAGCGTGTGTATTCCTCCTTGAAGCAGGAGCAGATCTGAAGTGGCCCTGCTGTATGTGCTGTTGCTGGGGGACAAAGTACAGGTGACTGCAGCCAACACAATGCTGTTAATAAAGAACAGGACTCAAACTGGCCAGAGCATCAGTCTTCTCTCATACATAAAGTACAAATAATGAAAAGTTTCCTGTTCTGACTCATGACTGAGTATTTTTCATGCATTAAAAATTTAAAAATAAGAGGAGGGTGGTGATTGTGTGTGGTCTGAGGAAAGAGATTCACCAGTTTAATATTGAAAGATGCACATTAACTGCTGAATCATCCTCTTGGGGATCCTTTGAACTTTAATGTAGCTGAAAAGAAGTGAACGTACTTTTTCTGTGCAGTAAAGCATAAATATGGTCTCTTTCTCTAAGCGCTTAGTATTTAACATGAATTTTGTTACTTGCTTTTAAAAATCTATTTAGAAGTTTATAAATAAACAGCACCTACCAGTTAATTGTTGGAATTAGCATGTGAAAAATGCATGCTCTTTCCCAGAGGGAATTCTGGACGAGCACTTTGAAGTTTATTCTTTGTGCAGCTACCTAATTTTTTTCGGATGACTTGAAAGGCTGCCAGCTTCTCTGCTGATTCAGAACAAGCTGATAGTGTTCTCACTCTCTGCTGCAGAGATATCTGTGTCTTTGGTGACTGGCCTGAATGAATTAATGCAATGTTTATGGAGTAGAGTCCGTGAAGCCGGTGCGGAATAATTTTTAGAGAGCGGTGGTCTCTCTTTTCATGTAAAATCAAACAAACAAAATAGAAGTATATTTCATATACTTGTAATTAGCAAATTTCAGTGAGGTGTGTGGCGAGCGTTACTGCTAAGAAAGGTCATAACTGGGTGGAGATCAAGAGCTTAGGATTTCTGTGTGTTTTCCAGTAACTCACACATCAGCTCGAGCTGTCAGCATAACAAGCGGTGTTGTGGCGTGTGCCTTCTTATGGCTGTTGATAGAACTGGTGTTCTTGTATCAATGTCTCATTTTATTTTGGAAAAAGCTTTGACTTGCATGCTATTAAGTTTATTGAAAATAAAGGAAAATATGCAAAAAGTTATTGTAAACAATTGTATGCAATTTGAAACATGCAATTCTTTTTTTTTATTCTTACTTCTTTTTCTGGCCTGAGATGACTGGTTTACTGTATTGTGGTCTACTTATTGTTTTAAAAACGCGGGTATGAGTTGCAGTCAGAAGCACAGCAGAATTTGTGTACGTTTGATTCCTAGTGGTGTAATGTGGGAGGTAATGCTGCTTTCATCGGTGTCTGTAGGATTTGCAGTACGTGCTGTGGATTTATTTGAAAGCTACTTCCATTAGTTATTTCACCAGCTTTGAGCCTGGCATCTCCTCTTCCTGGAGGGCATGTTGCCCTTTTTCTTAATGTTTCCAACCCCTCAACCTTTTAGTTTCAGTTCATGTATTATAGCTCCATGTGTTTGGAGCAGTGGGTATATTCTAGCTCTTCAGGTGTGTTGCCATAACAAGTTCAGAAACTTGAAATTGTATCACCCTGCAACTTAAAAAAGAGGAATTATCAGATTAGGATTTACAAGATGTTTTTTGAAACATGTTTCTTTCCGCTTTATTTCTCCTTTATTGAAAAACAATTTATCACCATTATTTTTATTGATAATTTTGCATTTAATCGTTGTAGGTTTTGAAATTTATGATTAGACAGCTTGCATTAAAATGCCTAGTGTTTAATTTGATGTCAGTGTGCAATTGTGTAGGTGGTTTATAGTTAGCATTGGATTTGGATTTTTACTATTGCAAAATAATGTTTGCTTCAACAGTAGAGCTATGCCCTACAAAATGCTTTTGTATAGATATGTGATACAGAGTGACAGAGGTTTTGCAAAATTTGTGTTCTGCTTTTTTCTATTAAAATGCAGGCCTTAACATTGTGTCAACATAGTCTGATAATGATTCATTATACTTTTGCAGCAAGTTTAAGGAAAGAAATAGTCAGTGAAATGGAACAGATGAAGAAGCAGGTGCAGTCTGTGCAGAGAAGACATGCTGTTTTCCAGGGAGAGCGGTGTTCTTGGAGACTGGGTCCATCTCTGGCTAGTCGTGATCCAAGATGGTGAAAGCCCATTGGCATATGGTTGTAGACTATCAGATTTTTTTTCTTAAAATCCTGGGAATGAGAGTATGAGGAGAAGGAATCCAATCCAGGCCACATGTGTGTCTGTGGATAATGGTCCTCAGGAAGACAGTCTCAGAGAACAAATCTGGGTTTTGTGAACAAGCACCTGTTGCTTTTCATGGAAGCGATAATCCTGGAGCAGCTGCTGGTTAGGACCAGTAGTATCAGCTCTCAGGCCCTGCTGTTAGCACAATGTGTTTAAGACCCCGTGTGTGGACTCACTGATCTGCTTTATGATAAACACAGGCGGTACTTGGACTGTGAGGACCGAAAAATGGGAAGCTACAGAAGGCTCCTTGTTGCAGCTCAGCATAAGCTTCTTTGCCCGCTTCAAGAGGCAACATTAGTCATCTGCAAGTGTTAGATGCCACGGGTCTGTGTCTGCTTTTCTTTGATGCTGTAGGGTGCAGCAGCTCTCCCACACTGCCCTAGACACTGCCTACTTCTGTCTTTCCCTTCCAGCCTCTCTAGAGGACAAAAAGCCCCACAGTGTTTTAAAGTTAATAGATATGTATATTTCCATTTCTTGAATCTGATTTTAAAAATGTCACAGCATAGAAAACTGCCAAATTGTGAAAGGCTTCATGTTGCAGGTTGTGCTGTTTCTCTTGTGGGCTGAACTAGCACTGGCAGGAAGACAGGACTTCAGGAGGTCCTGATTTAGCAGGGGGCTTGGAAGCCTGGTGGCACTGATAAGCCCTTTAAAACCTATTTTTAGACTAGAAATACTGAGGAAAGACTGACACTGTAGTCTTTTGGTGTCAGTCTTTTCCCCATCTTTTTCTTTATGCCAGCCCCATGGCTGTTTTGTTTGTAGAATGATTGCATAAAATGAAGAAAAAACGAAACCCACAACATTCCGTGCTTTTATTAGATTTTATAAAAGCCTAAAGTTATTTCGGTGTAATCATGGGGAGCATGCTTCTGAAACAAGTCACATTTTTTCCTGTATGTTTTTTACCTCTCCTTAAAGTACCTGAAGATGACGTTCTGAAGATGCAATTATCCTTACAAGAGTTGTGCAACTTCTTGTAAATGTCATTTGTGTAAACTCAGGTGGCTGCTATCTTTCAGTTATTTTATTTGAAAGAATTGGACTGGTAAGTCCCAGGTGGGATCCACCAGCCAGCATCAACCCTGGTCAGCTTCTTGTGGTCACTGCTCCTTAGCAAAATGCAATGGGGGAAAGAGGCAGTGGGTCATAACATCTCAGCTGCCACAGTTTGCCTGGGTTTCCCAGGAGCTGGTACTTGGCCAGCTGTGGGAAGCTGTACTTACGGGGTGCTGTTCTTACAACCACAGCAACATGGTCTCTCTCTCTTCCATTCCTATACTTGTGCAGAGGTCTAAAATTGTGTGGCCTATGTAAGCAGACATGTATTTATAAGTAGAAGATCAGAGGATACTACTTCATAATTGACCACTGCCCTTTTTTATGTGCTTTTTGAAGAAAATTCCATATACATATGTATATATGCAAATACACACACAGTATATATGTGTGTGTATGCATATGCACACCCTCTCAGTATTGATATCATAAAACTTTAGTTGAGGCACAGGACGAGCAGAGGTATCCCGCAGTGCCCCTGGAGGAGACACTTTATTCTCAGAAAAGTCCTCCCAGCCCTGGTGTAGCTCACAGGGAAGGAGATCTTTTATTAGTAAGAGAGCTGTGGCTTTCTCGGTCATCTAAAGATCACAAAGCAAGTCATAGTCATGTGAAAGAAGAAATGAAAAATCCCTTTCCCCTCCTCCTTCTCTCCCCACTACCTCTGCTTCTCTTTGTTGTCTTTTTTTGGTGTGTGTCTGTGTAACCAAGATCTATTTAAAATTTTTGAGGGGTGGTTTTTTTTGAGTTTGGTTTTTTAATCAGTTAGGATACTCCTTTTAATGTATTAGAAATCATCCTTTTTTATCTACATTTATTACAGTGTTTCTTGGAAGCTGGGAGGAGGGAAAGACAAGAGGAAGAGGAGTTGCCTGTTAGATGGTTACAGCCTATAGCACACAACTAGCTCTTGAAATACACGGACATCTATTCATGCTTCAACTTTTTTCTGTTTAAAATACAAAACATAATTTTTTAAATTCGTTTTGTTCTGGCTTTTGTTGTTGCTGTTAAGATATCATTTGTCAAGGTCAAATAAGTGTGGTAAATCCATTGGCAGAGGCTTGTACTGGACTGCTGTGCAGTGCCTGCAGCACGCTTAGCCCTGGGCCCAGGCGAGGCACTTGGCCAACCCGGGTAAGTTGATAAATCTTGGTAACACAATGGACAGTGGGTCAACTTTCTGTATTTGTCAAGGCATTAAATGTGTTTATGGCAGAAAATGTAATTACAGTATTTTTAGGCATGCAATACATGCTACCTGTTGTACTAACTTCCTTATTATGCCGTGTTTACTCGTTTTCGGTTTTATTTGTAAACTGGTGGAAGAAATCGTGCTAGATTGCACAGCAGTGTAAATTAGGCTTTCAGGGCGCAATTTTAAGTTGATACATGTCTGAATTCCCTATATTGCTTGGAAAATGGGGTGATCGACAATCTGTTCGTTGATTTGGTTAGCAAGCATCAGGCACCATAAATAAAACTATGTAAATGCTATTAGATAGCTAAGGAGTACATAGGAGCTCCAGAAATAAATACACTTCACTCATATTTTCAAATGTCAGATTTCTTTTGATTTATGTTTCATGTGATGACCTTCTGACATACAGATGTTGTATGGCTTAGAGGAGGATCGTTTATTGATCCTCAACTTTTAATGAATGTTGTGACTGTTCCACTGCAAGAACGGGGATCAGCGTTCAAAAAACCAGAGCCGCATGTGGCTTTCCTGCAGAGTTCATGGTAATGTTTCCTTCCACACTGGAACATGTCAGTGACATCGACTCAGAAGGCTCCTCTTTTTGTAAAACATGAGCTGAAAGCTGTTGCCTGCCCAGGTCTATCCCAAAGGATGGGTTGTGTCCTAGCAGAGCTAAGTGCCACAGACTCTGGAATAGTCTCTATCACTGATGTGTCTTCAGGTGAAGAGTGTTTTCCATGGGGGTTTTCTTCTTTTCTCTGAAGCATAAGCAGAAGGTATCTAAGTACTGTTAGAAATAAATACACTGTTTCTTCAGTCTAAGTTAGATGGAAATCCTCATGTGGATGTTTTCCGTTATTCCTCCTTTCAGAAGCTCTGGTGAACCGCAGTGTTTCTGTAACTTGGGATATAACGTATTCATTAATTTTTCAAGATAAAACATTTTTATCACAGTATCATTAGCCCCAGTGATTGAAACAATACACTTTGGAATGTGCATAGATGGATAATTGTAAGCGATGCTCGGATTATATCAGCAGAAAATAAGATTCTTAGTTCAGAAAATGGAGTACACAGTACGCAGTCTTTCAGGAGCAGTCTGCGTGTCTCGTACTGTCCAGTACGAGAACACCTGGCCTTGACAGAGAGGGACATCTGTTGTTGGACAGAGCAAGGTACACTGGTAGATGCATCTCCTGAGCCTCAGAAGTGATAGAAAGATGAGGCTGCTTTTCAGAGAGCTGTTCTTAGGGCATTCTGGATGTTTGCCTGCAGGGGATAAGCCTTTGTCAGTAAGCGCCTACTGTCATGAGATGCAGTGGCATTCTTCCACTGACTTCAATAGCAGCAGATCAAGGCCTGTCCTGTTCATAACAGCTGAAGCTCCATTTTCTACCTCACTTCGTGGTCTGGCAGCATGTGGTGAGCATCTGCATGCTTTGGGTTGGAGCCACAGTAATGAGGCTTTGCTTACATTGAGTATTTTGGGAGAGGAGGAGGCTGTGTGAAAGTTAGTTTTGGGTAGTAGCTCATCACTGTTAGCATGTTTCCCATCACCCTTTGGTTGATGCTGCTGATGCAGTGATATGTTGCCTGGTAAGGAAAACATGAGCAACTTTTTCACAATGGAAATTTAAACTGTGTAGAAGAAATAATTCTCTGGAGTTGTTTGTTGTCTCCTTAATGAGTGGGAGTGGGGATTTGGGCAAACTATAGAAATAGGGCTGATGAAGTGGAACTCTTCCTGCCTCTCATCTCTGGTAGCTTATGATTTGACTCTTGTTTTTTTCATTCAGTTATCTCATTTGGCCTCCTACTGCAGCCAGGTTTGGAGACACACGCTGATTAAATTACTTAGTAGTAATAGGTCTGAAGCACTCACATATAAATTTACAAGAATAATAAAGAAGTCAAACACTATTCCAGGTGGAAAATAATATGTTGAGTAGATGATTCATAATAACATGAGCTCTTAAACCTTTCTCAGAATTGGGGGAGGGGAGGTAGTTTGGAAACACAAACTAAATGTACAAAGTATTGCTTCTTGTTGTTAATATTTATATCTTATTGACAGTAAAGTATCCCATAACTGTGCTATGCAGCCAAGTTCTTTTTTTCCAGTTAAGCAAAGGGTTTAGTATCTGTAGGTATCAAAAAGCAGGGCACAAAAGCAAACCATTAAAAATCTGTGTGTGTCTTTGCTCTCAGCCTCTTCCTTGTTACAAAGATGGCCCAAAGCTGTGATGGTACCTGTTTGGGGGGGCAGGTTAGGTGGGTTTTTTGTTATTGTTTTTTCCAGATCTTATAGTGGAAGTGTCTTACAACTGAGAGTGGGGACTCCTGTCACTGGATTGCCAGAGGGCCGTACTGCTGGTCATGCTGCTGTCCCCCATCCTCTCTCAGTGTCCCCATATGTGATACAGGAGTGGGCGCAGTCTGTGCCCACCTGATCTCCTCCTAGTCCAGTGCCTAGTTACAGATTTCTTTTTCATGCATGTCGAAACTTACTCTACTTTAATTCAGCTTTTAAGCAGTCAATAAGATTTCTACATTTAAATGTTTTTACCAGAGTCAGAACGGACAAATATTGGTTTTATGGTGAAGGCTGAGCAAATTCTACCAAAAGCTAGGAAGGTACAATGAGTGATAAAACTGCTGAATAGCTAGCCCTTGTTCTCCTGGGGGACTTCAACTTACCAGGTGTCTGCTGGAAATACAATACAGCAGAGAGGAAACAGTCTAAGAGGTTCCTGGAGTGTGTGGAAGGTAACTGCCTCACAGCTGCTGAGGGAGCCAGCTAGGGAAGGCGTCCGCTGGACCTCTTGTTTGCAAACGGAGAAGGACTGGTGGGTCGTATGACAGTTGGAGGCCATCTTGGGCATAGCAATCATGAAATGATAGGGTTTTTGATTCTTGGAGAAGTAAGGAGGGGGGTCAGCAGAACTGCTACCTTGGACTTTCAGGAGGGCAAACTTTGACCTCTTCAGGAGCCTGGTTGACAGAGTCCCTTGGGAGGCAGTCCTGAAGGGCAAAGGAGCCCAGGAAGGCTGGACATTCTTCAAGAAGGAAGTCTTAAAGGCACAGGAGCAGGCTGTCCCCATGTGCCAAAAGATGAACCGGCGGGGGAGAAGACCGGTTTGGCTGAACAGAGAGCTTTGGCTGGAACTCGGGGGGGAAAAAAAGGAGAGTTTATGACCTTTGGAAGAAGGGGCAGGCAACTCAGGAGATCTACAAGGATGTTGTGAGGTTATGCAAGGAGAAAATTAGAAGGGCCAAAGCCCAACTAGGACTTAATCTGGCTACTGCCGTAAAAGACAGCAAAAAATGTTTCTATACATACGTTAACAACAAAAGGAGAGCTAAGGAGAATCTCCATCTTTTACTGGGTGCAGGGGGAAACATATTGACAAAGGATGAGGAAAAGGCTGAGGTACTTAATGCCTTCTTTGCCTCGGTCTTTAATAGTCAGACCAGTTGTTCTGCAGGTACCCAGCCCCCTGAGCTGGAAGATGGGGATGGGGAGCAGAATGAAGCCCCCATAAGCCAAGGGGAAGCAGGTCAGTGACCTGCTATACCACGTAGACACACACAAGTCTATGGGGCTGGATGGGATCCACTCAAGGGGACTGAGGGAGCTGGCAGAGGGAGTTCCTCACCAAGCCACTTTCCATCATCTATTAGCAGTCCTGGCTATCTGGGGTGGTCCCAGTAAGCTGGAAGTTAGCAAATGTGACACCCATCTACAAGAAGGGCCAGAAGGAAGATCCAGGAAAATACAGGCCTGTCAGCCTGACCTCGGTGCCAGGGAAGGTTATGGAGCAGATCATCCTGAGTGCCATCACGCAGCATGTATGGGACAACGAGGGGATCAGTCCCCGTCAGCATGGGTTTATGAAAGGCAGGTCCTGCTTGACTAACCTGATCTCCTTCTATGACAAAGTGACCTGCTTAGTGGATGAGGGTGTGGATGTTGTCTACCTGGACTTTAGTAAAGCCTTTGACACAGTTTCCCACAGCATTCTCCTGGAGAAACTGGCTGCTCATGGCTTGGACGGGCATATGCTTTGCTGGGTGAAACACTGGCTGGATGGCTGGGCCCAAAGAGCGGCGGTGAATGGAGTTAAACCCAGCTGGTGGCTGGTCACAAGTGGTGTTCCCCAGGGCTCAGTATTGGGGCCAGTTCTGTTTAGTATCTTTATCAATGATCTGGATGCAGGGATCAAGTGCACCCTCATTAAGTTTGCAGGCAACAGCAAGCTGGGCAGGAGTGTTGATCTGCTGGAGGGAAGGGAGGCTCTACAGAGGGATCTGGACAGGCTGGATCCATGGGCTGAGGCCCAATTGTATGAGGCTCAACAATTGTATGAGGTCAAGGCTCAGCACCGGGTCCTGCACTTGGGTCACAACAACCCCATGCAACGCTACGGGCTTGGGGAGGAGTGGCTGGAGAGCTGCCCGGTGGAAAAGGACCTGGGGGTGTTGGTTGAAAGCTAGTTGAATATGAGCCAGCAGTGTGCCCAGGTGGCCAAGAAGGCCAATGGCATCCTGACTTGTATCAGAACTAGTGCAGCCAGCAGGACCAGGGAAGCGATCGTCCCCCTGTACTCGGCACTGGTGAGGCCGCACCTCTAGTACTGTGTTCAGTTTTGGGCCCCTCACTACAAGAAGGACATGGAGGTGCTGGAGCGTGTCCAGAGAAGGGCAACAAAGCTGGTGAAGGGCCTAGAGCACAAGTCTTAGGAAACTGGGGTTGTTTAGTTTAGAGAAGAGGAGGTTGAAGGGAGACCTTATTGCTCTCTACGACTACCTGAAAGGAGGTTGTAGCGAGGTGGGGGTTGGTCTCTTCTCCCAAATAACAAGCGATAGGAAAAGATGTGTAGGTGTGGTGCTTAGGGACATGGTTTAGTGATGGACTTGGCAGTGCTAGGTTAACGGTTGGACTTGATGATCTTAAAGGTTTTTGTCCAAACTAAATGATTCTATGATTATGATTAATTCCCTATTTACTGAATGTTAAAGATGATGTGGGTTGTTTTTTTTTTTAAAAAAGGGAGTCGCTGGGCAGCCAGTGTGAGGACTGTTTTGTTTGATCCTGGGGTTGCACCCTATCATCATGCGGGACCCCAGGGAGGGAAGGAGTGACAGTTCCTTCCTAGAAAGCAGCCCCGTCTGCTCAGCCAAGGGGGTGGAAGGCGGCGGGAGACAGAAGCCCAGAGGAGAGCTTGAGCTCCACAGGACTCGGGCAGCTGCTGGGAGGAGCAGGCAGCTGATGCACGGCTAAGGTCTATGTCTCCAAGGTAATAGAATAAATCGCTTCTCTGTGGACGTGCTAGGGGGAATTTGTTCCAACCCAGAAAACTGCTGAGTTGATTAGTGAAAGGCAAGCCAGAAAGAAAGGACCTCCGCTGCCAGACCATGGCAAGAGGTTTCTCTACAAACCTTTTAACTTCAATTGTTTTACCTGTAGGAGCCAAATTTCTTTATTTAACATTATCTTGTTCTAGTTTGTTCTGATGAAATGAGGCTTTGAGACTGAGTTTTTCTGTGGTGTTTCTGGGGTTCTTACTTCAGGGTAAAGTTTTAGGAAGATTTTTCACAAAATATTTGTGGACTTGCATATTCTTTTCTGTGGGTGACTACCTATTCTAGTGTACCTGTCTAAGGGTTTTGTCCATTTAGTTTTGAAGTTAATGTTGTTAGTGGAGGTGAAACTTCTGGGTTCTGTCTGAAAAGTGCCTGGATGAAGTCCTCATACTGTGAACATTCAGTTTAGAATATGCTATACTGCCTTTCCACTCCTTTTAACATTGCATCACTTGAGACTAGAACAGGCATCCAGGAGAAAAACTTGAGTTCTAAGCAGGAAGAGATGAGGGGGTGGTTGTATTTCTCTAGTTCTTACAGAAAGGATGAGGATATACTGCTTGCTAAGCACAATATGTGACCATTAAGTTTTGTCCAGAGGTAAAGATGACACCAATGTACCCATAGTTAATTTTATTCCATCTTACAATTTGGCTCCATTACCACTTCTGTGGGACCATGCTAGTACATAGTATTTATCATGTGATAAAAGCAGAGCTTAAAAAAAAAAAAAAAGAAAAAAGACTTTGAAAATATTTTACAGTAAGTAACAAACAAAACTTAGGAATGACTGGTATTTATACTTCTGTTCTTATGACAGTAGTCATTTTTGAGAGAAAAGCTTCTAGTGAGGAACCAGTTAGTATTTTCATTCCTCCAAAAACAGAGGGGTTTTTTCAAGCTTGGTTGCCAATATTTGGGCATTAGGTATTACTCAGAGTCTATACGAAACATATTCTTTCCTTAATGATCCTAGGTCTCCGCATATTAAAGAATGAGTATATTTTTTAAACTAGAATGCAATTGGAAAAGTAATGCTTTTGTAGGTGTCACCAACCTTAGCAACTTCTTGTTTCATATTTAAACTTTTTTATTTCCATAAATAGAATAACAAGCCAAAGATACAGATTTAATCCAAATATTTGAGATCTCCAGAACTGGTATGTGTATTTGATGAAGCAGTTGGCCTCAGTTGGTTTATGGTGAATATTACAGAAGATATTGCAAATAAGGTAGTTGACTGAGGTCACACTTGCTAAGGAGTTCAAAGCAGAGCTTTTTCATGGGATTTAATGTCCGTATCCTCCAGACAGGAGGGTAGGGATTTGTGAAAGGAAGGTGGGCTGCATAGAGCAATGAAAAGGTCTGTGGTGGTGCTGTGATGGAGTAGTAATTCATCAGCCTGGTGGCCAGCAAAAAAAGGGTGTGTGTGGGGAAAAACTCTTGGCTGAAATGATGTTTGGCGGATGATAAGTGCAGCTTTTCCATACATTTAGAGAATAATAGAAAAATTTTACTTGAAAACTAAGTCTTTACTTTTACAGTCTCTGTTAAACTTTCATTATGGCAGATCTGTCCGGAACAGCCAAGTAGATTGCTCTTCTCTGTCCCCATCTCTGTGTGGTGCAGGGCTGCGGGGACTCTCTCCTCATTTGCCCTGCCTGGAGAGAAGCTGTCAACAGTAAAGGAAAAAGGATTCAGTGGGGCGAAAGTACAGCTAAATCTCTTGTAAACAGTGAAACTACAAATACCTCTGTCTTTGCCATGAGGTTCTGGAGGTTAAAGTCATACCCTGGCCTGGGAAGCGGCAGCTGGGGCTGGTGGCTGGCTGTGTTATGCCTTTGCGTAGCTGCACTGTGCAGGACAGTGTGTGGGGCTGGAGCGGTGGGGAACTCATAGCACCCTCACAGCCTTCATAGCAGACTGAGAAGGGAGCCGTTACGGATCGAAAGATGAACAAGCGAAGAGGTTTGGACAGTCTCAGTGAGCATGAAATATTTTCCTCATGGGAAGAGACTGGGCTGATAGTTTTTGCTTTTTAAGGAATCGGAGAAATCACTTGGAGATTATTTGCAGAGCGTAGTAAATACTACCATAGACTTACAAAACAAGCAAGAACTGGGATGAAATTTTCCAGTGCAGCTGGGCTTTCTCTGGGGCACCTGGGTTCTGCTAACCCCCTCAGAATGTAGGGAGGATCTTCTCATGTTGAACTGTGTGGAAGGGGTGAGGAGGATGGAGTGAGCAAAGGTAGCTCTCCTGCCTCGCTTCCCTGGCAGCATCACCCCTAGGGTGGTACGGTGGTTTTCACGGCTGTAGGATCAGGCCTCATGGAGGGCAGGAGGTGGCAGGTACGTACTGCAGCAGCTCCAGTGTGCAGTAGGACAGTGGACACTGGGACACAGAACGAGCTCCTTTGCAATGCTCTTCCATTGCTGAGCACAGCTCAACGTCCAATCCTGTATTTCTGACTTGAGAGTTTTGCTGTCAGATACCCACCCCGGGACCCACCGTGGGACAGACCAGCAGCTATTCAGGTACAGAAAGGCATGGCTGAAATGGAGAAACAGGATGAGCTCGTGCTCTGCCTAAGGCTGTACAGAAAAGAAGATTTAGACAGTGGAGGAGGGGCATGCATAGCCAAAGCAGAAAATGGGGGAAGGAGGAAAGAATCAATAGTTCATTAGATTTGTAGAGTAGAAGGAAAAAAAGGATCGATACTTCATCAGATCTGGAGACTCGGCTTGTGAGATGTGTTTGGTTAACACAGGAGTATTTTAGTGGAGTCAGTGTTCATATTCAATGTTTTAACTGGTGCACATCATGTAACAGCTCATATCAGTATATGTAAAAGAATAAAGGAGAAGTAGAAATTAAGAATAGTCAGCTTGCAAAGCCCAGTTTAGGGGAGAGCTTGTTGACAAATATGAAATAATTCTTTGACGTTCTTTGGCCCTCCCTCACCAATGCTGTCTTCGCCATGAATAGCAGTGCTCAAAATTCTGCGGTTTTCAATTAGGATTTCAGTGAATGTGAGTTTTGTCTGCAAGATTTGGCGTTGTGGTTTTAAAAGTTTACAGCCCAGGTGAAAAGTAAATACTGTATTATAACAGACAGATTTCAGACATGGGTGTGAAATTTTCTACAAAATGAGCTCACTTATTTAACACATATGGGCTAGAAGTAATGCAGTCATGCAGTTTCCATGATTATACTGTAGAGAAATAATAGCTACTATACTATAAAGGTGTATTTTTAGAAAGAAGGTTGCAAACATGCAGTATTAGTTTGGACTGGCACTTCATAGTGGATGTAAATAGTTCAAGTGAAAGGGCTACTTTTAGTACAAAGTAGCTATTTTCTGTGGTTTTTTATTAATTTAAGAGATTGTGTATTGGCCAGCATTAAATGCTGATGGTCTCATTAGGGCCCATGAGAGCATGCTGTATAATAACCACATGCTCTGACATCTTACAGTAAGCCAAGAATTCTTTCTTGCATTTAGGAGTATCAGTTGGCTTAAATATTCCTCCGTGTTCCTTTGCTGCATCCGAGGGAGAACAGTCAAGTTCTTGTGTTAGCTCTGCAACAGAAGCTCCAGCAGTGTCAGCAAGAACTGGAAGCAGTCCCTTTGCCTACATGTGGCTCTGTAAGAAATGCAGCAGTTAACTGTCATTTGCTTTCAGATAAAATAATGCAGCTAGCCTTTTTAATGGCTACAAATTATGAGAGCTTCAGATTCAGCGTTCCCTATAGCCCTCTAAGCTGATGAGTATACTCTTGTCCTCCATGCATGAATAATGCATGACCTTGCTAGCTTTAGTAAGATACAGTTAATTCTCTTGGCCTTTAAAGGTTTTTTCTCCCCCTATTATTACTTAGCTGCCATCCTGTTTGAAGGGAATGAATTAACCACAAGTCTACAAACGCTGGTGAATTTAGGAGACAATTACGTTATCCGGATAAAGCCGCTCCAGTGTTCAAATTCTTCAGCAGAGATCTGTCTCTCTAGACTTATTAAACATCTCTCTCGTGCCATGGACATAGCTGGTATACCAATATTCAGATAATTTTGTCTGTAGAGCTTTATTAGATCTCGGTGAAACCCTCTGGGCATTGCTGTATAAGGGAGGGGATCAGCCGGCGTGGTGGGCAGGGTAGAGCCTGGAAGCTGCATGCTCTGGGGCAGGCGACACTTCAGGAAAGATCTGCAGCTGGTTCCACGTGCGCTCCCACTCAGGTCTGACCCTGCCAGTTAGCGCGGCACAGAGGTCTGGGCAGGGTTGCCACTTGCAGTCCTTTTTGTATCTGCATTTTGTATGTTTGATACCATTTCTGAAGGTCAGAAGACTGTGTTGAAACACTGATGCACCCTTCCAAGGATGGCTAGGGAACAGAGACTTGCCTTTCTGTCTTTTTATAATCCGGATGGAATATCCTTTTGAGTGTCTTAATTAAAGCTTAAATCTGTTCTTCTCCACTTTACCCAGCACAGCTGCGGAGAGATTTTTGGCGTGCTCTGTTAATTTTAGCAACATATTCTCTCAATGTTGAGTAGGTAAGGCAAAACTAGAGAACGGCAGAGATTGACAGTGCACCTGCTAAAACAGACTGCTCTTTATAATCTGTTATAATCTGTAATTCAAATGTTTATTTTAAAAGGAAATACTTTGGTTAGCAGGCTATCAATTGTGCGATCATAGCTGAGTAAGCCTGTCTAAATAGCAGGAGGCAGAACCAGGTCGTGACACATGCTTTTTCTCAAGGCACTATATTCAACAATTTTTCAGCTATTTAACTTGATTTGCTGACCCCCGTAAAGAATAACTGAACCCTAACAAAATGATTTTTGATTCATGAAAAGCTGTAACTGGACTGGAGAATGAGGAACATTAGAATTCTTTTGTAGTATCTAGTGACATTTACATACAGTCCAAAAATAGTTGAGAATAGGTGAGATTTATTGGCTTAACATGCTAACAACTCAATGCTGGATCTTAGTTTTTATTCATTATATACTATAGTATATACTACATTATATACATGCTTGGGGAAAAGTGGCTGGAAAGCAGCATGGCGGAAAAGGACCTGGGGGTGTTGGTTGACAACCACCTGAACATGAGCCAGCAGTGTGCCCAGGTGGCCAAGAAGGCCAATAGCATCCTGACTTGTATCAGAACTAGTGCAGCCAGCAGGACCAGGGAAGCGATCGTCCCCCTGTACTCGGCACTGGTGAGGCCGCACCTCAAATACTGTGTTCAGTTTTGGGCCCCTCACTACAAGAAGGACATGGAGGTGCTGGAGCGTGTCCAGAGAAGGGCAACGAAGCTGGTGAAGGGTCTAGAGCACAAGTCTTATGAGGAGCGGCTGAAGGAGCTGGGGTTGCTTAGCCTGGAGAAAAGGAGGCTGAGGGGAGACCTTATTGCTCTCTACAACTACCTGAAAGGAGGTGGGGGTCGGTCTCTTCTCCCAAATAACAAGCGATAGGACAAGAGGAAATGGCCTCAAGTTGAGCCGGGGAGGTTTAGATTGGATATTAGGAAACATTTCTTCACTGAAAGGAGGAGGAGGCTGCCCAGGGAAGTGGTAGAGTCCCCATCCCTGGAAGTATTCAAAAGATGGCTAGATGTGGTGCTTAGGGACATGGTTTAGTGGTGGACTTGGCAGTGATACGTTAATGGTTGGACTTGATCATAAAGGTCCTTCCCAGCCTAAGTGATTCCATGATTCTATATTGCATCAATTTATCATTATTACTGTTATTGGCAGGCTGGAGGTGGAGGGTTGGATTCTCTGCTGGTGTGCAACAGCCCAGCTTTGGCTTGATCCCAGTGCTATGACAAATGCTTAGGCAGTAAAACTAAGGCCTTTACGCCATGTAGTCAGAGCCTCTCTGTTGCATCCAGTCAGTCTGAATAGTTTTCTTGCTAAGAAATTGTTCTACTTGCATCGCTGCTGCCTTCACTTACACTGCTGCATTTCCATTACCTCCAAGATCAAATCATTCATTTGCACTGTTTGCTCTCAAGTTGAGAAGTATTTATAGACACTGCTCCATGCAGAAAGACCACGTAACATCAGGAGTGCACGCAGGCTTTTATTAAGAGCACTGGATGGGATGAATTGGCATTGAGGGGTGCTGTGCTGCCTAAACTGCCCTTACCTGTGTGGTGTCAGGGGTCTGTGCAGGCAGAAGGCCCTGCAGAAAGCAGATAAAATAGTCAGCTGAAATGGAACTATGCTGTTGGATTCCTTCGCTCCTTGTTTTTCAGGTTGGGAACAGTCATGCTTCTTCTGGACTCATTTCCTGTTGAGCTTCAAAAATATTTATCTGTCTCTCTCTTGGCATTTTTCTATGTATGCATATACATACATGTATAAATATATTTCAATTGTAGTTATCAAAATAAGTTTCTAAATGTAGTATATAATTCAGTCACCTTGTAATATTCATCACTATCATGCTAAAAGCATGTAAATGCCAAGAAATTAGAGCACCAGCCAATTTAATAGTTCATAGCTGGTGTATTCCTTGAATATCTGTCTCACTTTATTAAGCATTGCCATAGATAAAATGAGAAAGGGAGGCCACTTACATTATTTCATAGCACAGGAGGAACATTGGAGAAAGACATTTGGTAGTGGTAGAAGCAGTAATTTAGGCTGACAAAATTGTGTGTTACTTGCTATGCTTAACTTAATTGATACTTTCTTATAGAAGAAAAGTGGTATTGTTAGATAAGATTATAAATCCACAGGTGCTGCATGTTATATGCTGTATTTGTCTGTCTGGTTTACATTTTTGCAAGTTCTAACAATTGTTTAATTGTGGTGCATAAATTACTTACGTTTCTTGTTCTTTTCCTTGACGATGTTCCACTGAATTTTGTAAAGACTAATTACTGTGGTCCCCGCCAGAGTTGCTCTTTTACATCAATAATCATTCACAACTTGCTAGATGCCTGCAGCTACAAATCAGTCATTTAAGCAACCCTGGGAAGTGTTTTGTAATTTATTTTTCACATTATACAGCCCATCTGGTAATGGAAGAAGCTAATAGTTATAAGCATATTATCAACTTGAAATCAAGCCATTTCTGAAACATTGTAATTACCAGTTACTTCAGCCACTGCAGTTGACTCCAAGCACACACACATGTGCTGCTGTGTGCGTACAGAGGACAGGGGCTTTTTCCCTCTTTCTTTTTTGCGGCATAAAAGATTTCCAGGAGAACAAAAAGTCTCCTAATAGTGGCCTTCCTACTCTGGGGCAGCGCAGTGCCATTTTCTCGCTCTGCCAGCTGCGCTTTGTAGATGCAGCCACTCGGGCACCGCTGACGGTGCCTGGCGGTAGGGTTGGGGTATCGGTCCCTACTCCCGAGAGCGGGCAGGGGCTGCTGGCTGGGCTCGCACTCGGAGGGGCTGCGCTGTGTGAACGTGATGTGCCATCATCCAGTGCCGCGTAGCACTCCTGCACCTTGGCCTTTCAGAGGAAAAGAAATGGTAGTTTGGGAACTAATCTGAAGATGGGTAATATGTACAAAATTTAAACTGAAGGCCATAGCTTTGTTTAACTGATCATGCAATTTCTGAAGGGATTTAAAGGTTCCCAAGAAAAACAGTTTATACCTTGAGACCTGCCGCCTTTGAACGACCTTGCTCTCTGGAACAGGATAGTGATAAGCTTTAATTTGGGAGGTGGTCACTCCCAGGAGCAGGAGTTGGATCTGGCCGGGAAGAGGAGCCGCCTCTCTGGGCAGCCCTGCGTCGCCCACCCTGCTCTGCCCTCGCCGCAGTGCTCTTACCTGTACTCTGGTTGGAGTCTGCTTAGGTGCTGTGAACCAACACAAACACAACATGAAACCTCCTCTAAAGGCACATTTTGCATTGGTCCATGGTAATAGCAGATACATTTTACAGCAAGTGTAAATTTAAAGAAAAAAAAAATTCATTAAAAAGCTGATGTGTCTTGTTAGGTTCCACTGTTCATCAGCCATCTTTTAAAAAACAGTTTAATTTAAGTCGACTTTGAACCGAAGCCAACCAAAAGTTCACCGTGGAAATGCAGAGTAACTTTTCTGGAGGTCAGATGATATTTCTGTTTACATTATAGCTGTATATTTGGTGTTTCATTTTCCGGTCCTGTTTGAGTGATGAAAGAGGATAGAAACCCAAAATTTCTTGCTCATCCGTTTTCCAGTTTACCCAATCTAATTATAGATGTTATGTCTGACCCTTTTCTACTCTTTCTAATACTTGGTACAAGGGAAAGAAACTTGGGCTGCTCTAAGATAAGGCTTGATCAGTTAATGAAATAGTCTATATTGCATTATTTACAGTAGCAAGACATTAAACTCAATGACCCAGTCCTTTTTTTCTTTTTTTTTTTTTTTTTTTTTTCCTTTTCTTTTTTAAATGTCTTCTGTTCATCTGCCAGAAGACTTAGTTGTTCTGGGATGAATGGTTTTAGCATCTTTCCCCCAACCCTTCCTATTATATAAGAATCAGATGATGAAACTTCTATACTCTGGCTTGGGAGATTTATTCCACAGCTCGTTTCTGATATTCATCTTAGACCACTTCTATTTCCAAAGTTGTATGATTTCCTAAGCAGTTGCTCTTCGTGCTGAGAGTTACAACCATCTCCCCATTACTGCTTTCATTTTAACAAGTTCAGTGGTGTAAGTTCTTTTAATCTCTCCTTCCAAGCTAAATTCAGTCAATCTTAAATCAGGCTTGAATGTTGCATTATTGCATATGAATGTTAGAAACATTAGAAGTGTACTAATGTAATCCATTCATTTACCATGTACTACAATTTAATGGTTCTATACTAGGAAACTGGATTAGGGATTTAATTTTACAGCAAATCTGAGAAATTGAAGGCTGTTTTTCTTGTTACAAACTGGAAGGAGCTAGGGGTATGGCTGAGCTTTGCCTTTGACTCACACTCCATAATTCACTGCTGAAAGACACTTTCTGTGTCCATCTCCTTGACGTGTTTTGCTGCCTGTTTTCAGAACAAGCCATCTGTTATGCTCTCAGTATATTTCACAGTCGGTTTTATTCAAATATGCTGAAAGCTGCTGAAGGAAGAGATTTTTTTTTCAGGCACTTAAGCCTGACTAAGTGGAATGAGTGACGTCTCGCTTCGCTCCTCAAGACTGAAGGGTTTAATAATGGAATTAGGCTGGGCACATCTGAACCAGAGCGCTCCGATGACGTTTCTGCCTGCATGAAGAGCCACTGTGATTCTTTCCAACTTGTCATGATAAACCAAACTAAGAACTAGTGTATTCATCATAGGAATAATTAATTTGACAGGCATTTTTGCTACTAAGTTAGCACTAAAAACTTTGTCCTTGTCTCTGCTTCCCTCCCAACCCCCCCAAATTTGGTGACTGTGAATCAAAGGCAGGGATGCTGACAGAGCAATGGAGTGCTGTTGGTAAATAATTTAGACCGTGGCTGCCACTGGCTTGTTGAAAGGTAAAATATGAAGAGAGTAATCCTGACCAGTGATTGAGTGTAACTGAAGGTGAAGCTTTAGTTTAGATTAGAGAAACTTGCAGTGAGTCAAGCTGTGGTGCTCTGTAGTTACTGTGCCTAGCTTCCCATTACTGCCCTGCAGCAGGACAGGCGGGGAGGGTACGTGCGTTGCTGGAGGAAGTGGAGAGCGGGGTGTTCCCAGGGTTTGCACCGTGGGGTGCTCCCGAAGCCCTCGCTCCCTCCCTCTGTGCAGAATGAGGTGGTTCCACAGTGTGGTCACCGTGGGCATGTCACTTCTGTCCTGGTAACGTGTTGTGTGTGACCCCCAGGAACAGCCCCACAGGATAAACATAGTAAACTCTGCAGCTCTTCAAGTGGCAATCAGATATTACAGTTCATTTATACAGCTTAGATATTGTAGCATCGCTCTTCTATATTCTTGAAAAACACAGGAGTATTTGGGTCTTAATCGTTCAATCTTATTGGTAAAAAGAAAGAAACAAACATGCAACGTAATGCATGAAGTGCATCCCGAGTGGCACAGCTGGTTTCTTTTCAGAACTTCTTTCCTTGGTATTGTCTTTAAGTGAGCAAACTTCATTTCATGGAGGAGGCACTGCAAGTGCTCATTCTGTTAATGTGTTTAGAGATTTTTCTCACTGGGTGAAAACTGCTGTAATGGAAGCCAGTCTGGCAGAAAGGTCACCTCCTTTTAATGACTTGGTTTTTACTTTCCTTTCTCAGTAACAGCAATAGGAGAACCTAAAAGTCTTTTGGATATTGGTCTTTAACATATGTGCTTTGGAAACGAAATGTGGTTTTTTTTCCAGTGAGGAAGACAGATAATGGCGATGTATTGTCAAATGTTGCTAACAGGACAGACGTCCACTCCGAGCTGTGCTTGTCTCCTGCCAGAATCTGTTATGCTACATTGCCATACCACAGTGTGAATTTTCTGGGGGAAAAAAAAAAAAAAAAAAAAGCTCTAAAATTGAAAGTACAAGATTTCATTCATTGAAATGTGGCTTTGTGAAGTAAAAATTGTGTTAAAAACAAAATTAGGGGTGTAAAGACTAGTACACCTCTCATGTTGTCACCTGACCATCTCTTCACTGTTATAATTTCCTGGCAAAAGGAGCCGCACAGCAGCTTGCCTCCTTGGCACATGGCTGCTGGCTTGCCTATACCAAACAGGCTGCCAATGCTCATAGGCAAATACCCATTTCCCTTTGGACTGGAGTGACTTCTCTGGTGCATGTGTTGGGCGAAAGGTCCACCAAACTCCTTGCATGGTTCTGTGAGGGTGCTTGCTTTTGGGCAAGACTGGACCTATTTCATGTCAGTTGAGTTTATTGTGGTAATATGGACTTGTGGCCTTTCATTCACACAGGAGGATTTCTCAGCTATTCAGGGCTGTATTATACACACGCAATATTTGGTAGGGTTGTCTGCCAGTTTTTACCACATCTCATTTGCAGCATATTCCAAACATGAGCTGTGGCAAGACAAACATTGTACCTAGCTCAGCCTCTTGAGCTGGATCTTTGCTGCTTCAGCAGATGAAACAGGGGGCATAGGGAGAAGCCTAAGTCTAAATGTCCTCTTACAAAACGCTTTTAGGACACAGCAAAGCGATGTAGCACTCTGTCCTGGTTTCAGCTGGGAAATTCCAAAGCAGAAGGCCCTCCCAGGGACACGTCAGGTCTCCGTGCAACACAAATATGTCAGTTCAGAAATGGCTCAATGTTGCTGTGCAGCGTGATGAACACAGCTTCTCTCCGTATGTACGTGCAGTAGAGCTAACTTGGTTACACTAACCTAAGTGGTTTGGCCAATGTCGTGTAGGAAATGTCAGAGCTAGGAATAAGTCCTCTGTGACTGCCATGTTTTCACGTGTGCGGTGGTTTGGTATTCGCAAAGCCTCCAGATTCCCCAAAAATGCTGTGGTTCTTTTTACATTGTTGAAATAATGATTTTTGTAGTGTTACGAAGGCCCTGGCTAACCAACCCTGACATGTGCATTTACACCAGATGCCCCCAATCTTAAAGTGATGCAAGATGATAATTTCTTTCTCTGATGTTGGTTTTTATTAGTTAGATCTATAGCTTTAAGTTGATGACACTGTATTTTGTTCTGCCTACAGATGTAAGCAATAACTTCAGTGCTGTTTCATTATACAGCTAATATCCAAAGTTAGATACCTGAAAATTTGCTGAAGTGCAAATAAAACGAACACTGGACCTGAGTGAACGTGGTGTGCTCTGTCCCGTGCCTTTCATGTTATTTTCCTAATTTCTGTCACCACTTTCAGCAAACTGAAGTGCCCCTCAGATGTCTAAATCATCCTTTAGCAGTAAAGAAAACCAGTCCATCAGATGATGCCAGGTAAAGCATTTACCGCTGGCTGGTACTTCTGTTTGCGTCTCTGCTGGTTTAGGAACTCTGCCCCCGGGCTGACGTCCTGTCAAAATGCTCAACTTCTGCGGAAACACCCATTAGTGATGCACAGTCTCAGTTGCACTTAAGCTATTACTTTCTACAACATCGTTCTGTAAACACTTTGAAAGCATTTTAATGCATTATCCTTAACCTACAGTGACCTTCCTGGAACAAAAGATTTGATTAGGAGATTGTTAATAAAGGAATGAATACTCAGAGGCCACAATTGGAGGATATATGTGTAGGAGAAGCTGTTGCAGGGGAGAAAGTGTACCTGCTGTCTTGTACCAGAGCTCCTGCATTTTGAAAGGTACTGCCTGTTTTCTGACCACAGGTCAGATGCTCTTATATTAGAATTCAAAAAAATACCTTGCTGTTACTTGACAAGCCATTTTGGAGCCAAGGGAACTAATCTTTGCATAGCATTTTGATGCATTCCCCAAAGCTTTGTTCACCCCTTGTGATATTTGTTCTGTTTCAGATATAGCGGGTTTCCATAATAAGGGCTAGCGTAACTTCCTGTTACTATGGCCCTTAATCCATGTAACATATAATTAATATAGAAAAAGCAATATATAATTTGCTTCTGCAGATAGACCACACTATTTTATTTTAAAGAGGCTAGTAAAACTTGATGGTTTACCACTTAGGAACATAACTTAAACGTTCAGAGTCCATGGTAATTCCCCAGAGTGATTTATAATACAGCAAGAAATGGAAAGCTTGAGAAAAGGGAGGAGGATTTGGATGGGAACACTTAAAATTTCTTGGCAGATGCTTCCTGCTAGGGAAGCTTAGTTTTTTCTCTTTCCTTCTGGGAATGAGAGGTTTCAAGGAGGAAATGGCTGATCTGGGTTCCTTAGAGTGCTTTCTGAAGGCAAGCTTAGAGAGCAACCTCATTTACATCGCAGACCACGTCCCGGTGAAAAATGTAGCATGGCTCTTAACCTGCTGAGGTTGGCTGGTGCTTTTGGGAACGGAGCCACAGCTGTCTGACAAAGGCAGCTGGCACCGCTGCCCGACTGGGGCTCCCTGCGCTGCAGAAAGCTCATAGTTGAGCGGTAATAAATAGCCTTTTTCCGCTGGAGAGAATGGAGGCACATAGGTGCAACTAGAAACTTATGTTCTTGTTTCTGAAAGCCAAGGTTAAAGACTTGCGTAAGATTTAAAGTGTTCTGACATGGCATGAACAGTGCTATTTTGCTCTTATCAGATGAACTTTAGGTTTTCGAAGTGGTATTTTAAACTCTTGCAAATGGTAGATGTAGAGGGCGCATCATAGTTGTTATATTAAAAAAAAAAAAACAACCACCAAACTGAATTTCCAGCATCATGAATTGTTTATGGCACTTAGGGGGATCATTATTATTTGAATTTCTGATAACAGCTCTTAGTTTTACCTTCTTTTGAGCAGAGCTTCCCAAACACCTCGTTTAATGCTGTGGTAGGTAGAGCTTTACTGAGGCTCTGCGTGATTAAGATCATACACTGCATTATGTCTGCAGAGCGCAACTTGCACAGAGCAAGAGGCAGCTTTCAGGGATCTTGAAAAGAGTTGGAGGCATCAGATTGCTGCTGGTTTGCTTACTTTTTGTATTCTGTGTCGTTCCTTCAACTTCCCTGCTTCGTGGGTTCTAGATTACTTTGTGCATACAAATATAATTAGTTTGGACGCGAATACTAAAGTTTTAGTCATGGATTGGAAATTTATTATGGATGTGTTTCATCTGTATGGCAATGGGTTTAGCTGTATAGTAGCAGTGTATTTGTGGCCCTCGTTGTTGTAATTATTGTATGTCTAATGTACCCTGTTGCCCAGGAGGTGTGTTTGGAAAAACAGGAAAGCCAAACACATGGCACGTTTCAGTATGGCTACCTTTCAACCAAAAATAAATTTGGCATTGCCCTCTAAAGGACTTCTTATGTGGTGATGTTTGCCTTCATTTTCTCTGAAGCTCAGCTTTGGCCAGGGTAGGCAATGGAAAACAAATGCAGAAAATCAGAACTTTGAGTCTGAAATGGGTTTTCAGGAGTGAGACAGGCAGTAGCTATTTGGAAGAACAGCACTGAAACACAGAAGCCTGAGAGCCGTCAGCACCTGCAGGACACTAGGCGTTGGGAACTTACTGAAGATAGAAATGCATGTAGGCTTGCTCTAAAGTCCTTTTTCTCTAAATGTTTTGTTTCTACTGATAAATCCCCTACTGTCCCTCTTTCCCCCTCTGGTGCATTTTCCTAAGAGGAACCTCAAGCCCTGGGTTGGGTCAGAATTCTGGTGGGAAGTGGCATGGTTTAACTCTAGTAGCTTGGGGAAGAACTGTGTCACTGCTGCCAAGAGCACGGCAAAACCTGGAAAGAGGAATAAGTCCATGCATATTAGTATCTTAGTGTGAACAACTGGAAATACCTTGCTATTATGAAGCAAAAAAAATATTTTTAAAAGTTAGGTGCCTAGCTTTTAGAAATGGAATTTGCAGAGACAAAATTTCAGTCCAGGCCTCTAAAAGAGATACAGTAGTTGCCAGAAGGTGACAGTTGTATATGAAGACAGCTTTGGTCTGTTCTATGTTCTTGTTTCGTGATTAACAGGCAGCTGAACATTTTGAACTTCATAGATTTGTGGGAGTGTTTTAGCCCATGCATTATTATTTGGGATCATGTTCTTATTTCAGGACTTGTTGAAAATGGTTTTCCATTAACAACATTCTATAACCAGGATGTCTCCACAAAGTACTTCCTAAAAGTAAGAGAGATTTCATTCAGATATTCTAAATAGCCTCAAAGGAAATAATTTTCTGTGAGACATCCATGTTTGAATGGACCAAGCTGAATCTTTCATCAAAATTGGCCAAAGCCCATAAGGAAAAATGCACATAAAATTAATTGAGCTTTACGTATTTGAAAGCAAGGATTCAGCCCTGTTGTGACTACTGAGCACAGAATAGGAACAGACGGTTTTGGAACAGGCAAAATTCTGTGACCTTTTCTGTCAATGGTAATTGCTAAATCCGTATGGATCATCCCAGGTATGAACTTGATGAAATGAGAAGTATTATGCATAACTGGCTTCCAAAAAATGTGATGCATCTGCAAAATAAGCAGATGAAATGTTTTTATTGGGAATGTCGTCACGTTGTGCTGGAAGGTTACAAACGCAGGGTGCCGAGTCCCAGTTCGGACTGGAAATCTGCACCCGAGGGCTGCTGTCTGCTTTCGCCGCAGGGTGACTTTTGATCTTCTGTGAGATCTTCAACAATGATACAAGTTGCTCTCTATGAAGTTTGCTTTTGCTCAAGCACAGGAGTTCTTGTTCAAAGCTGTATGAGAGTGGCCCAGAAGTTTTGAACAATTGTCATCTGGCTTTGATGTTTTAAAGGGAAGAATGTCCTGGAAGGTCAGTTTTAATTGATTTTACCTAACAAGGGAAAGGCAGTGATGAATAATATATAATGCTGCTTTTGTCTTTGGAAGGCATATCAATAAAGCAAATCATATGAAAACATTGCCCCTTTTTACTAAGCTGGAAAGTTACCTTAGAGACTGTGAAATGCATATTTCAATCGGTACCAGGATCGTCAATACACAAACCCCAGAATTCTGATTTTTACATCGGTAAATAAAATTAAAGTATGTATTATAAAAAGATTTCATTCAGAACATGAAATTCATGATATCAACATACAAATATGTCATTAATAGCAGAGATGATGTAAAGTATAAGGCTTGTATTGAAAACAATACACTAAACCGTAACACAGATAAAGGAAAGAAGCTTTTATTTTTCTTTTTCCTTTGTTCATTGACATTTTTCCACTGATATTGGTGTAGTGCTTACCACTCCCAAGTTGCTTTTTTTCTTTGTCAATTAGTGATGTTTTCCTTAGTCTCCTGCTCTCCCAGTCTTCCCAGGTAGGGGACTGGCAGGAGGGAGCATGCCCTGCCTCCCTCCCTCCCTGCAGTCCTGGGAATGTCTGCAAAGGAAACCAGGAGGTGCAGATGATGGAGGGCTCCAGGTCTCGGCTCCATCACTAGCAGCCTGGATGTACCAAGGGAGCAGCATGCTCAAGAGCCACACTTTTGAGTTCCCAGGGAAGTACTCTGGGTGGTCACTGCCCTTCTCTCCTTGTTGTCTCTTGAGTTGGGCGATGCTTGGAAGGATAATGTCCGTCCGTTTCTCATTGCTATGATACCCCAGGTCTTCATGTCTCTGCTTTGGTATTGTTTGACTGCTTCTGCCTCACAACTCTGAAGGAAAGCACCTTCCTTGATTTATTAACCCTGCTTATTGAAGAAATTTTTCTGATTTTTGAAAGGACAAGAAGGAGATGCAAAACAAGTATCAGCACTTTGGGAAATGGGATACATGAGCGGGTCAGGTTACCCTAAAGTCTTAAGTTTTCTTGCCCCTAGTGCTTGACTACAGGCTTCTTTGGGGTTGTGGTTTTGATTCTATGTATGGTTGAATAAGATTTAAAACAAGCATAAGGTCTTGATCTCCCCTCGTGGACAGGGGAGTAAAAGCATAACCAAAGTAAACGACTAACTCATGTGATGGGTTTTGAGGATGGGTTAAATCAAATGCTCCCTAGGAAGTCTGGTCTGGGTGGTTGTTCCCACCCCTATGAAGGATGATTTTGGAAAGCCGTGTGTAGCTTTTTACTCAGTCATTGTTTATGTGATTAACTTAATTAGTTAAGAAATATCCAAGACATCAGAATGGCATGGGCATATTCTCATGCCCAAGGGGCCACTGTTTATCTCAAAACTGTGAGTACTTGGAAAAAAAAATAATCCATTTCATCTTACAGGCAGATTGACATCAGAAATGGCTTAGTAACAGGGGAAAAGCAAAATATCTTTGGATGGGGGACCCCATTTAGCAGTATTTACCCTGGCAAAATTCCCTTTGGCTTTGCTGACAATGCTGGTGGAGTGAAAAAGGCTGAGTCGACAGGGAGCAGAAGGAATTTGGTGGGAAGCATTCTTTTGTGCTGTGTGTAATTCTGAATGTGCTTTTAATATTTTTGGCGGTTTGTACTTTGCGTTAAGTGCTGAGTTAAAGAATTTGTTTTGATAATTTAGCATTTCATCTGTTGCACCAATGTCACCTAGATTTTAGAGTAAAAAAAGCAAAATATACTGTGCCTGATGTTTACAGGCCCACAGGTAGAAAGGCCTTTCATTTTTAAACCCCAGTTCACTGAATGACACTGTTTCCTTTGAGAGTAGGAGCACAGAAGAAAGGGAAAGAGATGGCTGATAAGAGGAGAAAATAAGACAGACTTAAATGGTTTAATAGGTCAGAAGATTCGGTTGAAAAGAAAACAGTCATAGTGGAGTTTTTTATATATATTTATATATATAAATAAAAACAATATGTATGTTTATACATGCCACAGAAGCATAAAATGGGATTGACATTTGTCTCACCTTTTTTCTTTTTGTTTTTGCAATCATATAAAGAAATAGATAAAAATTAGTGTTCAAAATACGAGGCTGATAGTAAAGGAGTCTGTTCAGAATCTATTAAAACATAATGGGAATTTACCATCATACTGATATTCCACTAATTTAAAAAACAAAACAAAACACTCCCCCCCATTCTTCCCATTGAAGAACTTAATATGTAATTTTGAAATTGTCATATCCCAAACTGTAAATAAAACATCAAAGAAAAAGTTGACAAAAAATGCCATCCTTTTTTGGGGGCTGGAAAGGGCCTTATTGTCTTCACTAAGCTCTGCTGCCCACTTGACACTGTAATGAATCAAGCCATTTATTGTGGTATGGGCTTGCATAAACTCACTTATTCTTGAAAACCTTAACCTGCGTATTTACCAATGCCCAGATAAGAAAATGTATCCTCTTGTAGCTAAACCATGTTGCAATTAGTTTATATTTTGTACTAAGAAATTATTGTACGTCTGCCCAAATGGTAGAATTCTAGAAATATTTTTTTTTCTGTGCTGTTAATCACAGCATTGTTCTTAATATAAGCAGAATAATATTAATTCCAGCTCATAGCTTCATCTCTCTTGTCTCTCTCCCTTTGTTTAAATCTTAAATCAAATAGTAGTAACTGTTTTGTGTCACTAAACTCCATGGTGCGTTACTGCCACTAACATAAGTAAAGTATGTGTGTAGGAAGGAGGAGAGGGTGGTTCAAATGTTTCCCTTGTATTCATACCTTTTTATGTTCTTGTGCCTGTGTGTGTATATACACACACACATATAGTAGTGAGCTGTCTCAAGCTAATACCTGAATCTCTTCAGGAATCTGAAAACACAAACACGTATAAATTGTTATAAGGATTTTAGTACATATTCAATTTCTTTCATTCTAGTTTTTTATTTGAAATCAGCTGTATTAGTGGGTTGACGGGATTCCCTTCCCTACAGAAATAAGGCGTGCAAGTATGTTAGGGGCGAGTGAATTGCTCAGCTTTGCTTTGTTGTTCCCAGATGCAAATTTTTAATTGCCAGCCTTACAGATTGATTTTGGGATCTGAAAATCTAGATAAATCTTTGCTCATAATAGCGTTTTTTGCAGGCCAAATGATGCTTTCATTTACACCTGTGAACTGCATTAGCCAGCTGGCAGCTGGGGTGGAGGGAGCTGGAAAATGCTGTTTATGGACAAAGTGTATTTGATAATGAATCAGTAAGAAGCAATAAACCCAGTCCCTTCGTGGTGTTTTATAGTCCCTTCTAGAGCGCAGCCACACTGCTCGGTGGTTCAGCTGCACTTGGTTTTCTCCTCATCTTGTTTGACATCAGTGACGTCCTGTGCAGATGGTGGCCATAAAACCGCAAATGGATAACACAAAGCACGAGGACAGAAGGACCAAGCATGAAGCTGGGAAGTGTGTAGGGAGGAGAGAGCTGGGGTAAAAGTCCCCCGGTCGCTTCTTGCTGTCCTCCCCTTTGTGCCTGAATTCATTGGAACAGCAAGCGAGCGCCATTGGGGGAAGAGTCGTCGTGTTTAGTTTGAGAGAGCCAGAGAAAATATGTTAGCTGGATCTGGTGAGCTGGAGGAGGACAGGGAAGAAGCCGTGACTGGTATGCTGCTGCAGGCCTAGTTCTCCAAAAATATATTAAGCAGTGTTTTGAGGAGTGGGATGATGGATGGATGGAGAACGGCAGCAGGTTCCACCACAACTGCCACCTCCCTTGTCAGCCGTTCAGGCCAGAGAAGACAGCTCAGAGAGGGCTCCTGCTGGCCATGTATCCACTCGGACCAAGTACAGTACAGTTTTGTCCAGTGATGCTGCACTGGAGGTGAAAAAATTCAGTGTGAGCAAAACTCAAGTTAGCTATCAGATTCTAGTAATCCCATGTGGAATTCCAGATTTTTTTTTTTTTTTTTGTGAATTTTAATGTTTGTTGTCATGTTGGATCCCCCCCCCGCATGCCCAGGAACAGGAAAAGTCACGTTAGTGGCAAACCACTCTCCCTAGCCCACCTACCCCCTCACCTCTCCCATCAGTGGGTTTTATGCTGGTGCTTCAGAGGCTCGGGGTATGATAACACGTCACATACAGTGGCTGTAGGAATGCATAATATGGAAATCCTCTTTCCACACTCTTTCTTACAAAATGACCAGACCATTTGTAAGACAACATGCCGGGAGTGCCAGTTGTAGGCGGTGGCACAGCAGTGTGAAATTTCAGACAGAGCTTTGCCAAGGTTGAAAGATGGTAACAGGAGCTTGTGATGAGAAGAGCTGAGCAATGGTGAGTAAAGGCAGCCCTGTGTGCTCTACCTGTCATATGAGAGTGCATTTGTGTTCAAAATGAATGCTTTAGAAATGTCTGCAGAGAGCATCAGCTGTGTTTGCATATCAGGAACAATGACGAATCCTAAATTCAGTATGAAAATAATTCAGATCGTCTCCAGTACCCATTTTCTGCTGATAAAGATTATGGTACTTAAGAAAAAAATCACTTTCAAGAAATAAAAAATATAAATGGTATTAAACTAACAGGGTCAAATTCTTTATATTGAGCCTAATCGCAACTTCATTGCTCCAGATTTATTCCAATGTAATTCAGTTAATATCAAAACTAGACTAACAAAGTGATGAGTCAGGTCTGTTGTTTGCAGATCTCCCCTAGAGATCATTAGCTTATATACAGTTCCATTAAAATTTAAATGACATGCTGCTGCCATTTTTTCACTTGATTTGAGGAAATCTGAATATGTTGGAGGTTCCGTGTAATTTAAATTGAAGCAGTTGAGAAAATGTCGTCTAACAATGATATGAGGAATGTCGTCAAATATTTATTGTCTTAAACAGCTCAGCACAATTGGTATAAATTTAAGTAGGAGAGTCATCAGTTCTGATGCCCTGTCAATATGGTGAAACTTTGAAGAAAGCTGCAGTGTGGTGCAACGTGATGCAGAGGATGCTTTGAATCAATTTAATTGCTAACGAGTAAATAGCTTTATTATTTAGTACAATACTAAACACCCATACAGAAAACTACTGTGAATAGGTTCCAGCTGAGAATATAGGAGTTGTAAGCAATGGAAATCTTGAATGAGCTTGTGTTATTTAGTGTGGCAGTATTTAGAAAGTCTTGTGAGGCTCCAGCATGCTGGGCACAGTAGTATAAAAGATGCCAGGGTGTACTTCATCGTCCCACACAACCAATATGTCGTTCAAAATACAGCAGGTAGATAAAATAGGCCAGTGGGAGAAGGGCAGAAGGAGCAGTCAGGCAACCAGGTGGGTTCAGCAAAGAGTTTCAACGTTTTGTCTTTTTGTATTCACTCTCTATGTCTCAAAAAAAATGCACTTGCTTAGCATAACCCAAAATACAGAATGTGCTTAAGAACAACTAAGAAAAATTACAATTTAGAATTTTAGAATTTTTAAATACGTATGATTAGGTTTCCCAGGAAGAAATCTCATTTCCTGCTGTAATACTACTAAGACAGAAATGTGCCAGTGAATTGAAGGGCAGGGAAGGGAAAAGATTCACCTAAAAACTTTCTGATCATTCCCCTCCCCCCCAATAAAGACTTGTTCACACCCATAAAGGTTGTTATAGGTGTGTACCTGTGCATGGGTGTTTTGGTTTTATTTGCCCATTTCTGAAGCACGTTTCATGCAGAGATAAAACACAAGGGATTGTTTAATCATATTTCAGTCGTCACATTGCATATTGTTTGCAGTGTGTGAACTCCTATCGCAATAGTTGTCTGCAGTGGTTTGTCCTTGAAACCTGAACTTTCCTTCAACTTTCTCCGTTATTACTTTGCCTATAAATTTCTCCATAACCCCTGAACAACATTGTCTTTGAACTCCAATGCATCTATTCAGTGAAATTCTCATCCAAGCTTTAATCTTCTCTCACCTTGATATATTTTAACTTACCTCTTTATGGCCTGGCACACAAGCTGAATTTAATGGTGATAAATGTGTTTCTAAGAGTAAAAGCTGTAAAGTATACATTAGAGATTAATCTAAGCCAAATCCGCATTCCCAACATGTTAAACCTGGGGAGGTTTGAGCTGGGAGGAGTTAAGGAGCCAAAGGTTGTAGCTGAGGCTCATCTCTAACCTTAAGCACTTCATTTTTTTGTTTGTTTGTTGGTTTTAAAGAGCATGTATGTATGTTAGGTGTCTTTCCTACTACAGACCATTCAGATCATCACTGAAGTAACAGTCTCAATTTACCTTTCTACTGTGCGCAAGAACAAAGAGAAGAGCTGTTTTGTGGAAGTACTTGAGGGGAGGAGGAGAACAAACAAATGGGGCCAGAAAGCAAATCTTCCCAGCTCATCCTTCCTATCTGCATTTTCCCGATGAAATCACACGTGTGCTTCCTCTTTCAGAAGGGAAGCGGCCACCATTCTCGCTCACACTCTCTGACAGCATGCAAATCTATCAAGCTGTAACAAAACCAGCTTATTACAGGGCTTTGCTCCTTTCTAAAAAAGCCACTCGTTTTCTGGTAAAAGTCATTATTATCTGGCTCTGTTTTGCAGCTTCTGAATTATGTAGAGCAGTACAATTTAGTAATCTGCAGACTGGAGAAATAGTATGTTTAAAATGTTGTCAAATATGAATCATGCCTGTGATTTTTTTTTTTTTTTTTGTTACTGGAAATTGAATTATTATAATGCATACGTACATTTAAATTAGCTGTTGTAATTCAGAAAATGAAGGTTTCGGGAAAGTTTCCACAGGGAAGTTTGCTTGTAGGTGTGGCCTGGGCCAGACCTTGCATTACTCCTGTTACATGTATTAAATGTGCTTGGTCTAGAGCCCTTTTTAGGTGCATCATAAACCCACCTGGAGGGTAAGAACTGTAGAGCATATTGAGACTCTCAGAAGAGGGTTTCTACGGATATATATGTATATGACTATATAAACAGCCTTGCTACCTATGTGCACAGACAAATTACTCTTCTAGGAAGAACACTCCTGTAACCAATATGATTCAAAAAAACGTGTTTAGGCATATGCTTAAGCCTACTAAATTGAAATCTTTAAGAATAAATTTTAACCCTGCATTGAATTCATTGGATTTAGGCATGTGCTCTGGTGCTTACAAGTCAGGACCAGTTGTCAAAGTCTTGTGTCGTCTTCCTAGGAGATTGCAAACACTGAAATGCAAAAAAGAGATTGCAAGGAGATACATACTTGGGCTCAAATGACAGATTCTTTATTGAACCCCTAACAGGAGGCCACGGGCTTTTGGGATTGGTTTTGGTTTGTTTTCATTCTGTTCTGCTTTTCAACTCTTTTCCTCTCGAGAAAGCACAGCTGGAGAGCATTAACTGAAAACAAATGATGCTGCAGAATATCTGCTTGTTCATTGGTTCTTTTTCAGCTTAATTCTGCTAAATGATGCCTGATTGAAGTTTTAAACTGAGTTTAACTGCATTTAACACTTAAAAGCCAAAGGTATCTGTAAAACAATCCCCGCTGCTCAGCGCAAGACTTGCAGAGGAGGAGGAGGGAGATTTACCCCTGAGTCCTTCCCTCTGTTCAAGCTTCCTTGCCCCCCTTTCTCCCTTTAAGATATTTAATTTCAGGTACCAAATTTTTGCGGGACGTGGGTTAGCTCAGGTACAGGGGGGTGTTTGTGGTATTTTTGTGTTTTTACTTCCCCACCCTGGCTGCTAACAGCAAGGTGCTGATGGGGTACTACATAAAGCTTTGTTTGTCCTAGCAGACAACTGCTGGAGACGGCGGCTGTTCCCCAGCCTTGACTGATAACAGAAAATCTCCCCATCTGCCACCCGTTAGGCTTTTGAAGAAGGGAGGGCGATAGCTGCCAGCTGTGTAGGAGCCAGCTGCGTGGGCGGGCGGGCCCGCAGGAGGGGCCGCAGGAGGGCCTGCGGCTGCTACGGGGCAGCTCGCAGCTTCGCAACCCGCCGCCACTTCTGCAAAGCCAGCCGAAGTTTGGTAGTGGTCTGCCAGAGCCCAGGGCCCTCCCTCGGGTGGATAAACATGGGGGTTCCAGAAAAATGGCAGTGCTCTTTTGAAAAACCACGGTGTTCCCTTTGGAATTGCCGAATTCTTGGGGGTGGTGATTCCTCTGGATCACCTGAGCCGTGATTACAATGGGATGTTCTAAGGTGCTTTGTTTGTCAGGTTTGCTGGGTTAGGCTGCAGAGTTTAAAGACATCTGTGGGAAAAATAGACAAGTGATTTCTTTTATCTTGTTATCCTTTGACTGAATTTTCATTGCTGTTAGGAGATTTATTAGCATTTTTTATGACTGGTCATAGCCTGTGTTCTTTAATATATTATTTGCAATTTCCTTTCTCTAGATTGTGCCATTTAAGGAACACGACTCAAATTTTCCATCAGTTGCATCAGGGAAGCCATAAATATGTCACAGGGGGTGTATTTATGTACCGTATTATGTAGGGGAAAGAATTTGGCCTGTACTGTGTAAAATTAAAGCAATAATTAAGCTTTGGCAGAAAGGTTGGAAGGAAAACTCCTGGTTTACATGTATTTGTATATTTATTGTATGTGATAATTAAATGGTAGTTACAAATTTCTGTATACCCTAAATCACCCTAATGGAAACACTTAGGCCACATTACCCCTTAGCAGGTGTTTTAATACCTGGAAGAAGGGGGGAAAATTCAAGAAAAAGAATTAAAAAAAAGCGTGCTGCAGTCTGGAGTATGGCAGGCACTTAGGTGTCCTGATGGGGGACGAGGACTGTCCGTTGGGACAGAGGATTGTCCATCGGAACAGGTAGGCATCAGGTAGCAGAGTGGTGACAAGCCGTGAAGCTTTCCCTTCCCGCCTGGTTTATGGGAGGCCCACCAGAACAGGGACAGTCTAAGAATGTCATCTCGTGTGCATATTGGATCACCTTTCCATGACAAAAGGTTAATCTTTTGGGGACATCATCCCTCTAAAGATGATGATGATCTTTGATCTTGGCAAGGTATGAGATTAAAATTGAGTGGTGAAAAGAAGTGTAGGGCAGGAACCTGAGTGGCAGAGGGGAGGGCAGAAAGGGGAACCGGGCAATAGCCACCAAGTACGTAACGTGTAGAAAACCTTATGCCCAATTAGGATACAAACAGAGGAATTGTGCATTTTCCTGGCTTCCCAGACTGCTCTCTGTGCACCAGGCATGTATTACTTTTGCAAGAGGTTACTTTCCTTCCCATTCTTGAGGCGGTGCTGCTTCAGTTCGCTCCTCTGCCAGGTGATGGGCATTCTGGGGCAAGAAAGGTTATGCCGCTGTTGCCTCATTAATGAGCTGGCTCTTCCCTCGCGGTACTGTTGTTAGCACAGCAAAGTTAGGACTGGGGAGATGTCATCCACTTATTTAATGATGTGCGATTGCATCTCTGTCTCATAACACTGTATTTTTTCTTTTTCTTTTTTTTTTTGTTTTAAATCTGACTGTAAAGCTGCCTTACAGCAGTTGGAAACAGTAACATGAATCACTTAATGTAAGGGCTTTTTAACAAGTTTAAGGCCAAAAATATCAAAATATAAGATAATCTGGCATTTTAGGTAGACCTATAAAATAACTAAAAAAAAAAAAAAATTCTTAATTTTTGGTGACAACGATCCTCACAGAAACTTCCTTTGTTTTTCAACCAGCTTTAATTTTGCTTTGATTGTGTTTTTTTTTTTTCCACCAGACAACTCGGATTTTATAAAATGAGATAAAAATATGTTCCTCATAGATTAATGAAAGCCATGAACATTATGTGGTGTTAGAGCTTTAAAAATTTATTTAAAAAATCAATATTGTCATTTGGCAAATAACTGTTGTGTGCTAAAAGCTGCTCTTTTGTGTGAGCCTTATGTAATATTGCAGTTAATAACATTTAGTGTTATTGGATGCTAAATGACTTTAGTATCTCAACTATAAAAGCCTGTTTACAAAGATGAGGCAGTCTTGTTGGAGTGCCAGATTGTTAAATAGCTACAGGTTGCCAAAACTAAATGAACTTTTCAGCTGGTAATGATGTGCAAACTGCTATTGCAGATGCATATTTATTGGAGAAATGCTCACAAGCACATAGTTGTTTCTAGTTAGAAATGTTTCTTTGCCTTTGTCCTTAAACCGTCAGTGATACCGTTAGAACGAATATATCTAGATATATAAACACCACTATTTTGTGTTATTAATAGCTAAATACCTACTAAATAGCTATTTTTATTAATTTAATTTATTGAATAGCTATTTGAGCTATTTTTAAGCTATTAGCTATTATATTAAATAGCTATTTAAGCAGTTTTGTACACCGCTTGGTGAAATGCAGCTCCGCGTGAGAAGAGCAGCTGTTGTTGGCCCTTACCCCCAGCTCCCAGGTTTTCAGGTAGAAGCACGCACATAACTGTAGTGTAGGGAAAGGGAGGTTTGCAACGGAGTGTCCTGTACTGGGACCCATGGTGGGCCTGTTGCAGATACAATTCTGAGAAGAGTGGAAGCAAAAGCCTGTTTCTTTGTTTCTTAGCCTTTTTTTTTTTTTTTTTTTTTTTTTTTTTTTAAAATGGGCCTTCTTGGAAACTACAGGCACAAAATTGGGAGACACGGGAATTAAATTCTGAAATTAAGCAGTATTATTTTTTCACTGTTGTTTTTTTTTTCTCTTGAAAAATAGTTTTCTGTAATATGACAGTTATGAGGAGCTACCTTTAGGTGAAGAGGTTTCATAGTAAACTTTAAATGAGAAGACGATTCTGTAAGGTATGTTCAGGATGGTGACGGGAGTTGGCCCGAGGCTCAGTGCATGAGCTACCCAGCAAGCCGTAGCTGTGCTTTTCTCTCCGAGTTCTGCTGGAGCCTGAGAGGAAGCGCTGGGTTTCCTGTGCAAAGCTTGCTCCCTTGCCCTGGAGTGTCTCGCTTTGAATTTCTTAGCCTGGTTGGGAATTTAATACAAAGAGCCATTCTTGTGAGTCATGTTTTCTTTACAATTTTGCATTCCAGCTCAGCAATTCATTCCTCCTTTTTTCTAATGGTAAGAACATTACTGGAGTTCACATAACATTGGCAAAATGGCTGGTTCATGTTCTCCTGGGGGGCTTGAATGCTCCAGTTCCATTCCGTTGTGGATTATTCTAAAAATACAACACTTATAATGCATATTAGGTATACTAAGTCATGAGATGTTCTGACAATCGGTTAATATCCCTGAATTTAAAAGTTTTTCAAAGGTAAATATTTAATGTTGTGAAAGACAGACTTTTTTGGTAGCCAGACTTACAGCTAACCATGTGGCTTCAGAATATTCATCTTCCCATCTCTTGCATTATTAGAATATTCTGTTCTCAGCATTATTTGTATGCTCTCAAATGAAAACAGCATTTTGGAAATACTGTTTTGAATGTTTGAATGTGCCTTTGAGTGTTTTGGATACATCAAGTCTGTGTATGTTTTAGGCGGGGTGCATAGCAATATATACTCAGAATGGTTGAACTTTTCCTTTCCGAAAGGACCCAGTTACTTGTGATACTTTTATATCTGACTGAATTTCCCTGAAAAGGTAAAGCACTTTTGGTATTTGCATGTGTGTGAAAGAGACAGTTCAACCGTTACAGCAGATGATGAGCAACCCCTTTGCAGCGGGCCATTTCCTCGCTGGCGTGCTGTGCTGTGCTTGCATCGTCCCAACTCCCTCTCCCCGAGCTCCAGCGCAGGAACCGCCTCGCAGCTGGTGAACCATTGGAGCTGCGATGGGGGCACAGCAGAGCCTGGGCTTGGCACTCAGCGTGAATGCCAGATATTGGCACCTGATGAATGTTAAAGCATCTCTGAAATTGCGACTTGCTGATGTCTAGACTGCCGGGCAGTGGTGTTCTGGCATGCCTTTGCTCTGCCAGTTCCCAAGGCGGTGGACCTGCTGGGGCACATGGTGACACCTATCTAGCCCAAGACCCAGTGTGCTGGAGAAGGGTGCACGGCTGAGTCTGCCTTCTCAGCTTCAGGGCAGGGTGCTGCTGAGGGATGCACCCAGCTGCCAGAGTTGAGAAGCACTCCCAGCTGCCGTACAGCACAGGATCAAAGGCCTGCACAATCCCTATACAAGCTTTCTTCTGCCTCTTGCCCATATTAATACAAATGCCTCACCCTGAAACTCACCCAGTTTTCAGAACCTAACTTGTGCTTCTTAAAACCCAGACTTTTTTCCAAATGATCCTCCTTTGTAAGATACGTAGTAAAAATGTGAGGTGTGATGGATGGGAGAGTGCTTGCATTAAGGTACATACTAAATGTTTACTGATGGTTCTGTTGAGTTACAATCTGAAAATTGTCAGTCTTCAATTTTAAAGTTTTACATTTATCCCATAAACTATTTTGAAACCTAAAGTGATTTGTTTTCCTGAATTTAATTTTTGATCATTTAGGACTATTCATAGCTGCCAAAAGTTTTTACTTAAAATGCTATTATTATGATTTTTCATCAAGTTCTTACAGCCAGCACCCCAGAAAATATAACTTTTGGTATTGTAGGACAAACCTGTTCTAATTTTGTTGTAGGTTTGAACTGCTGTTGGGTAGAAAGGAGAATAAAAAGAGTATAGTTAAATTTTCAAGTTGCAAAAATACATTCAGTATGTGTAATTTAGCAGCTGTTGCAAACACTTGGGGACATTTGCTTTAGCATTTGAAAATTCCCTGTAGAAGTGAGACAGAAGACATTCATTTAGCATTTCAAGCTTGAAAAATATTTTAACCTTTCCTTAAATTGTGTTTTGAAGTTTAGGATTAACTCTGTGCCTGGCTGCACAGATGGCTGTGTTTTACATATTCCTTTGTGTAGGAAAAACAGAGACCACATGGTCAGTTAATGGCTTTAAGCACTTTCAGTCTTTATTTTACATCTTCTTAATGGGACTGCAGAGATTCTGGGAAGATACTTAGAAAAGTGTTGTTTATGGTGTAAGACTTGTAAGATGTGTTGTATTCTGTGTCTTGGAACTCGTGAGCTATTTTTGCTCTTACTTATTAATCCTGGTTAATGAATTTTACAGCTTCATGCCTTAAGATTTAACGTTCATAATTCTGGTATGTAAAAATAAAAGCTAAGATCACCGATGTACAGAAAATGTTACTTTATTACTGGAATATGAGGGCTCTTATATTTTGATCTTTTACTAGCCAAAATTATAGATTAAGTGGATTTTTAAGGAGAAGTAGACTCCATATCTAAGTCACTGAAGTGATTATAAAGTTAAATAAGATTTTTAGTGTTTCAGCATACGACAGAATGGTTTCTAAGCTTTTTCCCTGGACACTTTTGGGGAGCACCGTAGTGAACTGTGGCCTACACAAATCAGATGTGATGCTAGGATAACTGATGGAAAATCCATTAAGTCAGTGGTGTGTCACCAGAGCAGATAATTATAGCATATAAACCCAATCCTTAAATCGGATATTTTGTGCTTTGTAATGATTTTTTTCAAGTAGGTTTTAAAATAATATCAGCTAAAGGATTGGTAGGTTAACGTAGTAGTTTGTGTAAATCTGCATGTGGCACATAAAAGAACTCCTGATAAAACCACTGAGTGCTGTACAGTGTTGAGCACTTGTAAGTAATCTGTCAAGTTTATAAAAGGTTATCACTGTAATATAGGCACATGACACTTTTTTTTTCCTCCATTTGAAAGTACTAGTAAGGTTTTAAAGGCCAATACTGTTTTATCATGTAAAAAGGAAGAGTTTCTTGTGGTCTTTTAAGCTCTTACCCTTTTTAAACTAACACATACAACCAAATCCATCTGATTAAAGTTGTTCTTGAAGACAGCTGTAACTGGTTAAAGACTACAGCTTTATTCCAGTTCCTGCTGCAAAAAGATTCCCATTGGAAACCCCGCAATCAAGAGGTCGTTCATGCTACCATTAGATGGAAATGCTGTGATGTTCCTGCAATTCTATGCAAATCTTGGAGGCCAGGATGGGATATCAGGGTGAGATGGTTTGAGACGCTGCAGATCACTGTGTTTGGGTCTCCAATCTTAAGTGCTATCAGCCAGGCATTTCTGACAGATACTTAATTCACTTCTATTAAATTAAACTAAGAGCATCTACAGATGTTTGTATATTTTGGGGGTGTTTGTGTATATATGTATGAGAACACACACCCTGCCTTCTAGTGAGCTGAATCCTCCACCCCTAATTTATTCATGGAGGAAAAAGTTAAATTTCCTCTGGATTTTTGAGGGTGTTTTGTTTAGTTTTTTGCTTCCAAATGAACTTCCTAGAAAGAAAGGCTGAGAGAGTGTTGCAGGAAAAACAGTATTTGCTGAGAAGTTTGGTTACCCTGAAGTCCCATTTCCAGTTCCTAAGACGCAGAAGGAACTGGTATGTAAAGGTCAGAAGTTGCCAGTGTAGTTCACATCAACGCAACATGATGAATGTTGTGTTATAAACAGAGCAGAAGCTCTTTGTCTTGGTAGAAATCTGGAAATGTAATAACTTCTTATGCCGCAACTTGGTAAGCCTGAAGCATGGTTTTGGATTATTATTTTAAGCCTTACAGATAAGGAAGCTGTCTGAAGCTTTGCAGTCACTTCTTATGGGTGAAATGCATAGAATTCTGTCTTTGCTTCTATTGATTATCTTAATTGCCTCATGGTTGTCAGGTTTTTCACAATACCATTACTATCTTTATGACTGTTTAATACAATACAGAATCTATGTTAATAAATAAAACATTGTCTGTAAATGGAGATGCTGAAAAAGTAACTCTTTCTTATTTTTCTTCTATTTTTTCAGCGGAACCCCTGCCTTTAATGGACTTGTGCCGAAGATCAATTCGTTTTGCTCTTGGCAGAGACCGCCTGCATGACATAGAAATTCTACCTTTGCCTCTGTCGCTGAAAAATTATTTACAGTACCAATAAGACATCTAGAACCCTCTGGCCTCACATTGGACTACATCAATGCAAATGGCAGAAAATTGTTTACAGCAAAATATAAATCTTCGTGATGGACGCTTAAGTGTTATTTAATTTTTAATATATATTTTTTTCTGAACCAGTGAAAGCAGATCACTGTGAGGGACTACTAAAGAATGTGAAAACATTGATTTGATTGAGATTTGTGTATTATCTGTTGCCTGTTGTGTTTACAGTCCCGAAGGCCATTATTCTCATCTGTCATACATTGGTTTATCTTTGTTGCCTCTGGTAAATGCCAATAGAAAATCTGACGTGCAAGATCCACTCTCATGCAGGACAGAGCATTCTTCAATAATGTGATTTTTTTTTTTTTTCTTCTTTCTCTCTCCTACACCTTAGCCCAATAGATAAAAATAAATTAGCAGAGGAAAAATCTTGACAGTAACTTTTGAAAAAGACTTAAACCTTGCCTTTGTTATCCAGAGTTGTTGAGAGCTTTGAGTGTTCAGCACTCAACATAATCAGGCCTATGATATCTAAAAGTGCTAACATTTAAAAATAAAGCAGATTACTGTCTAGAAGAGGAGTATGTGATTTTAAAAACACTAGAGGAAAAAAACTGGTATATGTGTCAGAAAGATCAGTTTTTGGATGTGGTAACAGTAAGATGCAGTCCATTGCTTTCAAGACCAAATCTTAGTCCCTCCAAAGTTCTGCAGTTTATAACAAAGTGTTCACTATCCCAAGAATTTAGGATATTCATATTTTAGAAAGCTTGTCACTTTTTTTATTTGAACAAATTTATAATTTTTATGTTGTATGAACTCTACGTACTTGGTTCTCTTTTTAATGTATGTGTGGTTATAATGTTTATTTATCTGTTTAGAGTCTGTGGAGTTCTCATTTAACTGTTTTCCATCTTGGGGTGACTGATTTTGGTTTTTTTTTTCCCCAACTCCACCTGAAATGTATTAATTTTTCAGGCTCATCCCATTTTTTAAGATGCTGCTTTCTATTTGCATTTCTTACATGTTTCAAGTTATCTGGCTGATCATTTATCTAGTTTTTAAACTGGAAGTTGTTGTTATGGCAGGATGTCAAATGTTTAGACTGAACTGCCTTCAGCATATTTTAATGTGAATTTACTGATGAATGAGGAGAAAATTTCTAATAAAGTCTACTGTCCAAAATAAAACTCATGTCTACTTTGATGAAGTGTTAAATAACATAGCACTGCGTACAGAGTTGAAGTTAAGTTCCTCCTGCAGCTTTGCAAATGTTTCTATTCAGCACTTCTTTGGAATTGCTGATTTGGATTCACATGCGAGTGACATCGCAGGCAAGGTAATGTCCTGTTCCTGATTTATCCCACTTGCTCTGAGTATAGCTGCACTCTTGCTTTTAACACAATTCTGGCAAGATTCCTCTAAACAAAACCTCAGGTTTGTGCTAAGTTGCACTTTGAGACTCCATGCTTTTGAGGTAGGTTGAAGTTTGACCGCTGTGCACTGATGATACAGGCAGAACCGCTGAACCATAGATGGTTGCCCTTCTCTCAGTCACCCCAAGGAACAGAATTACAGTTTCAGTCGGAAAAGAGAGAAACATGAGATGAACAAGATACAACAACGTGAGCAGGAGTGGAAGCCCCAACGGCAGGGTAACACAGGGATGTCAGAAAGTAAATAACAAGTGTTTGCTTCTCTGGGCTTAGCTGTGTAAGCTGATGCTTGCTTCAGCGTCAACTTACTTTCAGACTTGCTTTCACTTAAGGCGAGAGGTATATACTGTATTCCTTGCCTTAGTCTTGCAAAGAGGAAGAAATTGCAGCTGTGATCTGTATTTCTTACTTCCCCCCCTTGCTTTGTTTAATTTAAACCTTTTGTCTCAATAGGTATGTAGGAAGAAGGAGATACAAAGGTGTAATAACTCACCCCAAAGGAAAAATATAGCTGTGTCAAGTGATCTTTCATAAGCAAGGTAAGCAGCTGTTCAGGAGTGGCATAGTAATCCTGGTAGACCGTTTTTTCCCACCACTGAAGTCCATTTTAGGTAAGCATTTCCTAAAATTAGTGTTTTACTGTGTGTAACTAGACTTCATGTTCCTTTGAATAACTGCAGTGACACAACTGTTAAGTGTTGTCTTCTCTGTTCTTTAACTTGACCCAGGCTGCCGGCTTTTTAATGTGACAGTAAAGTGGGAACGGATATCATGAGACAAATTAACGGTGCCTCTGTATGTTAATTAACCTAGTTATTTTACAGTTGGATTGGAATTGGTGCCCCTTTTGTGATGATTCCTGTAAACCAAACGTCCTTATTTTAACTTTCAAACATGTTTTCTAACACTTAGCTGTCTTCCAGGAGTGCTAGTTTTACAGGAATGATAGTTTTATTCTTTTACTGTTCCCTAATTATGTGTTGTGATGCTGTGGATGGTAGATACACCCCTTCATGTGGGATTAGGGCCCAGTTTTCAGGGGTCTTTTTGATGTAGTTTTCTTGGTCCACAGAAGTCTTGTAAGGAGGATATACTATGGAAAATATTAATGATATTTCAGTTTTCCTGCTAACCATCCCTTTGCAAATAGATTCTTTTCCAAGAGGGCTTATAGGGAAACCAGAGTGCCTTATCTATATTGCTAAGAATGAGTCAAGCATTGAGGCTAAGCAAGTAGTCAGAGTACCTCCTCACAAAACGTACCAAAAAAAGTCTCCTCTCTGTTGCTGAACTCCAGCCTGGGTGCTATGTTCCTCACATCGACTCTCAAGGCTCGCTTTACCAGAATGCAAACATTGTTTACTGTCTGCTTCAGGAGCGAATTGAGCAATAATTTGTAAGGTGGTGATGCATTGGCTTTTGCACAAAACAGAAGTTAAATACTAAGTTATGATCATTCTTCAACAATGCAGCTGAAACTTCTCAGTCTCTCTATCCTAGAAGCCTAAATGCAGCAAGATACCTACCCAGAAGTCCACTCTCAGGCATATCTAACAGAGAGGATGATTGCTTAATATAAAGCTGTGCTACTTCAAGATTTGCAGTAAGATCTCTCTTGCATCTGTATTTTTAATTTCCAGCCACTTTTGGCTCTCATCACACAAAGAAACATAGACAATAGATGTGATGGTTTTCAGCTTTTACGTCCCTGTGTCCAAGCAAAAGGAGCATAGCTTTTCTAGACATCATCTGGAAGTGTTCCCATGGCTGGTAAACTGAGGCTAATAGAAGCTCTTTAGAGCAAAACATGTGAGTCTTTATTGTATTTGAAGGAAAAGGGCACATGCCTGGGAGCTGCAACCAAATTGCAACCTTGTGATGGGTGCATGCTAATTAGTGGGTTGCAACAGGAAGTATTTCACCTGCTCTTTGGGATTTGGCTCTCTAATATGGCCCCTTCCTAGGAGGTACTGAAGATGCAGAATCCCTTCTGTTAAAACTGTGGTTAAGATTTGCAAATACGTGCATCGTAGCTTCTCTTCATTGTTTTCTCAGTATTGCTGTTCCTCATCCTTCTGCAGCTCTTGTGAGGGAGGGGGCTTGATTTATCCACATAGAGGTGCTGCTTTTGTGATCACGATTCACAAGTGCTATAACCTCAGTGATGTTTTAGACCACTCTTAGCTTTTAGACATAAATAAAGCTGTAACTTTAAAACACCTAAATTTGGGGTCAAATTTGAGAAGCCCTTGTCCTTTGGTATAGCAGCTGTCACACCCATGTCCCTAGTACTAGGCTGACAAAGTCAGTGCTATGAAGGCGTTATTTCTGCTTCAGATTGGACCAAGGGAAATGTATTGAAGTGTCTGCATTCTCATCCAGAGGTAACGCAAATTTCTGTAGAGAAATCGTGGAGTCGTATTTTAGACTTTATATGTAGTCTTTCTGGTGTTCAAGTTTTTATCTCAACAGATTGACTCAAACTGTTGCTGTTGAGGTAGGATCTAACTTTGCAAGGTTCTCAGTGTTCACTTGAAGCTGGGAAAAACTGTTAACAGAAGCAGATATGTACGAATCATTCGAGTGTCTCTGATAGTTATAAAAGAGCAGCGAGCCAGCAATGCTATAAAATTTCCTTCTCATCTCCATTACAGTTGGTATTGTTAAACTACAACCATATGTTCTCACGTCAGTCGGCGGCAATCACTACGCAGCAAGCTTTGTATCAGATCCAGCAGTACTCATTCAGGTACCATTCCCACTGACATCAGCGGGAGATCTGCCTGAGTCAGCACTGCTGCTTTTGGTTCCCATGTAAAGATCTCCAAACATTTCCAATACATTGTATCGAGCGATACTTTATTCTGTGTAAGCAAAGTCAAGCAGATGGTTTCTGCAGCAGTTTTTCTAATTTGGCGAAACATGCTGGCAAGTGTAGTTAGGTAAATGTTGTGAGAAAGTTGAACGAAAAAATGCATCTAGTTGAGGCTGAGAGTGATATTCAAAGGGGAAGCTAGACTTTTTGGCTCCTTGATGATGATTTTCAAAAGCTTTTTAGTTTATAAACCTTTAAAATCTCAGAGTGGTTTTTATTCTGTATACTTAAAGGAACATAGGATCTTTATTCATTCCTGTTTATCTCACAAAAGAATGTCTGGTGATCATGAAGTGGAAATCCTTTGTTTGCTCGATTCAAAAAGACACCAAAAAACCTCCCTCCTCCTTGGGAAATGTTCTCTATAGACACAAAGCCATGAGAAATACACAACACACATCAGCCTGAATGCCCCTGCCCCCCCCCCCCCCTTTTTTTTTTCTTCATATTGCAACTGTTTCTTGAGAGAAGAGCTGCAGTGTGTTCTGGAGGCAGCATCTAAAAAATGTTTCAAAGCATCTGCTACAAAGCAGAACACTGCACTGAAGGTATATCGAAGCAAATTTGAATGTACTGTAGTGAGGGCAGAGAACAAAGGACCAGAGCACTAGAGAACAGCATTTCCCTAAGGGTTTACGTTCTTTTCTTTTTTTTAGCCACACTATAGGGTATGAGTAAATTCGGGGGCGGGGAGAAAAGTTGTTCATGCTTCCACTGCCACCAGGTGTTTGGCGTTGATGTTTAAGCAATAGCATCTTTTTCCCCACTAAACTCTTGTTGCACAACCTTAGCATGCCAAAGCTCTACCACTGACTGCATGTGCTTCAAAAGCCTCTGAAGGAGTCTGGGCTTTGCTGTCACATGAAGTAGCACCCTATTCCACATATTGTCCCATTGGAACTTAATGAATTAACTTCTAGGCAAAGAGCGCAGCTGCTCTGTCATTATTGCTATGGCTGTAGTAACATATGGGGGTACCCAAACTAGCTTAAATACCAGCCAAATGGAAGTCCAGTAACTGGCAGAACGGAGCTCAGTATGGGGTAGTTCACTGTGCCAAGCAGCAGTGAGACAGCAGTGTCAGCATACCTGAAGTGATTAATAAATGGCTGAGCTTTAAAAGGTCTACATTTCAATTTGGAGGTGTCTTTGCAAATCCTGTGTAAAATAGGTGCCAGGATCAGATACTTGTAACTTCATTTGTGTAGCTGTGAAAATTTGTAAGTTATATAGCCTCTAATCTCTTCAGGTGACAGCAGTTGTAAAAGTAGAGCTCATGTTTTTCATGGCTTTAACATATTAGGGAGTACTTACAGTTGGGACAGCTATGTTCTTGGATTTTAATATATTGTTTCTTTGGCTTTTGAAAGCTACAGCACAAAACGCAGGTGTCTTCAGACTTCTAAGGAAAAGCAAACAAAACACAGAAATGAGCTGATGTTTCTGACAGTCCTCATGTACAACGAATTCTACGGACAGTTTCAAATACCAGTCATAAGCCATCCTTATAGAGGCACTTAGGTGAGGTCAGCATCTGTTCAGTGGTGCCTGGATCAGTTTCCTCCATATTTTTTTATTTGTTAAAAAGAAAAAGGTATTAAATAAGGTTATTCAAATTGCAAGCTCCACTTGAAAATGCAGTCTTTTAATGAATAAAATGTTCATATTACACTTAAGACTTTATTAACAGAGACACAAGTAACTGCTGCACACATACCTGGGAAAGTGATGCATGTTTTTAATGGCAAAATGCTTCAGCCTTTTTTCTGTTCACTAAGAAAATCAGTTTGGCAAGTGCATGGCTCCTCGTGTAGAAAACATGAACAGCTCTAAGGCATGGGGCCAGAATTTCAATATATGCATTTGGAAGTGACTTCTCAAGCACAGTAAAAGTGCCTGTGGCATTATTTTGGGGACTGGAATTTTACCTTATTTATAGATAAATTGTAACTGCATATCATTCTTGGGAATCAATAGGGTATGGATCCTCCTGAGCTAAGTATTCTATCAGGGCTTGTCTAGAGGTGGAACAAACCAAAACCAAACCCCCACAAATTAAGCTACCTGGGTAAACATAGCCTAGCATCAGGTGCTGCTGCTATTAAAATGTTTCCCAGGTCCTACCATCTAATTGCATAAATAAACCTCCATTGGAAAAAGCCCTCTAAAAAAGGAAAGGATGTTTTGAGTATTAAATTGGCCTCCAGAAGGTTTAAGTTGAAATCCAGGTTCTGCCAGAAACTCTATCACCTTGATGATTTGCCATTTTGTTTTGTTTTGTTTCATCATTTCCTTGTGTACATCCAAAACAGCGATCATTTTTCTTCCATCTTTTATAGCTAGTGCCTGTGTAGGTTCTAATTCCTTTGTAGGGCTGTTGTTTTATATCTAATCCTCTAATTACTTCGGCGGTGCTGCTGTAATGCAGATATACATTGTGGACATCTCCAGTTGCATGGTCACTGGTACCAAAAAAAAAACAGTCAGAAAACTCACACCATAGTGTAAGTGGCTTTGTCTGCAAGAAACAAATGTTGCCCATAACCCAGTTTAGTTTCCATGGGTCTAATGCAGGAACTCTTCATAACAGCCAGTACGTTGCCCTTTAGGTAGAAGAGTTGGATCTCTTTTGTAGATAGATGCAATTTAATCCACCAGCTGCCTCCTGGTCTGTAATAAAGATTCATGTAAGCCCTGAAACATGGCTTCGTAATTTTTCCAATTTTTCTTTGTCCCTAAGTTTTCATGATACAAATAAAAACATCCAATTCATTTATTCATTGTTTTTAATCATACTGCATTTTTTACCTCACTGGTATTTGGGAGTCAGACTGTGTTTCCCAAGCTAAGCTTCATGAAAATACAATTTCTTGTAAAATGTTTGATATTTTCCAGTGGCAGTGTGTGCCACGCCATGTCTGAAGGAAAGTGTTTCTTTTTGTTTATTTTGATTTTTCTGCCTCGTAATTTCATTCCTTTCCTCACCATCCACGCTGGGGAGAGCATCTTTACTGTTGAACTTAACTGTTCATGACCCCAAGAGCCTACTCAAAAGCATGTTGAGACACATGTCATGTTAGTGGCTTTCTTTTGAACTGACCTCACTTGTTTTTAATTTAATAACTGTCCAGTTATTAAGTCCAGGGCCCCTGAGTGCCCTCATTCTGCACATATACACAAGAGACCACTGCTAGTTTACAGGTTGCAACTAACGTGCCTTTTGTCTTGTGCATCTTGTTTGCCTGTTACATGCAACTTCTTTTGGCTCTTCTACTGGGACCTCACTCTGGGAAAACCACTGTGGGTGCTTCAGCTTTCAGTGAGCTTAGTTTAACTTGTCTTCTCAGAAGGATCAGCAGTATTTCAAGTAAGAATTTTCTTTAGATTAAAGTTCTTTGAGCTGTCACAAGAGTATTGCAGAAGATTGGAATAAATATGAATTTCAATAATAGAGCTGCTTATTGTGGAGGTTTAAAACTCCACACTTTGGTTTCTCTCACATCTTTAACTCACCCCCACTAGGGAATGTTCTACAGAACTTTACTACCAATGATCACTCTGATATAAAAATAAAATAAATACATCTGTAGTTGTAATTCAGAAACTTCCTCCTCTCTGAGATCCATGACCTCCAGCTTCCTGCTGAATCTGAGCGGGAAAACAGAGACCTGGAGAGCCTGTTTTCTTGCATTATTTGGTATTCCATCCCCCACAGAAGTGGGAACAAACATTTTTAGTAGTCCAATAACGGGTGATAAATGGACAGCAGTGATAGAAAGCTCTCCTAGGATGTTGTGTCTTCTGCACTGAAAGCTGAAATGAGTGATATTTTTTTTTTTTTCAAAAACTTTATCTCTCTCTCTATTTCTTTGATTTTTTAATTAAGGCTTTAAAGTTTTGTTTGCTTTCTGGTTTTGGAATTTACTTGTAGAAATATAAAATTACTCGTCTTTCTTTTGTGAGTTTCCTTACTGAACCTATATGCTTTTTGGTCTTGCTATAATTAAGGAATCCAGAGGGAGAAATACGTCTTTTATGAGACCAACTGATTGAAATGTAAAAGAAGAGACACTTTCAGGCACAGAAGTTCTTTTCCACTGAAATACAAATACCAATTTTCAAAGTTAAATTCAGATTAAGAACTGTTTAAACTTGACTCTGCTACACAGAAATTTTAAAGTCAATAAATATATTGATTCTGGGCCCTATTATAATTTTTCACACTCCTGAACCACCAGCAATTCCTCTGTTTTCTGATGAACTTGCCTTTCCTCTCTCTAAGAGGAACTAATGACTTGCTGTGTTTCTTCTTTTTAATATTCTTCTCCCTTCATAGTTGCAGGTACAAACTTCTTTGATGATGAAATTGATTAACTTGCGTAAGTTAAACTTGTATCACTAATTTGAAGTTATATTTTGCTTTGAGGATCAAAGCTTCAGCCTGCATATTCTGAAAGCTGGTCTGGTTTTCAGAGTATAGCGTTAGGCTCATTAAAGATATTATCTTTGTCTGTACATTCGCTCCTGTTTAAATCCTGCAGTAATCACACCTACATTCACACCATCGCTTCTACATAGAAGATAACTAAAAAGAGCATATGTCACATATTTGATCAAGATCTTTCCCTTTCATGATTTTCCTGTTTAAAGAAAACAAAGATAAATGAGTTCTGAGAATTTAAATTCTCTGCTGTTTGCACGGAACTCCCTTTTGAATGTTTTGCTAGGCCCACACGTACTCTGCTCTCATGGAAAAATATGGTAGGAGCTTGCTATAAATTTCTATAATGGAGTAAAAAGAAGAAAAAAGACTTCCAAAGCTCTCTTTTAAATATAGTAGAGAGGAGGAAAAAGCAGACAAAACAAAATTGCTCCTATTCTGTTTTTACCAGTTAGAAGGCTAATAGTGAACTTACAATTTGAGAGCAATAGTTTTATTTTCTATTCTGCCAGCTATCCCGTCCAAACACTTCCAGTTTGCTTATCACACAGCTCCCTGGTTTGCTCACAGATTTAAAAACAGTCAGTTAAAGGCACTTTTCTACATGGCAGTCAGTCTTGTTCCTGCTAAAGCACAGTCTGAAGTCTTGGCTTCCCTTGGCCTGCGTAGGCCAACACCATCAACCTGTGACTATGTTTCTCGGCTGAAAGCTCGCTGTTGGTCTGTAATGGAAATGGGAGCCCCCTGCCTACAGGTCCTTGTGACTAGAGGTAATTTCTAACTCCATGAAGTCCCTAGAAGCTGTTCCAGAAGTTCATCTGGGAGGTACTTCTAGATTTATGGTTGTTCATTAGAACATGCAATACTGAAAGTAGCCTTTCCATGAGTTTAGCAAGGGTTTCTAGAAAGTTACTCCCCACATTGGATAGAACGAACATAGTATAGAGACAGACAAAACAAACTTAGGTGTATTTCCAGGCCTTACTTTCCTTCCCATCATGAACTATGAAGGGGGGGGGGGGGTATTAGTTCAGGCTAGAGTGTTTAGGATGCCCTGACATTTGCATATCAAAGCTTTTATTTCAAATTGCAGAGTTTTTATCAATTTTCTTTATCCAGCATCTTAGCTTTCAGTCAGAAACTGTGTCCCCTGGCACAGAAGTATGCCCTCTGTGCTCCTCTCTTATGCTGTCAGTTCCTGGAATTTAGAAGTTGTTTCACAATGATTTGTTTTCTTTTGTTCTGGAGAAACTCCTTTGCTCTAATCCTTTTCTGCAAGAAAGCAGTACAAAACTGTTGCCTCCAGGCTCATCTGGAAGTGCTGCTCCCTCTATTAGCAGAAGAGGTGTGGAATGGTAAGGAGAATGCAAATAAACCAGAATTTATAAATTACAGAGATGGGTTCTTCAAATCACAAAACCTACATGTCTTGGCAGACTAAGTTGGATCAAAAGTCCAATTTCACTCTTAATAGGAATTGCGAAGCAGTGCATGGGAAACACAGCTCCAGCACATGTCTCTGAGTTCCTCTGTCAAACTCAAAGCAGATTTTCAGCTGTCAGTGGTTCCTAACTCAAGAAATTCTAGGCAAGCGAAGCTGCTTTTGGCCACCTGTAGCTCTCCCAAGGTCCCTATGCCAGATGTTTGCTCTGCCTCTGCAGCACAAGCAGAACAAGGAGGTCCCAGAGCATCGTTATCTGCAACACACATTAAGCAATGCAAAGAAAATTTGTGTTTGTTTGGCAAGCTGTGCTGCTTGCCCTTGCTGGTGAAGGGAGGGAAAATGATGAAGGAAGATTTTCCTGAGAACATGTTTTTTCCATAGCACCCACATGGGAATAGAAGGGGGAAAGAAATCAGATGTTTTCACGGATTTTTAAGTCTAGAAGAAACTGTTAGCTCATTTAATCTAATAGTTTTATAAAGAAGGTCATAACATCTCTTTAGCAAGTCAAAACCCTTCTATTGGACTATGATGCTTAGCTAGAAGACAATAAATGTGTTTCTCATTCACCATTTCTTATTATAGCTTGTTCCAATTGTGCATACCAACAACAATTAATGCTGAGAATTAAGTTTTTTCCCCCCCACCTAAAATTATCTACCTTGAGCTGGTAGCCACTGGTGATTCTTTTTGTATGAAATTAAAGAATGATATAGTACTCGGTATTGTCTTACCTGGCTGATACATATGCATTGTAAATGAGCCACGACTTGATCATTTTTTGATGATCTAACCATACAGTTAAATCTTAAATTGTAAGGAAACATCTCTAACTTTTGATAAAGGACACATCTCCTTCTATGTGCCAGATTCTACATTCTCTTAAAACAGGTTTTGTCAGTCAATGGTCTACAGCCAGGTACAAAAATTCTGTCTCTGGCCCTGTCCCCCACTTCATTATTGATGTGAGGAACAGATTATCTTTTCTTTCCTTCACTTTCTTTCTTCTTTTGTTTCATATGGCATTGCTTTGAAAACTCATATTTTAGCTGCATGTCTGTTGTGACCCTCATGTTTTTTAGCTGCTACTTCCTGAAATAGTCTCTCCTTTTATAATTAAAACCCGATGTCTTGTTCTTTGATACCTAACTTTGGTTTTTTTTTTTCATCAGCATTGTGTTTTAATGGGTCTAATTCTTCAAGTCATCCAGTTTTTCTGTACAACTGCCCTGTTCTCCTTCATTATCTATCACCCCATCAGTCCTTTTGTAGTCTGTAAATCTGATAAACCATGATTTGATAGTTGCAACCAAATCACCAAGGAAACTTCAAACACCACCAAACTCAACTGGAAACACTTTTCAGTAATGATCGCCTGTGGATAACCTCTTAGGGAGTTGTCAGCAGCCAGTGCTTTTCCACTCAATGGCCACTTTGCTGAGGGTGCCATCATTTTCTAAAATAAGGCATCAGGTACTAGGCCAAATTATTCACCAAAGTAAAAATAGTGCTTTCTCTTTTGCAACTTAATACAAAGCTCAAAAGAAGTATATGAGGGAGACGTGGAGAAGACTGGTGAACAAAAGTGTGTAGTTGAGGAAGGGAACCAAAAGAGAGGAGGTAATGCAAGGAAAAAAAAGAAGAGGAGCTTTGTTACTAAGTACAAGTATAGTAAAGTCTCCTGCTGACCCAATGATTTAATGCAGTCATTATGACAATCTCTGAAAAATATTAAGCAGGTTCTTCAAGGCTAAATGGCAAATTTAAAATTTTTGTTTCCTAGCAGTTTGTTTTTTACAAATTTTATTTCAATTGTGGTCTTGCTGTTACTGTGCACTCTTCAGTTGTTGATTGCATTGATTTATTTCTATTTGTGTGTGTGTTTTCTGACTAAAACATTGAGGCATTGTCAATTCACTTCCATTTGACTATATTTTGTGAATATATTTACAGGCACTACACTAGAAAGCTAATATTAGCACTCTGATTTTGTCCTATCTCATGTCTTATAAAATCTGTAAAGGGTGTTGCAGGTTGGAACCATGATTTTAAAGAGTTAATGCTTTGCAAGTGGTTGCCTCTAAAGACAGAGTGCTGAACTGAAAAGCAATTCCTGAAATGCGTGTCATATCGAAAACATAATCGCTTGCTAAAAACACAATGAGGCAAGTTCACTTTCTAGTTTTGCCACAGACTTTTTGTACCTGACTCAAGCCTGTACCTTAGCCACTCCTGCATTTAGAGGTGTTTATACACAGTCGCCATTTCCAAGGAATTAATAGGTGAAAATAGTTTTCTAAAGGTGTACCAACCTTTGGTGCCCCAAAAGTACTTCGAAAGATAAAAGGATGGCTGCTGAACATGTTCATGAGGTACTTGAGGTTACAAAGCACTGCTGGGATAGCTTCCATTAAGCATCAGTTTCTTGTTCCTACAGAGGCTGATCCCACTATGCTAATGGATTTATAGTAACGACACTGTATCAAGGTACTATATGAGTTTACTCCTAGGATGCTATGACGGATTTCCGTGCACACATGCCTAGTTCTTACAGCTTGGCAGCCTCACATGTATCTGTTCAGGAAAGGAAGGTTATATGTTTTAGCCCCTTGGCAGGGTTACCCAATGCTTTGTTAGCAGCACAAATTGAAAATATGCTTGGTCAGATGAAGTATGGCTCAGCACAGGCAATGAGGAAGGGCTCAGGGAGCAACACTCTGTGAATCACTGCATACCAGCTAGCCACAAGCTCGCTGGCGAGCACTCATTCCTGCCTGCCACAGTGGGAGGCAGGAGGAGACTGAGGTGGGCTTGTGATCGTACGCCTCTCCACAGCAGCTACAAGAGAAGCTTGCCTCTGAAAGATCCTGGTTGCTCCCTGCCCTTCTATATTAGCACACTCATGTTATGATTTAATTTATTTCCAGTCAGACATAACCACTACCTAAAATAGATCAGGAAACGCAAAACCAAACACAAGTCATCGTTATCCTTACTTCCTCTTAAAGAGGCTGTTCTTCAGCTCTTCGGGGATAAGCTTAAAAAGTACATCTGTCTTTTCTGTCTTAAAGTTTCTGCTTGGTTCTGCATTTTATATTTTGTTTCTTTCCCTTGATGATACCAAAAAATCATTGAAGTGGGGCAGGTCACTAGGTAAAGCCTTTGCCTATCTGGCACCACCCCATAAATTTATGGAGCTCCATCTCTGGTGAATTTTTGGTTTCTGCCTTCATGTCATATAGCAAAATGCTGTTCCATAAAAAACTAAAACCTGTGCTTGTTTTAAAGCTTACAAAATGCATTCAGATTCAGTCTATGCTCCCTTTGTTTCTAGGCCAAAGAGTGACTGTTCATCTGTGTCATTTTCCCGTGGCGTGGTTACAGACAGCAACAGCATCCCCTTGCCCGTCCGCTGTTTTGCTCACAGGTGATGTCGTTGAGGCGTCCTCCCTGAGCGAGGAAGTCCATTCCCCTCACGGCCTTTTCTTGGGCACAGACAACCACAGCTGTTGACAGGGCTCTGGGTAAAGTCCCATGAGGGCTCGATCCAACCCCATTTCTAGGTCTGTTTTTAGATTGTACTTGCCTTATTCACACGTCTGTTATATTGGCAACTCATGATCACAAGCGAGAGCTGTTCCTTGCACCCTTTTCCCCTTGGGTATATTTCTAGACTACAAAATACAGAGACAAGGACTATTCTCTAGCCCTAAGGCGGAGCGACGCAGACTGGCCAAGCAGCCATGTCTTTGTGGGTGTCTCTGTTGAAAATGTCTGAAACAATGAGGAGACGTCATAGCTTGAAATCGGGGCCTGTGAAGGTGCTGGAGGTACCAAGCCGCCGGGGCGGCGGTGCGGGGCGATGTGGCCTGGAGGAGCCAAACCCCCAGCAGTGTTGTCCCCTGCCTGCTGGAGCCCTCTCTGGTGTGGCTGCCTCCCGAACCCTGCCCAGGGCCTGTCTGAGGAAAGCTGTGCCTGGAAACTTCCTAACAAATAACTCCTCATCTTCGGAGGTAGTAGTGGGAGGGAGGCTCAGTGGTAGTGACCAAATCACAATGGAGTTTAACGCTGTGGCAAGGGGAAATTAGGCGGTATAGATTCAGTGTGTAGATACTCAAATTTAGGAAAGGCAGTTAAATGGATTCCCCCCGAGTCTCAGCTCCCCCCCTGCCGGCACAGCCCGGCTGGCCGCTGCGGCAAGGGCACTCGGCGCTTCCCCACACAGCCTGCTGGGTCAGTAATGGCGGGGGACTGTCATCTCCCGGCCCCACCGGTGCCCAGAGGGTAAAAGTGTTTGTGGGCCAACGACCTAAGGGGGTGATGGGCCACAGGGCTGCAGGCCAGGGCTCAAATGGGTTTTGTCATTGCTTGAGGGGCAGTTGTTTTTTCTCCAGAGGAGGGTAAAGCTGGTGAAGGTGAAAGCCAGGGAGGAAGAAAGGGCGGGATTTGATTCAGTTGTGTCTTTGTGTGTGGATGAGGGGAGTCAGCCCAGATGGTGGTGGCAAAGAAGCTGGGCCTGAATCTTGCAAAACACAAACCCCAGCTGGGGGGAGCCCCCCTGAAGTGCCAAACGGCACCAGGGAGGCAGTGTGAGTGTAACACACGTGCCATGGAGGGAAACACAGATTTTAAGGTGAAGAACAGAAATACATGTTTTCCCAGCGAAGAGTAACACAGCACTTACTCCTGAGGTGGGAATGGGGCGGCCTTCTCCTCAGGGGTGATGGTAGTGGTGCCAGTGAGGGGAGAGGCCGCCCCTCAACCCAAAAGGCTGAGTTGGGGGGATGCAAATGCCCCCGTAATGTGCTTGGTGATGTTTGGCCTCCCCGGGTAACTGCATGGTGGGTTTGATGGTCTATCCTGAACCACGGGAAGGATTTGGCTGAGCAATGGCTCAAGCAGCATAAACTGCTTTTAAGTTTTGGGTGTAATTTGTCCCTTCAGTCTGGTCGCCCTTGTTGGATGTCAGTCAAAATCGAAGGGGAAATTCAAAAGTCATTCTCAGCTCAGGCTAGGCACAGTTTTCATCTGTCCTTTTCCACAGCTGTATTTAACTTCTGTGCTCAGCTTCTTCTGGCCTTAACTGCATTGTAGGGGAGTGGGAAATGGGGCATTTGTTTTGGTATACTTCATGTTATTGCTGTATTTTTCTGGCATGTCTGTAGGTACATATATAAAGTCAGGAATCTAACTTGGATTGTGACTGGTGGTGGCGTTTTCAGGCTTCTTTTCCTGAGTGAAATCATGAGTTGCTGTTAAATAATTCAAACCTTATTCAAATTGATCCATTTTAGTGTATAATACATGAAGAGAGTGTAGGATATGGCAAGAGGCCACAAGGTTATCGGTTACTACAGCGGGGAGATACCCAGTGTTGGCACACAGCGTCAGCTGTCAGCAATTCTAATAAACCAGCACAGCCCACTCAGGCAGACTGACAAATATTTGGGTTTTTCTTCTTTTTCTTTTTTTTCTTGTGGTGTCCTTTTCCAATTTCACTTAAGAAGCTATGCTATGATAATTGCGTGTTATTAACTTTTCCCTAATTGCATCAATATTCTGTATTTGGCTTCATGTTTTACACACCCTATTCATAAATTATTACATCGTGATTCATGTCCTTTTATGTCTGATGCCTAATTAACTCCAAAGAGTGAAATACAGCATATATTCAGCATTTTTTGCACAGAAAGTTTGTGAATGCACTGAGCTGCCTGTCTTGTAAGACTGCCTCCTGATGCTAGGTGGCTTGTGGTGCACTTCATAGCAACTCTTCTAGCTTGATGTTTCACGTTTCTCATCATTTGGAGTAATAGGAAAGATTAGAAAAATGCGGTTATTCTATGATCTTACTTTCCCAGGTTTACTGTTATAAATCACCCTAAGAGCCTGTAGCTGCTGCTGAAAAGGGCAATCCAATCATTTCCTCTCATCCACAGAAATGGTTGTGCACTGCCTTCCCTGCGTTGGTGCCAGCAGTTGTGTGGCCATGCAGGCAGCAGAAGAGGAAGAAAACAAATTAACTTTCAGCTGTATCAGCAAGTTGGTCTGACTTGCCACGTACCAGTGATTGCTGGTGATGACACAAAAAAGGGCAGGAGCATACAGATATGAGTGTGGGTTCAGATGGGTTTAAGTTGAAGATGAAACCACATCTTAAGGAGCAGCAGAAAGGGAGGAAGCATGCATCTTTTGTGCAGATATACTGTATCTTGAAAGAGACTTCTGTGTTGCTTTCATCTTTCTAGTGTATGGATTATTGCACCCAGCCATCTGTTATCACCTTTCTGCATACAGTCCCATGCAACACAACATTTCTTCCTCACTTTCCTATTTTACTTTTTTTTCCAAATTAGTTATTTGCAAATAAGAAACATTTTCTCAGTTTTCATGGGCAAATTTTACAGCTTCCTCTTGTGCTGCTTATCCTATGTTCCTCCAGAGCGGAGTATTGACTGAGCAGAGGGAAGTGCACTAGCTGAGGAATCAGGAGATTGTATGTGAAATCTATCTGGTAACACTAGTATTTCATCCCAGCGTGTTTTTGTTTTCTTTCTGATTTCTGTTAATCTTAACAGGTAGGTAGACAGCTGTTACTAGATTATGAATGGTAGCCCATTACGTCTTTTTCGGGCTCTCATAAATCAATCTTAGTGCAAGTACTTACTTACCTGTTAGCTTAGTTGCAGTTTTCTTTTGACTTTTTTTTTTTTTTTAACCTGAAGTTTGCTCTGTGCTTCAGGTTTTTTATACAGTTCTGTGTTTCAGAAAGCTTGTTGGTTTGGTTTTGGTTTTTTTGTTTTTGTTTTGTTTTTTTTTTTCCCTCACAGTGTTTAGTGGAAGGCAACCCAAGGTTACTGTTTTAGGCAATTATTCTTATTAGAGCCGTGTAGGTCACAATACATTTTGTAGGTTTTCATCAATTCCAGGCCCTTCCTCAGGAAGGTTTTATTTTAATTATTTTCTGAATATTCACTTGACATTGAATGCAGTGGGGTTTTTTTGTTTTGTTTTAACAATATCCATCTTACTGACAAATTGATTTATAGTCCTTCTGCTTTTAGGGCAAAGTCCTATATAATCTGACAGAAAACCACAGCCTTTCTCTGAATTTTCTTAAAGAAGCCTAAGGATTTTCTAATCCTCTCTTAAACATGGTACATTTGAGATACATATGCAGAATCCTTACTAAATGCTTCATACATGAAATACTGTAAACAGCTAACATGGCCAAGATGCAGTATGGTACATCAGCAAGTGTTCTCTGATAAAATGTCTCTCTCCTAATGGGGATATTTTGTTTGAATGTTCAGGTAGTTTCTGTGATGATATGGATTCAGTGAAAGACCACATGGATTTTCACTATGTTTGTTTTTGGCTTTGTTTTCCTTACACTGCCACTCAGCGGTCAGTAATGTTGTGCCATCAGGAGATTCTCCCCTCTGATAGCTGAAAAATTGCTATCCCACATGTTCAGCTCTTTGTTTTGGGAGTTCTTATTTCACGGTGGGATCACATTAGAACTAACTCTCAGCGTTCAGAGTAAGCCTTGCTACCTCGCCAGGTGAAGTCTTGTTTAACCACAAAGTTTCGAGCAATGCGATTGAATCCTGTGCCAAGAACTTGCTGTACTGCCGTAAAGAAACAAGATTTCACCTCCATTTAGAGAAATGAGAATCATACAACAGAAAAAAGTTTTGCTTCATTTTTTTAAATTATCTTCCTATTGATGTTGTATATGCATCTTGAGATCTTGTCTAACTTAGATGATTCATCTCTCCAAAGGCCAGTAAAGAAATGGGAACATCTAGAGGGCAACTCATCCTAGCCTGAAGCCATTCCAGTGAAATGAAAAAGAAAGGTGTTTGGGAGGGGAAATTAAACATTTTTCATGTCTAAAAATTACAGTCATGTAATTTAGAATTGTGATATCTTAAATTTAAAAGTATTCTAATTACATTTAGAGAATGGAATACATTTAAATGAAAAGTATTGTTTTACAGATAACCTAATTATTTCAATTGTAATGCTTTCTTAAATGTTTTAATTTCTTGATTAAATGCATTGCAAAATGGTGAATGGTTTTGATCAACCATCTGGAAAATTTTCCTCCTCTTTGTTTTCCAGAACCATTTCATCTTGCATGTGCGTTTGGTATGTAGTGGACTCTTTCACAGGGTGCTGCAAAACAGACATAGCAATTCAGTTTTAAGGGAAGAATCACAAATCAGGCACTGTTCATCCTTTTCTGGAATGAGTGAAGAGATTAGTGGGACCTATCTGTGATCAGTTTTTGAGCTGAACATACCTGTGTGTTCTCTAGTACTTTTCTATGATTATATTTCAGTCTTTAAGCTTATTGAGACAGCTGCTTTTTGTCATTTGAATTCCTGTTCTTTGGTTATCTACATCTCATGAAATCATTTTCCAATCTCTGATTATGTAATAGTGGCATTTTCCAGCATATAAATTGTTAGGTAGATAACTTGGATATCAAACATACGTTGTTATGAAATGTTCCTGCAATTAAGGATGCATGTGAAAATAAGCACTTGTAAGTGCAGGAGACTCATCAGACTGGCACAAGAGTAGGGCATACAGCATGCATAGTCATCAGTGAATTGTGCCAGGACCTAAATTTTGCTGGTATTTTTCAATTAGGAAAGTTTATAGATGCTTAGAGATGAGAAAGTTTAATTTCTTTATGACAAAAGGTGCAAGAATGTCAAAACTGTTCTCTCCAGAGCTAAAGGGGCAGTTTGACCACTTCCTTCTCACTACACGTCCTTTACTGGTTGCATTTCGCTGATGGAGTTTGCAGGGTCGGGATGTGAAAGGCTCAATAAACTGATATTTGGGGTGAAATCAGAAGGTAACTTGCTGCCTGTGTCCTGACAGCTAGAAGCATCTGAAGCAAGGAAAGAAGCACCAAACTAAGGTAAATTTCTCTCCTTTTATGTCTGAGAAAGTATAGTAAAAGTGATGGACATGAAGAACAAAAATGACCACTGACTCTGACCTGGAAGAGAATAAAGTTTCTTATGGAAAATTTGATATTATTAGCCTTATTTACAGGGTCATCAGTAGAGAGCGGGATAAAAGGAAGAAGAAAGGGTAGTACATTGAATTATACTGGCAGAGATGCAGGGTACAGAACAGAGGAGGCAGCACTTTGCAGTGGTGTGTGCTAGTTAGAACTGCTTTGGGCTGCTGCCATGCAGTGCTGGCTGTTTCACAACAAGAAGGATATTATCAGCGAGAGGCTGTGATGTCCAGCAGTTAGGATGAAACCCAGTCCCAAGACATCAAGTTAAAGGAATGTTTAAAAGAAATGCTTCTTTTTTTGTCCCCCACTAGGCAATATTCTTCAGGGATAAACTAAAGGTTTATGTTTTGGAAGGAGGGGACAAAGCAGGTGGAAGCAGATGGCTTATGGTGGTTACCAATAGAAATGTGAGAGCCGGAATTAAATAAAAAGCTTGGACTACATATTTCTATGCTGAAATAAATGAACTGAATAAGGCTGCAATTCAGCAAAAGCTTTTCAAAGGCATCTCCAAATCCAGCCTTATTCAGCAACAGCATAATTTTTCAAAAATGCCAACCTGCAAGTGAGCAACACTTAGTCTGCTAAATTACTAGAGTGCTCTTGAAAATGTCACACCATAGCATGGAAGTACTGATTCAGGAAGACAATCCCTAGTAAGGAAAGAGTTTAAACAAGGGTTTATGTCCATTTCTGAATTGGGACTGTTAATGTTGCTTCCATGACAAACTGATTTTCAGAAAGCTTAAGAACATGTTTAAATTTAAAGACAATTAAATGGTCTCTTGAATTAGGGCCTAGCTTAGCAAAAGGAAACAGCTGAAGCAAGTATGATAAATCAATTGAAAATATTTAGAAATTGTTTTGGGAGGAACATGACTGCAAATCAGGAAGATGGGTTTAAACAAAGCTGAAAAGGATTGTGGTATCAAGAAAATGTGTTAATTCAACCTTTTTTCTTTACCTTCTCTCGTGTCATGAACAGCTGTAAAAAAAAAAACCAATTTTGCACCTATGAGATAGGAAATGCACCGGTTCTGAGGGCAATGAGCAGTATGCAGCAGTCCTTGCAAAATAAGCTTCTTGAGGCAGGAATAACTAACAGAGATGACTGAGAGTGGTGGTGTTTAGTGTCTTATAATGCTGGTGGTGCTCTCCATTTAAACTTTCTTGCCTATTAATCATCTGAATCAGTACAAGCTATCTTCTCTCAAATTTTAGGCTTTCACAGTTCATGAAAATGTGAAGTTAGTCAAGCAAAATAATTCTGTCACCACTCTGTAACAAATCTTTAAGGTTTATTGAACACATTTGAAAATAGTCCAGGAGAACAGCTGCATAGGATTAATCATTCTCAGGGCAAAAGCTGATTTTTCCAGACCTTTGCGTACACTTCACAGTCTCTCTTTCTCAAATGACAAGCCTGTTCCTATTAAAAAGCTGAAACAAACAAATCAACAATTAGTTTTAACAAATTTGTCTTCTTGACAAAGCAATCGACTAACAAAAATCTCTGGCAACAAGCAAGTAAATTATGACCCTTTTGAGTGTGGGCTTTCATTAAATTCCAGCCCCATCACTGTACCTGAATATGGCTGTTCAGTCCTTGTGTGAACTTAGGTCTTTGTATGGCAGTTGGCATCTCCAAGCCTACACGACTGGTTCTTTGTGTCGTACGTGGTGCTAACCCCAGGCCTGAAGTGTGTGAGGGCTGACAGGGTCCCTGAAGAGGTCTGGAGCATAGTGTCATGGGGTTGTATAAGAAGCATACATTGTCACTCTTTACCTTGTATCAACTGCATGAATTTAACAGATGTCTGCTGTCTGTCTCCTGGGTTACCAACTGAGTATTTCTAAGTTCATACACGTGCCAAAAATAACAGAAGTTGCAATTTATTTTTATTTCATCTGTTTTTGTTTTCTTTAAGGAAAGGGAAGCAAATAAAGAGTTTATTTATGACAGAAGGAAATAATCTGTTTGCAAGAACTCCATGGTCCAAATTACCCTCTGGCTTTACCACATCCACTCCAGGACGAGAGTTTTCTGTTGGCTCTTCCCCTAACTGTAGCTGCGTCAATATTAGTCAATAGGAATGCTGAAGTCTGTGGGGCAAGAGCTGCCATGTAAAGAAAGGTCTCTTTAATGAAACAGCAGCCTTTGCTCTGTGGAAGCGTTTTTGCAGCAAGTCAGTGATTTCTTCCTATGTATTAACATCAATTGCAGTTTCCATTTAAATTCTGGAAAATTCATTACTTTTTCTCCTTGTAAGAATGGAGCTCCTAATTCTGATCTTGCATGTGCCACTGATTTTGTGGGAATGACTCCAGAGCTAAGCAGTATGAGATCAGGCTGAGATCCCAGGGTGCTCTTGTACCAAAGTTAACTTGGTCTGGAACAATTTATGCTTTTGCAGACAGCTGATCTCGGAAGATGCACTTGGCAAGCTACTCTACTGAATTTTACAACAGTAAAGACGAGCAGCTTTTTTTTGCCTGAGAAACTGTTGGTGGGTGTGGTGCATCCATGAGTAGAAATGGCAGAGGTACATCAAACTTTTCTGACATTTGAGCTTTCTACCTACATGAATGTATTTCATGGAAGCGTATTCTTTTTGGAATATATTCATAAAGGCTATCTATTGAGGTACACTGACTTTTCAACAGGTATGAGCTAGCAGCTTGGTGACGAACAGAATGAACAAGCATTCAGTGGGAAGTATTTTACTCGCACTTTCTCTTTAGAAAGCTGAATTCTAAGTATATGATGAACCCAAAAGCACAGTGGCTCCAGTTGAGAACTGATTGGCTCTTGCTAGACGAACGCTTTTTGGTGTTTGCTGTAAATAAATAGCTAAGGTGCTAGAGAGAGAAAAAGAACAAAACACCATGATCACCTGCCAGTGACGTGGTCCATTATTCTGTACTGTAATTAATTTTAAAGATATTCAAACTATAAACTTTTTTTTTTTTAATACAGGCCATAAGCCTTCAGTTCCTGGCTATATTCTTAATTGTTAATCATTGGATGTGGTGGATTTTTCCAGCTTATTTCAAGGACTAATAAAAAGAAAGATGTTTTAAGTAAGAAAGAAGTGTGTGAGCATTGCTCTAACAAGCCTGCTAGACTTTTCCAACTGGAATCCAAGAACAGCAAGAGATCACATTAGAATAATTGAATGTCCTGCGTGCCACCCCAGTGGTTCTGGGATTCAGTAATGGCAGTGCACCTGGCGCCAGACAGTGTCTGCATTTTCAGAGTGTTTCTCTGGATAAGAATGATCCAGCTGTCAAACGCTGAGTCTGGAGAACTAAAAGATGAGCATGATACAGATGTACAAAACTCTCTTGTCAGATTATATTCCTGAAAGAGCAAAGTTGAAAAGAATTCATCAAAAAAAACCACTCTAATTTTACAGGACAAAAATAAACATAATCATTTTGGGGATAAGTCAAATACTAAACAGGAGACAACTGCATATTTTTAGGAGTAAGGAACTGAGCTAAAACAGGGTTGCATGGAGCCACATGCAAACACATAAATTATTAAAATGTGTTGCTGCTATTACACAGACGCTCAGTAGGATGAATTAAAACTTGCCTGCAAGGAACTAGGCAGGAATCCTTTAACCCTACTACTGCTGTTTATAACGTGGTGCTCAGTGCTTATGGCTTATATGTCTGGAAAAGGGATAGAGTACTTTGTGGGAGCTGCTATATGAAATTTGCTTTGATGGGAAGTTGTTTAAATCAATGAAAACAAATTATACCACTGGAATAGTTGTTCTTTTTAAATCATTTACTCCAATGTTTCATGAAGAGCAATGTTCTGCTTTCCAGCATCAAGCCCTTTGTAGCCTGAATCTTGAGTAATATTATCCCATTATTGTACTCTCTGCAGTGCACCATCAAATTGGTGCCAGTAAAGAGTAAGGATCTTTCAGACAGGTCGATTCATATGAAGGAGTGACAAATAGTAATGTTCATTCTGATGTAGTAATTTTTTGTTTGTGGAAATGAAAGTACTTTTCAAGGTAGTTACATTTATATTATGTGGTTGGGGATATTGAGGCTAGTTGGCTTCTGCAGGGTCACAGCAGCAGGGCCAACACAAGAACAAAAATCTCTTGATAGATAGCTGTTTCCATGCTGTACTTTTAGCTGCATAGGGCATAGATCTGTGAGCCTGAAAGTGGTGTTTCATGAACAACTGAGCACATTCATGTTCTTTTCAAAAACCATTTTATAGCCATAACAGTAAGACAAGAAGAGACCAAGAACTCTAACATAATGTAATTGATGGGCAGTTTTAAGTTAATTTCTATTCCTCACTTATCATTTATTCAAATAAAATCTTTGGCATTTAAAATGAGTGAGAGCTGGAAGCACCGCACTCAGAAGCAAATTGGAGTGAATTTCATGTAAAAGAGCACAGAACAAAACATTTTTTAAAGGCTATGGAGATAGGCAAACTTTGCATTAATTTAAAGTTCCGATACATACTAATAAGTTTTAAATGTTCATGACTCAGAGAGAGATTGCCTTAAATAATTCAGACTAGTGTTTGCTAATAGCTGTGCCAACCAGAATATAAATATATATAAAATTCGATGCAGATATAGTAATCTTCTTGTCTTACTATAAATCTATTTCCATTCAAATAATTTATGAATTGTGGTGTTCATAGTATGCCTATAGAATTAATACTCAATACAAAGAGAGAAATAACAGTGGCAGTATGAAATAGCGGATTTTTATGTTAACCTTTCATAGGTGGAATATATATCTCTGTATAATGGGGCCCTTATTCATCTATTTACATGTTGTTCCATTCCTTCACAAATCAACCCTAAGTTTTTTTTGTGAAAATGTGTTGAAGCTCTTTGTCTTGTTAGTTTGAAAGTGCTGCCAATTTGTGAAAAACTGAAAATATGACCATCTCAACCACTATGATCAACAGCCTCACTTTGGCTCTCCAAAATATAGTCATCTACTCAGTTTGAGTCCTCTAGATTCTCTAATCAATGGAAAAAGAAAGATAGTCTAAATGAACTTTCACATACTCTAGATACTTGTATTAAAATGTGAATGTTAGATTATTTTGCATTGTCTGACCCATATTAGTGGACCATGGAGCAAAATGGTCGTTGTGGTTAAGTAGTTTGTAATTAAGTGAGTAATAAGATTAAAATATGTTGCAGGATAGTTCCAACGAACAGTATTTAGGTCTAGATCCTGTGTATAGTTGTACCTTCCGTCCTTACCCCTGAATTATGCATTTAAATATTTGACTGCAGTCTGAGATTGAGCCTCTGCAATTTTAAGGATTCCTATTGTGTCATTCAAGTTAATAGGAATTTCTTTCCATCTTACGTGACAGCTGGACCAGACCCTTAATGGCCTAAGTCTGAAGGCATGGTGCTTTTGCAAATAACCTGCCACACATTTCTGATGTGTGGGCTATATTTAAGTCTGATGCATTATATTTGATGGGTTTAAAGGTAGGGTTTTTTTACTTTTTTGTGTTTAGAGCTAAATATATTTACTTTGCTTGTCACGGTAAAGTCTCTGGTATGACAAAGCAAATTTCTAATACAGATTTCAGCAGGTGTATACTATATTCTGTTTGTGTAAGTTGCCCCATGTAGATTCTTTGTGAACACAATTTGGTGGAAAAAGTTGAGGTAGAAAGCCTATGTGATCCCATGTTTCTGTATAAATCCATTGTTGCCACTTTTCTCTTTTTTTCCTTTTGTACCTGGACTATTATTTGAATCCTCTGTTCATGGTAGTTTTTATTTTCAGAGAGATGAGTGACTGCCATAAAGCAAAGCTGAATTCATGACATCCAGCTTCCATTTCTTGTTTTACCAAAGGTCTTCAATGTGACCTTGAGTGAAGCACATCTCAGATGTCCAAAGGTACTTCTGAGCACATGAGCAAATTAAGATCAGTCATGTTCTACTTCACTTCCCAGTCTTTCACATTTATTCCAAGGAGGTTCCGAAGACAAATAAACAAAATAAAGGCTTTGTGGTGCTTAGATATTACTGTGAGGGGAATTACAAGAGTACTTGAGACAGTGAAATTATAGATCCTTTCTAGCTAGACAGTCCTTGACACAGTCCTCAACAATCCCCCTCACAATGTCATTGTGTGTAGCTAATAAGGCTCCTGTAATGCGGAGCAGTCTACTTCATTATTTAAAATTCAGGGAATTTATTCTTCAGCTGTAGCAGCATCACAAGCCATGTGAGCTGTTATCAACATTAGCAAAATGCCACTTTCCTCACATCCAAAAAAAGCAGATTGGCTGTTAGCAACAGTCTGCCCACCTGCCAATGGGTTTAGTGCATAATCTACACAAGTCACTCACTCACTGCATTTCAACATGGTGATACACCACCGCAGAGATGACATCCAAGAAAATGGTATCCTTTGCCCAAGCTGTCAAGTAGAGGCTGGGTATTTGTTATTGAATAAGAGGGGATGTGCTTATTTTTGTACCACATTCCTGAGTAAATTCTATGAATGAATTTGAATGATGGTTCAAATGTCACCTCAAGCAAGTGCTCTCTTCTTTGTCAAAGAATGTTGTAAATCAAACCAGGTATAAAAATTCAAGAGCTCTTGAGAGCACTATACAACTGGTACAAAATAGAGTAACAATAAGCAGGCACTCTTTACTACAAATGTTTTCTGCTACCAGAATATGAGTGTTTACTTTGAAGTAAATACTGAAGTGAATTAAGCAAAACTCTCTCTATTAATGTTACAGTTAACAATATGGTTGTTGGGTTCCATTTTATCCATTTACAACCATAAGTGAAACAGTTCCCAGCCCTATCCTTTGTAAGGCTGAGCATGGAAGCACTTACTAAACACAAGTAAATAATGATCTCCTACAGAACCAATAATTATAATCCAAAGGAACAGAGTACTGTAAGAAAAAAGGGGCAAATCAACAAGAGTTGAAGGAGGTAGAAAATACTGATAATTTTTAAAAATTTCTCTTTTCTTCATTATTTCCATTTCCCTATCATTACTATTTTCATCTAACGTGATAGCAATTATCTGAGGGTATCCGAGAGTCATACTCGTGAGGTTTTGGTAATATGTTAATTTCCATAGTAATGTGTTTCATTTTTCTTTCTATATTACAGAATTAGGTTTGGCGGTCTCTGGAGGAACTTCAGAAATGGCAGTTGGAAATGAATCAACACTGCATCAGTCACATTTTATACTCTTGCCATGAGAGTAAAGCAGTTGTGGACTGGGCTCCAGGTTCCAATGCTATAGGTACTTGTATTAGCACATATAGATAAATCAGGTCAATGTAATGTGGTTGCATGAGAACATAAAGCCAAGCACCTTAATCTAAGTGCCTGAGATCTCTGATCTATTTGCAGGAAATGTCAAGCATATTAGCCGCACTAAGGTTTTGTTTATAAAAGTGACAGGTTAGCTAAAACATAATTTCTGTAAAGACTACTGTGTTTACTGCTAAGCACTGCTGTTTGGTAGCGTTAGACAATCAGCTCTGTCACCAGTATTGCTTCTTTCCTCATACCAGTCTTTGCTGCTGTCAGACTACTGTGCTGCACGTTTAAATCTTCCTGGATCACACGGATGTTGGGTAGGCTCAACTCTTTATGAAAGAAAGTGAAGAGTGCTTGTTTGTAATGAGCTCCTGTGCAGCCAAACTTTCTCTCCTGAGTTTATCTGTGAATGACTCCCACTTATGCTTACAACTGTTGTCTGTCACGACTGAACTGCTTGCTGTCTGATTTGTTATTTTACCCTTTTATGATACAGATGAGTACACAGCTGTGTGACTTACCTGTGATTTTCCAAACAGCAAACATAGCACTTGATTTTGTAATAAATCATAATGGACATGGGCACAATAGCAGCTGCTATTCGATACTAACATTTAGTTGCAAAGTAATACACAGATTTTGAACAAGAGATGTGTTCAAATGTATGAGGGAGACATCTTGGGAATACTTATAAAAATCTCAGTACAAACCTCATCTCACTGCCCTTGTCTGCAGTGGCACTGGGGAAAATAAATGGAGTTTTTAACAAAAATTGTTGTATTTGTGCAGCATTACAAAAGGAAAGGAGGATAACAGTAAATATTATGATGACATTATACAAATGAGTGGTATGCTTTTCTGAAATATTGTGTTTACTCTTCGTTTATACCGTTTTTTTCTTTCAGTTACTTCAAGGTTGCAGTTAGGAATTTTCTTTATATGAGACTGTATCCCATGACAGGCCTGGTAAATAGCTGAAAACATGTAGTAGTAGTAGTAGTAATAGAGGAGGAGTAGTAGTAGTAGTAGTAGTCAATTTTATGTGCCTTTCTATGCACTTGTAAGTTCCTGGCTCCTTCCGTCCTATAATACATTTATGCAACAAGTTGCTGTTGTCCTTACAAAACTGTTCTTTTCTTCTACCTCATTAGTCTGTCATAACTTTTTAAAAACACAAGGAACAGCTTTGACACATAGAGATGTGGGCATCTTCTCATAGACAAAATCAATACACTAGAGAATGGTTTCCTTGAGAAATTTAATGTACAAAATAATTGATTTGTCTAATTGTGTAGTCTGTATGTCTGTGAAAAGGGGGAAGTGCTAACGAGCAGTATGTTTTCTCATGTCAGTGAATGAACGCAGCATAACTGTTGCCTCAGCAGAGCAGTAAAGAAGAAAAGAATGACTAACTCAAACCCTCATATTTATTTTTCTGGAACGGACACAGTGGACTATCTTAATGTATATTACTGTTAATATTGTATTAGTTTTCAGGTTTGAGAAAGTGGGAAAGTGTGAATACTGGAAATTATGGCTCAAAGCCATAGGAAGCAAACTCCATGAATCTCCTCCGTAAGAGATCCCAAATTCCCAGCCTGAAGTTCATGTGTGTTTTCAGATGTGATACCTTTTACTGTTGCAAATTCTTAGCGTAAAACCAAAATTGACCTAGTTAATAGTGGGAATATCATTTAATAGGGATTAGTTTATATTTTTGCACACCTTGTTCATCTTAAGATAGGATAGTTAAGTTGTGAAGACCCCTGTCCATCTCAGCTGATAGGGAAAGATGTAATTTACCCAGCATTCCCCGTCTCTTAGCCATTCCCCAGCACTTCTGTGTTTGGTGTTGTCTTGTAAGTATGACTTCTTACAAGTGACAACCTAGTTGTAGTTGGAATTGGTTGTGCCAGGAAGGACCCCTCACAGCCAACTGAGAGGCTGCCACATTTAAGAAACTGAATGTGGGAAAGGAGATTGAACAGCAATCATTTTGGTCAGGCCTTGCTTGCTATTTGTTCAAAAATCCAGAATACGTGTGCTTTACTGAATACTCATGCAGTCTATGTCTGTTGTAACCAACTAGTTTAGGGTTTGGTTTTATTTTTAAATATATGTTTAAAGGCAGATAATGGAGATGTTAAAAGATAAGAATGGTGTTGGATTGATGGTTCCTCTGGATTTGGTCTCGTAGGCAGACTTGTTGCATGGTCTGTGCAGGAAAGTCAGTGTTCCCCTTCATTACCTCCACTACAAACACAGGAAAAGCCAGACTATGACTCCACTGATTTTCCACCTGCACTGGTAGGTAGCAGCAGAAGGTATTTGCTTGTAGAAAATCAGTGGTTAGTACAGCAAGAAAAGTGTAGAAAAGAAATGGTGTGCCTGTAAAAAGATTGGTAGAGCTTTTTTTGTCTGTCAAGAAGCACGGACCTGGGCTTGGACCCTGATGGAATCAGAGTTTGATTCCTGTTCTGCTCATCTGGAGGCTCAGAAGAAGAGAAACTCATTTTTTGATGTAACAAAATTGTTAAAATTGCTAATTTTTGGCATAATCTTCCATATAAATTTAACCTTTGCTATTTGTATGTCTGCAGATGACAGTCCAACTCATATACCTCTAGCTAGGAAATGCTTACTGACCTCAACTAATAAAAACATGCCACGAGCAAGTTGTGCTGCTCCTTTACAGAACCTGTAATGAATCTGGGGCATGGATTTTCTCCCACAAGTAATCAAGCCAAGTAGGTTAGTGAGATTGGGAAGTGCTTTGGAAGAAGAGGAAAAGTAAAAATAGAAACCTGCAGTTGTATGATGGGGGTGTTCAGATTTTTCAGGGAGCAATGTGAGTATGTGTGAAAACTGGGAAGGCATTTATCCCTTCCTAAAAGCTTACCCAGTTTTTTTGATTGCTAAAATAAGATTGGAAAGAGGCATGAGTTTGCACCAGAGGGATTTTTAATGGGTTCTAGAAAGTCCAAGTAATAATAATAATAACCCCCCAAACAAGTGCAGTTCCTTAATTTGAGCTGTTTATATGATTGCATTTATAATCTGCTAATTATCCCTGCCAAAGAGAACTTGTTCTTTCTTTGTAAAAGTACCCACATACGTCTCATTGCCTTCAGAACGAGCAAGTTGCTAGCTTAAACCAACCCATCTGTGTGATTTAATACAGGTCCTGTATGCTGCGGGGGGGGGGGGGGGGGGGCGGGGCACTGTCCCCAGCCCCCAGGCTTGGGTGCTGTTCAATAAAAGCAATGTTTGTCACTACTGGCTGCAAGAGCCATAGTCTACTGGACCCAGTATGGCTTTCTCCATTTCAGGGACAAACCAATAGTTTCAAGGTAATGCTTCGGACAAGCAGTTGTGCATGCCCTGGAGAGCTGTGGGAAATGTTTTGCTGTGCCAGCAGCGTTCCCACTTGGGGTGAGCCTTTGTGGTGGCCTGCTTTGGCAAAAGTGACAATCCTCTGACTGAATAGTCCTTCTTGTACATTTATGCTCTCTGGGCTAGTCATTCAGCTCTGGTTTTTGCAGTGCTTTCTGTGTATGCTGGAGGTTTTTTTGTTGCTGTTTTGATAATTAAAGAATATATATTTTGCAAAGGTTTCCAGCTGCTTCTGCCATCTGTCCTCTACCACACCACATAAAACATTTTTTTTAATCAGCACTTGATCTCTGTGGCCACAGGAGCTGGTGTGATGCAGATTCAGTACTGCTAGGGACAGGCAGCCCAGCAATGGGTAGAATGAAGTCTTTTTAATGATTCTTGTGGGGCTAGATTCGGAATGTGGACTATGTCTCTGTCAGTCTTAAATTGGGTTCCTCTGTATCAGGGATTTGGAATGGGCTATCAGTAATACAGTAGCACACGAGTGAGCCTGGGAGCTAGACGTTCATTGTTACAAATAAATGGTGTTTGACATTCTCTGTAAAGATTTCCTACTTGAGCTGTACTCCCTCTTGTTCTAAGGGGCCCCATCTGTACACATCATTGCCTTTTACAATGCTAAACTTAATTCACACCATGCTAAAAGTGCCCCTGAAAACCATTGTCCCTGATGACTCCTTGCCCCAAGTGACCTCTACATCTGTCATTAAATTTAGTTTTCTCTTCAGTACTTTTAATCTTTAGTATTTAGAGTGAAACAGAAATGAATGCTTCAGAGCATAAGAGAAGATCAAAATCTGTTAGATCAAGTGGAATAGTCCCTCCTGTCACTATACGCAACAGATAAGTATGGTGTGGATTTATCAGATCTCTCTTCACTTTATTTTCAGTCATAGCTTCTTTTTTTTTGAACTTTGGTGAGAGTAGCACTGTCCTTTACTTACCTCAGGTACAGACCACGGACTGCCTGCTACAGCAGTTGCGAAACAGATGGCTGATTTCTTTCTGTGCTTGAATGCAATTTCTTCTCGTTTTCCGTCAATATTGTAGCATAAGGGAGATCTCTACTGAAAGCTGATAAACTTCTCCTTGACTTCTACTGTTATAATAACCTAGGGGCTCACTTTATGATTTTCAGCATTATTCCTTTGGGCTTTTTACTATCTTAGCTAAATTCTCCATCATGAAGCTTTCTTGCAACTATGCTCCTAACTGAAATACATTGCTCTGAATTAGCTTGTTTTAAAAATATTCAGTTATCACAATGGCCCAGTGGCCGCTGTGGCTTATTACTCTCAGTTAAGTGGTTATGTATATTGCCATTGATTCCAGCTTGTTTCAGAATCAGAAAACCCTGCTTCCAAGATAAATATCCTTTCAAGAAGTTAAAAATTAAATGAAATTGTACAAAAGAGATTTGAAAAGCAGTGAGTAAAATGTGCATACTCTTGTTGAATGTTACCTTGATATAACTAAATCTAAGAATAATAGGTCTCTGGCTGGTTTAATTTCCCCGTGATTAATAGAACAAAGACTATAAAGAATAGAAGAATAAATCTTACATCAATCTTGAACTCAGCTGCCTAGCAAAAGCTTGCGGCAAGCCATTGAGAAGGAAGAGACAGAAATGTGAACTGCAGATTTAGGTGATCATTATTAAAAACTAATGATGTTTGGAGATAGAAATAATTAAATAAGGAAGGATGGAGAAATTGTCTAACTCCTTTGACATTATAATATAAAGATTTCCACCACAATTCACGTTGCCAGGCAGCTGGGCTAAGCATGTAGCTGGGAAGCAGAATGGATGAAAGGAGTGCGTCCTGGAATCTCATGGGGACTGCAAGAAATCTATCAATCCCGTGGATTGTTGAAAAGGGGCTTATCAAATCAATCTACGTTTTTGCCCCCCTGCCAACCAACAGAGCCTCCATTTAGGATGTTTCCAAAGTAGCTTTTCAGGTTTATAGAGAGGTAGAAGCGATCGTGCTGTAAAGCCACTGGTTTCCCTTTCTTTGCTCAGTGGTAATTCCACCTCTCCTAGAGGGGCACTCAGTCTTAGAAACTATTTCTTTAATGTTTCTGCTTCCACCCAGATTTTTAACAGATGTCTAAAGCTGCAGCTACTCTGAAGGGTGAATGAGACCATGACTGTGTTGGCTGGTTGGACTTTGTATGTATTCCATATGGAAGTAAGAAAAACATTTAAACAACAGTATTTTAATGCTGACGACCATGTCAAGAAGAGCTTAGCTAGCAAGAAGAGCAGGAATGGTCTTTATGTACTCCTTGGAGGCCTGCAGTTCTGTCTTCGTGAAAAACAAAGGAAACAAACAAAAACCTTTTGAAGAAAAATAACTTTGCTATATTCTTTGTCGCTTTGTCAATTCTATTGTGCACAAGCTGAAAAATGTGAGGAAGTGGGAAGATGATGGGTTAAGACAGACTTGTGAGATGCGTGGCAAAGAGTTGACTATACTCTTACTTTTAATCCCACCATATGTGCCGTTGTCACTGGGGGGGTCATGGCTCTGGCACCATGTACCCCTCTTACCTCAGGTAGGCAGCCTGCCAGCCAAACTGGGAAAGAGTACTGGACAGAGAAAGGAATGCGATGAGTTTTCTGTATAGCACATGAGATTGGAAAAAGAATATAATCAGAGAACATGGCTAGTTCAAGTGTTTTTCCCAAACCTAAGGTTTTATAGTTTTTTATAGTTTACTTTTTTCAAAAGTCTTTACAGGTCAAGTGTACACCCAAATTCAGTCACTGCTGAATTGTTATTTCAGAAGCTACTCTACTGTTTCACCTGAATCACTGAGAGTCACTGTTATGCATGTTCATGTGGATGTTCGGTAAAGTGAAGTGACCTTTCACGTTCACTGATGTTTATAGGAGTTTTTACTTATCAAGATTTATATTTATTTATAATTCTGGATCATGATGTCCATGAATTTTCTCTGGTTTGTTTGCTTTTTGTGACCTAAGTTGGAAGGAGAAAGCTGAATTATTTCTATGCAATGTTATTTTCTTCTGTCTTTGAGTTGGCTAGGTATAGGGCTGCATCGTTTGCTCAAATCCCTGCATTATTTACTTGATCTGTTGCCACTTCTGATTCATACCAATAGAAATGAAATCAGAATCTGGTGTCTGTCCACACCATTTCCTTTTCCTCTGCAGAACGTGCTTTTGGGAAAGCCCCACTTTTTCAGAGGTTCTCAAGTATTCCATATCCAATTAGTTTGCGTTCATGGATAGATAAAGTCCTCTCTAATTTTTTCATGCTCAATTTTAATGCTATCAGATAAAATATTAAAACATCAGAAAATGGCAAAAACTTTTTTATGCAGTGGTTCCACATCTGGGATACTGCCATGATTTTGTCTTTCTACTTCTGTCTCTATAGGTGAAAAGAGGTCAAATCTGATTAAATAGGGTTGCATGTTCTGTGTTACTTTACCACTTTCTTTTTGTTAAGTTACTTTTTTGGTGGTCTAACTGAAGAATTTTGATCTCAAAGGGTATTTTAACATTTATCCTCAGTCAATTTATGATTAAAATACGTAATCAGTAGTTTGCTAAAATCAACACATATTTTATAAATTTTGTATGAATAATGAGACCTTGGAGGGATTCTCAGCATCACAAAAACATTTTGTAACAGCTGTGTTTGACATCATACTGTGTTGATAAGGGCTACCGCAGTGTTATTTTGAAGCTTCATGTCTGCATGTACTTTTGTGGGTAGGGTCACAGGATGGCACAGCAGGGGTGCTGTCTGGAGCCCATCTGGAAAACGAAGTCTGTGATGAATCCTCGGACGTGTAGTCTAGTCAGGAAGCTCTGGCTCTGGGCAGAGTGGAAACCAGATATATTCTGGCAGCTTTGGTGAATATTGGCTATTGTTGAAATGATTCAAAGTGAACTTCAGGTTGAATGCGACAAGTAAAAATTTTTCAGAACGAGTTCACATGATCTGAAGAAAATCACTGTCTTCTCATCAGGGAAAAAACAAAATTAAGTAAAACTTTTAACAAAATCAAAACTTCACTGTAAAGAAATGACAGTTTTGCAGAAACTGAAGTGAAACTTGGTAGTATTGTACTCTGGAAATGCTCCTTTTCTGCAGCTTTTTCTCACAGAAAGGTCCCCTAATTTACATTGCCCAGACTTCGAGTTTGGTGATTAAAAACAAATTCTCTTTTTCTGTCATTCTTTGGAAAGCGAAAGCAGTTTTTCCCATATGGGGAATGGGAGGCAGAATCCACACGGTCTCTGGAGAGGGGTCCTACATGGATGTAACATGCCATCTTCCAAAGCAGCAAGCTTTTCACCCCCCAAAGCTCCCTGGAGGTATTTTGCCTCATGAGCATTAGTCTATATGATTTCTAATCCACGGTGTAACATAAGTATATAATTAACTAATATGATATAATTTATCATCAAAATGCTCTTTTGAGTCATGAGAATGAGATTTCCTCCCCGCTATTTCACAGTTCAGTTCTGTCATCCTTTTTTGTGCAGTGCCTTACTATGCAGGCATTCCTGTGAAGGATTGGGGCTGCGTACATCAGAGACTACAGAATCAGGCCTTCTGTGAGTTCAGCCCAGTCACAACCAGTTAATTCCTGTTAAATAAATTCATAACTATGAAAGGAATGAGGCATTCTGTGGGAATCAAAACTTTCAGCAGTGCCTCAGTTCCTGCAGAGAGCAGAGTTTAATGCTTTCAGTGGGAAGGTCACTCATGGTATGTCCCCAAGTGCATACATCAGCGGGTTGTGAAGATAACACATCTCTAATTGTTAGTGGTTGTCTTCCTTGCAGGATTAGCTATTATACAGAGCTCAGTTTGATATAATTAGTTCATGTTCATTCTATGTCCAACTCATCAGTCTGGTAGCTTACAGCACCGATTCATGAGTCATAATTGGTCATCATATTTATTTAACTACTAAGTTATTTTCCATACTGAGTGAATATACTTAGCCACTATTGGGAGAGAATTTTTTAATCTAATTAAAAATTACACACATATGAGGCTTCTAGACGTATTAGGAATGCAAAAGAGGTTAAGAAGTAAGCTTTTTTAAAGCATCATATTGTTAACCTTGACCACAGTGTCTTTCCTACAGTGTGATCTCCATTTGACCAAATGAAAATGTCAAAAAAGAACATATCCACAGGTAGGGGCCACTGGTCCAGGCAAACTACAGCTAACTTCATTTTAACATAGATGAGAAAAAAAAATTTTCATTGTTTTATCTCAGCATTTCCAGTAGACTTGTTTACCCCTGCTTTTAATTTATAAGAATAGCATTTTCCCCTCTTATTTCTCATGTAGTATCAGAATTTACTGTCACTTGCCATGAAGAAAGATTATTTTCATTAATATTGAGTACTTTATATATAACCAGAATTTCTATACTTAATTCAATAAAAACCTTAAATATCTATACCTGGAGAAATAAAATATCTTACACATGCCACATATGACTACAATCACTATTTTGAGCTGTTTAATATGCACAAAATGTATTAACTTTGTAACACTGGAGTTTCATGCAATGAAAAAGGAAGCATTAGGGAACTTAATTTTATTCTGCAGTTTACACTTTAATGATTCTGTAATGAGTTTGCTTTCCTCAGAAATAAAACAAGTGTTCGGAATCTGATGGCATGGTTCTTCAAAGCCTGCCATAATCACAATGCTCATTTTATTTTGTTCCAGTGCTGCAGCAGCAGAATGTTTTAAAGAAAAAGGGGTCTAAGGTTTTCTCATCAGAAAGCACCATCTAGTGTGAGTTTTTAAAACTTTGGCTGAAAATATAAGAACAATGAAAAAAAAAATCTCAGGACTTCATTGTAAAATAAATGAAAAATCTCGAAAGGAGAAATGACATTGACTATGCAAGTCACAGTGTTGGTTCACGGGACTAGTATAGTAAAAAGATTTCCTTGGCACGCTGAGGAATAAGTTGACTCTAGGGTCCTTCCAAAGTGTTTTGAATCAGCCTCACTGATGTGGGTGAAAGCTGTTTATCATGTTATCATGTTTTAGCTAGTAAGGAAAGCAGCCAACTTGGTGGTGATAGGACCAGTAGGTCGTGTGATTGATTCTTGAAGTTGCGGAGTACTCAGAGTCCTCTTATCTCAACAGAAGCTCTAGATGTAAAATCTCTCCCTTAATTGCTAATATATAAAGTACATACCGGTGACTACTGTAAAAAAAAAGTCTTAGACATGGTACAGCGAATGTGACATACAGTTATCTCCTTCGGGAAAATGACAGAATTAAATTTGAGGTTTAGCTGGAAGAAGGATGGAGCAGCATTTAGCTTGCCTGATGCCTTTTGAATCTGTAATGTTTAATACGTAGCAGAATTTTAAATTGCAGTCGCTGGAGACCAAACACATGTGGAACAATAATTACCAAGAGTTTGATCTAAATCCTACTGGAGTCTAGAAAACATTTTCAGCAACTCTGCTGAGAATTTTGGATCTGTGCAGAAGTAACCTGTTTGATTAATAAAGTATAACATGTTCTGAAGAAATCAAAGGCTCATAAATGAGGAACTGGTTAATAGCTAGGGCAGCCTTAGCAGAATTCCTCAGTGAATTAATATCTTTTAAAGTTGAAATAAGCTCTAAAGTTTTGGATAACCATTTTTTCATACGTGACAAGATTTTAGCTCTGGAGAAAAAGGATGAAACAAACTGACTGTTGTCCTATGGGTCCTTAAAAGAATTCCAACAAAATAAACAAGGGCTAGAAAGAAATCAGTCTGAGCACTGGAAGCAGGAGAGATGCTATAGAAACCATCTGAATCATGGGGAAAAGTCTGGACAGTGACTTAAGTTTGGAATTTAATGGGAGCAGTGAAATTCAAATTTACTAGAGACACTAGTGGTACATCAATTGCTATTGTTACCTTTACTGTGATAGCTATTGCTTTAGAATAAATGTAGTTTTTACTCTAGAGCAAACCTGGGGAAAAACTTCAGATGCATTAAGCATGTAAAAAAACAGTTGAAAAAACATGTGAAAGCAACTTGTATCATTTTAGACCAGACCCAAACTAAACCATAACATTAAAACATAATGTTTCAGAATATTTGTTTTCTTTAAGTGAAATGTTATCTTTTGGGGAAGAGGTGAAAATGGAGGAACGTTCTTTTTCAGGAATCTTGTTATTTATCCAAATAAGGACATTGAAAGTAAGTGGAGAGGGTATTGGAACGCTAAAAGGAACTGCTTACTAGAGACAGACAACTTGGATGCTAGGAAGGGCAGAAGGAGGTTAAGTATTCTCAAGTCAAACTGCATTTGCAAATAAACACATACAAAGGGAGAGTTCACAGACAGAGCTGGGTTTCTGCATGAGCAGAATCTTATCACGTGGTAGTTGAGAGAGATGTGATTCACAGGCCTCTGCTGTCCCTTCCGTTCCTGCTAATATAGTGACAAAGAAAAAGGTCAGAGTAAATTATAATGCAATAAAATACTCTCTGATCCTTATTCTAGCATGCTTCCTAAGGACAGGTGAAGCATGGATTGAATGCCAGAGAAAAAAACTGGTTGAAAGTTGGAAAGCAACCTAAGTAGAAGAGCATGCAATTTATTGAACATAATCTGCACTAATCCATAAGTTTTTTAAGTTGAAATATTCATTAAATACCTCAGGTTTTGGAGCCATCCCTAAAATATTAAACTTGAGAAATACGACATGACTGTTTACAAAATTGGTGAGTTGATCCCAGCTCTCCCAATACAAACCAACTTTTTTAATGCTCCAGCTTCATAAATCAACAGTTTATATTCGAATTGTAGATGTCTTTTTGATACATTAAGTTTTCAAGGTAGTAGAAAGACCTTAAAAAAATACGGACTTCATATATGTAGAACTCAGAAAATATCTGAAATACAACCCAAAATATCTCATTGTATTTAAGACAACTTATGATTTTTGTAGCTGGATTAATGTTATTGGAAGCGGGGCGGGGGCGGGGGGAGGTTGCAATTTGTGCAGAGGAAAATAGAAGAAATATTCTGTGTTACACCTTGTTTTCTGCTTGCATGGAAGCCACATTCTTGGTTTTTATCTTGAAGCTGCGAGTGAATTTTAGATATATAGTGACTTACTACACATATACACACACTATATGTGTCACTATATATATGTGCATATGGATATGTATACAGTGATGATCTGTTCTTTGATGTTTTGAACTATAAAATTTTCCCAGAGGAATGGACCACTGAACTGAAAATTTAAGTCTGCTGAGAGTGAAAGCAGTTTATAGTTATGTTTTGCAGTCCTCCTAGAAATAGTCTATGGACCTACAGACACTTGGAAGCCTGGCTTGAGAACTACAGGTTTAAATATAAATCCATGCGGTTACATGATATGAGCACTAGATGGCAATAGAAAGACACGGGAAACACTTCAGTGCTATTTTGCTTTTAATTCAGTGTAATGAGAATATGCAGGACAATAAAACTGCTTTGATCCTGTTGTTTGAAAATGTTGATTAGTAGATATTCTGCCCAGTGAAGCGTGATTTTCTATTGAGGGAGGCCCAGGATTTCATGGACAGTAGGTTTTGAGAAGAGATCAATTAGAAATTGTCTCAGATGTCGGTTTGTTTAATTCTGAAGATGCAAAAATAAACTTTGTAATGCATTAGTGGCTGTATTAATATTAGTGGGAGCCTACAGCCCTTTCTTGTTAGCCACAGTCTCAGGAAAACATGAAACAATAGCAAACACATCCGCTCTGTTCATGGGAGTACAGTGAAGAGCTGCCTCAACTGGCAGTGCCCAGGGTATGCAAGGTAAGCGGCACAGCATGTAAAAGGGCACCTGATCAGTTGTGGAAGCAGCCCATATTAGTGTGGGAGCATCACTAATTTCGCTAGTACATTTCTGGTTGCGTAGTGTAGGTGTACCCAGTGGTGAGGAAGATTAGTTGTCTCATCAGCCCAAGATATGACTAGGTTTTGCAGAGGTGCTCATGCAAACTGTTATGCAAAGGCTCTTGCAATACAAGAAGCATGGGCATACCTGTCTCTGGCATTAGTCAGGTTGCAATACTAACCTAGAAAAGCTTGTTGTCTAGAAAGAGTATTAAATGTGAGCTGGCTAACAACCACAGAAATTAAAATCACTGTTGGTAGATATTATTAAAAGAAGGTATGTTTGTAACTGAGATTTCGTTTAAATCTGCAGTTCTGAGTGAATGTGACCTACCGTCTGGAGCCTTATTGAATTTTACATCTGAAGTGGCATAGAGTTCACAAAGATGAGAGGCGGTGACTCCAGTAGTGAGCATACAGTTCTGAAAGTGGGACTCCAAATACAACTGTGTTTATCCCCTGTTGAAGCCTGTCCCCAGGATAGCGTCAGAGTTAGTTTTCACAAGAACATCTATTTATTGCCATTGTATCAGATAAAGTGCCAATTGTTGTTTTGTTCTGAACCGGTAGAAAGGAGGTTAACTCTACTGTGTTGGTTTTACATGAGATATTTTGCGTGTGTGTGCTTATGCTAGGGGAGTCTGGTGACTCTAGCAGCCATCTGAAAGAATTAGATTCATTTCAGTCAGCAAGATGCTTTCTGCCTGTGAAAGTCTGAAAAAGCTAAGGTGACACTTCTTAAATTATTCTCACCATCCAATTGAAAACCATTTTTTCATTCAATATTGTTCTTTTCATTTTTTTCTTGCAAGGGATACTTCCTTGTTGTGATACTTAAAGAAGTACAAAAGAGGTTTTTGTACTCATTTAATTTTTGTCTCAGCTAAAATGATTCTTCCCCCACAGAGACCTGTGGGGGATCTTAAAGTGAGAGTGAAGAAATGTGAAGTTTTTCTGTTTATCAAACTCTGTTGCAACTGCAAGTTTTAATCACAGCCAGGGTAAAGATTAGCCTATTATTGTGTTTAATATTAAAAAAGTAACCAGATAGCTCCCAGGTGTATGAGCTAAAAGAGCGTAATGAAGATTTCAATTGTGCTGAATTTTGACTGTGAATCAGTACAATATTTTTCAACAGATGTAGTCATACATTGACTGTAATAAATGCACCCCCACACATCTCGATGTGGACAGTAATGGTGTATTAGTAACTAATGTGAAAAAGTCTGCAGTCTTCAAGGTGTTAAAATAGAACTCGTAGCAACTTAATTGGTAACATCTTTTCAAAGGAGACATCTGGGTGCAGGAGAAAGTTACCTTGAATCTATAGCAGCGTTTAAGATCTCTGGTTTGGTTAACAGATGGCAGATAGAAAGCTGTAAAAGAGTAAGACTGAATTAAAATGCCTATAACCCATTTTGTTTCCTCTAATAATCTGAAAGACCTTGGTAGAGGTCTGAAAGCTCATTTGATTGCAGTAAGACTAGGTGATATATTCTCTAAGGTACCATAGGGAAGATATTTTTCAGTATGCCACAACAATAATATTAAGCAGCACATGACAAGGCAAGTTCTGAATTTAGCTACTGGTGTACAGTTTATGTATGACACTCTCCACTTTTCACAAAGCTCTTTTTCTGGCCTAACCTCAAACTGTAGGGAATTGAATCTCTCTCTTACTAGCTGTACTGCTACTTAGCTCCACTGAGATAGTGAGAAAGTGAAACCCTTTTCATTCGTTTCCATTATACTGAATATCCTGTTTACCAGAGGATGGAAGCACCTGACTTCTGATCTCCAGCAAACCGTTCCTTTTCGTTGATTTAGTTTTCATGTTAAACAGTCAGTTTTAGTGCATAAGGAATAAGAAAAACTAGAGGGGAAGAACCCCTTAGCCTTTTTTAAAATCAAGTGCTCATTGTCAGTCTTGCATGGAAACTGATCTACATTCATTGTTCTTAATTTTCTTCCTGACATTAGTTTTTCTAGATTGTTTTGGCAAGTGAACTACATCAGCATGTAAACTGCACTTTCACCTTCCACACTGATGGATTTTCTTTCCTTAAAGCCATAAGAAAATTCTACCACTAAGAGGAATGGGGGTCAGCAGCAGTGTATCTGACTGAAAAGTATATATGCGATCTGCTCTTGTCCATTTAAATATCTACAGAAAATCCATATGGCCACAATGGATTTGGCATTGAGGCACATAAAGACTGAACGGGGAGAAGGAGAAGGGTCAGATTTGCTGCTCAATTCTCTATTTCCATTTTGATTTATCACATCACTTTCACTCTTTCTAGCACAGGCAAAGCTGGGCCTATGGATTGATTACGTTCAAAGGCTCATTATTTTCTGACCCCAGTGGTCTTAGAAACATCTATCATCTTTGTGGCATTCTGAAAAATGTATGCTATAGATTTTTGGTAATCTTTACTAAATGTGATAAACTGACTTCAATTAGAAGAGCAGAAAGGGAATCCCATTATTACGGGATCATTCTATGGCTAGTGCTATTGCTTGAACAATTCGAGAAGTTGGGTTGCTGTTTAGGAAATATAATTTGACTTTAAAAACAAGGAGGCAAATCTTTTTTTTTTTTGCCAAAAAAGGGTATTCCCACAGTGGAATAACAGCTTCCAAGTGGTTAAACAGCTTTCCTAACGTCACATTATTCATTGCAAAACTGGGCCAAAAAGTTACGTTTAAGCAAATAGCTTTTTATGTGTGTAATAGCTGTTAATTTCTCACAGTATCTCTCTCTCTCATTTTAAGCACTTCCAATGATTCCAGGAGCTTGACGTTATAATCAGTAAGTTATTTAAGTACCCAAAAAATCACATTGATTTGGATTTACAGAATCCTTTTGGATTCAAGGATAGAGATGGCATTACAGTACTTCACGGAATGTTTGCTAGGTTTGCTTGTTTTTCTCTGCTCTTCTGTGTAGCTTTAAACTTTGATGCAAAAAGTCATCATTTTATAACAACTGTACCCAGGATCATAATGATTCATAGTATTTATAAACCACAGCAATATGGCTCTGCATGATCCACTCTCAGCCTTTTTAGTCCAAGTTTTAAGAAGTTACTTGCATAACTGTTTTTTGGTAAAATATCTAAAAGCAAAGGTGTAAAGGGATATATAGCATATAGGATATATTTGAATTAGTCATCAATGAAAAAGAAAGCTAAAAAGAAACCCTTTTTATTTTCTTCAAGTCCTTGAAGAGAGCGTTATTACTGCTTAACCAGTTAAAATGAATAATTATTTTGCAAAATTTAAGGGTATTATATTAACAGAACATATGTTCGGTGTTCAGAGTAGATAATGACAGATTCATATAAGGTATGAAAATTCTAGTTACTTGTCTCTGAAGCAGCACAGTTTACCAGACAAATAGGAGAAGGGAGATTAACCTTTTGACATCTGGAAGAACTCCAGGTTTTCCTCAATATTTTTCTTGCTGATTCCTCTATTTGCATTTAGATTATGTTAATTAAGAACAATTCACGGTTGTAATACTCAAAATAAATATGCGCTTATTTATACAAAACCAAAGTATATCTTTGATGGGAAAAAAATATGATTAACATTTTCTTCAGACTGCCACCTTGTTAAGGCTCTTCAAGCAACTGATCTAAGTTAAGGCAGGAGTATTGACCCGTAAGGGCATATTACAGGAATATAGACACTGTGAAGGAGGATTGCCTCAGGTAACATAGAAAAAACATGATGATGTTGTTGATAAGGAAGGTGAATTGTGGTGATACTTATGAATTTAGGCTACACTGCTTTCTCAGACATAGCAAATAAAAATAGAGCAAGGTGGACAGGCATCTTTCAGTGAGACTTGAGGTCTTTGTAGCCCTCTACCAATTTGGGTATGGTAAAACCCGGAGCAGAGCTCTATAGGGGAATTCCCCGTAATAAGCGCAGACCAATGTCTCTCGTGCAAGGAGAGAATGACTGAGATGTACCCTTTGATCCTCAGCAATGCCTGAAGTGTCACTATGAAATGCAGCCTGAGGTTAGCTCTGCACTTGAGAGATACACTTTGAATTTTCTGCTAGAGGGGAAAGTGATAGCAAATCTTCCTTGTGAAACTGTGTATTCCTCTTTTTAGCCTGTTTTCATGCCTTAGCATGGCAAGGGGCTCCAATTGTGTGATGCTTTAAAAATCAGCCATTAGGGCTCTACCTTTATGTATTCTTTTTTGGGGGGAGGATGTTAGTCATAAACACATTGGTTTCCTGATACTAAGTCAGTCTTAGATACTTGATACATTTCTACCAAGCTCAAGTTAAAAATGGGGTGTATTTAGAGCCTCGGACAGGGAGTCAGCTATCATTACCAACTGGAATGGATTAAAAATGGCTTGAAAGGATGTTTTTCCATCTGGGTGCATTAAAATCTGGAGACAATTATGCATCACCTCCATCATAAGAAATACATGGATTGTGCATGTGTATCTTTACTGTGTTAAGGAGAGTAACATAATCAAACACTTTGGAATGACTCAAGGTGACTCACTATTGTGCCTTGTATTTTTTGAAATTTCAGCCCTTACAAATGGGGAAACATCCTGGCTTTTCTAAGTGTCTCTGTTATTCTTAAGCATTTGTTGATAAATGAAAGAAATGTAGACAGGTTGCTCCGAGTGTTTGATTTTTAGTTTTTGTCAGGTGTTTTTCATTCCAGAGGCTTCCTGGTCTGTTATCTACCTTCCCTTGGGAACTCTGAGGTGTTTAGAAAGAAATAACAAATGATGCAATTTCTGAGTCAAACATTTTTATAGAGAATGTTAAATGTCTGATAAACTGAGCAACAGTTTCAGTTTTCAAGTGTTTATATGACAATCATTCTCATTATATTACACAATCAATGACATCACACATAACAGTGAAATTAATTTGCAGCTTTCATTGATGAAAAATTTGCTAATCTGGCTTTTTCTTTGACCAGGATTATTGTGGGAAGGAGGAAAAATATCCCATAATAAACTCTGTATTTTGTAGCCACTGCCTTTTATGTGTCCCACAGGATTAATTGTACAGTTAGATGAAAAGCAAATTGAAAAATAAGTGAGAAGAATATAGTAAGAAACAGATAGTCAGGATAATGTATCTTGGAGCTAAATTTACAGTGTAAAACCAATACTGTACATTGATAGCACCTGAGAGTAATGCATGTGCTAGAGAAAATTATATTGCAATATGCCTTGATTACCATCTGCTTGATTTTAATTAATTTCCTTAATTGGAGAACAATGCATTTTCTAATTACACATGAAAACACCACTAGCTATTGCAGAGTCTTTATCTACTGCACAAACTCTGCTGGTAGACCCACTGCCTGTCTAATTTATAAAGCCTCATCCCAGTGAACATGGGCTGTTTGGCAGACTCTTGACAATTACTCAAATTAATCACATGTGAAGCAACATTCCAAACTTGTAATTTAGGTGCAATAAAATTCTAACTGTGAATAACTCAGCTCATACAGATACAAGGGTGAAACCTCCACCAGAAATGTAATTAGAAAACAATACTGTTGAAGCTAGAATCAAATTTAAAGTGAAATGTACCATCTGAATAAATGCTTTGGAGATAATGGCTTTGACCACAAGAATAGAAATTAGTCTCCTTACTTTAGACCAAAAAGGCAGTGTAATATAAAATTAACTTATCAGGTAAATAATAAAATATTTAAGCCACACAATCAAAACATCAATCCCAGAGGACAAATTTATTCTACTTACAGCTCTACTGAGATCTAACTTAGTTACAGCCAAAATAAAATTGGCTCAGTGATTTAAACTGGAATTTCTTCACATTAATGTCCATCTTTTCTGCAGATTAATAGAATAAATCCATCAAGGTATGCTTATCTTGTGGCTTAATCTTCTTTTGGATATAGTCCATCACAGTTCAGCAAGGTACCCTTGCATAGATTTCCATTTCTCTGGCTGAAGCTTAAGTGTGTCCTAAATAAGAGTAAGGAGTCTTGGTTTTTATCTGACTTATCACCTGCCTCATTTTTGCAAGATTAATTCTATGTCAGCTATTTGAGTTTTTATGAAATGGGATCACATTTAGCTTTATTACTTGATCTTGTCTTCAAGGGCAAACGGTAAAAACTGGACAGTGCCTGGGTTGGGAAAGGAAGCAGTGGTTCAAAGACAAGGAACGGCAAGGGTTTCCTGTTCACCTTGGAGGAAAGTAGTTTGCAACACTGCAGCAAAATACTGCTCTTATGAACATATGCTACCTAGTTATTCATTCTGACACATCCTCTATATGTTCTTTGAGATCAAATTTGTTATGTAAGTGACACATTTCTGGAAGTTTGAAATGTGCAAAAGAAAGAAACAACACAAGTCCATGTTCTTAGTTTGCAGAGTAGAATATCAGTTGATAAGTGATTAAAAACGGTAGTCTGGCACAGAACCTAACGCAACCTTTTCAGTGCATTTGACCAATACTTTATTGGACATGAGATTAAGTTTCCATGCATGATTTTGATTCTTCACTCTTTAATACCGTGATGACATTAACAAAACTTGCACAGAATAAGGTTAACTCAGGCAAGAAATAGAGGAAAATAGGTCAAGTTGCAGCATATGCAAGGGCTGGAAGAAGTATCAGACAAGTAAACTCAGGAAAACAGCCAACCAGAGTGCAACTAAAAAGACTTAATTTCTAAGGAGAGTCTGAACAAGGAACTTGGGAGGAACTGCAAAACTGATCAATGCCTGCCACACACCAAAGGGGAGGAGAGAGGGAGAGACTGAGTACTTTGTTCTGCAGTTGTGTCCCTGGCTGTGATGGGAATTGTTGGAAGAGCTGACCTGGTTCGTGATTGCAGTGTTCAAAGAGCAAAGCATGTACTAAGTATTTTTTTTTCTACATATGTTTGTTATTAAAAGAAAAAAAAAACACAACAGAAAAGATATCTCCAATGCATTCTTAGGTTCACAATCTCTTGTTGCTTGGGTACAATGTGTTTGGAGGCTTTCCATATAATTCCTGTACAGGTTTGAATGTCTCTGCAGGTATTCTATTGTCTTCATTATATGAGGTCTATACATTTGTTTTAAAGTAAGTTTAATCAAAGAAAAGTGGTGCTTATTTTGACTCTTGATGTGCTTTTTATACTCTTTTCAGACTGTAGAACATTTCCTTAATCTGCTGTGCATCTGTTTGCCGGTGGCACTTATCACTGAGTGTCATTCCTTTTAGGAACTTGAATGGAGCTCTTTGAATGCGACAAAATGTTTTCAATAACTGAGTATCAGGAAAGCTACAAGGATATAGGAAATTGATCTTTGGAAAGATCAGGGAGAAGAACTGATTTGTCTCAGAACTCGCCAGCCAGGTTGGGGTTTTCTGACGTTCTCTGATAATCTAGTTACACAATTTGACAGTCTGTCTGTGATCTCATGAATTTATTTAACCTCGGTTATCATGCTTAAATGCCAAGGCTGAGCCTGAACCTCCAGCTTAGAGGACTATTGTCACCTGAGATAAAAGAGCAAGGTCTCCCAGGGAATAGATATTGTAAAATTATAGTCTTGGCATGTATTGTTTCTCTCTTTATCCAAGTAGATGAGATTGTCTTGCTGAAGTTAGCTCCGTGTAATCATTTTGCTGTAATTCAGGCATGAGAATTCTGTCACCTGTAGATAGCATTTCTGGGAGCACTGGGAACAACACATAGATAGAGCATGGAAGAAGATGATATAAATTGTATGAACCTATGTGACCATGTGTAATCATATCAGTAGATACTGATATGCTAATGAGTTTGCTGAGAAGACCTGACATGTAGACATAATGATGGAATAAAATTTTTCACATAGCTTTTAAAATGAAAAAAAACCCACATTTGTTTTCAAAAAATGCCTTCATGAAAATAATCCAGTGTCTCTTGTGCCTTCATTTTCCAGGATAATACTGACACTTGCTAAAACAGTGTTTTGTTTGATTCACAATCTAACAGGAAATTTTAAAATGAGTAAACACATGCAATAAATAATTTAGGCATAGTTTCAGTAGCAGATACTAGAATGGGCTGTGAGACTCTGACTTGTAGCCAAGGACAGACCTGCAACTGGGAAGATTTGCCCAAGTATCTAGCAGTCCAGGTCTCTGCTAATCTAAGCTTGGTAAGGAGGGTGGGAAAGGTAACAGGGTTGTGTCATACCTATCAATATGCTGGTATCTTGGATATCTGATGCGAAAAACGTCTTGTGGCCTGTTGTTTCAAGCCTCAGGTTAATAACATAGTCACAGCCAAACCTTGTGCGTAATAGGATATCCCCCTATATGCTGGTATGGATACTATGCAATAGCAAGGTCTTCTTTAAGTAGCTGTACCTTATTTTGTTTTTTTAAGGGAAATAGAAATGGTTTTGGCATGTATGTTAACAATTCCCAGCAGAGAATTGCAGTCAACATAAACATCTTACTTGAAGATGCAAAGATGAAAATAAGGCTATTGGAAAACTGCATAACATTGATAAACTTCACACTTCTGAGAAGACAATTGCTAGTTAAGTAACATTCAATAACTTTCATTAGGTATATAATAGTACATCTAGCTGCAGTGTTTATTTTACTTCATTAAAACCAAATAGATCAATAGCTATGTTTTTCAGTTTCTTAGCTGCACAGGAAGATATGAATCTGAAATGTGGCATCACTAAATGCATTTCATTAATCATTAATACTTATTTATTAAAAAACCCTAATCATATCACATCACAAACTTTAGCATAAACCCTTTTTAGAGACACCAGCCTGGGCTTGCTTCATGTTTCTGCTGGTTTCATTACTGAACACAATGAAGCTGCCTAATATCAATTTAAGTATTGTATTACAGCTGTGTCGTAAAGTACGTCCAGGTTTTCCTTTTGTGGCTGCTCACAAAGGATGTACTTGAAGGCTTACTGGAAAATAGTCACTTCTTTTTATATGAACTTTTTCTTTTTTAGTTAGTGAGTAGAAACTCATTACATAATTCCAGGGTTCTCTGGCAGCTGTTACCAATCCTCCTTATTCTCCTTCCATCCCATTCTATTTTAACACATAAATAATGGTTCACATAAGTAATGGTGACATATTTTTTCAAAGTGGAAGACCTAACTTGTGGCAATTAAACACAGACTCCGCATATGAGTTTAGGCGAAGACAACCGAAGACGACGACAATGACAATGGCAATGGCGATGATAATAACACTTTATTTTTACAATCTATCCCTTTTATAATATGATCTAGTGTTCACAAGCAAGCAAAACCCATTTCATTGGCTACTGTCTTTTGTCCACGCGTCTCTTCAGCGTTACTTATTGGTTCTTCAAGCTGGTGCATGCGAATTCCTCTTTCAGGGATGTATCCAATCTCATCCTTATTTTTCTGCCTCTAAGTTTCACAAACTTGTTTGTAACAAGCCTCAAGGCCACAGCTGCATTCCTGTGAACCTGTTTGTAACAAGCCTCAAGGGCACAGCTGCATCTCGTCAAAGTAAAACACTATCTCATTTATTCCCACGCTAACTCCCTATTAGAAATATTTATAATGGTCAAACAGTAATAATAAAAACTCTTTTATGTAATTCTTCTGTATCTGAAATACAGAAAACAACTCAGGAGAATTTTATTATCCTGGTTTTAATCAGCGCCTCATACACCACCAAGAAAGAACTAGGAAGATATTCAATCTCTCTCTTCTCGTATGCTGACTATAAGATTGCAGTCCAAATGTGTTACATACAGATTTCAGGAGAGCTTTACTGGGACTCTTAGCTGATTTAAATGTTCCGCTTGCAGTAAATATCACATTTCATTTGACTACTACTGATAATGTAACTTCCAATTGTTTGATAACAATTAAACAAAAATTTAAATATTTGGGAAATGGATCATTCCTCAAGTTTAGTCTCAAAGAGTCCATCTCCTCTGTGTGGAGCAGATCTTCCTGGGATGTTCCCTGTCATTCTCTGAGCACATGGTCTTGCAGATTCACAGCTTCTGAACCAGCATGTCACAACTGCTGGCCATAGGTGGGAGTCCTGCCTCCCATGCTGTCTGTGCTTTGCCACTCTCTTGGTAGGCATGTGAACACTGAGGTTCCCCAGTTCTGTTATCAGAAAGAGTGTCGAAACTCTCTTAGTCCAGATCCCTTACTTGCTCTGTGCCTCCCGAGCCTACACGGCACAGTTGAGTGAGTGCTTGATGACGTTACGTCTGGCACCAGTAGGCAGAGACTCACATTCTCCTACATTGGTGTGAGATCCTATATAGGTAGGAACAGAAGGAAAGTTTTTAACCTACCTAGACTACATTTGTTAGCAGAAACCTTTCCACTTACTACTGAGGCAATTCTGCACTGTCAAGAAGTGCTAAGCCTGGATATCCACATCAGGAAAAGAGTTTTCTCTGAGAAGGCAGGGAAACCTCAATGGATGTTTTATACATTCTGTGATCAGATTTCTGTTCTGAGGCATTCTTACACTTGTTTTATCAATGTGTTGCAAAGAGTTATTTCATGTAACTTTCAAATCCAAGCATTCTATACCAAACCATAAATAAAACAAGCAGAAAGTTATGCTCTTTATGTGGGATTACACTTTTTATAGCAGTAGCAGTATTCATTAGAAAAATGGAAATAATTGAATTTAAGGGAGTAGAAGTTTGTTTAAGGTGGTTTAAGTTAGCGTGCTGGGTGTAAGTTGATATTATCTCTGCTTCCAGTCTACTAATTTTTTAATTTAGAAATGTAGCCAATGAGCATTCTGTAGCTGACAAACTAGTCAAGTCCTTGCTATGTTATGAATAAATACTCAGATTGAGACTGGACACCTCTCTGGAGCTAAGGAAGGAGGTAGACAACAGAATCCAACAATGGCGGTGTGTATCATGCAGGAAATCGCCTTAATTTCTTCTCAGGAAAATTACATAGAGGTACTTGGCATACCGATGTAAGGTAGCATTAGGGAATTTACTTCACATCTGTACCTAAGATTAAATCTCTGTAAGAATATTTGAGGACTGCCCTTCCCCATAGGACATTTTTGACAGTGTTTGATGGAATATACAAATTTTTTACCTTTGGATGACAATGGTCTTGATGCATTTTTGACAGAACCCTGCTAGTCTTTTGCTAACAACTGCTCACTGGTCTGAAGCAACAGTCTGCAAGTCAGAGCACTGCTGTTTAGAGCCATTATAATTTCAATAATCTGTGAACTGTGGTGGGTGAATTTCTTGTCAGATGGGTTTGCACAATTACCAAAATCATGCTAACTTTGACAGCAAAATTATAAATAAATGTCTCTACACTCTTTTTTTGATATATGTATATAAAGCCTGCCAGCAGTAAGGAGGCAATAATGCAGACTTACCAATGCATCTTCGGGAAAACTGATCTCATGAGATTTAAACTGAAGAGGATGATTACAGAATGGCTGTATTTTAAATGGCATAATTCTAAATTATCTTCCAGCAGCTTTTCAAGAGTGGTTTCGCAACAATCAGAATATTGTCTATTCACTTTTTTCTCTGATAGTGCCCTCGGTTTTGTTTCTAAGGTCAGTGTCTTTCAAAGATTTGCTGCCAAACTATTAAACTTTCTGACTCATTCCTCTCTGAAGGAACAAAAGATAAAATTCAAGGGTAGACTGTAGAAGGGCTAAATTTCCAGAGAGCAAAGAGTAATGATGAATTGTGTGCGAAATAGCACTGGTACTCCTGCACCCTTCCCTAGGCAATTTCACTCAACTGTCTGGAGGTTACTTCAGTTGCCTGAAACTATCCCAGTATCAAAAATGAGGAAACCTTTCCAGCCTGGAGGTATATGATATTTCATGTCAACAACAGAAGAAAATGGATTGACATGATTAGCTACATTTTGTATCCAGCAAGAGTTTGCCAGGAAGATAAAAAATGTTATTGATGACCAATTAATCTTTTCTTTTTGAAAGCCTAGGATGGGAAAAGTCTCCTTAGGGTTGATTTGCAGGAATATATAGGCACTAAATCTTCTTTTAGATGCCAGTATTTAGATGTCACTAGCATTCACAAAAATCTCTACTCAGCTCTTGACTGACCATGGAGGCAGCTGTTTCTCAGCAGTGAAGTTTTTGCTGGTGGAGCCCCTATAAATTTTCTTCTGCTGGATATATGTGTAATTACATGATGACACTGCCGTAGTCCATACCTGAGATGTGTCAGGATTCACCAGCAACCTTGTATTCAGATCCAGAGGCTCTTTATAATGGTGGTGCAATTCCCGCCTCATATACAGTAGTGCATCTGGAAAACAGATGAGAACAGTCCTGCCTTTGACTAATGTGGAGTGGGGATTTGAGTGTGGCTCTTCCGCTTCTCCTGATGATTTCTAATGTCTCATGCAGAGAATGTTCTGGAAATAATCCCAGTTCTCTGTCCTTCCCCTTGTTCCAGTTTATGTATAAATTTAAACATTTCTTAGAACATGCTTCCAGCTGAAGTAATCATCAAACTGTAGAGTCACTCTCAATTTGCCATTGGCCCAAAACATGCTTAGAAAGGACAGATAAAGCTACAACTTCTAGCAGTACAGACTGGGTGGGATCAACCAGTCACATCACTGCTTTTGACAAAGAAATTCAGAGACACAAATAATAATTTGATGTATCTTCTATTGAGCCAGTTTAGTTGGACTTGGATTTAAGGGTTTATTGGGTTTTGTAAGAAGGGGACAGATTTTCCCTAAAAGCAAGGCTGAGTGAAAAACAAAAATACAATATAATTAAAAGTGTCAAAACACTGAAACTGTTTCCAGTTTACTTATCCTAAACAAGCTCATTTTTAACAACATTTTCCATAGTATTTTAATACACTTTTACAGTCTTATGAAAATAATTTATTACCTAGGGTTTAGATACTAAACACTTTCTAAATAATTTAAAGAATGTTGTATAATATGGTGGAAAACATAGTAAAACTATGTAAATAATGTTTGAATTTTCATTTTTGAGAAAAATATGTATTTACACGTGAAAATGTTTTGATTAGCTCTAAAGACTGACATGAAAAATGTATGTCTGTGGGTTATGATGGAGCATACTTGTGCTTCTGGATTATGGCTGGAATTCATAAACTATTCAAGATAAAATTGAGGCTAGGATACAAACCTTGTGTCTTGAGCTATGATTCAAGGAAAGGATCCTAAGAATTGTATCTGGTACTAGTGCTGTCATTGAGAAAGAAATACTGCGGTAGCTCATACAAATACTGTTATTTTTCTGGCTAGGGTCCTCTGGCCTATAATTGAAAGTAGCTTTACCTGTAACTTTCTGCTTACATCATTTGGAAGTCAGGTATTTGAATAGATGGCGGTTTGGGGTTTTTAGGTTAGTAATTCTTATGGCATAACAGAAAATACCCTATTCAGCAGCTGCGTTCAGTATACTGATTTTTTGCAACTGTAAACTCATATTTTTCACATGGACAGTCTATAACACACAGCCCTCTTCCTCTTTGTGAAAAATCACACTTGCATTAACAGGTTGTGGTTGAGTTACAGATGCAGTGGAAATTGTAATTTTTTTAGAAAATTCATTTGTTTTATATATTTGTGAACAAGAATATTAAGAAAAAATCATTTCTGTAATAAAAAAAGATAGTAAAGTACACAAAAGGATTTGTACGTAAGGCTTACATAATTTAACTGTAGCTCCTTTCAGTCTATCCGATTACTCTTACAGGCTTCTCCAAGAGTGTTTTTATCTTCTGGGAGTAATTTTGAAGCAAATATATAGTCATTGCTTCTAATGGCAATCCTTCCAAAAAGACAGAAGTGTGCAGAAGTTGCAGTACTGCAAAGGAGAAGGTAAGAATCTCCAATCTGAAGGTTAATGCTGTTGGTAAAATATTATGCTTTAGTACTCCCTGATGCAAATTTAAGCAAAAGATTAGGCTTTACTTATCTCTCACTAACATTTCATGTTTTATTGTGAAGAAATGCATTTCCTTTATGAGAAGTACAGATGGCAGTGTTGAATAAATTACTGGAGCTGTATCTTCACAGAAAAAGTGTCAATTTAGCTTGCTTGAAGTATAATCAAAAGCTCAGTGACTGTCTCTCTCATTATTCAGCCAGGTCAGTGACCACCTCATTGTATTACCTTAAATAATTAAGGGGGTAAAGCTTCTGCTAATACAGGAGAACAGCAAGGATTTTGTACCTTGTATAAATTGAGCATGAGTGAAGTGCTTGCCAGGTAGTTAATCAAAGGGCTGCATTTTGAATCTAGCTTTTTAGTTGATCTAAAATGGTGTAGTTCTGTTGAATGCATTGAAATTATGCAGATTACATCAGCTGGGAACTCATATTTTGAATTTCTTCATAGAATGAAAATATCTTCTCTTTTAAATTAAATTATTTCATAATTAGATATTACTTGAGTTTAAAACCATTAAAGGCACTTGCTAGCTTCCCAGATAGTTAAAATTAGGGCCTGACACTGCAATCCTGGGTGCTGTGGGCATGAGCAATGCCGTTGGCTCTGAGGATGGAGTAGACTGCATGTGAGAGAAACAATCCATCTATATGATAGTCACAGCTCAAGTGTCAGTAACTGTGGCTACCGAGTGCCCTGCAAAATTATAGGATGAATCCTGCTGAAGGTTCTGCTCGAGGTTCAAAAGCTGTTAACAATGCTGCAGAGGACTCAAATGATTTTTTTTTAACTGTGACTGAGGGAGCCTGGTTTCTTCTGGATTTGTGCATTGTAGCTGACTGCCTGTCATGTTAAAGAAGCCTTCAGTGAAGTCTATGCCAGAGTAAAAGATGTACACGAAGAGCTTTATTTTGTGTGGGTTCTCTGGCGTCTAGCATGGAATATTTTTAAGTCTTCTATCATGTGGTTGGGTTTCAGGGAAACTGGCCAATGAATTTATAAGCCACAGGCTGACAAGTTTTTGTACATACAGTAGGAAAGACCCAGTTTCCAAAGAAGGAAAATGAATGTGTGTGGGTAAAGAGGAATGCTCAGAGTATGAGAGGGATCAGAACTGTAACAGCTCTGGTGCAGGTGCATGCCTTCTGCTTTGGGCGTAACAGTCAGAAGTATAAGAAGTCTAGAGAAGGGACAGACAAGCTTTAAAACAAACTTCCACACAGAACGGTGGGGCTTACCTTCAGGTGGTTGCAGATTACTATCTCTATCACCACTAGGTACATTTTCTGATTTGCAGCATCATTCTGTGGAAGTTCCTTCTTGTGTATGTTGTCTCTCTTCATGTCACATACATGCAGACACATAGCCGAGAGGCCATGTAAACTAGCCAATAGGGAATGCCACATATATATTACCATTACCTCTCTTATTTCTATGCACTTCGTTCAGTACGACTGAGATGCCTGCACTTCATTTAATTTTTGCAACTCCAGATACTCTCCCTTCTTCATGAATCAAGGGAACTTCAGGCCTTACTCTTAAAAGTATGTGGTGCTATGGTGTTCTCCTCTACTCAGTGGCCTAGTACTTAGTGCACAAAAGATGGTGAATTTCTGGGATAGGATATATTGATTCCAGAAAGAAAGCAGTGAACAAAAGCAACCAAGACTTTCCTACAAAGAGGTCCACCAGTGAGTTCCAATGCATTTTCTACATTAAACAAGGGCCAGCTGATCAGAAATTGTGAAGAACTAATTTTTTTGCCTATATCCCAAATTGTGCCATAAACCTAGCGCTAAACCTCTTTAAGCTTACCGAGATTTTGTGGTTGTGCAGGTATGGTACTTTCCATCTTTTCATGGTAGGAATGAAATGGATATTAAAGCCTTTTTGAGATCAGATCCATGCAAAATATTAACCAACCGTAATTTCTATGAAAGCTTGTTTTTCAATAAAAAAACATTACCCAGGTTGTGTGCAACATATTTTCCACAATAAGGCTGCCAAAGGCTAATGGCATTTTCTAGTTCCCAATATGGTCTCTTTAGGTTTTGCTTCTAGACCTGCTTTGACTAAATGTACTTCACACAGTAATGAAGTCCATTAGAACTAGACATGCAACGCTACTGCATTAGCTGAAAGTATATGGTATCTCTGTTTTTTCTAGAGAATGAAGCTTCTCAACACATAATGTTAAAGTCCTAATCATTTTTTGTGGTACTCTTTACCTTAGCATCAGAACTGAAAATACCTGTTCCTTAGCATTGTAGGGAACAGCTTCCCTTGGCCTCAGTTCCAGCGCTGAGTACCCACTTCTTCTCCTGTATCTGATGTCACATATTCAGAATACCAGGATTGCATCTTATAGCTACCAATCTATGCCTAGATGCTGTCTTTCCCTGGCTCCTTACCCATTCCCTGCCATGTCATTGAGTGTCCCAGGGAGACATGGTGTCCAGGAGCAGGCTGCAGGTCTTTTCTACCACTAGATAAGAGAACAGAAAAAGTAATTAGTAGTTTAGCTTCTTTCATTGTATAATTAATTTTGTCTGTGGGCAGAGCCCATCTTTGCTGAATAAAAATGGAGTTGTCTAAGAATTTATATAGCAGCTTTTTGGTCTTGTTCAGATTCATAGGTTTGGGGGTTTTTTAAAATAAAATTTATGCTAGTCATATGGAAGTAGTTTTCTGGAATAAAAATGGGAAACATTTCCCTTATACAAAGGTATACTTCTATACTGAATTTGAATCCCTCTTCCAAAGACTCAAATTATTATGATAGGAAATTAAAATAATTTTTCAACATAAGCAAAACAACATATTTTTCTCTAATTTTGTCTTCAAAGTTGGCTGAACCAGTTATGCTGAGGTATTGCAAAAATACTAATTTTGAAATGGAACCAGAAGTTACCTGACAAGTTAATGCAGGAAAGTACCAATTGACTTTTGACATAAACAGCACCATTGCATTTAAAAAAGAAAAACTCTATCAGTTAAAGGAAAATAGATGCATACTTTGGAAATGTCAAATCCTGAACTGCTGTGGATCAAGGGTTTTATCCTGTGAAATCCACAGTCAGACTGGAAGCATGTTAATACTAGCAGAAATGTAATACTCTAGCTTCTGTTCTTCATTTCATTTATCTCCTTCCCTCACTTCTCAGCCTACTCTTATCTGAAGTGTCTGGTGAATTGTGCTAGAGTGTCTCATCCACAGATGAAGTCAAGGAAAATCACATAATCCCATCTCTTTGTCAGGATGTACTGAGTTCAGTGTACTCTGCGCTTCCAAGGAAAAGAGCAGGAAAATGAGCAAAGACAGCAGTGTTATGAAAGAAGTGTTTGGCATTTAGTTCTTCTATTATATGAAATGTGAGCAGACAGGACAAAGAAAGCGTGAATATTTCTGTTTACATGAGACACTACTGGTAAGACATAAGCCTTTAGATTACTTATCTGTGTCCTGTGGAGTACCTGATGGCTGGGGAGACACGCACAGAAGATCAAAGTACTGTGATTTTTGCATGCAATATTTTCCTAGGCAGAGTTCTTGTTTTCCTTTATAATTGCATTTGTTGGATAACAGTCATGTGTGGGCTGGCTCACCTGCAAACATAATCACTGTCACTATCACAGTTATATAAAAAGTAAAGGGCTTTATTCACATGTACATCAAAGCTTCCTTAGTCTCCTCTAGTGTTTTAAAGTTGCAATAAATATTCTTCAAGTCTCTTTACACTGCCAGAGTGGGATGAACAGACCTTACTGTGTATGAGAATCTGGCTGATATTGTCACCTCAAACGCTCACACCTGGAGACAAGTCACATTATGCAGAGAAAGAAAATATAATCTAATAAGGACAGTATTTTGTTCACCCATATACTGATGATCTTTACATTCATTTTTATATCTAAATGCCGCCTTTTTGTCTCAACTCCTCAGAGAGTAAATTTTTGGTGATTTTTTTTTCTCCTAAGTCATTGTAACAAAAAGAAATCTGTAGACTGGCTTGTGAAAAATCAGTCAGTTCAGAGGTCATCCTCTGTGTAAGTGGCAGCTTGGCTGAAGGGAAGGCATGCATGCATGAGAAGCTGACAAACAGGCAGATGAAGCTGGAAGCTATGCCCTTAAAAGTACACCAGAAAAGATGCACATGTTCAAGGAGATGCTCTGAGAACTGTGAGCGTATACTGCTTCATTTACTCCTGGAAATTAAAATGGCAAAGAAGATGCTATGAGCAGCTCAATATGATTATGATTTGTGATATGCTGTAGGACTCAAAGTCGCTTGTGACTGTGGCCTTAACTGCTAATGAGTAAATGCTTCCCTTGGTTACACTTGTGCTGCTCCACTGACTCCATGGATCCGTTATGGCAAACTGGGAGTGAAACTGGAATAAAGCGCTTAAAATTCACTGCTGTAACTGAAATGCTGATCACAACAGTAAGCATTTTGGAGAAGAAATTGTAAGAAACAGGCACCTATGTTTTGTTTGTGTTGCTGTTTTACAGTCTACTTTTCTTTCTCCAGTGAATAAACTATAAAACTAGCAAACATAGGCTGGACCTTAAAAAAATCATTTGTGAACTAAACATAATGAATTTTGTTCCTTTCTCAAAAGATTCAAATGAGAGCGTGCAAGTACTGCTCTGCTATATGCATGCATTTGTGTACACACATAGGAAGTATGTGTACTCCAGACCACACTGAGATCATACTTTGGCTCAGAAGCTCACATTATAGGATTTGAAATATTTGAAGCTGAGCCTGTAGCAGTTTCCTCCATTAACATGGCTTTATGAGTTATAGCTGTACAATGTCCTGTTTAATCTTCATTTCCTTCAAGAAGCCCTTGTTAGAACTCTTGCCAGCTCTGACAATAAGAAAGAAGCACTCTAGTGAATGGTGTCTTTTAAATAAAACATTTCTGCTTACATCACTTAATAGCAAGCTTTATGTCTGACATTCACTAGTTTTTCCATCTTCTATGTATCTTCTGTGTATTTTGTTTCGCTTAAGAGTCATTCTCCTCACCTGAGGTCAGAGACATTTGCAAACGTTCTGCCTTAAACCACTCCAAGGAATTCTCAAAGAATAAGCATCGCAGTAACTTAGCTATGTGACTGATGAGCTATCAGCTCTTTCAGAGGAATAATACTTAGTCACTGGGACTGCTAAGTTAAGGCAGACATGTAAGAAAAACGTGTTTTAATAGTCGTGTTATAATAATTCACAAAATTACCTGCATACAATGGTTAGTACAGACATGTGGGGACCGGACATCTTGAGATATTGATAATAATATTCCACATAGATTACACAGTTGAATTTCCCCCAGTTTAGAAAGAGCTGAAGTTATTAGATATCTGCTCCTTGGTGTCTGCAATATGCATAAGATGGTTTCCAGTGCTAAATATCCAAAAATCTTGATCATTAGTCGTAACCACTGTGGTAGCAGTAAGGTTGTTTTAACAAGTTAATAAGGTGGTAATGAGACTGTCATATTTAATTAGATATGAATTAGTATGGCAGATAAAAAGCTATTCCTGGCCCTGGAAGCAGCCGTTCCAGAGTTGGGCTGAAGCACAGCAGTACACAGGAGCTGCTGTTGCTCTTTGCTGTTCTGCTGATAAAAGAGGGACTTGGATTCCAATATCTCCAGTCTCGCACTTTTCACAAGAATGAACAAAACAAACTTGGCACAGAGGATGTGGCATACTGAAAGGAGTTCGTTGTATAATTTATTTTACGCAGTTGGTGTTGTGGCTGATAAGAGAGTTACTTGCTGAGTTAATGCACTGTGAACCTATCCTGGATTACTGCTAAGTCCATTGGATCTGCTATATCCCCTTATCAGATAATTCCCCACTGAATCAAGTATATTTTCTGTCAAATCCTAGCTTTAAGATAATGAATCAAAGTTGATTACAGTGAAATGGATCCTGATTAGATCAAATGGTTTGATGGGCAGTGCAATTTTTTGACAGATGTATTATTTATAAAACACTCCTGTTCGTGACACCCTGGCTGTTTCCATCTGGGATGAGTTCCAAGGGGACTCATTTTCCCTAGACAGCACAAAGCTGAGCTGACTGAGGTTATGGACTCTTGTCTACTCTGGCCATCACTATCACATTTACATTTTCTGTGCTACTCTTTGGTTAATGCTGCAGGAACTGAACCCATTTCTGAGAAGTGTGTGGAAACAGGAATTATTCTAGAATTGCATTGCTGAAACTTGTGTGTGCAAATTTTGATAAAGAAGCAATGCTGCATTTCCTGACCCTAGATGCTTTACCACATTTGCAGCTCTAGCCCAAGCAGTCTTAGCATAAGAAAGTTTTAAACACGGGTGTCTCTGTGCCAGGTAGATTGTTGCAACCAAAATGCCCAGAGGTTTATTTCAATATGGAGTTCTGCAGCAGTAGGAGCCTCAAGTGCAGGTGCAAGATGCAGTAAGCATCTTGTGCAAGGCAGAGTGTGAAGAGTGTTCCTGAGTTCTGAGAGCAGCAGCACTGTCTCTAATACAGCGTCCTTTACAAGATCTTGTGAGCAAAGGGATTCTTTGGGTGCAGAAATCTTCCAAGGGCATAGTCAAAGGAAGGAATGCAAAGGGAGTCAGTCAAGTACCATGACTGAGGCTATCAAGTTCTCTTGTACACAGAGTAATAATAACTACTGATTCCAAGGTTTTTTCATCCTCTATGTGTTTAAAATGTTTATTAAAAAAATACAGGTAGCAGGCAGGATTCTCAAAGCTTCTCTAACAAACTCAGTGCTCAGTTGTCATTAGCAAAGACAGGGCTTCCATCTGCAATCTGCTCTTTGTAAGATTTTTTTCACAGCTAGAGATTGAAAGAGAATTACACAGAGAATACACTAGAAAGCTAAGAATCTTTAACCCTCACAACATTTTATAACACTTGACCAAAGATGATAGTGACTGATCGAAGACGTTAAATGGTAAGGCATTAGCACAATATAAACAATATTTTGGGTATAACTTCAAGTTTTTCTAATAATATTTGCCCACTGATATAGTTTGCCAGGAACGGTGAAAAACCCTCTCCTCAGTGTTTGTATTTGACTTCTATTTCTGTCTCACTTCCCATAGAAATAGTATCCTATTTGAAACTGATTGTCTGAAATTTAACTTCAAAGTTACTCTTATTGTTTGTCCCCACAGGAAGAATACTATTTTACTGTTGATCATGAAATAAGTTTGCCAAAGATGAATTACTAGCTTGACATTGCCCTGGAATGCTCAGATATTTTCTTTACAAAGTTCTTGTTGGGTAGAAGTTTATTACTTCTGAATTGAATTCATTTCATTTTATAGCTAGAACATCTTGAATGCATGTTAATTGGGCTATATCAAATGAGTCATGGATTTCTGTGCATGTGTTAAAATAAAAATATATTCAAGAAATAAAATGCCTTATGTCCCTCTTCCTCCATCGTAATGCTTGCAATTCCCTAATATTTTATCATTGTTTCAGCAAATTTTTCCAAAATTACTATAGATAATACTGGTGATAAAAGGCAGCTTCTTTCAGTACCTTTTTCCAGCTGCCTGGGATGGTAGTTCACTTGAGCCTAAATTGCACAGTTTTAGCATGTGAGAGAGAACTAAGTTACCTTTCTCTATTCCTATTGCTTATACAGTTTCCTGATTAAAAATTAAATTAATCTGATGATTAGTGCCTAGTTTAATTCAATTGCTTCTGGTATTTGGACTAAAATATTAAATTGATCTCACCTGGAAACCACAGCAGACATGAAGTTGAAATTAGCACTAGCTCACAGAAGAGACAGGGACAGACGAGCTTCTTGTGAAGAAGAGGGATTGTGAAGGAGAACTACTAGGACCAGTCTGTAAAATTAAATTAAAGTCTTGCCATGTGCCTTGTCATCTCACTGGTGTGAAATATTTCATTTTTCCTTCTCTAGGATGTTTGTTGTAACTGGAATGAGGAGAAATGTATGATCAAGTCTCTGGCTCCTAGCTGATAGCTTGAGAACACTTAAGACAAGGATGGAGTAGATGGTGGAATCGAGAACTTGGTCAGTGATATTTTTAGGATATTTTTAAAACGTTCGGGTTGCTTTAAGTCCCCCAAGGGTATATCTACACACAAAGAGCTACCTGAGCTCCCTTTAAACAAAGTGATTTCAGTAGAGGGAATGGTATAACTTTTTTATTATGTCATTATATCACTTTTATAATGTATTGTGAAATGTAAGCAACTTCAAAGAGGTTGGTCCTAGAAAAGCCATGTTCTTGTACAGTTCTTTAATAGAAGTATTAATTTACACATGCACACACATAGTTTTTTTTTTTTTACTTTAATAATGCCAGAGTCCTCAACACAAAAGCAATCTTTCACAACTTCTTTCTATATACATATGCCTCTTCAAGTCTCCTTTTTTCTTCTCAAGTTATTTTCTTTTTTGCCTTTCTATTTTTCTTTAGCTAGCAGGTATGTTTCTGAACGCCAGTGCTGGCCATATTCTAGGAGCTTATCAACAGTTCCAAAGTTAATTTGGAATAGATAATATGTAAGAAAGTAATGAAGAATTTCACTTGGGACAAAGGTCAGTAATCACTATTTGGATTATGTATAAATTGGTAAATTTTTAAAAATTTTTTTTACAAAAATGTGGAAAAATAGAAAATGTGCTATCTACAGTACTTTTTAGATATCATAGTTTTAGTATTAATTTCATTATTTTCAGACATTCAACCTTCACTTTAATGTTGATTAGGGGACTGGAAAGAGGGCCTCTAACATCCAGACTGCTTTTTCACTGTCTACTGAGAAAAGTCTTCCTTCCATTGGATAGGCACTGGTTGGTTGATTGACTGACTATATGCATAATTATTCATTCACAAAATAGTGTATGGGTGGATCTCAACAGCAGAGTAGTAGGTAACATTATTTGAACTCATTTATTACAGAATTATTATTTACTTATTTGAAGTATTGAATTATTATCTGCTTAAATGCATCGGTGAAAGTATTATAAGTAGTGAAATTATTATACACAAACAGGTCCATTCCTTAGGTAAAGTTCTGTTTTCCCTTGCTACGATGACACCTTTGGATTTAACTGAAATTAAGATTTTACCTGATAAATCCTACTTTTTATTGTTCCATTTTTATAGTAAAACATTAATACAGAACATCACACACCATAGAGCTGTTCTTTAGTTTCTTGGTATCGTTATTGCTATGGAGCTATTGAAGAGTAAGAAAAAAAAGTAAGACACTGGTGCATTTATCTTGGCTGGCTGCCAGATGCCCACCCAGCCGCTCTCTTACTCCCTGTCCTCAAAAGGATGGGGAAGAAAATGAGGAAAAACCTTGTGGGTCAAGATAAAGACAGGGAGATCACTTACCGATCACCATGATGGGCAAAACAGAGTCATTTCGGGGAAATTTAATGCAACTTATTGCCAATTAAAATAGATGTGGATAGTGAGAAACAAAGACAAATTAAAACACCTTCCCTGTTATCTTTCCCCAAGGCTCAACTTCACTCTTTCATTCCAGATTCCTCTACATTCTCCCCCCTTCGCCCCTGCCCCAAGCAGCACAGGGCAATGGGGCACAGGGGGCTGTGGTCAGTCCATAACACTTCATCTCTGCTGCTTCTTCCTCCTTGTGCCTTTCCCCTGCTCCAGCATGGGGCCCTTCCACAAGCTGCAGTTCCTTCAGGATAAACCTGCTCCAACAGGGGGGCTCCCCAGGCCACAGCCCCTTCAGTGAATATCCCCTGCTCTGGTGTGGGCTCTCTGTGGGCTGCGGGTGAATCTCTGCTCCAGCACCTGGAGCACCCCTTCCTCCTCCTCCTTCTTTCACCGAGGCATTCATACTGGTGCTTCTCACACTTTTTTCCTCTTTCCTCTCTGGCATCTTTGCCCTTTCTTCAATATGTTTTCCCAGAGGCTCCACTGGCTCCTCTGATGGGCTCAGCTGTGTTCTGTGGTGGTGGTGGCACCACTGCAGAAGCGGCTGGAACTGGCTGTGTCTGGCTTGGGGCAGTCCCAGCCTCTCTTCACAGCAGCCCCTGTTACCAGCTCCTGGGCGCAGGCACCCAAAACAAAAGTACAGAAATGACTTCTCAGGGTTAGCTTATAAAGTGCAGGGGCAGAGGATATAGCATCTGATAAACCTGGTTATGTCTGTCAGTGGCCTCCCAAGGGCTCCCCTGTGTTTTGAAACCAACCACCGGTGTAGCATGCTGCAGTTAGGAGGTGTAATGCAATTGCACAGCTTTGTCTTGTGTGGATTTCCAGAAATTAAATCGTTTTACCACCTATTGAAGGTTAGTTTTGTGCGACGATGGAAGCACACCTTGTTCCCTCAGAAGGTAACTGTAAGGACAGTCAGCTCCTTAAAACAACTTGTGGTGTAACAGAAATTGTAGCATTTCCCTGTGGAAGAGGAACTTCCCTTGTTTGGAGGCGAAGCCTTTGAAGTGTTGGAGTGCAGGGGAAGCACCCAACACAGGTGCTCAGGTTCTTAAGTATCAGCTGTGATGTTTTAAGATTAATTGGGACCAACTTTCTAGGAAGAATAGCATATTATAAATCATGGATGCATAGCCTATCATCTGAGAGGGTGTAGTATACCTGAAAAATCTCTAACTCAGCATATAAAATGCTCTTTTATCCTGAGTTTCCTGTTTCAGTTCACGTGTTCTCAGGAGAATAGAGAGTAAGGAAAAGGATTTCTCTAAGCCTTTAGCAAAGCATAATTTAGTGTATAACTGGTTAATTGTGCTTATCTTTTACAGTGTACTAGAAATTAGCTTTTGAGACAGTATTGTTGGGAATATCAGTGTTTGCTTAGATATTAAAAAGGAATTCAACAAGTTCCTTCAAATTAAATTTTAGCATTTTTTTTTAGGAACAATGAAATAATGCAAAGAGGATTCCTGTATACACGTAGGTTTTATACCATTTTAGCATGTGATGACCCTCCTTGGATGTTAATCATCTTTGTCCTTAATGTAATTAGTCACAGTGGTGGTTTGTTAGAAGAGGTAGGATGGACCATTTTGGTAGAGTGCATAATTCCACCTTTTTCTAAGGAAAACATTTCAATATGTCCAAAAATCCCAAACTGCCAAATTTCAGGAGGGGAAAGTGTGCATTGATCAGATTTGTAATGCTTAGGAAGAAAGAGCACAAATATAGCTGTTATTTAAATTTATGATGGAAAGCTGAATGGAGCAATGGTGTTTAGAAACATAATTGGCTTTTGTGGCAACATGGCCAAAGGAATATGTGAGGGATTCTGTGGAATAAGAAGTGAAAGCACTGAGATGAACTACTGTACTCTGGTTTTCATGCAGTCATTGCATCTAGTATTTCACCTTCTTTGGTATTTTTGCTGATGGTGACAGGATGGAATGGGTATTTATACCAGGTAGACTACTGATTAGGACTGTGGAAAAGAGCGGTATGTTTAGTCAGGATATTAATGCAGCTCAAGGTTTCTTGTCACAAATGTTTATGATGATGAGACAAATTACCATTTACTGGGCAATAATTTGGCAACATTTAGAAAGTGGTAAACAGAAGTGACTGGACTATTATACGAGTTGGGGCATCATCCCAAATACCTATCAACACTAATTACAGATTTGGTGCACTAGGTGATCATTCAGCAAACATTTGCAACTCATGCTTTTTTTGTTTGTTTGTTTCCATGAGATGCAGTCCTCAGCATGGGACCATGGCTCTTCCCTTCCAGTCTCCCATACTTTGCTTTTGCTACTTCCTTTTGCATGTGGATTTGTCTTGGAAAGACAAAATACTTGAGAATTGTCTGGGCTTGTAGAAAGCCAGTTGCACCTCATCAGCTATCTTTCAAGGATGAAAATGGTTCTGTTAATAACTGATATACATTTGTGTTTCTAGTAAGGACAATAAGGAATGGTTTTAATAGGGAATTTTATGCAGGACACTTGAGATTCATTCTCAGCTCTGCCAGACTTTCAGTATCGATATTGGTTAGTCTGTTCATGGTTACATCTCCCACTTCTAAAGAGGAAGAATATTACTGTGTGAGGGTAGTGAATGTGCGTGTGACTGAAGCCAGATACCTCAATAATGAGGTGCATATAAATACATAGAATAGACGTGACATTTTTAGACCATACTGGTTAGGGTTGTGCTTAAAGACTGGTTTATTTGTAAAATCAATATACCACAGTACATAAATACACTGACACGCATGTATTGTTAATGAATGACTCTGTGTGTGTGTGTGTGTGTGTGTGTGCACGAAACCCCAACAAAACAAAACCTAAAAAACACAACCAAAAAAACCCCACTAAGAATCAAAAAAAAAAAACTAAACTAAAAAAAATACACTAAGATATTGAATATGGCAGTTCTTACATTAAACCTCTAAAGCAAAAGTTTCCAGAGGACTGAAAAATTTCACTTTCAGCTGGTTGCTCGCATCCTCTCCTATCCAAAAAAATTCTTCTGTGAACAGGTAAGTTTGAGCATACCAGCAGTCCCACTGAAATCAGTGAGGATCTGCATCTGCTTATCTACACCAGCTGGAGCTGTGCTGAACAGGGGACACAATTAGTAAATTTCCTCCTGGTTTCCTGTCATCTTGAAACATTTTTACGTGTATAGTATAGTGCCAATATTGTAACTAGTTCAGATTTATATTCTTGCATGTGATTTTAACACAGGGATATTGTGAAAGAAGCCTTCAAAGGGTGGAAGAGATGTACTGTGAGATGGCTCTTTCTTTGATTGGGATTTATTTTCAAAAATATTTCTTTTTAATGACTGTGGTACTGTACTGGGTGTACTGATTTCTGAAGGTGAGCTTAATGTTCTTCTACCTTGGTACTTTTTTTCTTAAATTATAGATGTAATGATGCTAGTTGGTATGCTAGTGCTTGAAGGAGATAAAGTACCACTCTGGCATGTTTCAGTTCAAGTCTCGCATGAAACCACCCTGGTGGTCTGAGCTCTGTCTAATATCAGTTTTTCAGTGTGATACTTCCCTTCCCTTGTGGTCCAAGGCCAGCCTTTCCCTCTAGCAAATGCCAGACACTTGTTTCTAGGTTATCGCCTCATCTGTGGCTTTTCTATATCGCTGAAACAGTCTCTGTAAGAACTTGGTCTAACTCATCTTGTGATTTGCACAGTCTCATTACCTTTCTTGTCAAGCTCAGTTCTGAACACTGAAGCCTGTAGCACTTGTATGCACACTTTACCAAGGAAGCTGGCACTGCATAGAAACATTATAACATCGAGTACCAGCGCATGGCTTACTAGTAAATCTGCTAGGAGAGCTAGCATGATTCTTGCTGAAGGTGGAAAAGAACCAAACCCATAACTAGTAACATGCTCTCCTAAGTCCATAAATTTTTTTTCATTTATAAAATAGGTAGATTTTTCAGGGTAAAAGAGTATTAGCTGGATAGCCCCTGGACGCTTCTCCAGGCAGTGTGTTAGCTGAATCCCTGGAGGTTTGGGACTTATTCAACAAGGTGGCAAGAATTTCAATTTATGTTAAACTTTAAGAATCCTTTCCTTGAAACTGAAATAAAAGCCAGGATAGTAGGCCAGGCAGTTCCCTTCTCAGGGTAGTTGAGGATGCTAAAGCATTTGACCTTAACTTCACATTGCAAAATGTTAGTGTTGTCTTTCCATGGTTTTAGCAGGCAGTCTGTATTTATCATTCCTTCTGGGAGTAGCTAGCTAACCCACCAGCTGTGATATCGAGTTTATTTTGTGTTAATTTTAACATTCTCAAACAAGTTCCAATCTAAACAGTTGAAAATAAGCTAGCTGTTTAAAAAACAAACAAATTACTAGGTATTGCAATTGGTGGTGCCGTCATTTTTTGTGAATTCTGAAGGGTTTGCCTGTCTTGGACTCTTAGGCCTATGGTAGCCCACAAAGTGGTGGAAAGATTTACTGAGTAAAAAAAAGATTTGCCCAGTTGGTCTGGGTCCTTGCGATTAATCTGACACTTGTTTAAATCATTGGTTTTGTTACATGTGTAAAAAGGGACAGCCCTGTAAGTGCCTGAATGCTCTGCTAATGAGTAGTGCAAAGCATATTTCTACCAAGGAAAACTAGAGGAAATCATGCATTCCCAAAATGCTTTTTTTTTTTTTTTTTTGTGACTGCAGGAAATTCAGTGTGTTTTCATAGGTATGTATTGGCTTGGACAAGCCCACCTCTTTTTCTTAATAATCCCTCCCAGGTTCTGTATTTTGACTAAAATTCACCCTCTAGACTCCAGCTGTTTGTCAGACCCTTCTGTCTGTTACCTCTAGGTGGCCAGAATTGTTGGATATTATCAAAACACAGATAATAAGTGCAGATTGGCAGTATCTATAGAGGAAGTTCCACTCTGGGAGTTCTCTGCACTGGATTAGAGCCATTGCCCTGAATGTGCTCCTGAGGGCAGGAGGAGAATAGTGGTAGAGAGGTCCACAGCCAAGGCTGTGGCCAAAGACTACTTCAGAATGATCACCCCTTTGTTTTTTTTTAAGTGAATGTAGGAGTTTTGAGACTTTAAGTGTCCTCCAAGAAGGAGTGGCCTGGAGGAAAGCAAAGAGGGTGAAAGCTTTTTGGTTTTAAAGAAAGAAGTGAGAACGTGAAGAGAGACGAGAAAGTGCAGCATTCAGAGGAACACAGGAGTCTCTTAGGGCCCCTTTAAGCAGAAGCTCAGAAGTTTTCTTTTGATACACCTTGCTGATTTTATTATATTTGCATTGTAATTCACAGTCATCCCACACATAACCTGGTGTTGCTGTGTTAATTGAAGTTTTAGCCATCAGACAAATTAGCCCTGTGTACTCCTTGAAAATTGCATGTCGTGTCATTAAAATGGAGTAAATGCTGGACAGTTTGTTGCAGAAAGTTAATTGTTTTGGCCTTCTCCAGATCATTGGGGAGCCATGAGGCAAATTATACTCCTTTATCTGTTTTTCAGACTGTAGTCTGCATTTTGTTTTTCTGGGGAGTGTGCATTTAATTCTCATGGTGTTATCTTTTTGCTTCTGATACTCTATGACCACCACATGCAGCATCAAAATCCATCAAGAACCAAAGCTTCTAGATTCAGCAAGAGCCCCGTATTGTATTAGCAAAAATTTGCTATTAACCTTTCATGAGCAGAGATTAATAAAACATTACACAATTAAATATTTCATATTATCAGTTGCAGCTGATTAGCAAGCTCATGAATAGTGTGGAAAAATATGATAGGTTTAACAATCTTCAGTATTATATGTGATACTGGAAGGGCAAACCTATTACTTTAACAAGTCATAGTTGTTTGGTGCAAATCACACATTCATTTAACAAGTTTATTCTTTTAACCAAACCAATCATAAATAGTTGTAATGCCACTACTTGTCAGTAAGGTTTTAATTAATTTAGTTAAGACTTTAATTGATGTGCAGAAAGTTTAATTTTTCAATAGGTTTATTCCTGCATTATTTATTTAGATAATTTTCATTAAATAATTTTCAAATTGACCTGGAGGGAATTTGTCTGCAGGAAGACAGTATTTATCACATGTGGAAAGATTTTATTCATATATTCTGGCTTCAGAAGACCTGTTTCAGAAGAAGCCTATCTTTATAAAGTATTTATGTGGCAATTAAGCAGTATTTATTTATGCCCTTATGCACCAAAGTAGGCCAGTTTGTAAAAGTCTTGCTGGGGCTGCTGAGGAATACTTTGCAGGAGCGGATTTAGCAAAGACAATCTGACACCACCAATGTCACTTCTAAAACCTCTCCCTTCCCCTAATGATGGAGATTTTTCTCCCCTCAGTATGTTTTCCCCCTTCTCTCCGTTTTAAAAGACTGTATTCTGGCACTGGGAAAAGTCTAGTAATAAAGAGTTATACTAATTAAAGCACAAACCCCTCTGAGTCACATTTTCCCTCCATCTTTTGCACTGAAATAATGAATAAATCTCCCTAGTTCAGTGTTCTGTCTTCCCTGCTTGCTTTGAGTTTTCATTACTCAAAAAGTAGATATTTTAGTGGGTCATGTATTAAAACTTATCTATTATGAATTCAAAGGCTTTCAGTCTTCTCTGGAGTGTTCACTGTAAGGAAAGAATCTAGGTCCTCTTACAGCTTGGCTGACATGGGAATTCAGCCACTTTTCTGGGATTTTATATGGTCCCATGTGGTATTTGGTGATCATTCTTTAAATAGCAATATATACCGTCTTCCTCCTCTTTTCCCTGAAGCTAGTGTGTTTGTCCTACAATGCCATTCTGTCCTCTTTGTTGCGGAATTTTTCAGCTTTTCTGAGAAAGGGACTGGTAAAAAAGGTCTTTCTAGAAATTATTATTCTGTTGATAATCCTGCAACAACATAGGGCACAGCAGCAGTCTGGGAATCAGTGTGAGGGCTTAGGTGGAGGAAAGCATCTTCAATGCAATTTAAGGTAACTCAAATTCTGTCCTTCCTGCTGCCATGCAGTGTTTCTGTAGTGGTGAGAGATACTGATAAGGTTTGTGCTGAGTGTCCTCAAAAGCAGTCCTGTGAAATGTTTGAAATAAGGCTAACAAAGGAAAGATGAAACTTAATGACTTTCTTTTCTTTCTTCTACTTCTTTTTTTAATAAATTACTTTAAACCTTGATAGGTGTTAGAATAAGTGGTAAGGCTTAAAAAAGATCCATAAAGTAATTTAATTTTCTTTACAACATCTTTCAGCCAACTGATACGATGTTAAACTTTTATCACAATTCTAATCACCATCCAAATGAGAAATTCAGTACAGATGTTAATTCCCCTTGTTTACTTAAAACTGTGAAAACTGCAGTTGATGGGAGTGTAAGAAGGAAAATATCTGAAGGTAGTTCTTTCAAACGCAATGATTTGGAAATATCTAAACTAAACGACTTGTTTGAAAGGGTGGATGAGCAAACATTTACATATGAAATGTAAATTGAATACACAGTAAGAGTGCCCACAGTAAGAGGGCTTATCTGCATTTAGGAGATTACAAGAGAAGAGAAATCATTTTTTACGTAGATGAACAAAGTGCAAACAAAGGAGGACAGAATTTACTGAACTCAGAAGACAGGAAAGGAGAGAGGAAAAACTAATTGTTTTGAGTCAAGTTACTACAGTCAAGACCTTGAGATTTTTTTTTTTTAGGAAAGAAGATGCTGACCAAGAAGTAAGAGCAAACTCATAAAAGCATGACGTAGGGAATTTTGTCTGCTGCAAAGGCTGAGATCCCTTTCAGAAGTGAAAATAGAAAATCTTCATTCTAAGAGGTCAGGGTGAAATCCTGGCTGCATGAAAATCAGTTAACTTGTTACCAGTTTGAAAAGAGCCAGGATTTTTCTCACTGTGACCTGTTTGAGTAAGCATTTAACTAAGAACCAGAACATTGTGGATTCCAGACTTGTAAGTGTATATGATGATAAATACATTCTTTACATCCAGTCCTCATTTTTGAATCTGCATGGTGTTTCTCACTAGCTGCACAGAACAATTAAATTAAAGGTCCTATTCATATAAAATCACATCATTTAATCTGATTTATTAGCTTTGGGTTTTGTGTTGGTGTTTTGTTTTGGTTTTTTGTTTTTTTTTTTTTTTTAATTCTAGGTAATTGATGAACTTTTTACAGTTGTCTGTGTTTAAATTCTGTCTCACTCCATGATGCAAGTGTCTTACAGAGAGACTTCTTACATTTGTTTATGTCATACTGAGTACGGACACTAAGTCTGATTTTTCTTGCAGTTCTGAAATTGCTGGGAATCTTGACTGAATGATTTGGCTTATCATGAGAATGGTATTCTTCTGCATGCGTATCTGTGTTCATACCTGGCTAGCTAAAACCCATACAAATATGAGGTTATTAAGAAATGTTGGACCTTAATATGTCATAAGGGCAATGTTTGGTTACGACTGTTTGAGGAACTCGTGGACTGCCTATTATTTGTTTGACATTTGAAGGTGGATCTTCCACAGCTGTTGGAGAAAGCTGGTAGCATTTAGTTGGGAGAAGAGAGGTAGCTATGTACCAACCTGAAACGTAAACAGCTGGTAAAAATACTGTTCAAGGTATGGTCAGTCACATTTCAGGGGCTGTTCTGAATAAAATGAGCAGTAGTTCTGAGGCTTCACATGAGCAGTCTGCTATGGGGGTTAAGAGACAAGGAAGCAGAAGAGGAAAGAAAAGAAAACCGGTATTTGCCTGGTATTTGCTTTCAAATAAAGCTCTGCTGTAAAATGCCTACAGAGTCTACCCAAACAAGTGATGTGGGTGCTCATTCTTCCTTCCTTCTGCATCAGAATCTGAAATACAGTGCCCTTGGCCTTCATTTGCACATGTGCAACCCCCTCCCTTCAGATGTATGCCACTACATAAATTTTTTATAGGTATAACTGAAGAGAATTTAGGACTGCTTCCACAAGATGTATTGCAATGTTCAGTGTATTGTCCTTGAAACATCTCTGTAGTAATACAGAGTTGTTGACACCTAAGCTTGCTCTAGGTGCAGGGGTAGACATCCCAGAACAGAGTGCAGAGTAATTGATACCTTGCAATGGCACCGAATGAAACAAGAGAGGATTTGGTCTTCAGTGAGATCCATTGCTGTAGGTAGTGCCCAACATTTAGAATAGAAATTACTCCTTTTGCTTTCAAGTTGCCACCTACTTGTAATTAAGATAATCATCTTTCAAAATACAAAACATGAGGGTTGCCTCTTTTTATTCAGTGGCTTGATGCTTGTAACACCCACCAGGGATGTGTGAGGGAGATAGATAGACAGTCTATTCCCTGTCATCACACCTATTGCACTTTGCATGAAGCAGTCCAAGATTCACTGCTTGAGAGTGGTCAAGCAAGTGTGAGCAGGACTCACCAAGTCAATGGTTAGAGGATGGAGAAGATCTGGTACCAGAACAAAGGCCCTACAGAATTTTATCATTAGAGGAGGTGCTCAGGAGGGTTCCCTAATCCAGGAGACTCTCATTTCCCCTTGAGAAATCAACATGTGCTTGAGCACTATGCGTACAGAAAGACTGATATATCTGGACTGTGTTGCACCTGCTAAGCAGAGTCTACAAATTTGGCCACACATCTTGAATATAGGAGGGAAAAGAATCTGTTTCTCATATGATGTAAGAAGACAGTCACCTTTGCTGTACTGTCATTTTCTTCAGTGTACAGCATGTTTAATATGTTTTAAGGAAAACTAAAGGGTGAGATAGTTACAGAAAGTCTTAGTTTATGTGTCACTTGGTACTGGCCACAGTAAAAAAACCATCTAGGCTTATGCAGGCACTTGAGACCCCTCGTGTCAGTATACACACATAAAAACATTCATAGTTACATGTTGTAGAAGTCACTTTTTTAGCTCAAATAAGAATCCAAAGACCTGTTGAAGCCTTAGACTGCAAGCTGTGAACTTTCACCTAGATATGCTGACTGTATGTTGAACTCCTACCTAGCTACCTGAAGGAAGGCCTTGAAACTGGTGCAAACCAGGAAGATAAGGTAGCCAAAACAATCAGCAGAAGCTGCAGCTAATCAAGATAAGAAAAGGAATGACCTGCCTTGAGACTGGGAAAGGATCCAATAAGGAATAAGAAGACCCCAGACCCAAATATTACTATTGGACCAAACTGTTGCATGAGGGGAGGGGAACTTAGACTGTAAGGGATAGTTACCCACAATATAATATTATAATTGCCCAGGGATTTCTTTGTTCGGGGTCCCTCTCTGGAGACACCCAGCTCGAGCTGTTCTTCACTGCTATACCACTCAATAAATTCACCTCTCGTACATCATGTCGGAGACTCTGCTTCGGGGAAACCTAGGGTCGAACCTGAAGGGAGAAGAAGCGCCCGAGGGTGAGTATGTGTGTGAGCAACGAGTCAAAAAGGGGCACCCATCAGCTCAGTGGAGCTGCCTGCTGCAAAGGGACTCCAGTTCTAGCAGTTAAAGTCTCAGGTGGTGTGTGTGCGACTCCTTGAATGGTGTGTGAATGCTCAGACGGTTGCTGCTCCCTTAACATAAACCCGTGTTGTTTATACATGTATACACATGTGTATATATGAAGAAGTCTGAAGGTTTAGGAGACCATTTGAAGGAAAGTTTAGAAATTAACAAGTTTGGATTTAGGTCTAAAATAAAAATTAGTGAAGATTTAGATCCTTTGATTATTTTGGGCTTCCAGTCGCAAGTAAACAATTTGAAGACAAGATAATACTGTAGATATTTCTTGCTCTGGCTCCAGTTCAGGAAAGAACTTAAATATGTGCGTAAGTTCCATGAACTTCAATGCAACTTAGCTTGCACTCATACTTTTACACGTGTTTCAGTGCTTTTCTGCAATAAGAATAGTTGCTTCAGACAGGATTTCTGAATGCTTTTGGCTCTCTGATTTACAGATATGACTTTTTTTACTGGTTATTTTCAGTAAATACTCTAATTCAAATGTAAAACAAAACTTAATAAAGTAAATTCCTCTGGAATAAAAGTAATGTTTTTCAACTACCTCTGAATATTCAAATAAGTAATAGCAAACTGTAAAGTTCCTATAAATAATAAACCTAGCTGAATATTTTAAAATTAAAAATGTAAGTATTTGTATAAATTTCTGAAACAATTTTGGAAATATTTCAGAGTCTGAAAACATTTTGAAACTTATTTAATAAAAATATTTGGGTTTTTTTCCCTTAAACATATTTTTTATCAGGATTTAATTAGTTTATAGTGATCTTGTGTAAAACACACATTTCTCTTTTATATCAAAAGGCAAACATTAGAACTGGTTAGGATTTTCCAGTATTCAAGTTTTCTACCACATTTATATTGTATTCAGGATTGTGCTTAAACCTTTTCTGTTTCATTCTTATCAGAACTAGAGAAAGGCCTTCATATGGTTATCAAGCATTAATCATTTTCTGACACTGGCAGCCTGGTTCAGATTCATACTACTGACCTACAGCTGAGTGACACCATATCCAGTACAGCTGGCTAAATATCTGCAAAAATATTAATCATATAAATGATTGATGAATTTTTCTATACTTAATTGAATAATTTATTTTCATGACTGATATTCAATAAACTCTACAGGTAGCCTTAAACTTGCCCTAATAACTAGATACCATCTATCACCTGCCAATGAGCCATGCAGCTCCCCTGCCATTCAGGTCCCATAGTTCTCCATTTTAAGAGGAAAAAATGGTAAGTATGGTCACCTTTTCTTCAATCTTTAAAACCTTTTTTGAAGTTAAAAAATTGGATGGTTATGTTAACCTTTTTGACAAATTCTTACAGTCTTTGTGACAGATTGCATAATTCTGCTTCAACGGAGACATGGCAGTAACGCTGTTTGACAGCATAGTTTATCACCAGCTGTCAGTAGATGGTGCTACTTTGAGACAGAGAGCAGCAAGGATGTTTTGATTCAGTCCACCTGTAAGCTGATCCTCAGTTGCAAGACTCTATAGGTCGTTACCTATTACCTTCCTCAGAAAGCTGTATCCTGCTTTTGTATGTAGCTGTCCTCTCCTTCCCAACCCTGTGCCTGAAAAAAGTGGAAGTGATCTGCAATTCTCTTGTCTGACTTCCAATATGATTTTGTTTTTTGCAGATGTTAGTAATAATCCTCATTTAGGCATTCCTTTTTCTGTCTGAGACAATATTTCATTCACACTTGAGTTCTCCTGTAGAAATTTAGGAAGAAACAGTTTTGGGGGTGATGATTTTTACCCAAATTCATGACTGCTTCAGTTTGTGCTAATTATAGATTCAAAGATTGTTGACCTCCAGAAAGATTCTGACAGATCTAATGTAGCTCATCATGATGGCAGGCTAAATTTTGTTTTATTTCATTTATAAAAAAAAAATTTGAAATCAATTATACTCTTTAATTTTAGTTCCTTTACATAATCATCTCAACCAGCTAATGAGCCAGTATTTATGAATTTTCTCTTCCTTGAAGTGTTCCAGCTGTTGAAGATACAGAAGTAGTTTTTTCATGCTGTGTGTTACTACCAGTTACTCAAGAGCTGAGTCATCAGCTGGACACAGCCTTCTATGACGAACTTTCTTCTCCACTTTAGAATCTCTTTTCTCCTTCATACCTTTAAATTTTGGACTTTCAGACTTGGACATTTTATGATCTTCTTTATAAAATGGTGCACATCCTGAACTGAGAGACAGAAGATGGGATAGAGTGGCCAAGGCAGTCACAGTCCATCTGTATGCTTTTAGCTCCTATTTGTGTACCTTATTTTAACTATTCCTTTGTATGTAATTTTTAATGTGTTACTATATGTTGTTCAATGATAGGAAGAATCGGGACATTCAGACTGAAATGATGCATTTGAATTAATGAGAAATAGCATCAGATTTAGTGTTTGAATGTTTATTTTTTGTTTTTAACTAAAATTTATTTAGTCAAAATTGTGTTCATAGAAATATACTAAGAAAGTTAACTTAGATGTGTATATATCCAGAACAGAAAAGTGGTTCCATAACAATAAGATAGTCTTCCAAAGAGATATCGTTTCTTGTTATGTGTGTTAAGTTACACAAGTAGGATACTTACATAATGCTGAGAGTGAACAATTTAAAAGCGATGAGTGACTGACATATTTATTAACATGAGAAACTTTTTGAATCATTTTGAGATGCAAGCATATTTGTGAAAGGAATGGTCAGCTGCTAAGGTTTCTTTGAGTTGCTCTTTTTCATGGGAAGAGAGGATAGATGGGCAAAGCCATCATTACATCCCTGCCCAGGTGGCGATAGGAATAAATTTGATAGCATAGTTTACCAATGCTGGTAATAACGACTGGAAGAGAATTGTTCCCAGAATGCAAAGTGCTGTTGCAGACCCACATCCATTTTTATAATCATGTTCTGCCTGCATTGGATCAAGAATAGCAAGTAATATAAGAGACAGGACCTGAAGTTCAGTGTCTGTATCTCAGGAACTGTGTACAGTTTGCAGATTTACATTCAATGAAATGGTTAACTGTGAGTTATTTCCTCTACTGTAATTTCTTTTCCTCTCTATGTAATAATGAACACTGGTTTAGAGTTTATGCTCATTGTTGTCTAATGAGCAAAAGATTCAGATTCCAAACCTAATTCTAGCAAATTAAGTTTGAGTTTAATCTTTTTTTTATATAGTAGCCATTCCAATTTGTGTCCCTGTTCCCACCTCTTGCACATTCTTTCTGAAATTGTTTTTGACAAATTTCTGCCATCTTCCTAATAAAATGTGCAATAACTTCCTTTATGTAACTGAAAGCCCTTTAAACCTTATTCTTAATTGCTGAGGGATTGCCTCTATGCCTTTAAGATATATTGAGATTTATAGTTTTCTTACTTCTGTGCTTGAATAATGCAGTTTTCTCCTACCTGATCTGCCAGAGACATCAGTGAAAATATTTCAATTAATGCAAAATGCCACTGCTGGAGTTATTACTTGCTTGAAAAGCTGAAGTATGTTAGTGCTGTTCTGAAACCTTTTATAATGACTTCTGGTTCAAGCTTCTTTGATTTTAAGACTTTTCACTTGACTTACAATGGACACCTTATTGGACCTTACAGTGCCATATTTGCATGATTTGTCCATACCTTTTCACCCTTGGTCATGTTTTGTTCTCAGCTTTGCTTCCGTGTTTTCCACTGATGCGCAGTTCTGACTTGATGTGATCGGTATAGTATAAGATCTGCATTTAGCTTGTGCTTCCAGCTTTAGGATGATCTTTAACGTAAAGCAGGCTATATTGTCATCTCAATTATAGCAGGGCCAATCCAGTGTAATTTCAATAGTTTTTATGTTGCTTGGAACTGTTTTTCATTAGTTATATATCAAATTGGATATATGGAATGGGTTTATCATTTTTATTGCTATTGCATTTGTATATTGATTTGTTCCTCTGAAGTGAAGTGTTTGTCATGAAATGTGCAATATCCTCCATACTGTGGAAGGCCATAAAAATTTGTAAACTGCTTAGACCAAATGTAGCTAATCTTGGGAGTATATCATAGTTCTTTATCTCAACACAAAACCAATTTGGTTTCCTTTTGCACAACTGAGCTTTGTGAAGGCCATGAAATGTTGGTTGTACGCAGGCTCTTCCTGTTTGATCTGTGGACAGCTGGCTTGCTACTATGAGGCTGGCTCGCTACTGTGAGGCTGGCTCTTTTCAGCAATAGCCTGCTGTATGACCATGAAGTGGCTACAAGTTCATGGAACATTTTCCTCATATTGTTTTGCCATGGGAATATTTGCTTGACTTCACAGATGGACAAGAAGAGGTAAGTTCTTGAGACTGCAAAAGCTCCATGAAGGATGGTTCTTCCATGATCCTTCAGTGCTCAAGACCGTTAGCACTGAATGTTGCTTAGCTTGATGGTGATGCTCATTAGCATTAATTGAAAGGCCCAAAACACAAAATTTATTTCATACCTCAGGAAAAAACTAAAATAAAAATTTCAACCCATTTTCATTCTCTAGCTTTCTGGAAAGTCAAATTATTTCTTTTTATGAAACAGAAATCCAGTAATCTCTTAGACATTCAAGTATTTTTCTCAGATATGGAAAACAGGAATTTTACAGGTCAATAGAGACACAGTAAAATCCCCATCAGTCAGATATAAGGAGTTATGGGTCTTCTGGCCTAGCCGGCACCTGTGTGAGGCACAGATTTAATGAGAGGAAAGGGCTAACAGGTCTGCTGCCCTCCTTCCTTAAGTACCACCTTGTTTGTTCCTCCAGATCATGTAACACTGGAGTAATTGTGTGTCCAGCGCAGCCAGAGCAGATCTGGATTTGACCTGTAGGAACTCTAGGCTACCCTTAACGGTAGCTAGCACTGACAGCTCAATTCTAAGAAGAAATTCAATACAGCATTGTTATAAATGTTAATATGAAACAAAATAGGACAGCACAGGACAAAACTTGGAAAAGATGCAGCAGTGTCCTGCAAGCTGTCTATACCATTTTCACTCTCTCTGTTATTCACAGTATTCAAATGTGACTTACAAAAAACTTCATTAAAGTAATTCTATATTTATCTTTATAGGCTTTCCTTAATAAAGCAGTGAAGTTATACCATTTAATACATATTCATATTTAAGGACTACCAAATTCTTTCTTCTCATTTGTTTCACATTCACTAAATTAGGGGGAAATGCTGTTTTCTATAAACAGAATAGGTTTCCTATATTTCTTCATGTTTTGGACAAAACTGAAGAAAAAACTTAAACAGAACATTGACTGTTTTCATAACCTTTAAGGACTACTCAAATTTGCTTTCCAGAATTGTTTCAAATATAAAAAGGATACTTATTACAATGATTTATCTAAACACTCAGAGAGGCCAAATATGCAATACTGTATGATTTCATATTACTCTCACAAACCTGATGCTTTAATTGTGTCTCCAGTCACCATCAGAATACCTTCCTTGGTTTTAGTGCTGCATAACATATTACTTTTCTCATTTTGTCTGTACAGGAGTCATATGGTTCATCTCTGTCCCCTTCAGGAGGTTTTCAACCCAATGGCAAGTTTCACTCAGAGAAGGGGTCAAAGCTTCGAAGATAATTAAGTTTTACAGATACCATAAATGCAGTTGGATAGACAGAAGTAATAGACAATCAGTTCTGTAAGTGCAGGGAAAGCGATAGCATGGATATACATCCTTTCAACATTAAAAAATTCTACAGAAACAATACTATATATTCATACCTCAACATGTATTCATACCTTAAGTGCTGGAAATACTTCAGTGAGAGCTCACCCTTTGTTAGGAAAAGATAATCACAACTGGGCATTGATAGTGATAGGATTTTCAAAAAGAGATCTTTGATATTTCTATCACTAATTTATCTTAACACTCAGAATTGGGCAAAATATTAATAGAATAATTTAAGATGGAAGGGACATCTTAAGGTCATTTGGTCCAACCACTCTCAGAGCAGGGTCAATTTTGAAGTTTAGTAAGTGATAAGAGACATAGAAAAGTGATTCTAATGTGATTGTATATTAACAGGGCTTATGTAGATTAGATAAGGTGCTTCTCTTTCTTTGTAAGATGTTTGGTGTGGATATTCATGGCATTGGCTTATCTATATGACTGAGGATCATGAGACTCACAGATAAGCTTTTGTATTGGTCATGGTATGATGGAGTTCTGTAAAACTACGAAGGTTTGGAGCAGGTAAATAGAGAATGAGTATTCACTGTTCCTAATTATTCTAGAGCTAAGGAGCATCTGCTAAAATTATTAAGCAAGTGTAAATCAAACAAAAAAAGATTAGTTTTTTCTTTTTTTTTTTTTTTTTTTTCTTTTTGTGTCCCAGTTTGGAGGAAACTGTGGAAACTGACATACAAATGAGCTTCAAAAAGGTTAGACATCTCTTTTGATAGTTACCAAACAGAATACAATCTCCACCTCATAAAATCATAGTATTTTTAAACATTTTTATTTTGATGGGCTTTGGAAGCAGAAAGGGCTAATTTAGCTAAGTTTACTTTGTTTCTTATACTTTTCCCCCAATCATGAGTTACTGGCCACTACGTCTTAGACCACTTTCTCCATTTAGTGTTTTGCTTACGTTTAAGACAACAGACTTCTCAGTTCTGCTAATTACAGAACTACTTTTTTGTTAATGTTTCTTCTTTAAAGGGGGAGCATAAAGGCTGTTGAACCTTTCAAGATGATAAAAATGTAAGTTAAACATTTGAAAGAGAACAAAACTATTCTGAATGATTACATTAGAAAATGAAAGGGCCAGATGCCAAATGGCAGCAATGAAACAGGTAATGCGTTACTTCGGGATGTCAGAGAATGAAAAATTCTTTATTTCTGCTACCCAATTTTAAAACTCCTTTTCTGATGACACTATAGTCTAAATTTCAAGAAAGGACTGAAGGAAAAAAGATTTTGATCTTTGAAAGTAACCTTATAAAAAAAAAATTAATTAAAAAAAAAATCAGCATGCCCTCTGGTTGTCTGTATTTGAAGACTTTAACTTCAGCTGGCATTGTACGCAAGTGTGCATAGCTCTTTGCCAAATCATCTTAGTTTCTTGCAATAATTTTATCTTGCTTTGGTCTCTGCTAGCTCCTCAAATTCACATGAGCGCAGTCACAGCTGTTTGTAGCATAATGGTCTATGTTATCAATCAGATGTTTTTTGTTTGAAATGTAGTTTACAGCTTGTATATGAGAAGGATGTGTATCATAGAGGTGCTGGGCAGACCTTGTCTTCAGGTATCGGATGAAGATCACAAAAGGTTGCACCATGGTCACATGCCCAGAGTTTGGTTCCACAGGCTCCAATTGTCAAATGCAATATATATTTTTCCATTATTTATGTGTTTTTAATGGCTTCATCTTGTGGTTTCACAGTCTAATCATATCACATTCCAAACACAATGTAATGCAATTAACTTTTTTTTTTTTCTGTCTCTGACTAAATTAACAATGAAGAAGAGGTATGGAAAACGGTCTACAGAATAGCTTATCCACCGTCACCTTCTCCCTAGTTTTTTTTTAAACTTTTGCAAGATTATTTTTGGCTTTCCTTATAGCTGAACAGCTTGCTCCCTCAAGCCATTTCCTCAGGGAGATTTCTGTGTTTTTTGCCTTGCGTTTATCATTATTACTTTCTTCATTTGCACAGTTTCTTTTACAATTTCTTTTTCTGTTTTGTTTGTTCTGTACCTCTTTGGTTTGGGGTATTTCTTTTCATTTTCAATTTATTCTTATTTGGAGTTACACTTTGTAGCTTCAATTATCTTTGCCAGACATAGCAATATTTTATGATAGTCTTTTTTTCTTCTTGAAGATTATTCACTTTAATCCCCATAGCTCCAATCTCAAGTGACAAATGTTTTGATCACTTATTCATTATGGTTTTTTTATATTTCATTGTCTGTATCATTCTGTTTTGATTAGTTTCTCCATACATCTTTGTTTTGTTTCCTGTTACCACCTCCTCTGGCTGTATAGTCTACCCCTCCCCACTCTTGTATGCTCAATCATCTCTTAAAAATTCACAAAGTAAAATTACTGACCTGTAGCTTTTAAAAAAAATATATCCCAGATGGTAACCAATTATAAACTCTGAAGTTGGCAGCTGTTACCAGGACCACAATGCCTTTTGCTGTTGTCTGCAGTTTGACACTTCTAAGTGCAGACTGATTTCTCAAACAGGTCAGCCAGTCACATATGCAGGCAAATACACACTTAGTGAAAATACTTAAAGATTTTTCTGTCTCTGAAACACAAAATCTTTCTGGAGACTTGAGGGACAAATTTTGAAATGTTCAATAATAGAATAGTTTTTTAAAAGAACTATATTGATGCTATCACGTTATTAAATTCATATCAAAAAGGACCTCCAAATACATAAGTAGTCAAGCATTTACTGAGACTTCATGAGTTTTGTAGCCTTTTCTCAAACTGGTCCTGCAGTAGCTGTACCATTATTGGTAGCTGCACTAAGTAGTTTTCAAATGTTTGGTTCACCATAAAGGAATTGCCATTTGCTTTGTCCCTCATGCGTACCTTTTTGAGTTTTTGGAGGGAGGGAACTGAATAATTCAAAAGTGTTTGGGCTAAGTCACTCAATAATTAGTTCTAAAAAAATTCAGAATTAATGTTCATTTGTGCCAGAATAATTTGGATTCCCTTGATTTTGCTGATATAGCTCACAGAATTTGTTCCTTCTTTTTTGTCTGGGTTCCTCATTTCCTCTTAGTTTCTCTTCAAATTACACAAATAATCATCTTTATGGTTTTTACTTCTAGCCAAACAAGATATTATTACAATCAACATAGTTTTATGTTTTTCTCCCTGTACTTTAGCAGAATTTCACTGTTGCATTAGATGCAGGAATCCAGCACATCTGAAAATATCTCTGTGCATCTTCTCCCTGACTGATTGAAGGTCCTGTTTTCAATTTTATTAGAAAAGATTAGTAAATGGGGAAACAAGGGAGTTGAATTTCTTAGCGACAGAAGCAGATGAGTTTGATGAAAGATGACCAGTGGTTTATTTTAATTTTCTTTAAGTGAGGGCAAGATGACAAATCACTTTTATTTGTACCAGAATACCCAGCTACTTTATTCTATGCCAGTCAATGATGAGTTTTGAGAACTGTGTGTGATCAGTGGTATCAGAAACCCTAAGAAATGTTACATTGTGGTGAAAGTTGTAGTGGTTTACATGCAGTTGACATATTTTGAAGGAGTTACTAAACTAAAATTAATTCTTTATGCAGTACCATGAGTATTACACCAATGCTTCTTAGTTTGAAAGCCTATTGTCAAAGTCTTATGTCCATACTCAGCAAAATAAATAGTCTGACTTTCAGAAGCATTCACTGTCTTTTCCACTTGTTTCATCAAGGTAATTAACAATATTTAACTTTAAGCATGTGAAAGCTGCAGTGTGAATGCTGTTGACTGCAGTTCTCTTCCAAGTCAGTAGGAACTATCCACGTACTTCAATTTCTTGCTTAACAAGTACTATACGTTTGGATTCTCAAAAATGGATTTAAGTATACATGGTTGGGTATCTAGACCTGATACCTGACCTATGTTTGCTCATCATAGATGTATTTCAGTTGATTATGATCACTAGAGATAACATTTTTCAGATTAAGTGTCATATACTTTTAAAAGGCTTATTCCCTTCTTTCATTATATGTTGTGCAACACAGATGAAAATGGATCATTTATTTATGCAAAGTCTTCAGTTCACATTGCTGGACATATTTACAAGTGCTCAGTGGCACAAAGGCTCTAAAATTGGACAGATGTTATATTAAAGTGGACTGTAAACTACACCTGTGTGAATCCCTGATACACAGGCAAACCCAGCAGGTTCAGTGATCCTCTAGAATGGACCGAGATCCATGGTGCCTGCGTCCCCGCTTGTGTGCCTCTGCCTGGGTGCTGCTTTAGGGATCCCCCGGTTGGTGAGGTAACGAAGATAAATTTACTCTTTGCATTTCATCCGTGGTTTTGTGGCTGTTCCTGCGTCCTGGCTCTGCTGACTCACATGTTATTTCCATTTTAGTGGTTTCAGTTTCTTTTGTATCAAACTTTCTACTTTGTCTAATGTATTGGGTTTGTGTGGCAAGGTTTTGGTAGCGGCGGGGACTACAGCGGTGGCTTCTGTGAGAAGCTGCTAGAAGCTTCCCCCATGTCCAATAGAGCCAATGCCAGCTGGCTCCAAGACAGACCCGCCACTGGCCAAGGCCAAGCCCATCAACCACACTGGTAGTGCCTCTGGGATAACACATTTAAGAAGGGGAAAGAAAAAAAAAAAAACCAAAACGCGCAACTGCAGATGGAGAGAGGAGTGAGAATATGTGAGAGGAGCAACCCTGCAAACACCAAGGTCAGCGAAGAAGGAGGGGGAAGAGGTGCTCCAGGCGCTGGAGCAGAGATTCCCCTGCAGCCCCTGGTGAAGACCATGGTGAGGCAGGCTGTCCCCTGCAGCCCATGGAAGTTAATGGTGGAGGAGATATCCGCCTGCAGCCCGTGGAGGACCCCATGCCGGAGCAGGGGGATGCCTGAAGGAGGCTGTGGCACCGTGGGAAGTCCACACTGGAGCAGGCTCCTGGCAGGACCTGTGGACCCATGGAGAGAGGAGCCCACGCTGGAGCAGGTTTGCTGGCAGGGCTTGTGACCCTGTGGGGGACCCACGCTGGAGCAGTCTGTTCCTGAGGATGGCACCCCGTGGAAGGGACCCATGCTGCAGCAGTTTGTGAACTGCAGCCAGTGGGAAGGACCCACGTTGGAGCAGTTCATGGAGGACTGTCTCCTGTGGGAGGGACTCCACGCTGGAGCAGGGGAAGAGTGTGAGGAGTCCTCCCCCTGAGGAGGCAGGAGAGGCAGAGACAACATGTGATGAACTGACTGCAACCCCCATTCCCTGTCCCCCTGCACTGCTGGGAGGGAGGAGGTAGAGAATTCAGGAGTAAAGTTGAGCCTGGGAAGAAGGGAGACAGGAAGGTGTTTTAAGATTTGGTTTTATTTCTCATTTCTCTGCTCTGATTTGACTGGCAATAAATCAAGTTTTGCATGTGACAGTAACTGCTGAGTGTTCTCTCCCTTTCCTTATCTCGACCCATGAGCCTTACGTTATATTTTCTCTCTTCTGTCCAGCTGAGGAGGGGAAGTGGCTTGGTGGGCACCTGGCATCCAGCCAAGGTCAAATCCACCATATCTAGTTATTAGAGAAGTAAATGAATGGTTTTCATACAACCACTTACAATACCTAACTACCCAACTGCTCTAAATAATCCTGGTTTGTTGTGAGGACTCTTGTGAAAAAGAGGTCCATAGGTGTCTTATACAAATTAACTAAGAAAATGATTCCTTACCTTTTCCTTCCCTCTGACTGTTATACCTTGAACAGTGAAGACGGGATTCTGATTGCTTATCCAGCCATAATACCTGTAAAGCAAAATTTCTAAAGCTTTAAGACTGCAATACTGATACCTCAGGTTAGGGATAACTTTCTCTTTAAGGTTGCTTTTTAAAACCTAGATGTCTTCTTTGGTCAGAAGAATGTTGTTAAAGTCACTGAAAAAGTAATCTGTTGCTTATAACTGCTTATTTCCTCCTAGAAATAATGGATTACTGACTACTTTTAGATTACTTTTGAGTCATGCAGACCTTGAAATACAACTGACAGAACTAGTGCCTCTACTTTTGATTTAATGTAACCTCCAACCTTTAGAGAGAGATTGGTGGTCCTTCTTGAACTAGTCTGTGTTGCTCAGCCCTGGCACAATTCCCAATCTGCAAGCTGCACTCTCACTGTGTAGATAAGATTTTTCAAGAGATGTTAAAGGAATTAAATACCCTCTTCTTCTTTCCATTGAATTACACTGGGTGTTAAGTGCCTTACGCTTCTTTGAAAATAAATTTATATTAATACTAATTTCTGTAACATCATTTTTAATCCTTGAGATATATGTGACTGTGATATTCACATCAGAACCTAGGGTTTAATTTTTACTCCAGCTAGCATTTAATTCTCAAAATTCCAGTCTGAGATAGTCTTCCCTGGCCTTAGATTTTAAAAGCCAGTGCTTCTTAGCTCAGGTTTGTTATCCTTTTTCTTACAAAGTTAGAGCAGTCTAGCTGAGGACTGATCTACCTCAAGCACCCCTGTTCTCTTGTACTTGCTAAGCTTTTTGACCTTTCTTAGATTTAGTGTCTTGATGAAGAGTTACCAACTAACAGCACATAAAAGATCCCAGACAGACATTATTTTGAACAAGTGAAATCATGACTCTAAAGAAAAGTGCTTCTTCCTTCATTAGTCTGTTCCTTTTGTAATGCACATTTGTTTTCATGGGTTAGACATTTAGTGTCTAACTAGGAACTGACGTGACAATTACATAAGGGTTTTTTTGCAAAGTCCTTGTTCTACTCAGCTTATTCTGTAACCAGAGACTAGTGTCTGGATTATAAATATGATCCATACAATAATTTAAAATCATGTCTTACATTTTAAAGTCCATATTTAAAGGAAGATTCTGTGTATTATAACCTTTTCAGGTTGACTTTTTATTTGTTTCAACTTTTCTTCTTTCAATTAAGTATTACTTCTGTAGTTTTCTCATGAATATTTAAATGTCTTTGGAGACTTTCCTAATGTGTACATAGAAGTCAAGTACCTTTGCAAAAGGTGCTTAGGCATATAAATCTCTCTCTTCCCCCCCGGCTCTTTCTCTCACTTTTTAACGTGAGTGCAACTAGGCAATCTTCATATTGCTGACCTGTTTCACTTTGTTCTTGACACAGATCCTATTTGAGTCACAATGTCTAGCCCTGCAGATAATGGCTTTATATCTTTCTGGGCAAGCAATGAATTCTTCAAGATGACAAAAAGGTTTAGACCTTAAAAAAGAGGAGCTTCAGGAACGTTTCCCAGAATGCCTTTATGTGTTTGATAGTACCAGTATAAAATTCAAATAACTTGAGGCATTCTTATAGTTGGTTTGATACGGTCAGAAAACTATAACAATAAAAACAAGGGTGAAAAGAATCAGGACAATAAAGTGATAAAATTATTAGGAAAGATTAAAAGCCATGTTTCTAACTGGGTTACCTTCCTGGAGGTAAAAACAGAAAGAAATTAACTATTATCAGAACAGAAGGAAAAATTAAGAACCATATCCCAGTTTTCAAATAGTTATTCGCAATTGAACATACTGTGTTGTGCACCCTTGCATCTCAGTAACTTACGGAAGCTGCTTATAAAAAAACTGTAGCAAAAGCGGTTCTCTGCTTGTGGCAGTTTTGCAGAACCCTATCAGCTTTAATGCATCTGAACCTGTTTACATTGGTACTTTTACCCGTTGCAAAGTATTTGCTGTAAGACTGATGCATTATGTCTATCCAAGATAGCCTGGCACAAACTGTAGCTTCAGGATTTGGCATAAGCACACGTCACAATTACTGATGACCGGCTTTCAGCAATTAAAGCCATACCACTGCCTCCAGCAAGTACTATGATGCACTGTGTTTTTTACCCTTATAAATATAGTGTTAATGAGCAGCCTTACCCTTCAGCTGTCTTCTTCAGAAGCCAGAAGCAGAGGGATAAGTGAAGTACTTTGATTTTTTTTTTCCCTCTGGTTAGCAAAGACACAGAGCTTTACTGCAAACTCTGAATGAATATTCACCATCTTTCTTTTGCAGCTTTCACTTGTCTCTAGATGTTAAAAGCCCCATATCGGTTCCAACAGTGTTAGAAACTTTTCTGTCTGCATGCTTTTAAAATTTAAGCTTTTAATTTGCTCAATTCCTTTTAGTTTTTTGTGTTGTTGAGAGAAATGAAACACAGTGTTTCGTTTAACTATCCAAATATTTTGCTTCAAACTGCTGCAGGACTGTTGCAAAATTTCTTGATGTTCTCCTTGAGCGGAGCTGTCAGTGGAAAGCTTGCCTGTCCCCACCTGGGGTAGGCAGAGCAGTTAGTGTGGCCCAATGAGCGGCACCTGGGGCATCAAGCACAGCTGTGCTGCCAGGCGGGACTGGGGGAGCCACACCCGGGAGAAGGTCAGAGGGAAGGTGCTCTAGCAGGGAGCTGCTGAGGAACAAAGAAGGTAGGGAACAATTCAACAAAATATAACAAAGTATCTGTTTCTGGGAATTTTATCATACTGGTGCTTTGTTTAGATTGAAAGGGTTTAGAATATAAATTTCTTCAGAAAAATGGTGACCATGATGAGTGAAAAAAAACCTGATAGCAGCTTTGATGATCTAGAAACAACTGAGAGAGGAAGATTTTTGTTCTCTATGTGGTAAGGTAGCACTGATGATTGTACAGATACACATCAATTGCTTGCAGTGTTGGTGTTCATTTTCAGGTTTCACTGTTGCCATAATATGTGAGAAATAACAGTAGTTTCTTGCTCCATTAGCTGGAAAAATGTGAGAAATAAAAGTGATGTGCCTGAATGGGAATAGTCCTCTTCTAACTTGCTTTCCAGAATCTTCTGTTAGTGGCTCAGTTTTATACTTTATAAATCATCTAACTTATAAATCAGTGGCATCAGTTAGGAAACTGTTGGGTAATATATATTTTGTATATGACTAGTAAGGTCATTATCTGGCCAATAAATTACTGCCATGATTTAAATTCAGTTGTGTATTACAAAAATAAAAAACTTATATGTGTAGTAGGTGCTTAAAATTTATCATTTATACATCATGGCATGATACTTTGGGGCACATGAGTCACTCTCTGTCCTTGTTCAATACTATGCTGAACTGTAGAAATGAAAGACAGTAATTCAGTAAAAACGGTATGCTGAAGATGGAATAAAAAATGTTGGTGGCTTCTGTAGGCTGGCTAGTGATATATATGTTAATGCTCAACCAGCTGGGTGGAGCAGACATAACCTATTGTAATTAATTTGCCTTTTTTTAGTTCCTCATCTGCCCAAACTTTTCCTCTAAGCATGTTACATCTGCATTAAGTTTTGGGATATGTCTCCTTTCTTTTTCTGATAATGTTTATTTCTTGCAGTGTCATATTAACACCATCATATTTTCTTTTCTTCTTGTTGAGTTGCTCTAACTGTGGTACTTTCCACTAAAAAGCACTTTATCAGCCTCTTCCAGATCATAGATTTTTTTATTAAAATATTCAGTGCTCTTAGTGCCCAAAGCTCCGGCAGTAGCACAGGGCTTCCTGAGTTACTGACACGTGGTGCATGTTCAGCTCCACGATGCTTTATAGCTCCCAAGGGAACAGCTTCAAATGACACTGTGCAAAGTGTAACTGTCATAAGGAAATTTGAAAGCATATTGGTTAGTGGCATAGTAACATTGCAAACTACTGATAAGCAAGAAGTACACTTAGAGAAAGGATTGAGGTATGAAATGTCTCACCACCCAGGACATAAATAGCCTTTCCTGGTGTGTTTGTAGAAGGTACTTGAACTCTACCTGGCTTCAGATGTGCAGTTTCAGGTGTGGGTGAGGTAGCTGAGGGTACTGGGGTTGCTGTTGTCTAAAATACTGCCACACATTCACTGAGGTATGGTAACTGTGTTTGTACTTGTAACCCATACTAATTATGAAAGAATAGATGTGAATTTAAGCAACAACTTAAGCAACTTCAACAAGCTTTATGTTAATCCTATGCAAATTTCATGATGGTTTAAATGAATGCATTTCATTTGACAGTTTCATGCACGCAACAACTTACTGAAAATGACAGATACTGAAGCATTTCCTGGCTGCTGTCACCAGTGGGATCTGCTTCACCTAGTTTAGATTAAAATCCTAAATTTTTTGAGAATTAAGCTAGTTGTCTGTACTTGGTGATGAGGGACACTTGGGTTATATCAGCATCTGTGGGTACATATCTTATAGATTGGTCATCCTCCAGAAGTGGATACCTACTGAATGCAGAGGTAGTCAAGAGGAACGTCTTTGAGTAGATCTTAACTTTTAGACAGTAGGAATCCCATTCTAGAGGGACAGGCATTGTTGGTGTTTCTGAAAATGCCAGTTGTAAATAATATTTTTCTTCTTGAATACCTTTTTCAGCTTATTCATCTGAAGGAACCCAGATGGGTGGAGTAGCCTCTCAAAAGATCAAGGCCTTGGAGAAAGTCTGCAATTTCTATATAAGCCCAGAAGAAAAAAACAGCTCTTCAACGACAGGTACAGAAAGAGGTTAAAATCAATTATTTATAGAAGTTGTGACTGGTTAAATTGTAGAATAACTCTGAAACTGTTGATTCAAATATAAGGCTTTACAGAAATGGACCTTAAGTGATATTGTTTATTTTTTTGTTGAAAGTGCGTGTGTGCATGATGCTACATACCATGCTCTGTACTATTATTCTATTTCCGGCACATTTTCAGGGATAGGATAAACTGAAAAGAGTGTATTTCCAAGTAGTCTTCTGATGAAGAAGAAGGCATGGTGTATTGCCTGTTAGAAGAGCTAGTTCATTTAAATATTAATCAGAAGTGCAATTGGTCTCTAAAGCTTCTAATTGCTCATTGAAGCCCAGAAGTTCTAGTCTTATGCTAGTTAATATTAGGAAATGTATGTGCTGTTAGCTCTCAGAGGAGTCTTCCCAAGAGTTTTGACCGACACAAATGTTTGTTGATGGGACAGTAGGTATCAGGATATCAATAGAGACTTCACTTCAAATATGCTTTTAATCACCAGTAGTAATTTAAATAATACAGGGTATCCACTGTGAGGGATATAAAATAAGTCATGATTCAATGCATTTCTCCCTCCTGTATTAATGAAATGAAAATGTATCAGAACTCTTACAAGCTAAGGGAATTCTAAAGATACTTTTTGAAGTAGCTGTGTGTTGTGAACTGCATATTAAAGTGCATTTTAGGCTTTTTGAGTGGCTGTTTTAAGTGGGCAGGGGAATACAGTTCAGTATTTACAGTCAACGCAGGCCTCTAAAAGTAAGGAACATCCCATGGAAGGAAAAAATAACTTCTATTCCTCTAAAATAATGGTCAAAAATGGGTAGCAAAAAGCAGACAACATGTCAATATGTTGTGTCATGCTGAAGTGGGATCTGTTCCTTCTAGAATAAAGCTTGCAAGAAACTGCAGTGAACTTTTGTGTAAGTTAAACTTTACTTGTAATGACAAACTATTACATGCTCTGCTGGTGTAGAAAATGGCATTTTTCTTTGAGCAGTGTTACTTTCAAAATTATTTGAATAATGGTACACTTGCACATCCAAATCAATTTCTTATTAGAATAACCCCATCCTTTTGAAACAAAGTTGATTTGTATAAACATGTTTAATCATGATTGAATTTTATTCTGCCATTTAACGAACACTGTTCAGTCATAGTGTTCAATCAATAAATTAATTAACATGTCTGTAACTCTGTGTACATGTCAATCAAAATCAAAGGAAAAATATGACAAAGAATCTGCCTGGCAAACAAAACAGGCTTATTATGTGAAGTGAAAGTAAATTGAAAGATGAAATGAAGTGTGTTTATCTACAGTAGACAGGAGTTCTTTTTTCTATTTTTTTTCCTATCTGTTTCAATTTAATTTTTTTAAGAAATCATGTTTATATAGTTCCTTAAATATTACAGGAACTCTTTTATGCTTATATTGACTGTCTGTCAGCCTGTGTCTGATACTGTGTGCATTGTTCAACATCATCTAGCTACTGATCCCTGTTGTAGTAGAGACATAGTACTCTGTGTATTAGGAGATGAAATAATTCTAATTTTCAAGGGGTGAGACTTCTTCTCAAATATGATGTAATTGTATTAACTTACGTATGCTTTGGTGTGGGGGAGGGAAGAAGTATCCCAGAAAGTTTTCCTCGTAAATTGTCATGAATTACTTCATGAGGGTTTTCATCAGACTCTTCTGAATGTTCTTTTAATCTTCTTGTGTCCTAATTTAATTTTCTATTTCATATAATTAAAAAAAAAAAAAAGTTTTTTTTCCCTCTTTTCCTGCCCATACTGTAAGGGTATATTGACAATATGAAGCCTATCTTAATAGTGTATCTCAGAGACAATCCCATAACCAAGCAGGAAAGAATACTTGATATGGACTCATTTGAGTTCTTTATCACTACGCAACTGTGAGTTCAAAAAGTAACACTCAGATCATCACGTTCTGTTCACTTTGTTCAGGCTGAAAATTCTTCCCCCGCAAATAATTGTATAGAAGTAAGCAAGACAGTTTGGTATGAAGGATTTGCAAAACAAGAGGGTGAATAAAAATACCTGGCCTCAAAATTAATTTGTATTGTAAACTAGTTTAATGCCTCTGCAAATTGCCTCATTGAATTATCATGTGGCCAATACTAGATTAAATGAAATATTTCAGTATGCCAGTACAAAAAATGCCCTGGAGGTTGGAACCTATACTCTTAGTCTTTTTATTTTCATTGAGACATTACAGATTTGAGAAGAAATAGGGCAAAAGTATGGGCAAGAAAGCAAGCAATTCCACAGAACATCGTGTTTGCTTTTTTTTTTCCTCATAAATACAGCACTGTCTTTTAATTCTGGCATTTTGCAGAATAGCCTAAGTTATTTAGCTTTATCAGACTTGACTACTGCAAGCAAATAGTACAGTGGGGTTTAAAATGACTGTTTATTGTGAACGACATGAACTGCAGAGCTACCATACAGGAGAACTGTGGAGGTATTATAATACCACCAAAACTGGCTGAAGTAGCTGAACACCTGATTTTCTCAGTTGTGGTGCCCTATGTCCCTTTAATAACACTGTGAAGTCTGCAAAGCTGCAACAGAGCCATTATAATGTAAATTAAAGCATTTCATGAAATGCTCCACATACCCTTTGTAATGTCATTGGCAATAACCCATGCAATTTATATACCACATATGGTTTAATATCCCATATCATCTTAGCGAGACATTACACTAAAAAAATGCTCTAAAATAAATTAATATTACCAATTAAGAAGACTGAAGTAAAGAACTGAAGAGTATGCAAATCACTTGCTGTTCAGAAGTCTTTAACAGAGAGATTGCACATGCTTTATATTCTCCAGAGGAGTGAAACTTACTGCATGCCTACAAAATCACAAAAGTTTGAGCTGAACTGCAGTGTGCAGTGAAGCTTTGCTTATGAAATCTGCTTTTATTTGGGGTTGATACTGTCCCATCCACAAACTAGACTGCTGTCCTGCCACTGCAGCTCTCTTGCAGTGTGATAGCTCTTGAGGTCTCCCTGTATCATGCGTGGATTGCATAGGCACCCCTATAGTGTCAATGCATACACAAACTTCCCGGGCAGCTCCATGCTGCAGAGGCTTTAGCCAGGTATTATATTTTAAGGGTAATTTAGGTTCAGCAGCAATCTTAACTATAGCTCCCCTTAGTCATGCTAAATCAAACACGTAATTCTCTTAGTATGGATTACCCACTACAGTGACTGCTTCTATTATGCTACTGTAATATTATTGTACTTTATACATAAGAGGGTCAGAACAGGTCTGCAATAAAAAGTGATGATCAGTAGTAGTGAGGAGTAGTCTAACTGTCATTTTGTTTTGCTTTGGTATTTAGAAAATATGACCCAGAGCTTAGAATAATTCATGTTATGGGCAATTGGAGCCTGGTGAATGATCAACAAAAGGAAAAAAATATGAGTATTTCTGAATGTTAGAAACTTAATTTAAGCAATATTCGGTTTATGGACATATCAAGTGTAAGCTGGCTGTTGAAGGCAGCCAAACTTGAGCAAATGCAATGGATGGGGACTTCCCATAGGAAATGTCTATGAAATTTATACAGGTGATAAGCTAAGGTCAGGATCAGCTGGGAATGATGTTGGAGATGTTCCTTGTTCTATACAGATGCCATTTTTCCTTTATATACCACAAAGCCACTTGGAGGGGGTGTGTGTGTAAAAAATTGGTGAACTTAGTGCTTCCAATACTTTCTGTAGCAACCTAGTGCCCAACAGTTCTTTTTCTATACAATGTTTGTTACCTGGCACACTACGTCATTTCAAAATGCACTTTTCCTTGTAATCCTAGTGAGTGAATTTTCCTAAAGAAAGTGAGAACTGAGAAGTATGCAAAGAATTGTACTTGCAAGATAAAATTAGCCTTTGGGTACGTATGAGGGGAAAAAGAGAAGTCTGAAGTTAGAAGCTTGATTATGCATGCAATTTAGTTTTAGGCTGAAGGTGCTTCAATTAAATCAAAAGCTAAGATTTTAACAGACTTCTGTGAGGAGAACTGCTCTTTTATTAGTTGATCTATTTGACCTTGTGAATTTCAATTGTGGTATTGAAAATGAACAAGAATACTTGACTCAAATGTCTTACTCTCAAATTTTATATTCTTGGATCTGTCCTGTACCAAGTTGATACTTCTGCAACAAAGGACTTTCACTTGAGCATGAGTACAAGTTGAGTGGAAATACATGGAACTGAGGGGTTTTACTTCCTAATTAGTCAAGAAATACCATGAGGAAAAAACACCCAGTTGCCATCTATGAACTCCTGGCTTTTCCAGGAACCAAAAAGTAAAAGTCGTACTGGTTCCTTTAAGTGTATGACAGCTAAAATGTTTCATCATCATGGAACAGCACGCATATACAGCCTAGTGAGAGTTCTTTAGCCCTGCTGTTTTTAGAATAGCAGATATTATTAATGAAGTAATTTCGTATTTATGAAAATATCCTCAGCATTTCTGTAGTTCGTAATTTTAATTCAGTTTCAGCAACTCTGCTGCTCAAATAAGTAACACCAAGTTTGTAACAGAAATCAGGCAAAAAATATTTGCTTCTCTGTTGCTAGATTTACTTCAAACCTTGCTGGATCACCACCTCATAACTGCAAGAATGAGGATACATAAGGGATACTGGCAAGTAGAGCATTGATTGCTCTACTTGCACTTTTATTCTGTGGTATGTTTCATAATACTTAGGGATTTAATATATTCCATTAGTGTCAGTACATTATTTTTCTCTGTTAAGAGCACGTGGCTAATGCCATGGGCCATAGCTTTGAGAATTAAATTCTGAACACTTAATAGTGGTTTGGTTTTGGGTTTTTTTTTTTTGGTACAATGGGCAATGTGAATTTTCAGGGTGTTTCAACAAGATAAAAAGTTAGCAGTGGATCACAGAAGACACAATTAAAGGGAGCAAAACTAGGTAATGAGCTTACAGGATTTCAATGAAACTGTATAAAAATAAGATTGAATAAGTACTTAGAAACTGATAAACAATTATCTACCAATTATTAGGGGAAATGAAATTCCTATTGGCATAAGAGGAATTGTTTTTGTGCTTAACAAGGTTACTACTCTATTAAGTGGCTTCTGGTTCAGCTTAGGACTAAAGTTTGATTAGTGTCAAACTTTCATTTGGTGACATAGAATCATAGAATTGTTTAGGTTGGGAAAGACCTTTAAGATCATCAAGTGCAACCATTAACCTAGCACTGCCAAGTCCACCACTAAACCATGTCCCTAAGCACCACATCTACCCATCTTTTGAATACCTCCAGGGATGGGGACTCAACCACTTCCCTGAGCAGCTTGCCCCAATACTTGACAACCCTTTCAGTGAAGAAGTTTTTCCTAATATCCAAACTAAACCTCCCCTGGTGCAACTTGAGGCCGTTTCCTCTCATCTATCACTTGTTACTTGGCAGAAGAGGCCGACCCCCACCTCTCTACCACCTCCTTTCAGGTAGTTGTAGAGAGCAATAAGGTCTCCCCTGAGCCTCCTTTTCTCCAGGCTAAACAACCCCAGTTCCCTCAGCTGCTCTGCATAAGACATGAATACATTAGACCCTCAACTTTAGTATTTTGGAGCAAAACAATATGATGCTAACCTGTATAGTATGTACACGTGATGTATTTATGATACAGAAAAAAATTTCATATGTCCCTTTTCAAAAAGGATGAACCAAAATAAAAGAAATCAGCTCCAAAATCTGATTGTTAGGAATTTCTGATCCAGTTCTATATTTTGACTGCTTCATTTTGTGCAGCGCTAGTCACATATTTTGGAAAAGAGTTGGCCTGGGTAATGAAAGCAAAATGACTACATCAGCAAGGTATTCCACTGGGGCTAATATTCCCTGTTTTTCTGCAATGTACCATGTAGACCTGCTTTCACATTTGTTCTGTGTCTATTACTCTTATCAGAACAAATATAGATGTTGACTGATTTGAATTTATGAAGTGTAATACTATTTATTCTTCCTAATGTTAAAATAGATATTTGCAACAAGTAAGAGATGACATTCATTCCCTCTGTGCTTTTATGAGAATAAAAGAAGTTTACGAGGTACTGGCAAGTCCATAATATATGGACATAAAAAGCTGTGCTATTGAACACAAAAGAATCCCCCAAGTCTCTACCACCTGTTCTAAAGCCTTGCAACCAAAAACTGAAAAAGTCTAGGCAGTCCAACAGAGCTTAATTGATCCCATTGTGCTTGCTTGGTGCTGTATCAGGCAACCATAGAAAAGAATAACTTTTCATAATATTTTAACACCTTCCAAACGTCAGTATGAAGAAGCTGCGTTTTCTTGTCAAGTATATAAAGTCTGGATCACAGATCCAGATCCTGGTAGTTGCTTATTAAGTTACATGTATATTCAGCCAGGCCTGCCAATTTATGAAGAATCACAACTTGATATGATGACCATATGTCCATAACATGATATAAATGAAAGACTGAGTCTGTATGAAAGCTTTACATTATTTTCATTGCTATTTTATCACCAATTAACATTTATTTTAATATACTTTTGAAAAGAAATGGTATTTGCACATCCCAGTTCTGTAAATAATATGATCATCATCTTCCTTTATCATCTAACAACTTCATTGTCAGACATGCAAGAACAGCACTGGCATAGTAACATTCCTTGCTTGAAAGGCAGGATATTTTCAGTTGTGACAAATGATTCAAAGCTGGAAACTGTTTTATTTTTTTGTAATTTTAAAACTAATGCAGTTACTGTTCATTCAAGGTCCCTGATATTCCAGAATATGAATGAAGTCTGACATTATGTATTTGAGAGATTTCTTCATTCCCTTATGTTTTCCAAAACCTTAATGCTTTCTCTGTACTACCAACGCTATCAGTTCTTGCCCTCTGGCAATAAGATCAAAATGAAAGTGGAATAAAAGGGAATAGAATAAAGAATGCAAAAGAAAGATGGACTGGAAAAAGAGCAGATGAAACGATTAAAGAAAGGGAAAATAAAAGAGATGACAGATGTAAAGCTGTTATGTAACAAGGTTATGAATATTTTCCTAGGACTCTTATGGAGGCAACCAAATGAGTTTATTTCAACCTACTTGAAATTCTGTGTACGTGCATTAGTTCAACGTAATGAGAGCAGTGAAAATGCTCATTATATGTCAATAAAGCTCACATTCACCGAGTTCTGTGCAGGAAGGTCACAAACTAGTTTCTCAAGGAAGAATGTACTAATCTACCACTGAAAAGCAACACGCTTCAAGGAGCCTCTCTCTAACCATCTGGCTGTCTTAGATTACAAATATTTAAGAGATGAAGGGGCTTCTATGGAGGATGAGACAGCATGGAAAAGATATTAGAAGTAGTTTGCTGCAGTGACTGTGTCACTGATGATCACTGCTGCTTCCGCAGAGGGAGCAAAAAGGGAGGGTTCAGACACAACTCAGCCCCAGGGCTGTGAATCATGCACCCATGGAGATGCAGATGTAGCGCGTGTAAGGCGCAGGGCCCAGACTGAGTGTCAGAGATTCACACTGCCTGCTTTGAGAGACAGGTGTTTCTCAAAGCCTGAGACTGGGAAAGAGCTGTCTAAAAGAGCTAAAAGGATACCAGAAATAAAAGCAGTGCAGTAACTATTCCTGTTGGTACCCCTGTGTATTCAGAGCTCTCCTGTTTTATGAGACTTTCTTTGGATGATGTAGTGAATGGATTTTGCTCAGTATTGTGCTAGTGAGCTTACACAATTGTATTAGTCTGAAAGGACAGGTGAAGGCATAGTTCCACAGGAGGGGACAGCCTCTCCTTTAACAGATGGCTGATCCAGCACACCATAGAAAAACAGGGACCTCTTCTGAGAGCCCCTCTTGGAGATGCAGAGTCTGAATGCAAAATCTGCGCTTTGAGAAACCTGTATTTAAGCCATTTGCAAACTCATTTCCTGCATGCTTTTTAAAGGATCAGTCCTAGACTAACCCTGTGCAGAGACATGAATTCATAGTTCCTGCCGTTTGAGGAATATCACCCAAGAAGTCTGGGAGAAAACCTTATCAGCTGTGCTTATATCCTTATTTTTCCATGTGCTGCTGTCTGTCAAGTTCAGCCTCGACCAACCAACTCTGTTCTGCTGCTGAGACTGCTCATAGATTGATTTCTTTCATTAGAGAGGTAGTTCAGGTAAGGCCAGGAGCAAACTTGATAAGGATGAGTAGAACTGTAGCAACAGTAGAGATAAAATGTCGTGACTCGGTTGTTTCATTTTCATGTAGAAAACAGATCTGAGCTTTAGGCACTCACTGTAGGCTTCATAATAGAAATGGGCATTGTAATGCTTTCTGCTGTTAGTTCTGGCTGATGTTTTGTAAACTTTTTTTCCTCACTGGTAGTTCCTTTGCTCAAGAATATTGTAGAATCCTACAAAATAAGAAACGCTTTGTTTCCCAGCCCTGTTTTGAAAACAAAACAAGAAGAGTTGTATTGGTAACAGTATTACACCAGCACTTGGATACAAAATGTAAAGACAAGATGACTTCCAAGTTTGCAAGAAACGTGTTAACCCTGATGGGTAGTAATCTTGTGTAGGAAAGGGGACCTCAGTCAAGCTTTTGAGGCTCATTTTAAACTTCCAAACAAGAACAAAGGAGTGCAGATTTTGAAAGTTCATTAACTGCACCTGTAAGCTCAGTATTTCGTTATGCAGAAAAAAATTAATTTGTCTTGACCTGCAAATGTATGTTTATTAAAAGTATGAGCTTTTAGACATACCTGCCCTAATGAGACCACAGGGACTTCCTGTCGCAAATGCAAGAAATTGTGCAGTGGACACTATATTAATTTTTTTTTTCTCTTTAAAGTGATGTATTATGAGTTCCCTAGGACAAAGGCTTTTTTGTTTTGTTTTCCTTTTGTGTTGCTATGTCTTCAGTAGTGTGCTGAGGAAAGACTCTGATTTAAACATCCTTACATAGTACATGCACTGCATGTGCTGTGAATTGTCAGCTCTTAATTGTTTTCTCACTTATTGGGACTCTTAAATCCTGCTTGACCTTTTTTTTTCTTGAGTAGAAAGAGAAAAAGTCTTTTGACAGTAAAAGTTAACTTGTACTATCAGAACCCATCAGCAACTTCACACATTTCAGTGACTGCAAGAACTTGTCATTCTCTTATCCCTCTCTCCACCACCACTGCTTTCTCTCTGCTCTAAGGCTACAATTCCCTCTGCATCTGCAGCCATTTGTAGTGTTTTGTGGGAAGTAAATCCAGACACAAATCCAACAGTTTCATTGGCAGAGCCCCAGTAAGCCTGAACTACGTTCTGCAACAGCTGTGTACCTATTACTGATTTCTACTCAAAATGCTGGGTCCTGAGCTGCATCTTCATGGCCTTAAAACAGTATTATACACACTGCCTGTCATTATCTTCTTATTAAAAAAATGCACAATAACAACTACAGAGAGGTATTGTAATTCTTTAGACCTGAAGTCCAACTCCTCAGAGATAATGTACTATTTGAGGGAAAACGGAAGAAGGGACAGTTATGTCCAACTCTTTCCTCTATCACCTTGGAAACAGGGAACTGATAATTACGGTTAACCAAAGATGTTGCCTCTTCCTCTGTAATGATGACCTGTTAGCTGTCATTCATGTCTGTATTGCACTGTGAAGGGATTACTGTAATTTCCTCTGCCAGGGACAACGGTTAAGGGCACTTAGACTCTAATGTACATTACTGATTTTTAGGAAGGTAGAAAAAAGGTTGTTTATCATTTTTTTTAATTTTCTGTGTTTCTAATGTCACAGTGTTGCACAGATTTTTGGCAATTATATCCCCATAGATAACATGGCTAAATAATTACAGAAATAGTGACATGAACACTGATTTATGAATCCCCAGCATGTCTCAACACCCTATGAAGTGTATAACTTCTGATAGAGCAGGGACAGTCTCTCGGGACATTTTGAAACATTATAGCCATCTCACAATCCAGCTATTTTGTTCTGATGGTTACTAGTCCTCTTCAGGAATGTGCCGTGCTCCCCAGTGTCACGTTTTACCAATGGTAGCACAAAATGTGCTACTGCTTCTCTGAGCTGATATAGTTCAAAAATATGTGATGTTACTTTTCTGTTTATTTGTTTTCCACATAGCTTGGTAAATACACAGTCTATTTACTCACTGCTGCTTCCTTTTCCACTCAAGGTTACTTTGGATGAAAGTTATCCAAGCAGTTTTGAGATGTTGCTCTTCGCAACTTGAATTGTTTTTTCATTAGATAACATGGGAACTTGAACTGGTGTGGCAAATTAGTTTATTCTTTTCTTTCTTAAACACTTTTCTCTACAGAAATAGCCCATTTCCTTTGTCCATATGGCTTCAAAGAAAAACCGTCTAGGGTTTTATCAAGATAGTTGTAGCTCTTGGGAGAGATGTCTAGCCCACAGTTTTCTGTACGTCTTTTAAGAGATATGCTTTTCAAGACTTTTCCTTGATAACTCAGAAAGCAGTTCTTTCTTTTTTTTATTAATCTGGTTTTCCAGTTCAGCAAATCAATGTGCAGAACACCCTAACCTCTCACCAGTTTTGATATATCAGGTATTAATATCTGTGTTCAGCTCCTGTGTCCCTTACAGTCACATCAGTGAGTGGAGTTTGGGTACTTGATGGCCAGCACCGTGCAATTAAAAATGTGTCCTAGGAAGGTAGTTTGATTTGTTATCTGATTTTACTGAGAACAGCAAAACCTGGCTCTGTCACCTTAATACATTAATCTGTTACTCAGCAGCTAATAAGAAGCTGAACCTTACTTCCAGAACTGCTGAACTCTTGCAATTGTAGCTGAGGTAATTTACATCTAAGGCACTTAGTGTCTGTGAAGAAATTAGTATTCAGTTTTTTAACATTGCTTTGAGGAGGTGTTTAAAAGTTAGATTAGTTAGATTGGAGCTGAACAGTCACACCAATATCTCGGTGCAAGCACTAGAACTTCTTGCAGAAGCGCTCCTGGGGGTGAGGTAGTCATTATGGCTGACCCTTTCAAAGCGGTATCTGGTTATTAGAAGAGAAATGAGATAACCTGAAGTTACTTGGTGTGAATAGTGTAAGTGGGCAGCAAAGATGCTTAAGCAGCACAGAGCACAGCAGGTATAAAATATGAGGCAGCTTTTATTGTAATTTAAACATATTTTACTTAGGTCCTAGTATAGCATTTAGACTGCTCTTGAGAAGATACATTGGTCTCAGGAGAACTACAAAAAATATTTGGGTCACAGAAGAAATATGCTGAAATTCTAGGTAAGAGAAGAACATACCATTCTCCTCTGGACTACATCTAGAGGTAAAAATACTTCGTTATATGGTTATCTTACTGGTATTCTGTCCCCACTGTAGTTTGTGGTAAAAGTTTTGTTGGCTCCTGACAGAATCAGGATCCCAGCTCTGCATTAGGTGGTAAAAATGAGTTCAAATACAGAGACATTGACCTGTTAACACAGCATAAACCAGGAAGAGCTCACTTTAGTGTTTTAGCCAAGGAACGCAGTGGACTAGAGCTACAGCTGGTTTTAGTGGTTTTGTGCTTCAGGTAACGTGCTGACAGGTGCTATGAAGAGAGTCAGTACAATTGGATCCCTCATGTAATCTCCCCACTTGTAAGCAGAGCTGCCTATGGGCACGTCATAGCCTGAGTGGGCAGCTGAGTGCCAGTTCTTTTAGCTGTTCCCTCTCTAAGCTTATTTCTACTTTCATATTATACAGCTCATTCTTTCTATTGTTTCATTACTCATGCTGTCATTAAGCTTTTTTTGCTAAGTAATTATATCTTTAAGGGACTCTGCCTTTGTACTTTTTTCTTCTTCTCATACCTGCACATGCTCTCAGCCTTGTGGTTTTTTTTTCCCCCTCTCACCCTATGTTTTCCTCACAGATATTCTGTGAAGTGTCCCATTTTTCTCCCTTCATCAATGTTTTCCTCTCTCTCTCTCCCCCATCTCTCTCTCTCTCCCCCATCTCTCTCTCTCTCCCCCATCTCTCTCTTTCTCCCCCATCTCTCTCTTTCTCCCCCATCTCTCTCTTTCTCCCCCATCTCTCTCTTTCTCCCCCATCTCTCTCTTTCTCCCCCATCTCTCTCTTTCTCCCCCATCTCTCTCTTCCTCCCCCTGTAATATAAAAGAAATTTTCATTTTCAATCACTTTTTTAATCTTTGTTGTTCATCTCATTTCTGTCAGTCCTTCCCTTTGTTTGGCTTTTCTCTCTTTGGTCCTTGTGACCTCTTTCTCTCCTCCCCCTGTGTGCAGAGATGTACATTTATTTAAAATTCAGATACAAATACATTTACTTTTGTCATGTTCATCTGCAGCTGTCTCACTTGCCTCCTTCACATGAAAACATGACATACAAAAGCATTAGTTGTGTTCGTTATACCCTTGATAACACTGAAGCAGATTTTTCTCCGGTAAAGTAAATTTTTTCACTAGCAAGGGTAAGATCTTTTTCCTTTCCACAAAATGCGTATACCTAGCTGAATTTCCAGCACTATGTCTGTACTTCATCATAGCAGTAGTCATGAAGACAGTTCATCCATCACCACTTTTCTTTATGTTCAGGATCACTCTTGGGGCTGTTTTAGGAGATGCATGACAGGTGTGTTTTCTTGACTGAAAAAAAGATGATCATAAGATGAGTTAACTAACACTAAGTATTGCCTTGAATTATTAATTAAATGAAGTTAATAGAATCTTGCAATGATCTTACTATGTGATATCAGTATGATTACATAAAAGCCTTGGTTTCCAGTTTTCTAAAATAAAAAAACCAAAACAGATTCTTCTTCAGTGGAATGAATATTCTTCCCATCTGTGCTCTAGGCAGCCATATGATCTGCCTGTGGGATTTAGCACATTAGCACAGAAAAATGAAAGTCATGCAGGGACCAAAACCTAAGCCATGCTTTCAGAAAAATGCTATAAGCGATGGTATGTTCGGAAAATTTCAGAGAAATGTTAAAAAAAACCTAGAAATAACTATAGATGTAGCAGGCATACTCTCTAACAAACTGTGGTCATCTTACTGTATTAAGTAACCCAGGAGAGTTACTATAACCTAAGTACTTGTCAGAAGATCAAACATTTGTTTCACTGCTGAAAACTAAAATTGATGCTTCCCATTTTCCTCTTTACCTCTTTGTGAAGTGATGACTATAATATGACCATGGCAAATATGGTAGTTTGGCAAATGTAGAGAATGCTGTGATGCACTTAAGGATGAACAAAAAGGGTTTCAACACAACACTTCCTTTTCAGATGCTCTGTCTTCTGCTTACAAATAAATATCCCAGCTTGGTTGGTTTTGGGAGTGTCCCACTTCTCCTTTCTCTTACTCTGCTTATTGCTTCCTTCTGAATTCCATCTAGAGGTCACTGACTTTCTAGCTCAAGGCAACTCTTTACCATCTTCTGCAGTGTCTTCAAAACACTTGTCTACTTTGTCCTGTACTAAGTTATGCTAATGGTACATTTAGAGTAAAGAGAAGGGCTGTAAAATCATACCAGATGCAAATGATGCAAGACAATGAAAACAAGGTGTAATGACTAATTTGAAGTATGTTGCATAGAAAGAGTGAACATTCTTTAATAAATATGTTTTCCAGTGATTCATAGCTTATACCCTTCCTTACTCCCTAGAGAAGTGATGTATTGAGCCTTGCTTTAAAGGTAAAATAGGAACTGAAGGCATTGAACTGCTTTTGTCCATATTAATATTTCTAAATGCTGATGTACTGAATCAAGCAGCTGGTGTCTAGAGAGCCATGCTGTATTACACTACATTTTGGGCCTTTTATCTTGCATAGAAAGAACAATTTTTTTTTTTAAATAATAAAATAATAATTGTGCAACTGTTGCAATTTGTAGAATGAATAAACTTTCATGCATTTAGAAATATTAGAAATTGTGTGCTTGTCTTACACAACTATGTTAATGTTATGAACTTTACAGAGAATGGCAAAGATCAGTGGTATAGTTGTTAATGTATTTAAAGGTGAAAAGGTAAAATTATTTATTCACTGGAAGGAATAACAAAGCTGATACTCCAGGAATATCAAATATGTTGTTTTTAATAAAGGATCTGTTTAAAAAATAACAGCAACCTAAATATCAAGTTACAAAGCATGGATCTATACTAATGTGTCTTCAAGTTCTTTAATTTTCATAGATATATTTAGACAGTAGTCATGCCTTTTGGTGGGTTGGGGTTGTTTTCTCTTATATGAAGACATCTGTCCTGTCTTATTAATATAAACTCCACTGCTCTGAAAAAGAAACTCAGTCAATACTATGGACAGATTCCATTGTGAGTCATTTGAAATAGGGAAAGGTCCTAAGTCCCAAAAGAGACAAAGTTGTGACTGTTCCTAATGCCATTTTCATATTTCAAAGCAGATGATGACAGTGTTTTAGTGTTGTAGCTGAAATAAGTTAGTCGTGTTCTGTACACCGTTGTCATTACAAGCTTTGCTGGATGAATAGATTCACCTGGTACCAGTCACTGTGTTCATTATCAGCTCCAACACCGGGATGACACATCAAAATTTCAACACAGGGTTCCTGTTGTGAAGTATAGTGGTATTTTTTTATTATACTTTGAAATTTATTTTTAGACATTTTTTGGTTTGATTGGCCATTCTTGTCTGTTACCTGCAGTCTAGAGAGCCTGAGACAGAAGAGAAGAACCAAAATAGCCATGGCAGCAAATAAAATTACAGCCTACTGAAAAGGTCAAAGCAGCTCAGCTCACAATGATAATCTACAAAATACACGAGGCATTCAATTTCAAATACATCATTTTTCTGACAGAAATTGCAAAGAGCACAGCAAATGACAAGAAATGAATCCATAACTGTTGGAATGAAATTGGGAAAAAGTTCAGACTTAACATGTTCCAGATAAAAAACAACCATTTGTGTATTATTCTCAATAGTTGCACTTGAATTACAGGGAGAGTTGGTTCCCCACAGTAGACCTGTATATTGGTCTTCTCTTCAGTGTTAACAGCCTTTCTCCTATTTTGTAGTGAAATACTCGGGTAATCACAGAATGTGTGTGCAGCAAGGGTATTTTAAAAACAGAAGTTGTTCCAGAAACATAGATGGCGTTTGCAGTGGAACTTGCTTAATCGGGGGGTGGGTGGGCGTGGGTGTTTGAATGGTAAACCGTTTATTGTTACAAAAAGAGAAGAAACTGAGCTCTAATGCCAGGGCTGAGGGACTGAAGCAGATCTCATAGACCACTTTGTAATGCTGACTGATGCTGTCATTTCAGTGGGCTACCTGTCCCATGTAGTATTTGGTATTCATTTTATTTTCCTTTGCAGCTCATATTTCCATGACTGGTGAAAATATATGAGGTGTAAATGTCATTTCCTTTTGGGGATACTTAGCCGCCATCAGGTCAGGGAAATACTATGAGCCAAATTGTTATAGGGAGAGAGGCAAGAAGCAATGCTGAATGGTTCTGCCACGAGCCATTTTGCTTTTATAGTATGTAACATTTCCTCAGACAGTGAACTGAAAGATGTCAGCCAGTAGGGATTACTAAGTTTTAAAATATGTAGTGAGAACTATGTGCAAGAACTCTCCTTTCAGTGTTGTCTAATGCGGAAGGACAGAGTGCTTCAAGGAGTAATAACTGGCAATCCCTTGTGCTCCTGGTGCTTAAAATGAAATGGTGCCTTTGAAGCAAAGCATACCAAAGCATACCTTTGCATTTAATTCACCTCATTAGTCTTGACTGCAGTTGTCAAAATTTTATTGTCAATGGGGATATGATTTTCAGTTTACTCACTAGTGATGAAAAGAAGGCAATGATAGGTGATGTTTTGTCATCCTTGTTGTCTTTTGCTAATTCCTTATTTGGTAAGCAATTCCTTCCCTGGGGCTACATCAGCAGGAAGGGCCTGTGCAAAGGTAGTAAATGTGCCCTAATATTGCTTATCCTTAGTGCATGATGGTGCTATACTGGACATGTTCAGCACCCAAAGAACTGATTTTTAGAAGCAGGCATCTGGAGATTGATAGGACATGGTGGCTGTTAGGCCAGACTACCTTCCTCAGGGAAACGTTGCCAGGTTATTTCTTTTCCTAATAAAAACTTCCTGTCTATCTGTTCTGTAATAAAACTTCAAGATTGCTAGGAAGACAAACCCTTTCTGCTAAGGCATTTCTAGATTAATTCCTGTCTTTACACCAGATGCATGCATTTCTTAACTTGTGGAATAGCTTTTATATCTGAATGATTTACACCTGAGTCTGTTCTGTGGCTCACTATTTGAGTTTGGCTTCCAAACAATATGTCTTGGAATTACAGTTAAATGGCGTAACTTCCAAAGATGCATTCTGGATAGCAATCTACATCGGTTTTGTTTTGCTTTTCAGTGTTAAAAGTGGTTTGCATAGATGTAATTTTAGATGTAGGTTACTTCATCAAACTTGCATTGCATTTGCTTCTGTGGAAAGTCTCCTTGTCCATTCTTCAATTACTCAACCATGGTGGATGAACTGACGCTATATTTTTGTATTAAACTGAACACAAAAGGATCACAACCCAGATAGATTAAGTTGTTCAACACATGTCTCCTGTTGCACTCAGTCTAAGGGTTTGACTTACTATTATTAAAAGTAATGACAATATGTATATAACACTGTATCATCCTCACTGTTTACTTTGAAAAATATATTATACATGACAGTCTTTACAGTTGGGGCATCACAATTTAAAAAGGTAATTCAGATGCTTATTTTACTTAAAAATAACTCCAGTTTATCACTTTAAAAAGAATAAAAGTTCTCCAATCAATAGTTGGAGGTTAAGTGTGCTAATTAACGTTTAAAGTAACTTTTCCTAACTAAGATCAGGACATATGTAATGCTGTTGCAGGCTTTTCTAAAGGAGAGGAAAATGATAAGGAGCTGTGGTCTCAGGGTCCTTGAAAACAGGGGAAATCTCATGGCTGGATGTCCTAGAAAAGGAATATGCAGAAAAGTCAAGGGACTTTTCCATTACTGCCCCTAAAGAAAAGAATCTTGCAAGACAGACATTTAGCACTGGTTCTGGAGAAAGAAGATATTGATCCCTGAGATATTTCCATTATTTCTTCATTGTCATGAAAAATTGATAGGTCTGCATGGCCACTATCTGCTTCAACTTGCTATGGGTATAAATACCACCCTTGAAACAGTAGAATTTACCACAGCAGAAAGTGTGGTGAATGACCTCAAGAGTTCATCTTAGTCTACCTCTCTGCCTGCAGGCAGGATAACCTGTACCTCATATATCCTCCCAACTGATGTTTGTCTAACTTAGCAATGGAGATGTGGCAGTCAAGTTTAGTGCTGAAGCTGGAAGGTTTTTCTGGTGGCTGACCTAAAGGCACTTTCCTCCATAAACTCATTACATGTTGTTCCTTCCCCTGTGGATAGGGGAGAACTATTTCTTACCCATATTTCTGCCGTAGCTTTCAAATAGATGAAAACTATTACCTCCCCTGTCAACATTCTTTTCTCAAGCCTGAAAAACCTCAAGTTTTTAATGTGGATAAAAGAAATTTTGCTAGGTTTATTAAAAAATACTTTAAAAAGTGAAGTAGTAATACAGAGGAAACAAACTACTGAAAGCAGGCAGATCTGGAAGGAGGAAGTAATTTATAGGACAAAATGAAACTTGTATTGCCAAATGCTACAATAGCCATTTAAGTAAACAGCCTTTTCGGTGAAAATGCATGCATCATTTTTCCTTTATGCAGTTTGAATAGTTTTAAGGAAAAGGATCAAGGACTGAATTTGGATGAATAAAGATTGAGTGGGAAACAATTTTCTGGTGCTATGAAACTGCTTGAAATGGGAAAAAAAATCCTGAATTGACAAGACTTTTTCTTTTGTTTTATTTTTGCAACAAACACTGAGACACGTTTATAAGACAGTTTTCAAGAAAGCAGAATAATCTGGTGATTGCAACACTCCTGAGGACTGTGGGGCTCTGTCTGTAATAGCACATCAAATAGGGCCAGGGCATAGGCTTAACTGTTGGTGAGCAATTTTCCTTACTGTCACTCTCCATACTCCCACAGTGAACTAAAATTTTCCTTCACGTGCCCCAGTCATTGCAGGGAGGTTAACATGGAGGATGGACTGTTCCCAGCAGGCAGTTCAGATGTACTTTTCTAGAGTGTAAGAGAGTTCAGCCATGTGGATGCAAGCTGGCTGGCCTCAGAGCCGGAGGACTGTATCTAGCAATATAGATGTATGAGAATGGGGATTGGACTGGTGGTTAGAAAACGTTGGACTGTTCTCACTAACCAGTGACTTCTGTCACTGCTGGACTATAGGTTATTGTGAATGGCCTCTCTGTGAGTTGCCTTCCACTTATGCTCTTATATTTTTAGTGACTGTTCATCAAAGACCTTTTCCAAGTTCAGTCAAATTTGCTATGTTCCTGGGAAACAGTTTAGTTTGGATTAATCAGTACCTTCTGAAGAACATTTAGTCAGAAGATCTGCAGACTAGTAAGAAGAGCAAAGTCTGGCTTCACTGAGATCCCTCTGGCTGTTGTAGGTTTCTAAAGGCAGGTCATTAACTGTTTCTGTGATGGATTCAGAAAGCATGTCAGGCAGATAAAATAAATTAGTTAATCTTGTCTGATATGTTCTTCCCTAACAAGGTGATGTTTCTTTTTGTTCAGTGGTGAACAGCAATATTCTGTGGTGAATGCAAGCTAATTTTAGAGCTCAGCAGGTGGTCAAAACCAATTACAGTTATTTTCTACATTGATTTATTTGCCCCATCTTACTTTTTGGGTAAAATTCAATCTCCCCAAGCCCTTTTTAAAGCAAATTACACTGTTGCCTGCATTGTTATTTCTGACCTCTACTGCTTCCACTGTACTCTTCCCTTGTCTTACCCTCACAGGCTCATCTGTATTTGTTTCTCTGGGCTACCGCTTAAGTTCAGAGTGGCAGAGCATTTCTTGTATTTCAAGCATCTTTGCTTTCTTCCTCAAAACCCACTTGTCTTGCTGGTGCTGACATAGTCACATCACCTCTTCTCTTCTCTTGCACTGTCACGTCCCTATTGGGAAATACTAGAACTAATTTTCTGTGCATTTATTAATTTATAGAAGAATTCACATGATAATGACTTCTTTTAACATGCAACCTTTTAATTTCCGTTTATATATAAAAACGTGTGTGTGTTATTAATGCCTGTCCATGCCCATTTTTCACAATAATTTTTGAGCCTTATTATTAAATAAAAGTATTTGTTCAATTCCATGACGGTAATTTAATTTTATAAAGATGAGGTTTTGTCATTTGGTACAGCATTGCATAATGGGCCATATGTGGCGTACTGTTAAGAAAAGAAGAGGCACTCTGACTCAAACTTGTGAGAGGTAGATATATTTCTACTTGAGGCTTCTTTGTCAAGATGGGAAAGAGAGTAATGTACAACACAATTCTCCAGTATGCCAGGCAGGGCACTAAAGATAGAGCTCCTGTTTCTGTCTGTCTAGTACTCAGCTTTCCATCCTTCATTCGTCCTATCTAACAACAGGGGAGACTAAAAGTCTTGGCTTGTTTAGACTAGCAAATGTAAGTGAAAGAGAAGGTTACTGCACTCTATAAATATGTCAGAAAAATCAACACTAAGCAAGAACTGTTTAAGCTAAAGAATAAATACATTTAAACATTCTGAGAGTATATTGAGGCTGGAAATCAGAACATGCTTTATAATCATCAGACAAATGAGGTTCTGGAACAGCCTTTTAGTTGGGAGGAGAAAGCCTAACTAGGTTTTAGGAAGAGCTTGATCAGTTTACAAAAGAGATTATGTGATGCAATTATTTGTGATGGTAGAAAGACCTTATAGTCAAGGCAGTCTCTTCCAAATCTTCTGTTCCAGTAGAAGTATCTTGTTCAAAAATCTCCTTAACCAGTGTATTGCTTGGAAAGATGGAGTGCTTTCTGTCATCTGTTTTATCCTGGTATCTAAAATCTAAACCTAAAGATTTAACAATGAATAATTTTGTTGTTATTTCTCACTTCGTCAAAACTTTCACTTACATCAAAGGGAATTGTGCTGAGTGAGAGCATCTGAATGTGTTTCCACATAATAAGTTCGTGCCCCACTGTGACTGAATTTTCACTGTACATGAAAATAAATTAGAAACTGGGTTTGGGTAGATGAAAAGAATGTCAGATGCAGGTGCTTTATTAATGTAAGCGGCAGTCACATTCTTAAAGTGTGTTGTGCTGGGAAGTTTACTCCAATAAAATGGATTTACTGTTTTATTGGGAGGCCAAAATTTTCAATAGCCACTCAGAATTAAAGTGAGAGAACATGTTCCTATCTTTTGTGATGGGAATATATAAGGCTTAGAAAAGCTGTTGGACTTTAGGTTGTGATGTTGTGTCGGGAATGAAGGGAGCAGAGAAAGGAAGAAAGACAGGCAACATACTGGGTTTCTAAGAAAAGGACGAAGTGGAAGCAATTACAGGTTTCTTCTCTTTTTGCTTAGTTTATTTATGCCCATGCATCCTAACAGACTCACTGACTTCACTGGAATTGTTTAGGGATTGCTGTGTGCATATGTACATAGCTGAACTGGATCTTCAAGCTGTTCTTGTATCCAAAAGAGGTTTTGGTTGCCAGTGGTGTTTAATCCCAACTTTGTAATAACTATATCTGAGTAGTTGTCTTTCTCTCCTTTTTCAACTTCATTGTTTAAGGCTGGCTGAAATGAACATAAAGTTACATGTAATTAAGGTGTGATAATTCAAGTACTACAGCCAATTACTAGAGCATAATGCTCATTTGACTTGAAGGTGGTTTTTATTGGCTGAAAGATAGAATAGAATATTTCAGTTGGAAGAGACCTACAATGATCACCTAGTCCAACTGCCTGACCAATTTAGGGCTGACCAAAAGTTAAAGCATGTTACTAAGGGCCAAATGCCCAAATACCTCTTAAACACTGACAGACTTGGGGCATTGACCATCTCTCTAGGAAGCCTATTACAGTGTTTGACTACCCTCTCGGTAAAGAAATGCTTTCTAATGTCCAGTCTAAACCTCCTCCTGACGCAGCTTTGAACCATTCCCATGCATCCTATCACTGGGTACCAGGGAGAAGAGATCAGCACCTCCGTCTCCACCTCCTCAGGAAGCTGCAGAGAGCAATGAGGTCGTCCCTCAGCCTCCTTTTCTCTAAATCCATCAGATGTTTCATCAGTTTTCCGGATAAATGAAGTTATCCCTTTTAAAAAGAACTCTGCCAAATGCTCAAAAATCCCTCTGTGTGTGCTTGATATATTATTTTTAATATAAAAGAGAAAGCACAAAAATGGTGTCTTGCAAAGTTGCATTCCACATGCAGCTCCTCAAATGGTAACTCTCCATCTAGATCTCTAAAAGACAAGTACATTGTGACACAAATCAACGGATGCTCTTATTTCCACATGTGATATAGGCTAATGTTGTGTTACGTGGTGTAGGTTATAAAGAAAGAGTTTATTTTAAGAATGATTTAGAATACATAAAGGAAGAATTTAGTTGACAAGTTAGAGCAGATTGGTTATTACATTGGAGGCAAATTGTGAAGCCATTACTTTAATTTTCATTACCTTTTCATTTTTTCTAAGGCGAACTGACTGAACTCAGTGGGAAGAACCACTAAACTTAGATTTTGTCAAAAAGAATGAATTTTCCTGACTGTGATCTTAGTTTTCAGTGCAGGAAATCTGAAAGAGCTGTCATGGAAATCAGCAAGTTTAGCAATGATGTGCTTGGGAGCCGGGTCAGCTGTGGCCATGATATCTTTCAAAAACGTAGCGCATTATACAAATACACAAAGGTTACAAAGCAAGGAGCAAGACAGAAATTTATTCCATACTCAAGTTCTCAACCAGAAATACATTGTATATTTTAGTTTTAAATATTGCATTTTTAAATTCACTTTGCATATATAGATTCTTTTGGATGTTTTTGTATGGCAGTGTTGGTAGCAACCCACGATGTTAATGAGAAAACCTTTAGCAATAAGCATTCTCTTAAATGTATGAAGATAATTTGTATTTTAGAGGCTATTATTATCAAGGCATTATTACCTTTATTCTAATATGATATTACTTTTTTTTTTTGTTAGGAAAAGGAAAATTTAAATAACTGCTGTCCCATGCATTGTGCTTTAAATTTCTCGTTTGAACCAAGCCTTGAAATCAAAGAGAATCTTTCTGGTTTTATATCAGTACCAGAATGCTAGAGGGTCATTTGAAAGTAAGTCCACTCTGAAGGCTGGACAACTTTCCACAGATAATTTGGATAGAAATGATATTAAAACTCAAAACAGTCCTGAGAAAATGTTCAGATCCAAATATCCTTCAAACTCTTTTCTCTGGGATTGGATTTTAAATGCCATGACATGAAGGGAGCAGACACAAGCATTGCAATTTGAGCCTATCTATAGGATAAAAGTAAAGCTGCTCTGCTTTTGCAAAGATTTAGGTTACGTTGGCAGCTTCTTCTAAGCATTCATTTTTATGCACAATGGAATTTCTTCTAGAGTAACCTAGATCTACATTTTAAAATTTGTCCCAGTATGTCACTATGAGGTAGCATATGATGAACTTTTTAAATACTTCATACTGTAATAAATGTAATGCTAAGCAGAGATCATTTATACATTATGTATGGTAATGCCTCAGGAATATCATTCTGGAAGAAAGTCAGAAAGGAGTGCAGTAGAATACTAAAAAATCTTTTCAGATTAAATTCAACTTTATCACTTGTGGGAAACACCTCCTACTTAGGTGAGCAGTCTCATCACATCATTAAATTTCTATATCTGCCATTCTTTAAGAAAAGTGCTTATGTGATTGGATTAAGCCATCTCCTCCTGTTCTATATTTATGTGTTTAACCTTTGCTCATATTTTTTGTGAAAAAACTACAGATGAGTGTGTGTGTGGGCAGTTGATTCTGTAAGATCTGAGACTATTTTCTTCTCCTTCTGTCTGTAGCCCTACTAGCAGGACATCATAGGGAGCTGTCATACACTTCACTTGAATTCAGAAGTAACTTTCTGCAAACTTGTTAAAGTTTCACTCTTCTCCTTTAGTTTACTCTTACCTTCAGAACTTGTCAATTCAGATATTTCTGAAAGGAAAAATAGTCACAAAGGTTAATTGTTTGAATATTGTTAAGATTGCTACTTATCAATCTTACCATCTGGTAAGCTGTCATATCTGCTACGGAATGCAAGCACATAAAAGCAAGGAAAGGGAAGAACATCATCCTATATAAACCAATGTTATGGGAATCCCTGTCTCCCTATCCTCAGATGCTGTCTCAAATGGTCAGGCTTTGCTTCCATCTGTAGTGGCAAAATAATTAAATTACATCAAGGTAAACTAGGGAAGGGAGATGGTCAAGAACCTGTACAAATCCATGCCAGCAAAAGTGAATAAAATAGTTATTCTGTTAATCAAGTAATATACTTGTGGATTTTTATTTAAAGGTGATCAGTACATGTTATTGATCCATATACTGCCACATCTATCTTTTTAGTAACTAATTTTTGTCTACATTTTAAGACTACTTAAAGAAGTAGCATTAGTGTCAATTATAAAGTAACAGTGAGATGGAATGCCCATTTATTGATATTTACTTACCACTAAAACTTTGTTTTGTTATTAACACATTTGGTATTCTTAACTCTGCCTTACTTCAAGTTCAGATGTGTGGGTTCATTGTTGAAATAGCATAATGGATAGGAATGGCAATCAACCATTATTGATTTTCTCCTGTTTACTAAAAGGGAAAACAGACTTATTGAAATGATTTCATTAGAGAAAGACTCGGTGCAAGTCATTCTGTTCTCTTCACTCAGTACTGCCAGCTCTCCATTACAGAGAGGCCCATTTTCCTCGTAACTCTGCCAAGTCAGCATCTCTTCTGCTTAGGGAAGAATATAGTCCAAGCAGTTAATAAGCTGAGGGAGCTTACATCGCAGTGTTCAAGGAGGAGGGGGAGCTGAGAGAGTTCAACTTCACCAAATAAAAAAAAGGAAGGTGAAATTCCCTATATGTTTTGCAGTCAAGGGAGAAGTTGTGCTTTTCCACATTCCTCCTTACATTACTAACTCTGGATCAGTTTTTATTTTTTTTTGATATTTCTGCTATACAGGTTTGGGGCCCTGTTTATGAAGTCGTGTCAATCCAGGGCTGATGTATAAAGAATAGTTAATTTGTATCTCTCATTTGTTTTGCCCCTCTTATTTATCTGAGTTTGAGAAGCCCACTGTGGAGGAACAGATTATTTTTATATTATTTGTAATTTCTAAGAGTTCTAAAAAGATATTTCAGCAGTGCTAGTTCAGGTGAGGCAAATGTGACAAGCCTGCCATTACTTTAGGTGAAATTTATGCAGTCAATGCATTACTATATGCAGTGGATGTTCTAAGCTATAAAGGTATTGCATTACCTAGGGAGGGTTACAAAATATCATTTCATAACCGAGGTACACACTGTCCCAAGGTGATATATATTTTTCTCTCCGAGGCAATATTAAGCTTCATCTTTTAGCCATGGAATGATCGCAGTGATGACCCTTCGCTTAACCCCCTTGACATGGGCAAATAAGTGCAAGCAGTTCAAGGATGAAGAGGCAACAGCAGCATCTTTTGGAGCAAATGCAGCATCAATAGGTCTCTCTGGGGATACTATAATGGCAGGGTACTCCAAACTCCATAAGGGCCATTGTGGTTATGATACCTATAATGCACATTTTAATAGCCCCTTAATTACATGTTTACTCAATTCAGTGAGTATTTAACTAACTATTAAGTAATTAAATATTTGACATCATAATGCTTTTGCAAATGGAGTAAATAGGTGATATGGGAGCTTTTGAAAGTGTATGTTAGAGGTTTTATATATAAATACATGTGTTTTGTATATATATATGTGAATATACACACACACACACACACACACGTATATATCAGGAAGCAAGCAGGAAGGAGACTTGAATGCAGAACGCTCTAGGAAATGTTTATGGTGCTGAGCTCTGACTTGCAACCCAGCAAATTAATTTCAATGCAAAAGTGTTGCTAGCAGCTTGCAGATGCTGTGAACTTGGGTGCTCAAGCCCCTGGAGAAGGCTGAGGGCCCCTGACCTGTGATTAGGTCTGAGAAGCTGGTGCCTCTTGTGGCTGATTCCCACTTCTGTTCTGCTCTTTGGACAGACAGATGCATCTGCCTCCTGAGGGTCAGTTGCCTCTCTGTTTTTTATCAATGCCACTTTGTAACAGCAGTAGATAACAATCTTATAAGTTGCTGGAAGGAATGTCTGAGACTAAGAAGTTCCCAAGTCATTTTCCTTTAAGTGATAAGTAGGACACAGCCCCTTTTTTCCTAATGTTTGGGTACAGAAGGAAATATTTACATTAAGAAACAGATATTGGTTTTTGAAGTGGAAAATTATTTCAATATGCTTTGAATAAAATATTTCACTGTGCCTTAGAAAAGTCTCAGCTTCATTTTTCCAGCTTGCTTTGCAGAAATATTCTCCTTAATATTCAGTGAAAAGTCAATTATTTCAGCAGGGAGTTCCATTTTCCTTGTTTTCCAAAGGTTGCATCATGCTCTTAAAATTACATGAATATTACTGTTGTGGCTAAATTACTGCATGGGAAGTTACACAGAAAAACCCCAAGCATTCATAAACCAGAGCACGACCAAATTTATGTGACTAATACCACAATTTTGTTTAGAATATTCTTCTAATATCTTTAATCCCATATGGCAAACTTTCTAATGTAGATGATATCACCTGGTGTAATGTTTTCAGAAGGTTGTGTTTGCACTCAGTTTAAGAAAAACTAATATTTTTTTAATAGAAGCTATTGTTTGTTTATCCTTCAGTCAGCTAAATTACCAGCATGGAAGATGAAGCAGTTGAAAAAGACTTTGGTATGCTTCAGTCTATTCATAAGCAATGGTTTATCTAAACTGGGAGAGCATAAAGTGATAAAAGGAAATTAACACAACAGGATGAAGAAATAGACACAGAAAATTTTAAATATAACTGTATTAGCAATGCGAGTCATACAGAACTAGATTTTTTTTTAACTTGCTAATGAAGCTCTGAAGCAGTAGTAAAACAGGAAGGCAGTCATGGCATTGCAGTGCTGAAACTGCCTTTTGAGAGTAATGTTCATTTAATCTTCCTTCCCAGGTAAGGGGTGTCAGGTATTACTAAAAGCACTTCTTGTTTCTAATAACTGTGACAAGTTACTGCCCAGTTTAATTTCTACAGTTTATTTCCCACTTGTAATTCACTACTGCTGCTCTATAGTCAAGGCCTAGTATGTTCTTAAGCACAGCTGATCTTGGTCTTTTGCCAAAAAGACCACACTATCGCCAGACAGTTGTTTTGACAGTTGTCTTTTACCAGTCCAGCACTGTGATTTCCTTGAATTTTCTATTTTCATATTAATTTTTAAATATTTCATCTGTCCTTAAAATCAAAATAGTCAATGTGTTGGAGGATAATGTTTATAGAGTAATAATTGTCAATGTATTTTCTGGAAAAATGTTTGTCAAGACCATAGCGTAAACAGGCTGCAAACTACTGTCCACTTCGGAGTCCCCTAGGCTTCAGCTGTTGTTTGGGCATTTTGCCTGTCCCTTCCTCACTCTGCTGCTTGATGTCTTTGACAGACTATTGTCCTATATCTTCCTCTTAATTTTACCTTTTTAAGCCCTGTGGCCTCAAGTGTATATTTAACTTTGGACCTATTCTATAGTGCTTTCTTGGACTGCATGCTAAATATTTCTGAATTTCCAATTACTGTTTAATTTTGTTAAAAAACAAACAAAAAAAAAAAACAGAGCAAGAGACTGTGCTGTCACTTTGTTTCTTCTCTCAATATTATTTAATATTTGTACTATGTAAGTGACACGGGTTGACTGATGTTTGAAATCAATGGATATAATCAATAGGTTAAGCTGTAGCAACTCATTAGCTGAACTGTGTTAACTGCCTGTGTATGTACTACTTCTCTGCTGTCTTTAGCAATTGTCATATTAGCGTGGTCAACAAATGAGTCCTACTAGGTGGTGTAAATTTGCTTACATTCTTACAGATTTTGGAGGTTCTGGGAAGAAAACTAAGCTTCTGTGTGTCCCATTTTTCCTCAAGTCCATCTCCCATGTACATGAGTACACAGTATATGCTTAAACAATTCCTTCATTTGGCAAAAACTTTTGTGCATCCAAGAATACAGGACTATTTTTGTGCTTTATCTCAGTTAATAGCTTTGTGGTGCATTTGTAGCCTATGTACTAACTTGGTGTTGTATTTCATTGTAAAAAGAACATTCATTACTGAAACGCCAAAGTTTTCACTGCAGTAGCTCCAATGAAAGGCATTTCAAGCTGTTCTAGAGAGAGAAAATGGGAAGTGAAGAAAGATGATAGGCCTCAGCATTATCTTTATTTCACTGACAAGGAATCCTTTAATATTCAGCTACTGTCATAAATGGGATGTGAAAGATGTTTCATGAATAAAAGATACATAAATATTCACTTGAATTTGGACGGCAAGTTTTTTTAAACATTACTGCATGTTTTGCATTTGATTTAACACTGACTCTGTTATACAATTATTATAATACAGCTCTGATATGACATTAAAAATAAAGTACAGTAGTAAATGTGGAACAAAAGAAAAACTGAAGTCTTTAATCATAGCTTAAAGTTCAGACAGTAGATGACATTTTTTTTTAAGTCACTCCATAATATGAGAAATAAAAGGTTTTCTTTGAAATTTCAAAAAAAATTCTGAACTGCAGTAAACAGGATGGGACATTTTGCCAAACAGTTAGTAATTCTGACATAATTAACCAAAATTTTACCACATTTTGAGATATATTTTCGCAGCACAGCACAGTGCACTGCAGTGTATTTTCATGGCACAATACAGTGCCATGGAGAGCTATACACTGGCTCCTGGCAGTACCTTGTTAGTACGGTGCTGCAGCTAAAGCTAAATCTGTCTGTATTTTTGCTGTTGATGTAATACAATTACTTCTGATTCCACAACTATGTAGGGAACCTCCATTCTGTGTTCAAGACAATATTGCAGGCATGCCTTGGGGCAGAGATTAACACTTTTTCCAAAGATTTCAGGGAATCTAATGATACAGCAAAGCTCCAGGTGGATTTTCAAAAGAGCTGAAGCTCTTTATGTAAGCAATAAGGTTTTTCCACCAGCACTCAGTTTTGACAATGGCTTAAGTGAAACAAAACCTCCTGCACCACGAAGCAGCAATAGCGTAGAGAGGGACTTGTGCACCATGCGAGCTTTCTGCAGGGACTGAGTTATAATTACAATGAAGGAAACGATCATGTGGGATAAATATGTGAGCTAGGTTATTTCCACAGTACCATATATATCTGGAAATATAAGGTTTCTTAAAGGGATCAGCTTTTAAGTCCCAGTGATACCAGTATACTAGATAATGCACTTTGAGATACTCTGAGTAAAATGGATGAAAAAATGTTGAAGCTCCATGTAGAAGCTGCTCTGGTGTATTTAGTGACTGAGGGGAGAGAGGCCCTGGATGCAAGGCCAGGTGAATTTCTGTGGTGACTCAAGGCAGACAGTGGTGATGATGGAACTGCCCAAGCAGAGAAATGTGCCTTTTAAGTGTGAGCCTGACAAAAATATGTAATATGCATTTATAATGACACTCAACAGGCAAAAAGATTAAAAAGCCAAATAAGCCAGCTTCTGGAAAAACATGGAAACAAATTCTTAGACAACAGGAAATTACATTATTAGATTTGTCTGCCAAACCTCATCACTTCCACCTGTGCATGAGAGTCATAGCAAAGATTTTTATTCTATATCTCTTTGCACTTCTGCTTGTTTTTAGTGGCCTACAGGTCAACAAAACATCCTCCATGCAAAGCTAAGGTAAAAGACACACAGTATCATATATTCTGTTGAGTATCTGCAGTACATTTCCCCCCTAAAATCTCTTCCTCTGAACCGTAAGATTTGAGTCTTTGCCACAGAGCTTCTGACAGAGTGTGTTATTGCCAAAGACAATTCCAAAAATAAAATTAGACATATGGTACTTGGTAATAATGAATGAGCATCCAAGATTTCAATTTGGTTTCAGTAAGTGCTCAGAAATCTGGGTGTTTATCCAAAATAGAATTAGGCAGATGAAAAATGGGCTGGAAATTTTCCCCAGATGAACTGTATCAGAGGTTTTTAATCTTTTCTGGGCTTGCTAGGAAGAGTCATCTTTTATTTTGGGGTCTTAAATAATTATCAGGTAGCCTGTGTTTTGTTCTATTGAACTTTGAGCAAGTTACTACTCTGTTCTCTGCGCCTTGTCTGTTTTTAAATAGATAATATGTTCTTTGCTTCATGGGATCATTGTTAAAGACAAATCTAAAATTTCTGAGCAGCAGAGTACTGCGGTTATGCAGAAGAGGTGGATATTTAGCTCAGATTTGATCTGAATTCCTGTGAGAATATTAGTATTATCCCTGGTTCTCAAATTCTAGCTTTTCAAAGAATCTGGTCTTGTAGAGTGAAGTGAAAGAAATTAAAAGAAAATAAATGGACCAGCTTCTGTTTAAGCCTTGAGATCCTATGGTTTATTCATGACCAGCCCTTATTTAATCAAAACTAGCTCTTTTACCCCAAATCTTCAGTGAATACCAATCTAGTAATTTTAAAATCTATTTTGTTAGCTTTTTGTACCATACCCTGTACTTGATGTGGTTGTTTATCTAGGTGATGCCAATATGCGCTAAAATGTTTGCAAAACCAGAATTTAATATTGGATCAGAGATTCTCCCTTTATAATAATGAAGAAATATACAACATGCTACATTTGTGTGTATGTGTACATATATATACACATAAATAAATTTGGGAGTACAAGTAAAGGGAGAAAGAAAATATCAGGTCAATCTCATTTTAGTCTTTTTTCAGTATGACAGGAATTGATAATAACAAATAAAACCAAAATATGTTGTAACAGTTTTACATGAAGTAAGCACATCAAAGAAATGAGTCGAAAACAAAGTAAAAGAAGTTAGCAGCTCGTCCACTGCATATAGCAAAATATAGCTAATGGGTGAGTGATGAAGGCAGACAAATATGGATCCTATTTCTCACTCTAATTTATCTCTAGAAAATAAAACAGTAATATCACTAATGACTACTGCTGTTTCCTTTTGACTTTGAAGCATTTAGTTGGCCTGATAGCATTAACTAACTTGCATTTGATCAGAGGGGGAAAAATCCATTCATTACTGAAACTGGAATCATGGCCTTATAGAGCTGTGGTAGCTTTTATAGTTGGAACCAAAATGCAATGGATGAGTCTTCTGCTGTAAAAAAAAAGATATTAATTTCAGAACTGGAATTTTAGACAGCAATTAAATTCTGACATAAAGGAAATGCTGTTAAGAGCCTGTATGGGTTTTTTCTTTCTACTACAAATGATTTTCAATATAGAGGTTGGTTGTGGTATTTCAGATTTAGTTTCAAATATCTTTTTTCTTTTTTTTTAATTGAATTGTTGCAGATTTTTAGTTTTGTTCTGCCAGTGGTGTACAATTCCTAGTTCTCACATGGAGGTTAGGTCCTGCTTACTTCTAAGGTCACAAGACCATATGAATAGTCATAAATATTATGTCTCATAAAAGAAATAGTTACTGTCTGTTTCTCTTCCTGATTACATCTTGGTTCTCATTCACAAAAGCTATTGAAGGTACTTAACTGGATGAGATTCAAAGAAATTTCAGGTTATATTAAATTAGTATTTATGAGACAATCTTATTGCATAACAGTCCATTGGGCTAATTTAAAGAATAATTGTTAATTTTATCTTTTTTGGCTCTTGGGCATTCAAAAGACCTTTTCAAACCTCTTTAATCTTTTAAAATGTACTTTACTTTTATTTGGCTAATGAGATTCCTTCACAAAACACTCAGTTCATTAAAAATAGGTGAAATTATGTCATTTTTTTGAAGTGCGATTAAGTTCATTCTCATCATTTTTCCTTGTTTCATACTTATTTGTGACACAGAACAACCCAAAATTCTTCGGGGGACAAATGCAAATGCAGCTGGCATTCAAAGCAGTAGTGCATGATTCTTACTATGAGTTTAGGCTAGCATAAAATAAAACAATGCAAAAATAGCACATAGCATATCTTGCTGGGATAGATAGAGTTTCTGTACTCCCTAGATAATTCCTTTACTGTCATCTGTCAACAAGCATCTGATACTATTCTTAGTAGGGTTCTTTTAACCTGTCTTGGGAAACAAGACTAGGGACTTGAATGCGTTATATATAGTCCTCTCTATAAGTGGCTACATTTACCTGTTACCAGATGAGGTTTTGTGCTATAAGCTTAACTGTTTCTCTAAACAAGTTTATCTTATTCCTTGGTAGAGGAAGGAATATACTGTGGTTGGTAATACCACCTTTTCTTTATACTTTATTTCTGGTCCTAAACTAGTAGAGTTGAATAAAATCTATCATGTTGTAGCAATGAAACACAGGTGTAAAGTTGCTCAGAATCAGTAACCTCCTTTTTCAGGAATTGATCACTGAATCGAAGTGCGAACTTTGCATCTGCAGCGTCTCACCTCCTGATGAAATCATCGGGTGATGGGGTGAAAGTCTTTCATGCTGAGTCCACCACATCTGTTGGCAGGTCATGGAGACATGGCAACAGGAATAGCTCTACGGAGCTCACCATTTGTTCTGAATGTGGGATAGTGCTGATCTCATGTAGGGGCATCTGGAAGGACAAAGTGCTAGGTGTATGTTACAAAAAGTTTTCTATAATCAGAGCTCACTGCCAACTATTAAGACCAAAAAGCCAGTAGAGAGGCTTCTTAAAAGTCTAACTTGACTTCAGCAACACAGCTGGTGTGAGAAGGTTCAAAATCATAGCACATATTCTGCTTTAAATAGGCATCTTGGTGAACCTGCTGAAGGCTTATAACTATCACTGTTAAGAATAAAAAAATTAATAAAAATAAAATATAAAAAGGAACCTCTACAGTATTAAGTGATAACAGCATTTTGGTTAGTTTTTATGTGGATGAGTAGCAGTGCTATACAATGATGTAAGTGTTATTTTTCCAGAATAACAAGGGCAGAATTAACGTGTGACAAGAGCCTGCCTCCTTGCTTTGCAACTCCACTGCCAGAATCTTAGGGCTGGTGGATGAACAGTCGTGTAGACAACCTATTTCCTTACAACTTTTTCTGGGTGAATTTAAGAAATATGAACTAATAAATCCTGAACACCTGCACCAGGGTGTGATTAAAGGAAGAGGAATCCTACCTTAAATAGACCTTTGATAGTAGTCCTATTCTGCAGTCTTTTTCTGAAACCAAAATATGCTGTCGTGTCCATCTTCCAGTCCACTTCAACTGACTTCTAAACTGTAGTTTTAGGTTCAAGGAGTATTTAAGAAAGTCAATATCTCTTACTGATATTAACCTCTTATTTCAATAATTTTAGTATTGTTCTCTAGCAAACTATCTGAATAATGTCATCAGGAACTTACACAGTGTAATCTGAGACAGTTTAGAAGACAATGACAGAAAGCTTTTTTCTATTTATTATTGATCATGCCAAACTGCAAACACTGACAAAATAGTCAAGGCTTCACCAGGTAGGTCAAACACTCTTACATGCCACTAGACACTGGTTTTCTTTCTTTCTTTCTCTCTCTTTTTTTTTTTTTTTTTTTCTTTTCTTTTTTCCTGTCAGTGCTAGTGGAAACATGCTCTGGAAAGACTCCAAAATTCTTCAAGACTAACGCTTTGGTTTGTGAGAGATAAGTGAAATATATGCTGTCTTCAGGGCTGACACTTTCAAATGCTTCTCTCTAAATAAATTGCATTGAATTGACCTCCATAAATCCTTCTTTACATTAGTTGTTCTGCAAAAATCTGTCAGTTTACACAAGTCTGGTTTTTTTTTAGTGAGATACATGACAAAGCCTGTTTTGTATATACGATTAACATGTCAATGCGTTTGAAAGAATAATTATTGCACTCAGTTATTGACAGTCTGAAAACAAGTAATTAAGTCACAAGCTCATAAAATATTTTTATTGCTTTTTGTATACTATGCTTTTTGCTTGAAATACCTAGTTTTATTGGCAGACCTGGATTAGTAATTTCATTTTGAGAAATATACAAATTGATGTATGATTTTTTTAAAATTATTTTTCTTATGCATACAGCCCTTGTGAATGAAGAAGCACCTTTTTTTTTTTAATAGTTTTGAGAGAAACTGTGCTTTTATTCTAGCCCTTTAACAGGACAAATAGACTATTATCAATAAAACACCAAATAGCTGTAAGAGAAGCTGGCTTTTAAGACAACCGTGTTAAGATAACATGCCAAGGGATTTATTGGCATAGTTCAGGCAGATGTTGTTAGAATTGCAATCATAAGACATTCCTGCAAAGTGATAAGCAATTATTAAGTTGGGCAGTGACCAATGAATGTGACGTATGCTATGTAAAGAGAAATTAATTAGAAATGAATTCACATCTCATTTCTCAGCAATGGGCTAACGCTATTAGTTTATATAACAACATAAACTAAACCTCTGTGTTCTTTTAAGTGCCGATTTGCTGTTTGAAAATGAAATTAAATACATCCGACCAGAATGTAGGAGTCCAAGGTAGGTGAAAGCTGCATATCACTGCAGTCAGTGGATGCATCATAATTTCTCTGTATATGACCAAAACTTCACTCTCTTTTTGTGGATGATCTCCTCTGGTCAGATGAGCATCCATTGGAAGGTACTCCATGTATCAAAACAGAGGGTACTAAAGGCCTGCTACCCAAGTGAGATTCGTACAGGAGAATAACGATCATACCTACTAAACTGGTGTTTTGTGCATTAAGAGAGAGCTGCTCTCTTGGTACTGAAATGGAATGGAGCAGATATTTCACCCTGGGGTACTCACAGGACATAGCAACATACAAGTCCCACATATGCCTTCTGAGAAGTGGTAGCATACTGTGTAAAAGTATGGATTCTTCGCACTGAGATAGATTTTTAACTTTCAGTGACATACTGGAAAACAGGCAGAATCAGCAGAGTCATATGATTGTTGTATTTTGTTGATCGCTGTATTTAAGAGTAAGGAAAAAATTTTAGCTTGTGTCTCATTTGTCAAAGATCACAGGACTCATTTTTTAAACTTTCCTATGTATCATGATATTCAGTTCACTTTGTAAGTTTACTGTGGCATTTTCACTCAAAAGTTTCTTTGCAATTGTAGTAACTTAGGGTATTGGTCATCTCATTGTCCCTCCTGCTAATTTCTTGTGGTATAGTATACTTCCAGTGCAGGCATAAAGTATTGTGGCAAACTTTGTGGCTTGCACATGTGCCTGGTGTGTAGAAGATACTTAAAAATTTCTGGTACTTGATTATTAAAAAACAAAACAAAACAAAAAACCAAAACCCCAAAAAACCAAACTGGAGTGGGAATGGGATACATTGGTAAATTTGAATGGGAGACAGTGAAATCAAAAAAACAAAAATGCAGGCTCCTGGGATGTAAAGTGTATTTCAAGCAGTGGAGGTCTTATTTCAGCTTCAGTAGTTAATTTGCATTCCTGTTGCACTCCATCAGTTAAAGGCTTAGCTTTAAAATGTTTTATCAGTAGCCGTTAAGCTAAGATTCCAGGGTTACACAAGCATGCTATCATTGAGGAAATTACTGAAACAGCCAATAGATGATTTGAATGATTTCTTTAAAACTAACAGAGACAGTTGCACTCTCAGTTTCTGTGTGGAAGCAGATTTCTGATATCAGCTCTTGGCTAACAAAGTTTATCACTGTCTTTTTTCAAGATTAGATGGATCAAATAGCTTGCTCAGGAATGGGTTTGCAGAGGAGAGCAAAAGCTGTCTATGTTGTGAGCTAATGAGAAGCACTGCAGTACAACTCACTGTGTAGATCTGTTGGGTTTTTACCATCATGAAAGGTTATACCCATTGGACCTGCTTTTGAAAGAAACAGGTTGGGGGAATAAAGGAAAAGATTAGGGCAAGAAATGATTTATTAAAGCTCATTTGAAATCTAATTCATTCCAGCTCTTCCATTGAGATCCACCTAGAGTTGATTGCTTGTTGTTGTTGTATTGGAAATGCCACATTTTAGAAGTCATTCTGTGACTATGGGAAATGTAATCACTGGGTAGATAGCTAAGCATTTCTTAGGATACATTTCAACACTCATGACTGTCAGTATAGCTCTTTTTCTTCACTTCATTTTGTGAATCAGTATCCTCGCAAACAACAAATGGCTGCTGTTCAGGATTGTAAATAGAGACCCCATGTTGTAAGAAAATAGAGAACGAACTATGAGACATTTGTTAAAAAAAATATGTAGCTGTTAACTGGGACGTTTTTCTATTAATTTTTCTATTGTTAGCAGAAGTTTTTCATTTGTTGATATGTTAAAAAGCACAGAAGAAATTCTTGATAAAATGTTTTCTTGGGTATGTAACAGAATTTCTACAGATAAGGGAGGAGGAGCAAGAGTGGTAAGGATCAATCTGGATAGCCTAATGGTTCCAAAATTCACCTTTTGGAAAAGTCTTTGCTCTATCTTACTCAGGCCATCTGATAGTTTAGTGATGTGGCTTCAGCTCTCATTGGATCTTTACAAAAACTTACTTATTATTTGTTCCAGAGAGAGAACTGTTACTGGTCAGTGGCCAAGGCACCAAATTAGGCAGCCTCCCCACACATCAGGTTGAGAGCTTTTACAATCAGGTTGTTGCTGACTGCATTGTCAGTTTTGATAGCTTTCACAGAAAACAGCACTAACAAAAATCTCAGTTTTTATGATGCTGAACAAAACCATCACAGAAACATCACCCCCATGTCCCCCAGATTCCCTTTTTCCAAAGTGTTTTTTCAATTACCCAAAGAAAGTGAGTATGAGCAATGTACGCAAGGGTTTAGTCACTGGTGTGTGTGAATGCATTCCTACATAAGGGATCTCCTCCAAATTCAGATTTGGATTCTAAATCAAAATGAGCATCTTAGTTTGCATTATGAAATTTGCAAAGGCTTCTGGGATTTATATCAGCAGAAAAATAGATCATTTCCTTGTAATCTGTTGTGTAAAGAATAAAGCAAGGGAGAAAATCAAATCATCACACTTCAAAGACAGCCATTGATTAGGGAAAATATCAATATATGAGACCCTGCTCATAAAGTCTTGGACTGGGGTTTTCTGTTCTGTTGCATTTTTCTGTTGTTGGCTGTTCTGATGTCTCATCAATGAATTGTGTAGTGCATTGCTGAAATCTGCATTGCTTTTTTCCAGTATGGTCAACAGTAATGAAGAAATATCAGCTAGAAAGTTGAACTATCATATCTGTAAGTAGTAGTAGCAGAACTTGCAAAATGCAGCATTTACAAACTCATGGTAATTTTTTTATTTTGCAAAGCATTTACTAGCTCATTATTTGTAAATCTCCTCATGCTTGCAGAAATAATAAAGGAACAAATGCCACTAGATGTAATACTTGCAAGAATCTGATATTCCTGTTTTGTATTCAGCTTTGTAAAATTCCTCAGCCATGTACTTCAAAATTTATGAAATATTTATTTAGACAAATTTATGGAAACCAGGTATGGAACTTTGCCTCTATGAAAAATGTCACACTGTCAAATTGAGGTAAATCACCAGTATTTATGTACTATTTGCTAATATTTCCCTAACTAATAGTTTGCCAACTCTTTCTCAGGCATAAGATGCCATTAGTTATTAGATCCTCTCTCATACATATTGAAAGTTTGGCACATGGGAATTCCATTGAGAAACAGCTTTTTTCTCAAACTCCACTCATGTGATATCTGTCAAGATTATACCTTGTCACATAGAAATAGGTTAAATTCAAGCACATTGCCAAAGGATGTGACCTTGTCACATGGCAAACCCTTACATCTCAGAGAAAAGGTTCTAGCCCTCTGGCCCGCACGCTGCCTGCATCACTGACTAATGAGTGGCAATGCAGAGGTGCTTTGCTTAGGCAAATAGTTACTGTTGTATATAGCGCACAGTCATCCACCAGACACAGGATGTTGTGGGAAAAGATAAAACTGATTAAGAATAGGAAAAAATATCAATTCACAATAATAAAGCCTCTGGCTCTATAGGTGATCAATGAAATTTTTTCTAAAAAATAAAAAAATATATAGTTATGCATAATATGAAACACAATATGCTACAATACAGGCACTACAGAAAACATAAGTTAATAAAAAGTACAAGCAGAATCTCAAAGACAAATGTCATGACGATTATCTAAAAAGCTGAGACAGGTGACATTATTCTGCTTTTTCTTAAAAAATGCTAGTTTTTCTTAGCCAACATCATGCTAGTATCACTTCCATTTCTCATTTTTCAAATGCTTCCTCTCTCTATCCTCTGTATGCTGCTGAGAAGGATCTGATGCTACTTATGTTACCTATAGCTGGAAAAAAAAATGTTGACCAGGCAGTTACTGGGTGGATTTATTTAGTGTAGTAATTTAGCTAATTACCAGGGGGATTTAGTTAGGGTATGAGCTCACTGATCATTATCACTAGCATTCCTGATCCTCTCCAAAAGAGAGGAAAAATGTCCTCCCTGGTTTATGGCTTCTGTGTCTCACATTAAATGGATGATCAAGCTGCAAGACAGTGGTTACTGTTGTCCTCCAGAGTTAGCAAGCCATTTTCTGTTCATGACCTACTCTTCCCTTCAGTTGCAAAGTAGGTATTTGCTTATCCTTAATATCACCATGCTTCTGCCATTCTAATTTCTTGTCATGTAGCTTTTTTCTAACAGCTTGAGGACTAATGATCATAGGAAGGTAATTAGATGCCACTATTAAGATTTGCGACTTTCTGCTCCAAAAGCAGCTAATTACACTTTGATTCACTTGTTGAGAGGAGGGAAAAGTAAAAATTCTGGGATATTTTAATCATACATCTTTAAAGACAGCTTTGAAATGAGTTCAGTTGTACTTCTGCTGAAGAATGTTCCTTCTGGCCAATACCCATATAATGGGGAACCACTATTTTTCCGAGGCCCGGCTTCCTTCATTCACTTCTTCACCCCTTGCTGCCAGGCAGCGTTTGGCCCTTTCTTCAATACCTTTTCCCAGAGGTGCCACTGGCTCCTCTGACGGCCTGGGCTGTGCCCTGTGGTGGGGCCGCTGCAGAAGCAGCCAGACCTGACTGTGTCCACCTCTCGTCACAGAGGCAGCCCCTGCAGCCCCCCCCGCCAATGCCTTGCTACCTACACCCAATGCACAGTCGAAGATGAAAGTTATTTGACAAGATTAATCATTTTTGGTATTTCAGTAATATTTGGGAGGCCCTGGCATGTAGCTTAATTTTATGGTGCCACGTGCGCTGTAGGTGAACCTTGCCTCCACATCTCACAACAACTGGGAGTGGGCTGTAAGGCTCTGAACACCTGCTGATCTCTTCAGAGATTCTCTGAGGCCTGAGTACTTGCTGCTTCAGGATTTCCAGGACTACAGTCTACCTTACCTGTTCTAGGAATTCAAGTTAAAGATGACTAAGTAGAATATTTGACATATTGGTATGTGATGAAACTCAGTGTTTCTTTTGTCTGCTCTATCTGGTAATTCATAGCATCATTTTAAGTACCATAGGAAAAGCAAGAACTGTAGCAAAAGAGCTACGCAGCAGACAAAGCAGTAGACAGCTTTTAAACATATCTTTCTAGCCACAGGGTGCCACCATTGCTCCAGCAGATCAAAATTGTTAGAGCAAGAGAAAATATGTCACCTGGAGATTAATACGAACTACTTCAATCTAGTTTTCAAGCTAATGTTTATGCATTGATATGCTATAATCACACAATAATAATTTGCTGCCTTTGAGAAGCTCTAAAAGATGTGTAATCTATTTAAATTAGGGAAAGGAGTCCCCAGAGAATTTAACAGTTCTCAGAAACCAATCTTCATACTTTCTAGCATCTATCATGTTGGCCTGAGTTTGCCACTGCACTGTGCCCATGTCAGCCATAGGAGCCACTAGATTTTTCACACAAATAAACAGGCAATTAGATACATGTGTTCTGTTAAGTGACTGCGGTGAAGAAATAAGTATGTCTCTGCATTTGATAACATTCTCCATAGGCAATAATAGCTGCCAGAGTTAGAAAAACTAGTTTGGATGTTGTGTGGCAGCTCATCAACGCGATAAGCTGCAAAAACAGAAGATGAAATATTGCTTTAACAAAAGCAGAACTTCACTTTAGCCAGTGGTATTCTGAAGCAATAACTGTTGTTTTCACGTATACTGAGTGAGGCTTGAGTGGTTTTTTTTCTGGCATAGTAATATTAGTTATGAGTGCCCACTGAAGCTAATGGATCGTTCTGAGATTAGCCTAAGAGAGGACAAAAATTTATTCCTCGTGTTACAGAACCCAATTAAAATTTGCAAAGTGCATGAAAATGCTGTTGATAGCTATAAAGCTGAAAGAGTAAGGGAGTGGATGAAGTTTTTCTGAATTTCAAGGGCCACTTAAACATTTTTCACTTAAAATTAATTGGATTGCATGCTAAAACAGCAGAGGGAGCCAAAGTTAAAAACCAGGACAATGCCAAGGAAGTCCCATTCTCACTGGAATACAGTTAGGCATTTTATACTTTATTTTGGTCCTTCAGGCCTTTTATTTCCTGGTCTGTCTTCACTTATAAATAATTTGCTGATAAAGATATCCAGGCATTCATTCCATAAACAGCAAAACTAGTACTTATTTTTTAGGGTAACATATCTGAGCACTACATAAAAAAGTACAGGTAGGTTGCATGTTCAGATAGTGAAAATAGTGACAACAGCCTGAGGTCTGTTGCCTCAGGTTTGATCGCATGGTTTATCTTCTTTTCTGTCTAATCCCTGACACTTACATAGGAAGGTAATTTTGTAAGAAATATTCTATCTGATTTAAATAGCTCACTAATTTAAGTTCATGAGAAGCTATGTTCCTGTTTCTGTTAGTATTTGTAGGCAATGTAAGACAAAGCAACACCGATTAGATACAAAATGAAATGAATAGAGTAGTTTTTAGGTTTTGGGTTTTTTTTAAAGTGTAACTTAATGACAGAAATCTTAATGACAAAGAGTATTTCTAATCATTGTACAGCATCACAGCGATTTCAGGTCTGGGCTTCTAGGTTCTGTTTAGTTTGCGGTGGTTTGTGAGATGAAATGATTTGCACAGGTACAAGACTGGCAAAATTGACCGATGAAGCACAAAGGTGCAGCAGACTGCTGATAAATTACTATTGGAGAGAAAGCCTAAATGGCTTTTAAACCAGAAATACTCTACTGACCAACAAAATAACACCATACAGATTTTAAATATGCAGTTCAAACCTTAGCATTTGGGTAGAATCCAGCCCTTAATATCCTTAACATTGCTACTGTCCTTCAAGAAGAATTCTTAGTTTATTTTACTGGAACTAAATTAGTTCCTCTGAAAGAGGCAGGAACCACCTTGCAGGCAACCTAAAAAATGTGCAGTTTCATAGTTTTCATTTACCTCATACTCAGGAAAGACAGTACTGTTGTCAACGTATTTTTTTTTTTTTTCCTGTTTTGGAAGAAGAACGTCAAAATGCCTTTTCTGCCATATTTAAGACCATCTAACCTGTGGTCCAGTATATGCTAGGACAAATTATGCACAGGAAAATTGTATTCAGAAATGTTTGCATTTTCTGTCTCTATTTTGTCCTAAAATTAATGAGGTCACAAGTAACAGAATACTGTGTGTGAGTCTGAAGGAGGACATCTTCAGCTCTCTGGTTTGATCCTATGGATGGAGAAAGGGTTCTGTGTGTCTGGGAAAGAGGCTGAGTTTGAGCCTTTTGCATTGAACATGAGTCTGGTTTTGGTATCTACCCTGCAAAACTAACACCAGTAGAAAAAAGAAAAAAAGAAAAGGCCACCACCCACCAAACCCACAACCAAAAATGCAGAAAATGTCATCCCAATTGTCTATTTAGTCTGGTGTTCTTTCAGGTTTACTTCAAAATTTCAGTTTGTTTCAGAAGCAACGGTAAGTGTCCATGGCAGACTGTGGTCCACCCTGCTGACATCTACTATTTGGAGGTAGGTCTGGGATCATGCAAGTCTTCATACATTTGAAAGTTTTTAAAATTCAGGTCTTTCAGTTGCAAGATTGGTAGATATGTTTTATAGCCACTGAAATGTATACAGCTTTCTCAAAAACTTGCATTTTCAAATGTATAATTGTGAAAATCAGATATTGTGTTGGGCCCATGGGCACTGTTTTCCCAGTCTAGAGTTATGTTTGCAAAAGTGTATACGGAAATTACAGATAATCTGAGAATAAATCTGGAAAAATGACACACTGACAATTTAATCAGTTGCCTACCTGCTGCAACTGATTCTGTTATGGAATTTCAGTTGAGAAATATATTATTTCTGTAATTTCTACTAGTCCTTGTAATGTCTGAACCGGTTCTTAGACTTTCAGTCAGAACCTGAGTTTGAGCTAAGTCCCCATAGTAAAAATTCATCCTGAAGGAGTTTTTCTTGGCCAAATTATCAACTGCTGGAAACTAAATTTCATATTGAAAGTGTGGATTCAGCCTTCAGTGCTACAGTACTTTGCTTTTCCCTTTAATAACGTAGTGACCTATATGTGCAAAGTTTCTTAAAGTATTTCTTGAGGCAAGTTTTTTCTGCTCTGGGTATGATGGGATTTATTATTTTATGGAACTCAATTGGCTCCAGTAAACTTTTTGATTAAAGACTTCTGTAACAGTAGCAGATGCTCAGGAACAGAGCTGATAAAACCAGGAAGTTCTAGAATTCTGTGAAGTTTAGGCATGGGCACACTTTTAATCAATACAGGTGTATACCCATATAAGCTTAAGTCACCCTTTGTGTATTTTTTTCAGAATGGCTGTAAAGGGAGTAACATTGTGTTTTCTGTAGGAAAAAAAGTAATCTCCAAATCTATGTAAAATGTAAAGTTTTTCTGAGACTTGCAGTGAGGGTGCAAATCACTCTGTGATGAGATACATCCTATGGGAACAGGTCAGGTCATAACAACTGTTTTCACACAGGCTATTATATGAAAACAAAAGTTAAATTACTCATTGTCTTCCTCAAGTTGATATGGACTACAGGAACATATAAAAATCTCCATACTCCCATATGCATTCAGTTATGTATTATGTAGCACATTTTGTATGCGGCTTATTGAAATGAATGAGAATCTTAAAGGAATCAACCTATTATGTCTAAAATAAATGTATGTTTATCTGTTTCCTATAAGACAAATATGAAAGAATAAGATGCATGCTGTAAATAGAGGATGATAATGTATAATGAGTCCTTGCAGCTAGAGGTTTTGGCCTGCTTAGTTAGCTAGTTCATCCAGAAAATGATCAATCATGTCAAGATGGAGAAGTCATTTCATTGCTTAAAAAGGAAAAGAAAATCTGATTTTAAAATGTCAAGTTTAGGATTTATGAGCAGGATTCCCATAATCAGTCATTCAGAATGAACTGTATTATTTAGGATCTATTTGCAGGCAGACAAGCTGAAAATATTTTTGTGTACAATGCCAAGTAAGTTTACACAACCTCTCACGTCTAAATTGCTTTTCCACCCTACGCAGATAGAAACACACACGCAAACATGCACACACAGGTTGTTAGTGCTGGGTCCCCTTATGAATTAGTTATAAACTATGACAACAGTGCGAAGACCAGAAGGGGATGGAGTTTGTGGTTTTTTCTGTGGTATCAACAGTGGTTGCAGCCCACTGATGATAATGGGAACAATATAACCTGTTATAGAATTGTCCTAGGTGACATTTATTAGTAATAATACTTAAAGGGAAACCAGCTACTGGGAGTAGGCCCTAACAAATTGGCCTATGTTGAGTGTCATCCTTCAATTGTTTAGGAATATGGGAATTTTGACACTGACTTCCGTGAGAAGGCAGGAAGGGAAGGAGCTGGGCAAAACTTAACTGGGTGGATGTATTTGTTGAGATATGCTAAGGTAGCTTTTGATGTTTGAGGAAGGGATTTTCCTTAATTTTGTCTTATGCATATAGCAGTGAGTTGTGGCTCACAATGGGAATTCCTATGTGTTACTGTAGTACAGGTAGAACAACTAAAATGCATGCAATGAACTAAATACATAAATAGTACCTATGATAGCCGCAAACTGTAAATAACGTACTTGATCCTTTATTAGGTCATTGAGTCTCAAGCTGCTAGAATGTCTACAACTTTATAATCTTTCAGACCATTCTTATAATTGATTTTTCTATATACTTTTATTATTTCGTTTGACATTTTGACATGGGAATTTTTTCTGAAGAGCATACCCAGCTTGCTGCAGTCAGAGGTCCAAAACACCAAGGTTTATGCACTTTGGGAGGATAGGAATGACTATGAGCCAATCAGTGCATGAAATGGAATGACAGATCCACCTATCTTTGTCAAAAATCTGTTTCAAAACCTTTTTTCCAACTTGCATATCTCCTTGTAACTGATAATGCAGAGATTTAAGGATGAACATCATCCTATACATATCCTCTGTGTAAAGTGAGTCTTGTAATCGCAGAGGGCTGAAGGTGGCCTGAAGCAGGAGGTTTATGATGGGGTTATGGTTTCAGAGAAGCATGTGTGGGAACACTTATACAAATTGCTGGCTTGCGTAAGTGGACACTAAATACAAGTTCCAGAAAGATAAGCCCGTAAGGGGAGCATGTGAATTGGATCTTGATATAAGACAGGATACAAAAGGTAAGAAAGAAAAGAGGACGACAGAGACTAGACTTGGGAACACCATGTTATGTTCAGGTTTTAAATTTAAGGACTCTTCTGTTCAAAGGACTTTATCCCCTTCATGCAAAAGAAGTCTGTAATGTTCTGATAATGTGGTCTGTGGCCTGTTGTCTCATGTAACAGCTTCTCTCATGTGTTTGATCACCCTCATTCCTGAGGCTGTATTTGATCCTTCCTGTCTTTCACTGGGTATAATTTTCCCTTCTGAAGTACTTCTAGCTTTTCCTGAGCTCAAGAAGACTAAGAACATCATCATTGTTGGACTGTCTCTTAAGTCTCACCAAAAAAAAGGCTTTGAGTTCGTTACAGCTTACTTCTATGGGAGGGATGCATTGGGCTAAAGTTGCTAGGGACAAAACAGAATAGCTAAAGTGATCTTGCTTCTACATCTGCTATCCTGTAGGACATCACAAACAGTGGGGAACTGGGAAGACTAGTTTAGTTGATTAAATGATAATGTTAATTATTTATTCAAACAACAGTCATGCTTTCAGATGGACACACAAGTCTGAAAGTTGGTAAAGGAATTGCGAGGGCTCAGTTAAGCAAATATTTCGATAACAGAAAACACCAATATTGCTACAGGTTGAAGAACACTGTAAAAATAAAACCAAATAAAATTCAGCACATAAAGGAAAAGTAGGAGGTGGAATCTGGGGGTGTCATGCCAGACCTCAGAGAGAACTGAGAACAAGAGAAATCTGTCTCTGATGAAATGAATGAACAGATGTCTTAGTGGTTGAGGATACACTTATTCTAAGCTACAGCTATGAGTAGATCCATGAAATAGTGCCTGTTCTGAAGTGAAAAAATTCCAGTGTAAAGCCCCTACTTTTTTCTTCCTGAAATGGGACCCTGCACAGAAGAAAGGTAAGCTACATGGCAGTTGGAAATCTATTTATTTCCCTTCATATCTCTCAGTGCTGCTCTGTATCACTCTGCACGTACTCTATTTCTACACCTGCAGTTTGTGAGAGTGGACTGTAGGTCAGATTAATTGTTTTGGCACACTCAGTTGCCCCCTTTCTTCCTACTGCTTCTCTGCAAGCAGAAAGCCCAGCTTGCTCTCCTTGCAATGAGTGACCGCTCCTTTCAAAAAAAGTCAGGCACTGCTAAACTTTTGGTACAGACACATATCTCATGGTCAAAAATAAGTATATTCTTTCCTTCAAAAGTAAGCTACTAGTTAGGTGAACTGAAATTTTAATTTATACACAGCTGTGGGCTTGAATACATGCACAAGTTGCTTTAGAGTAAGCCTCCTGAACAGTCCTTAATACCACTGCCTACTTCAAGGCTGCTTTGCACTTCTATTATGATACTGGCTTTTAAAGCTCAAGCTCTTTTAGCCAGGAAACTTTCACATTCATTTTGTACTATTATCCCTTTTAAATTTATCAACATGTGTTTGAATGGGTCTTGTTGTACTGGATTGGTAAAAAACCTGCATGCTTCCACAGGGAAGTAGGATCGTTATAACATTCCAGAGTGTACCATAAAATTTGAGTTGTGTTTGAAGCCAACTACCTATAATCACAGTCTTGTTGGTTGCTTTCTTTGTGAAGAGCAACAAGCAACAATCTCCGCATGAATGATACTATCTAAGGTAAATAGTATGTGAAGCTCTAGGGCATCCTATGTTTGTTGCAAAGACACGGATGCTAGAAAACACAGCTGTCAAGTCAGATGCAGTTTATTTAGGAGTCTGGAAGTATGAGCCTGTGACAGCAGCGTGATGTAGAAGCTCAGTTTGGGTTCATTTGTACTAAGGGGCAAAAGGGGGAATAGCAGCACCTTGATAGAGCCTTCAGCTGTCTGTAGGAGAGAGGCAGCAATCAAGAATGGGATGGGGAGGGGGAAAGAATTTGATGGATTTTGAAAGCCTTTTAACCTTTGACTTCAGTGAAGAATGTGTGTCAAATCTAATGAAACAAGGAGACAGATCTGGAAGAGCATAATGGTGACACTTTCATAAGACAGCGGACAAAGAAGCTGTCTTTGCTGAATGGAAGCTGACAGTAATTTCTCTTTTCACAAAAATGGCAACTTGCTGCAGAAGAAAATAAAAATGGTAATGTGTGTATATATATATATATATATACATCAAATCCCCCTGACTCCTACAGCAGAACACTAGAAAATGGTAATGCTGGTAGCTTTCCATCATTCAGTAAGTCTATCCACACTCATAGTGTTTCTTTTTAAATTTTTTCCCAGCTTAGTGATCCCTTTTACAGCAGTACTTCCTTATCACAAGCTAGCAGAGCTTCTCCTCAAAGGGGAGAAGCTAATGTTACATAATATATTATATTGCCTGTTTTAAGCCAACTTTATATTTTCTTAAAACAGAGTTAAAAGTAGGTGATTCCACCTGTAAATGACTGACATTTTACCTATCCTTCATCAATTGGGCTTGATTTCCTTCTCTTCACAAGAAATTTTGAAACTATAAGCCTTAATATAATTGTTTTTCCTGCTCAGTTGGTGTTATATAGGTGGTGGTTATTTTTTCCTGGGCTGCTAAGGCTTAGTTGATACTGAACAAAAATTTGCCTATAACTAAACCTCTTAATGTCAATATCCATACTGAAGTGTGAGAAACGTTTCCCATACAGTAGTCTTTTCAGTATTCTCCTAATTACTATGCAAACAGCATATTAGATTCTTACAAATGTTGCCAAAATAATTGTTTTTAAAGGCTTAATGCCTAATAAGTGACATTTTCTGTGGACTTGGAAAAGGGAGATTACAATCTAATGTCACAATCGTGGAGAATACTGAGTTAGCAAATCCTTGCATATTTTATTTGCACAATGGGTTGGTAATATATTTAGAAAAAGTCCTTTCAGTTGGGACTGATTGAAAATTTCTCAGTCAAAAAAATCAACAGGAAATGTTGTTTTGTAAAACATGAAACATTTCAGTCAAAACACTTCAGTGACATACTGTCCATGAATCCAAGGCAAAGGTCTTAAAGGAACTTAAAGGAAGTTTATTGATTTGCCTTGAAATTCTCCACAGACATCGGAAACATTAGTTTCTCTGAATAGGTTCAAGCTCTGAATAGCTTTGTGTTTACCTCAGTTTGGTTTTTTTTTATTAATAATCTTCATAATATCAAAGAATAGTAAGAAAATTCCCTATGAACTCAAACCTATTGAGGATCAGTTGTTTTTACCTTCTCTACTCTAGGGACATGAGCTAATACAATCCCATGCAGAAATTAAGGGGAAATGGTATGTGAGTAATTTTAATTCTGGCTTCTGATTTTTAGTGAGTGTTTTGAAGCCTTTTCTACTTAAAATAAAGGGAGGTGAAGAAGCAAACAAAGGACATGGTCCTTCATGATACAACCAAAACACTTCAAGTGTAGAAATGATTTAGCCAAATTTAATTCAAGAAGGGGGAACCATCTGGTTATTAAAAGAACCTAAACTGACACTTAGGTTCTTAGAAGGTAAATCCACATTGTCTGAGGATTATTTCATTTAACAGAAATAACAATGTGTATAACAATGTGTTGCAACACAAATGGTGTTTGATAACTAAAGAATATTCTGAACCAGTCCAGGCTTCAAGGGAGGGCTTTACACAGAATTGGAATAATGTTTCTTGCGGCCGTATCAGAATGATGCAAATGTCTTAAAGTTTGAGGTGTTGATATTCTTTGTACATTCTGCTGCTGGATAATCTGTACAGACACCAAAACGTTCTTGGGTTTCTCCTCCTGAAAGTGTGTGAAACAAGTGGAGAAGCTGCTTTTGCTAAAGATTTGTAAGGAATTAATATTAATTTGGATACTGTGGCTGTCTCACCTCCTTGATTACAGTTTCTGAGTTGTATTAGAGGAAGCTTAACCAAAGCCAAACAAGAGGAGGCAAGTGTTATTGATACAGGAATGCTATCAAATTATGAGGGCTGAGCCGAGATATCCGCATTCTCACAAACAGAAATTGCAAAGGGACCACAAGGCAATAAAGTGTGGCTCACACACAAATCTTCTGGTAGTAACCTTGATTATTTTTTTCCCCTTATAAGAGCAAGCTGCAATATTAGTGGAATTCATCAGATGCTGCTGCTGTTCGTTTACAGATATCTTTTCCTGAATGCATATTTTAGATCTTCGGGTAAATATTTCATTGTTGCTTATGATATATTTTTATTATTGCTAGTGTTATTGCTGTAAAATATGCTCTGTTTTAGAATCATAGAATAATTTGGTTTGGAAGGTACCTCCAAAGCTCTTCTAGTCCATTCACCTGCTCAAACAGATCTAATGAGATCAAGGTGTGCAGGTACTTGTCTTGATATCTTCAAGGATGGAGGTCTTGCAGCCTGCTCCAGTACTTGACCACTCTCATGGTTAAAATAAATAAATAAAAAATTCTTTCAATCTAATTGGAATTTTCAAGTTGGAATTTCCAACTTGTGTCCATTGCCTCTTTTCTTATTGCTGTGCACCTCCAAAAAGAGTCTAGCTCTCTTTTCTCTGTACAATGCCATATAAGCAACCCCTTTCAGCCAAGCCCTTGTAAACACAGGCACTCTGAGTTGCTGAGAGAGATAGCTCCGTCTAACACAATTAACAGTTGCTCCTTGGTTAGTAAAAAATTAGATGCTACTGTTGTTGCTTTCATCTAGGTTTTTACTTCCTGACTTTTATCCTGGCTCCCACTGCTTTTCTTGATCCTCGGTTTCTATTTTGACTCCTGTTACTGAACTGTTGCCCTGGTACATATGATGGTTCCAGGTCTTGGGTGCTGCTGCTCTGGCGCCTTGCATGTGAGGCAAGGAAATACAATATTAAAAAAACACCCCAAAACCCAAAAATGAATGCAGAGTGAAATGTAATGCTTGCAGTAAACAAAAGACAGACGAACCAGTACGTACCTCTATCAATGTCTGAAGAATCAAAACACTCTAATTTCATCTTAATCTGTAGATGTAATTGAATTTTTGATTAATCTTGCTTCTGTAACAAGGAGTTTTCCAACTAAATACATGGTACTCTCACCATAAGTGGATTTGTCTTAGAAACACTCAGGATTTAGGAAAAACTTCTGGAGAGTGATTAGTCACCACACAATTCTGAGAATTACATATTACATAGAAAGAAAACACAATATTTTTTAAAGTGCTGGAAAAAGGTGTTAAGAGAATTGAGAGGGCAAATTGTCCTCAATTCATTATACACCTGTAATCAACTCTCAGTAGACCTTTCTCTATCTCCAAGTGTTTAATAAGATGTGCTTAAAAGAATATAGCCTTTAACTATAAGCACCAGTAAGAAGAAAGGTATTGGATATCCTGTCAGTCAGCAGACAGTTTGAAAACCTGCATCTTTTGATTCTATAGGAGATTAACTTTTTCTTCTTCTATGTTACATCTCAGTTTTCTGTAAGCAGAGTAGCATTGCAGATGGCGAAATTAACTGATGACAGGATGGTAGAGGTGAAAGATTCTTGAGTACTTAATGACAGAGGCACTATTTTACCTTCTTACAGCGGCACAGTTCTGAGAGGGCTAGGTCTGTCCTGAAATACTCAGGATTTGCGGAGCTACAAAATAGTACATTAAGCATATGGAATAACAATGAGATTTTAAATAAAATCTATACCTTTATGCATTTTCTATGGGCTATTTTTCCATTTCTGTAGTGATTTGATTTCTTGTGGACTAGAATTGGATCGTGTTAAGACACAAACTAACCAAGAAAGCTGGCAACAGAAATAAAGGAGTGCTACGTATTGACATCTCATGCTGTGGTATCTTTCTCAGTTTCTTCAGAGTTAAGATCTGTTCTGGTTTTGGCTGGATAGAGTTCCATTGACTGGACTATTTGAAAGCAAAGGAGGCTAGCATCTGGACTGAGGGCCCAAGAATGTAGCTTGTAAATAAGAATCCACTCCCTGAATTTTCCCAGTTAATTGCTGTTTTCCTTCCATGTCATTGTTTACTGCCATTTGGAGCTACTGAAAGTTTTAGAAAGTTATCCTTTGTTTTTTAGTGGTATAAGTATACCTGGAAAACCCATTCGTAATTCTTGACAATCTGCCTTTGCAAAACTATTTAAGCTTCAAAAAGAATTGTGCTTCAAGGTAAAACAGTAACAGTAAAAGGAAAGTGAGAGACCTTGCTCCACAAAAGATAAACAAAGGAAAGAGAGTTTTTCAAGAATGCCAGTCAGTTTGCTCCTAAATCTCTTGCTGCTGGGATTTGTGCTCCTGAATCCAAACTTCTGAAAATCTCCCACTTCTATTACATCCATCATTCAACATATTACCAACTGCAGAAGGAAATGGAAGGGAAAATCCTGTTATGCAAAATGAGTGTGTATCTACTGAGGCAGATAAAATTAAGTGCGGATTTGGCTTTTATTGGATAATATACCACTTGATTCCCAGCCCCAAGTGGAGACTGAGAGCTCATAACACACATTTAAGTACCCTTTCCATTTCTTAATTATTTTAAATTTGTTTTTAGCATGAACTAACTCTCTGGACATTCTATCTATATAAACATTTGCTGCCACTTCTGGTTGTAAAGGTCAGGAAATCCCTGCCTCCCCCTCCCCAAGTTATGCATTCTACTAAAAACTATTTGATCAGATGATATTTTTTTTTCCGTTATTTGCTTGTTCAATTAGTTCTTGATTTACAAATATAGGGAAGAAAGTCCTTCTCTGCCATAGCCTCTATGCTGTCCCCTACCTATTCACTTAAGCTGATATTGTAGATGGCTGATAGCATTGCAGTGAATGGAAACAAAAGCTGGATTGATTTTTTCCCCCCTCCTCAAGGTGCTATGGGAGCAGGGATATTTTATTTTTCCACAGCCATTTATAACAGGAAAAAGAGAGTGAGAATTTAAGTCTCTTTCCTACCATCGTAGGCATTAGTATTGATGCCACTTTATGGTTAAAAAAAATTATTTTTCCTGCAAGTTCATGAACAATAGCTTAAACAAAAGGCAGTCATTATCACTCTTTGATGTTTCTTCATTGCCGTATTGCTAGTTACACAGGGCAAGTTTGGCATGCTGTTTGTAATCTGCTATTGATTATTGTTGCACTAACACTAATGTAGTGAAAGCTGCCATTTAAGAAAAATGAAAATGTTTTTGTGTTTGAAAAAAATCTCAATCTCTGAATACTTTGTGAAGATAACTTCCTCCCACTCTGAAATAAGTTGTCTCAACACAGTTCTTCATCCTGTGTTGTAAAAGAGACACCCTAATATTCACTTCTAGTTGACCTCTGTTGTACATTTTATGTATTCAATACCACAAGAAAGTCTTTTTTCAGCAGTCCCTCTCATTATTAGGTAACTAGCTTGTAGCAAAACTGAGCTGTGAAAATAATGGCAAACTTAGAAATTGGGAAGAACGAAGTTGACCATAGCAATGTTGTTATTCTTTTGGGCTATACAGATTCTTCTCCTTCAATCAGGCACTCTTCCAGTATTGAGCTGCACATTCTCTTATCTCAAGGGACCTCATCCTACTATGTCTTAGAAGATCCATTTTATCGTCCCACTCTTACCGCAATTTGCTTGTCCATTACTTCTTCATTTGTTCTTTAAAAGAACATTTCACAGAAGTAAGTAGTTTTGGTTGATAGTTGGAAAATACCCCATGCTTTTTTATTGATACTGGAGCTCAATAAAAATACCCTCCCACCCATTCACACTGTGCTTTAGGGATAAAACATCAGGCTCCAAACCAACTCTGGAAAGTACATGGGGGGAAGCAACATACAGACTTCCTTTGCTGGTACGTTATTGTCTGGACCTTTGCATTTGACCTCTATCAAAGGAGGTTATTAGGAAGATGGACCTTCGACTGCTTCAGTTCAACCAACTTTGTGTTTCTGTATTTTTATGACCCAGGCAGTGTTCAACAAATAGCAATGTATTTCTAATGATGAATTATCAATTAATTGATTGCAAATGTCAGAAGTGTATTCACCATTCAAACATGTTTAATCACTGAAAGTGCTTGAGTTTTGAAGTTAATAATGTAAGATTAGTTACATACCTCAAATGCTTCTTTTTCATTGCTGCTTCTGGTGCCCACAGTGGCCCAAACTACTTGCAATTCTTCAGTGGTGTCTGAAAAAAGGCTTTATCAGAATTCTGCCAGAACTTCCTAATTAGGTGTAATTAAAATGTTCCACAGTGATAGCTAAGTTAAAAATGTTCTTTTGTAAGCAACAGACCTAATGAAGCTTAGTTTTCTGCAGATTTGTCTTATGCTCCTGTAGAAGCAACTTCATTCCTTCATAAATCCCTCCATTAAATTCCTGTGTTCACCCCATTGCCTTCACACTCCCCCACAACGTTCTCTAGGACATACCCTGAATCTTGTATGCTCCTTCTTAATGTCCCACATTGTTCTCTGGACAGGAGGCAGCTGTACGTGGCTAGGGTTATGCATGTGCTGACGGACCAGCAAGCAAAACAAATAGAACAGTTGATCTTACACTGCACATTTCTTCCCTTTAAACCTCTGGAGATTTTCATAAAACTCAAAAATTCCCCAAACCAAAAGCAACACTCCCCACTGCCCCCCCCCCCCCCAAAAAAAAAATCAAACCCAACCAAACCCAAACAAACCAACCAACTAACCAAAAAACCCAACAAAACCCAAACCTCAAACCCACAAAAATTCTTTCTGCCTTTGAGATCTCTTTCAAAGTTTGTGATTTGGCCAGTAAACTAAGAATGTGTGAGATTGTGACAGATGAACAGATGATGTGATTGTGTAAGTCTGCTTTCATTAAGAAAACAGGTCTGAAAAGTTCTGGTAGAGAATTGCTTGTAGGTGACATGCTGCCTGTTTCTGCTCTGACACAGTCTGCCGTGGTTTAACAGACTATGCAGCTTTCAGCCTTCTGGCTCTGAGGCAGCCTGTCAGGAATCCTTTTGTGAAGAACAAGGAAAAGTATTGAATTTTTATTTTAAATGGGAGCAAAACAATTTTCAAAATTCTCTTTGAAACCTGTTTGCTTTTCTATAGGTTTCCTGAAATTCTGCTTTCTGTAGATATTTGTGCATTGTTCACAGAAAGAAAAGAGATAGGGTACAAATGTAAGACTGCCCCAGTTTATAATTTTGAGAAAACAGTCATTAAAAAAAAAGATGACTGTTTTGAGTTCAAGGTTCACTAAGGTATTCCGAATAGTTTGTCTGAAATCTCAAGAGAACAACAAAAAATAAATATTTGAGGGAACACAAGAACTTCTAGTAAATTTTTTTTTCAAGGAAAGTCATAGTATGAAAATTGCATATATTTAAGAGGAAGTTATATATGTAACTGATTTTTTGTTTTGAAAATAATTCATTTCTTTAATAGTTAGTCTTTCTAGGTTTTTGTTGTTACCTCACTTTTCTGGATTGCATGGATTCAAACTCCTCAAACTCAAGCAGCAATCCTTTTTCATAAGTGGTCTTGGAATGGCATCTGGGGAGCCTTCATTTAACTACAGGATTGGGTACCACCTTTAGGGCCCATCTCTTCTAGGTCTTCTCACTGCAAATATACCTATTTCATCTTTTGTGGTGTGATTAAGAAAAATTGCAAAAGAATACTTCTTGCCCTCTAACCCAATTTACCATCCAGTTTCACGTTTATATCTCTGAAAGTTGGTAGCGTCTAAAAGATGATGAGGACAATCATTCACACTTATCCTGCTGTTTGTAATTGAAGAGAGGGTTGTGATTTTTTTTTTTATTATTATTATATACATAGATAATGCTATCTAACCAGAAAGTACTTTATATAGGTCCTTACTCACCTTATTTCACCCTGCAGTAGTTATCTTCAGGGGACAAAAAAAAATTCTAGCTCTCATGTCTATGACTCACATCTTACATAATTTGTGATATATATAGAAAGCCATTCTGCCATTTCTTCTGTTGAAAATATCATATCTCAGCATCTTAATTTAAGGTAGGTTGCAAAGTGAGAGCAAAAAAATCTTCTGCACAGATAAAAAGGTTTTTATCTCCCCATAGCTTTATTTTTATTATTTTTTTATCTCTTCTCCTTATGTTTCCATATATCAACAGCAGTATTGAATAATAATGATAAATAACGTAGACTCAGCCAGCACTCTACATTAGGAACATAGGCACTAAACTCCTGAACAGTATTCTGTGTGTGTGTGTACGTGTGCACGCATGCAGGAGGCCAAGGTGCTTTTTCCTAATTATTTACTGGCGTGTTCTTCTTCCCCCTGGCTATAAAAGTTAAGTCAATTGTTTCTGATTCTTGGTGGCTGCTTGTTAGTCAGCACTGCTCGTTGGCAGAAAAAAAAAAAAAAAGAAAAGAGAGAGAAAAAAGGTAGGAGATTAAAATTGTATGATAGTGGATTTTCTATGTTAACTTACATTTATCTATAGAACAGCTCTGGTCTGATAATAATTCCTGTGTATGTTGTTAATAGAAGCAGAGATAATTTAAAGATGGTCCATTTACACAACTGAAATTGCCCTGTCAACTTCATAAATCAAAAGACTTTTTTTTTTTTTTGTTATTTTCCGCTATATCTTTTCTCCCTTTAAAAAAGTCTTTGTAGGTGGTACCCGTGAATCACCAATGGGTGATTCCCCACCAATGGATTTAGTTTTTCTTTTGAGAAAACTGTAATTTCAGCACATGAGGGAAAAGAAGAAACTTTCAAGTCTTACCCCCAGTGCTAATATTGGCATCTTCTGTGGTTATGGACAAGGAATTCTCTCTGTCTTTGCAAGGCACATAATAATTTATTCTCTGACCAGATCATGAAATTGGGCATCAGTTGAGCAGATAATGCTAACGATTGCAGTTAACCCTTGCAAATAACAGCAGAATTTAGCCTAGTGCTTGCAGAGCACTTAAACACATACAATGAGCTGCATGTGTGTTATTTCGGTTATTTCTGAGTTATAGACACCATGCATGGCTGCTACAATTGTTTCTGCTAGTGAGATTTGGATAATGCTTTCCGTTAAGCCAGAACTGTGGGAATTATTTGAAAAATAAAGTTGAAGAAGTGTGGGTAGCATTTTTATTTCCATATTGAACTTCTGATTGTATTGATTAGGCTCTGATTCAATAACACCGTTCCTCAGGGCATGATTACATTTCACTGTATCTGAACCACCACCACCCCACCCCCCCGCCCCGAGTTTTTTGGTGTATGTAGCCATAGATTTCTTAGATTGCAGAGGGGAAAAAGTATTGCAAAATAGTTGTTGCCATGTAAAGGGTATGTGAATTCAACATCAGGCTGCAATGAAATGCCAGTATACTTTGGGAGCAGCACATCCCCAAACAGCAGGAAGAACTCCCGAAGTATAAAGAAATAGTAGTGATTATAGAAAAGCTTGGTGCCAAGTACTCTTTAGAAAGCAACCATGAGTTTCTGTCTGGCTTAGAAAACACATTTCATGAGCTACAGTTATGAAATAAAAAAAGGAAATCCATATCAATGTGAACTCACAGCTTCGTGATCAAAAAAATTTAAATGCTTATACATTTTTAAGGAGCATTCTGTGAAGTGAATGTGTTAATTTTTAGTCTTAATTGCAGCAGCAGAGTGGACCCAACATTTTCAAACTCAGGCTGTCATGATATTACAGATAAAATATAAGAAATTACAAAGCTGGTCTGGACATTTAATGAAGGATCATTACATCAAGCATGAGGGCGTTTGAGAAAGGGCAAGGAGAAGGTGGCAAAGGGCTGTAGCCATTTGAAATAAGAATCACACATTCAAAAGAGTTCATTGTTTATTTATCTGGTCACCCCTTTGGCTAGAAATTCAGGAGTTTAAAATTCAGCGTGCTCACTTTTGGTGATGCTTGCCTTTGATGCTTAAATTAGTGCTAAGTGTTATACATGAATCTGGCTTTAATTTGGATCAGGATTCATGCTTTTGAAGAGAATATCCTAATTATCTCCAGTGCTTTTGTTTCAGAGCATGCCAGCTGGTTTGCTCTTAGATAAAACTAAATAAGATGTGCTCAAAGAGCTCACCTGATGTGCCTCAACCATTAATGAGCATTCAGGCCATAGATTCAGGTTATAAATATTCCAAAGTAAAATCCCTAAAACACATGTATTCTGGATACTGCATTCTCAGCACCAACAGCTTACCTCTGCAGGCCTATCGACAGTGATCTGCACTAATGTACGCTGACTGATGTTGGAGACCTGGCAATGAATTTTAAGTTTGTGAGTGTGCCAGTGTATGAGAGTGTGACAAGAGGAAAATGGATTTTTTTTTTCTCTAAATAGAGTATTTCCATGCAGCAAGGTTCAGTCTTTTTCAGACATGAAAAATGTATGCATCCCCACAAATGAAAAGAGTGTGGTTTTTATGACAGTATTTGAAAAATAGAAAAAACTTTATTTCTTGCCTTTTTGATCAGTTAATATTTGTCTAAACTATGCAGCATGGCTTCTGTGTATTTTTTTATTATGGAAGCTTTTATATTTCTGTGGAGTTGCACTCAATTATCTCTTTCTTCCAGGAACAAATGCAAAGGGTCAAGGTGTTTGAGAGTTTATCTTATTTCCTGCCCCATTTAAGCTGCCTAAAAATGTCACCTTTTTAAAAAAATTCTTGGAGCTTCTAATGTCAACTGTTACTCACCTTAGTTACAAATGAGAGCTTTGGGGTCATGTCTTAATAAGGTTGGAACTGAACTGCAGGTAATTCTCAGAGTTCACATTTGCTAAAGTGCAAAAAGTTTTGAAATAATTTTTAACCACATCCATACTTACTTAAACTTACCATGTCTTAGTAATAAGAATGAAAAAGTCTGTTCAGGTTAAAGTTTTGTTACAAGACTTTCTCATGAGATTTGATAAGACAGGTTTACCACCATAAGTCATGGAAATAATTCTACTAAATAAAGGCTGTATCATAAACAAAAAGAAAAGCTGTTTTTTTTTTCCCTAAATCTCAAAGAAAACACTCAAAGTCAGAATTGACTGGGGTTTTTTAGCAAGAATTCTTGTAGGATGTGAGATGCCATCCAAACTAAAGGGAACAGTGTATTTCTTGCATACTTGAGTTCATGTGGGTTATATAACTATGTATTTTTTGCCTTTGAGTGTTTTGTGAAGGGTTTTGGTGATGCAATGGAAATTCTGTTTTCATTGAATATGGGAGATGTCAGACATGACTGTTGTGGTTTTAATGTTACTTTGTTGAGGTTTTGGATATTTTAGAATTGAAATTGAGTGTATTCAAATATTTTCTGAAAGTCGCTGAAAACCCATGTTCACACAGTGGGATCATCTGCCTGATATTCTGTGCAGCCTGGGGATCCCCTGGTCTAATCTTTTAAACCCCAAAGTTAGCACTGTTCCCCCCAGTCCTTCCCACAAGCTTAGCTAAGCGAAGTACAAAAATAAGAGAGAGGTATGAAGAGCTCCTAAACCCAAACAAAAATTCACATGAAGGAATACCAGAGCTGTCACAAAGTGAGACCCTGTGATAGCATTTAGGTAATACAACTTGTGATGATGAACTGATTTTTAGAGGTCTCAGTATAAAATCACCAATGTCATAATAGGTGCTTCCAAAAATAAGAATTATGTCTTCTTTAGAACTGTTTGCAGTTGTAATAAAATTTTGTTGTTCTGGATGTTTATTTTCCAAAAGGAGGCAGCATTTGCTTATTATGTTTCCTCTAATGATTTCTTTTAGTGTGCCTTTGTGGACTATGTTTTATGGTGTATACAAGTATTATAAAAGGTTGTCCCTCTTTGGTAAACAATAATATTTTCCAAACTCAAAGAAAAATATGCTAATCAAACATTTCCCAAATTTCTCAGAAAGAATGAGAGTAGAATAAAGTTATAATCAATTAAAAACTAATTTTTACAAAAAAAGCGCAACTCCTGCTTTGCTACTTCCTCATAAATCTCTTCCAGATTAAACCCTTTTAGCAAAGTGCCAATCATGATTTGTCAAAATTGCTGAGTGATTACTAAGTGAAGTAATGACACCAAATGGAGTAAGAAATTAATCATAATTCATCGCTTTAATTATGCCTTGAACTTTGTTGGCCTGCCTAACAGTACTGAGAAAGTAATGTGCTGTAGATGAATGTATCATACCTTCTCTGCTTGTCAGGCTCAGCTGTTGTTTTTTCATTTCCCACATCCTCAAGTAACGTGAGGGGTTCTTGCAGATCCCATTGCTAGCATGTCCTAAGTTGTCGGCCACTGCGCAGTGCATTGAGATATCTTTCCATGATGGTAGTATTATTGCCATTTTACAGACTGGAAGAAGCCAGCACATGCAGGGTGAGCTCTCTAGAGATTTATGCTGCACTCATAATGGTCATTTCCAACTGCCCCTGAAGCAAATCTGTGAACAAATTTATGCTAGCTGCTGCAAAAATAGGTCTAAAACACTCCAAGACTTAGCCCACCAATATTCACTCATATACAGATAGATAGTGCCTGTTACTTTTTATGCATCCTGTCAACAGACAATATTAACAGAACAAGAATTTGAAGATGGAAAGCAACCATACTCCAAAAACCAGATTATGAAGCTTTTCACCACTACCAACAAAATAATCGCCTGGTCATCATTTCTAGTGGTTTATCATAGACATCAATAAATTCTCTTCTTCATCAGTAAGAAAATCTCCTCTCTATTCTTTAATAATTATTTTACATTACCATAACTCCAGGCTAATTTTATGAATGATTGCAGAGAGATATCAATATTAATATTGCAAACCAGACATAAATGAATCACCCAGGTAATTGTTTGTAAACTAAAAATTTTTATGAAGGTCATAACAAAACCAATCAGCGTCTTATTTTTATTTCTTATTCTCTTCAGTGTCAAAGCTGGTCTGGCAATGAAAAATTAAATGTAGGGAAATGAAAGTACCTTCTAGATCTTTTAGCAACCTGGCACCTCGCTGATAAATTATGTAAATCCATTGTATCTATTCCACTCACTATTGAAAACAAGCACAAGGCAGGCTAGCTGAAACACTCGTGAACTATATGCAAAACACCGCATGTTGGTTACAGGGATGTTCTTGAGGCACTTGAAAACTATAGTAATGACTGGAAAAGTTAAGTGGTCACATTTACCTTCAAGATTGCAGCAAACAGTCCCAGGGAACACAAAGTACCACTCAGGCCCCTTACCTGTATGCTATAGTGGTGCCATAATTGGAAATACCCAACTCTAGAGCTTTCTCTGTTTCTGGACATCATAGATAACTCTCATGAGCAACAGCAGGGCTGTATTTCAGGTACTGACTGTCTGGGCAGCTCTGGGATATGCCTATAGTATGTGACCCAGAGATTCTGTGGGGCAGCAGTACCTTTAGACTACGTGTGGTAAACCTGTGTAGGAATATACAATTTTGCAGGAATTGCAGTCTTTTAGATTGCAGACTCTAGCGTTTAGGCTGCCTGCTGAACTACTAAAGCACAGATCAGTTACCCATAGCTGAGATGACCCACTATTGTCCAAGAGCACATGATTTTTGTAAATTGTTGACATCTCCGCACTTTTCAAAAGGAGCTGTCATGTGCCTATTCTCTGTGTTTGTATAACCCCAGATACATTTGACAGGATGCACTCCCTAAAATTGACAGGATAAAATAAATACACTTTTGCATTGTTGTTAAATAGCTTAAACAGTCATTAAAACTGTAAGTGCTGCCAGATTCCAGGCACTTTTCATATCTGAAAAGTACGGTCCAGTAAAAAGGAAACTACTACAACGTTTTCACACCAGTAAAATCTCCAGAGGACAAAACCTTAAACTCCAAGGAAGCAAGAAAAGAAGGTAGCTTAACCATCCTCCGGAGCAAACTTGTCCTTAACAACTTTTGCCCCTGTTGCCTTCTGTTGTAAATACTGAAACCCTTCCTTTCTAGTATTTATCACTTTTGGCACTGGAAGAAAAATTGTGAACCCAGTACTGAGACGAGCGAATAAATCCTTGAAAGGCTTGGAAGTCAAGTTGCAGCTGTTTTTGTTCTGTTTCTTAATGTGAGTCTGCGGCTGCCTGCTGTAATGTTAGACAAATATTTGTCATGACTAGGTCCATGCATTCAATTGCTAAGACCTGAGCCCTGTGGCATACAACTTGTTGGTGGCTAATTTTCAGGCTATTTGCATGTAAGGTGTTTCATACTGTTGTTTTTAGCTGCTAGTACTTTATGGATAGTTGTGCAAAATAACAGTCTAATCCAAAACCCAAACTTGAACAAAGGCTTTGCATCACTATGTTATTCGGTGTAGCCAAATGTACTAAAGACTAAAAGAAAACAATCAGTCATCTGGATGTGCAGAAAAGAACAAGTAGTGAATTAATTTACTGTGCTTCTTAGCTCACATCAGCTTGCTACAGTTGCGCAAATTCCTCAACCATTTGCATAAAAGTGCCAAACTTTAGAAAGGTGTACAAAGGATGAGTAATCTGCCACACATCTATAAAAGGGATAGTATTCAATGCTTCTCAATGGGAGTCTGATAAACGACTTTAGAATTGCTTCTACTGTAGAGTAAATCAGATTATTTACCTCTTATCTGAAAAATGCTGTGAAGGTACAGTCTGCCAAGGACACTAAAAATATGTGCTACTTGTGTATCATTTAAGGAAGAACCTTCAATTGTTCACAGCCTGGAAAACTGCACTAGTAAGAAGTTTTCATCAAGGAAACCTCAAAAGCTAAAGAATGTTATCATAACTGCTGCACACAAGGGAAAGAATTCAGCTGGGTTTTTCACCCTAGTACTCCTGAACTGATTAGCTATTCAGATACTGTCCTGCTCCCAGCTTCTGCCTGCGATCATTTTTCTGCTTTCTCACTCTGAGTATTTACTATGTATTTCTCTTTCCCAATGCCATCCATTCAACAGTGCTGACAAGAAAAATGCTCCACCACAGTGGACATCAGCGCCTTAGGAATTATCCTTTCAATTAACCCATGTCATGTGGGTTGTGTTTATTCTAGGGATAGGTAATTTACTATTGAAGAAAGGGTTTTAAACTATAATTCACAGTAAGAAATGAATGGGCGTGATATTCTGCCTTCAAGCCAGTATTATATAAATTAAAAAGGGAAAGTCTGTACTACAAAAGTAGGCTGAGCTACTGGGGACTTTTTGCCTTTCCTTCTGCACTGGTTTGTTGAAGACTTTGAGCAATCACATAACCAAAGAAAGGCGAGCTTACTCAGCATATAGTATGACTTTCCTCAAATATCGTATCCAGTAAGCACTAGACCTGTTTTTCTGGAATATGTTTGGTTCTGAGGATGAAAACACTCTGAATTACAGTGCTTACCAAGAAGAATCCTCCCTGAGGCTACAATGGCTTCTGGAGCTTAGGAAATGTGGGTGGAGGTCAGCTGCTTATAACCAAGAGTCTTCTGGATATAGTGTGGAAATGACAATAAGATGAAGAAAGAGGAGCATTGGATGAATGATAGATTAGATGTGAAGAGTGGCAATAAACAAGGAGCAGTCCCAGGAAGAACTAGGATATCAGGGTCCTGATGAGCACTGTAACAGATTCATTCCTTGGTCTTTATAAATCTTTGGGACTGTCTGTGTTTTTGGAGTGGGGGAAGTTAGAATTAGTTTCATAAGTTTTGTAAACTGTTTTAAGGATTTTGTAGTTTTTGAGGTCCGTAAATTCTAGTAAAGCTTTCTGAGTTTCTAATGAGAAACATCAGAGGTGTCAGTTTCTTTTGCTGTAAAGAATATGTGCTCAACATCCCTTAAAATAGAGTGTGCATTGTTATTGCCTAACATTTGCCTTAGTAATGATAACCCTGACGTTTTTTTCTTGGTTCTATAAAAACAATTTTGGGTAATAAACTAATTTAAATAGAGGAAACCTGCCAGAAATGCTTCCTGTCTGTACAATTCCTGTATTAACTATAATAAATGCTTGGTGCTAGCATTGGATTAGAGCAGGCACACTAGGTAACCTATGCTGCACCCTCTTACAAAAATTCTGAATAGAGCTTTGTTCTATACAGATTAAAGCAAAAAATCCTTAGGTTATTAAGCATGGTTCTCCTTTCTTTATGGAGCATTTCCCAACTTGTAGTTGCTTTTCCATCTCTTTTGTTGCAGGACTTTTATAGATAACCCAGCAGTTTATTTAATATAAAGACTATTTTACAAGACATGTTGAAAAATCTAGATCTTCCTTCTTCACTCTGCCTCACATAGTCCTTGTGGTCTTATCCTCTCTTCCTAGCTCTCTGATCAGCATTTTTTTGCCTACATCTGACCCTGTTTCTTGAAGCATTGTATCTTTACAACAGTTTCCCTTCTTTCTGTATTTCTGGTGCAAAAAAAGTTATAGTTGAATTGAAAACTGAGATTAGTGTACCTTCAGATTGTGAAGATTTGCAGGTTGTAGAGAATATTTGAACAGCATGGACTGTGCATTTAGAAAGTAGTTTCTTCGTGTCTCTTGCCACACAAATGGCAGTCCTGCTTTCACTGATTTGCATGTGAAAACATCCAAGGAAAGACCATGAAGGCAAATAAGTGTGATATAAAACCATTATACTCCCATCTATACAGAAAACTTTACTTTTTGGATTACATTTGACAGTGATTTTTCTTATATTCATATAATCATAGAAGTTAGTGTCTTAATATTACTTTGTCTTTAATTGCAAAATGTAACATTTCAGTATCTGAAATTTTGAGTTTTCTGATATTTCAAAAGGAATATAGCACCAATGTTCTTTCCAAAGACTCCATAGTAAGGTTGTTGATTACATATCTATAACTCCAGCCACATCTTAGAAAGAATTGTGTGGGATTTTCTAATACGAAATACATCTTTAAAGTCTTTTCTTAATATCCTTCTCCCACGCACACATTCTTATACAGAAACCATTTTAAGAAGAGGAGCAGAAAGCTTGCACAGTATATGGTATCTATCTAATAGAGTTGGAACTGGTGGCAAAATATGAATTTTGTGCCTGATTAACTACTTGCCCCCCCCCTCCCCCCCCCCCCCCCATTTCTGGAATGAGAGGGAAAAGTAAAAATCATGATGTAAATTCAGAATATGTTCTTTGTGTTTCCCTGTGTTCCTGTCCTCTCTGTGTACGTGTGGTATTCTTAATCAATTACAACAAATAATTCTCAAAGTATGCTCTGTTTCTGAAAAGATTCATTCAGGTTTCTCAGCATGGTTGGGTTTTTTTTTTTTTCTTTTTTACTGTGAAGAGTTATTAACACTTTTGCTCAACGCATCCACAATGACATTTTGCTTTCTGAAGGCTGAATTGTACATTAGAGGCATAGTTTAAAGTGGCACGTTCAGAGCAGGTGTCTTGAGTATGGCAACGTATTCTGATCAGTTCAGCATCTTGGCAGGTTTTCTGGTAGGAAGTGGAGGAAGTCTTTAATATTTTTTTGTGGATTGTGGATTAATAATTTAGACAAGTATAACAGGCTTGTTTTATGTCCATGAATGTGCTGCATTTGATCTTTGAATTTCCAGCGCTCCAATCACCATAATATTATCCAGGTACTGTACAAAAATCAGTGCAGCCTGTTCAGGATATTTAGAGGGAAAAAAAAGGTGAGATTTGTATCTACTAATATAAATACCAAAACATTAATTAAAAAAAAAGCAATACTTACTCTGCTCTTTCTCTAAACCAGCCATATAGTGTCCAGAACCTTAAGTTATGTGATTGTTTATATATTTAACAAAAAGATATTCTCAGTTCCAGGTTCCTTAAAGTCCACAAAAAAATCTGTTTGATTTACAGGACTAAAATGGTTTAAATGTAATAAAAATATCACAATAAATACAATAAAATTTTTTTTTAGATATTTAATAATAAATTCCACCAAATAGGGTGAGAGGTATGGTAGAATGGTAGGACCTGGCACCGTTATATTATCTTTATGCTCCTACAAGTTTATTTAAAATGCAGAATTACTGGAAAGAGTTACTTGCTGGCACCTTTTCCAGTATCATTTGTCCTACACAATATCGAAAATAAGCATGCTTTTATCTTTTGTATATGGATTTTATGGCCCTTAAAGAAAGAAAAAGTTACACATGAGGTTTCTTTTTGTTATCAAAATAACATGACTTTGCAAGGAGGAATTTCAGAGTGAACATTTCTGCCAAATAAGTGACATTTTTTAACAGCCACTGTATAAGATACAAATTTTGTCATCTGCTTCATTTTTAGCCTGGGAAAAGAAGCATAGGTGTAAAAGAGAGACTGTGACTTCCTTTGTTTAGCAAATTTATCTCTTTCTGATAATGCTTCTGCCGTGAATCCTGGCAGTGATGTATAGCCGTTTTAATTCACTGCAATTCTTCTCGGACAGCAGTTCAGTGTCTCTGTGAAAAAAACAGAAAAGAGAACCAACCTTCCTAAAGGTTTCTTTAAAACATGCTATTTATAGGTTCTGTGCTTGTTAGCAGAAAGCTTTTTGAATGCACAGGTGGAAGACCTTTCTACCCTAATGCATTCAGATAAACACATACACTGACTACAAGGAATGCTGTAAAGAGGAGAAAAAAGAAATGCATGGGGCAAAAAGAAGGTTAAGGGAGGGAGAATATTGGGGGGAAAAAAAAAAAAATCCTGAAAGTGGAAACTTGATTCTTGTTCTGTGACCTCTGAACCTCATAAGTATTTTCTTCTTATTGGAAAAGAATATTACAGTGAGTTGTCCAGCACAGCAGGATACCACCCCAGCAGCCAGCTGTCTATGAACTCCCTCCTCTGAGCATCCAGGCATTCTTCTTTCTTTTAATTTTTTTATTTCACACATCATTTAGTGCTTACTGCATAATGCTACAAAATGAGTTTAATACCGATGACAGTGATAAACTACCCTGAGTTCTCAACAGAATTTGATTCAAAATTATTATCTCTTCCTCTTAAGAAAAGAAATAAACCAAAACAAAACACTTCTTTTGCGGTATATACTCTTTTAGAGAAATTAGTCAAATTCAACAAAACTTGTATTGAACTGTAATGTACATCAATAGCTCTTTGAACCCAACAGTGGTAGAAGCTCTATTTATTGAATTCCAAACTGGCATTTTCCCTAGCCATAGGTTACTTCATGATACTGTACTTTTAGTTGGTAGCACTGCACCTTTTACAAGAAGAATGAAAACACAAGCCTGTTCATATTTTCTTATTTGCAAGAATGATAAATTTAAAATCTCTTTTATACCTTTTGTATACCAAGACAAAACACCATGGGTCACCTTCAACTGAACTTGCCCTGAAAGGTGCACACAAAGTTCCTCATTCTTGCTTTTAAAGAACTTTGGATATTTGAAGTACCTATATACAATAAGAATTTTAACTTCTGGAGCAGAAGATCTGTTATCCTTTTGCTTAGGCGAATAAGAATAGCTATACTACTTCAGTTAACAAAGGGAAAAGAGTTCGCAATTTATTTTCTGATTTAATTGTGATTTTTTTCTTTGTTTTGCATTTTTTTATTAGGAATCAGAAACCCCCTGTGCTAGGCAGGTGACCTAAGCCAGAGTGGTCTCTCCTCCCCTCTTTCCCACAGTTATTCAGTGAAAGATAGGATTTGCCTAATAGCCATTATTCATATCACCTCAGTGAACTAATACTACCTGTTTGTATACCTTCTACTTAAGTTATAATAAATGAAGCTTAGTTCTAAGGAGTTATTGTCAGACACAGGATCTCCTTATTTAAAAGGGCTCCATAGATACGGCTAATCTGCCTTCTAACTGTGTGTCCTTGTTCCTAGTGGTTCCTAGTCTCTCTCTTGTGGGGACTTTTTTGTTTTGTTTTCTTGTCTTGTCGTTTCCACCCCCACCCCCACTCCCCAGTACAATTGCAAAACAGAATTTTACCATCTGGTCCAGCCCAGCAAATCTATCTGTAGCACAGCATGCTGCCACTTGCAGGAACTTTGCTTGAGCCAAATTTAGTGGTGTCATAAGTGGTGTAAATTACATGCCAGTAATCAGTGCAAGTCAGCATGAAGGCAATTTAGATACTAGAAAGTGTAGGTTATAATAGGAAAGAATCCAATTTAGGTATGTAATATGATGGAATGTCATGTAACTGATCACTTTTGTAAGTTATACACTTAGGTTCTAAGACCACTCTTTAGAAGGCTGCATCTAATGGCATTCAGCATAACACAAGATTTTCCATACAAAACCCCCAAAAGCTCCATAGTAGCAAAAAAGGGAGACTTTTTTTGATGATGACCACAATTACAAGCACAAAACAAGGGGGTACAAAGGGAGCTGAATACATGGTGTATGAGCTATGTGAAAGAGTAGAGAAGCATTGTTAGATATGTTATTTTTAAAACTCAGCAGATGGTTTGACATAACTAATTTGCTGATGAATTCTGCTTTTTTCCATTTGAGAACTGTCTCAGGATACTGCTTTATGCTCTTAATTCCCCTAATTAATCCCATTGCTTTTGTGTATACATTTAAACTAAAAAGTTATTTTAAAAGGGGGGGGGGGATTCAAGTGGGCAAATTAAGCACACAGCATGTTAGGAATCAAAGACAAAGATTTTAGATTCTGCAAAAAGTAGACATACTTCACCCAGCTTTAGGCACCCATTCCTTCTACAGACCCTGATGGGAAATACATGCCTCCTGAGGGTGATTTATCCCTCCTTACTGCAGTTGCCTGAAGCAGGCACTTCCTGTGACTGAACCCAGCCTTCTCTTTCCATTCACTTGGAGAAGCTCTGATTGCTGCGCCTGACTTTTTCATGGTGTCTTTCACGTTTCCAGGCTGCAAAAGCCTATTCTAATCCAGTCTATGTCATCTATGACAATCTGTTTTACGGTTAATCTGTTCCAGGCTTTAAGTACTTGTAGATAACCATGCATTAAGAAGTTGTTAGGCTTGGGTTTACTTCACTGAGCCAGGGGTCAGAAGGATGATGGATGCTGTACCTGCATTATCATGAATGTGGCATAATAAGAGCAGATCTGTGAGCAGAGTGAGGCTGATGGTATTGGGGATTCAGGGATCACAGCATGTGCCTTTTGTAAGCATTTCCCTGACTGCTATCGTGAACCTCAAGCATAGCTGGTGAGAGCGGTGCAGGTGATAAGACCAGCCTGACAACAGGATGTGATGCTGTGATTTGGTTGGTTATACTTAAGATCAAGCAAGACTATTCGAGTAGGGCTAGAACTCTTAAAACTCTGAATGTTGTAAACATCCTCTAACGCAATGGAGGCCTTGTATGCTCCTCTTGATGAGGAAAAAAGTTACTGAAACCTCCTTTTTTGAGTGGTTCATTCTTTGATGAGGTGAATATTTCACAGAACGGGATTCCCTCCTACCTGTGCTTGTGTTCAGTGCTGCACTTCTAAGTCTGGATAGTAGACATTGCTTCTATTTTGTTTTATCTCCCTGTTTCTGATGCTATTTGGAAGGATGATTTTTGGAAAACACTGCAACTTTGCCCCTTATATGTGTGATTCAGCACTTAGAAATAAAGATAAAAGCCTGCCCTTTTGGGCAACCAACTGGAAAGCGATTATCATAGACAATACTTTGGGAATTACTAGCATACAGAAACAGCATTTTTTTTTCCTCTGCTAAATTTTTGTGTCATTTATTCTCATCACCACTTTATATCACTGTAACAAACTAACTACAAGAAATTTACGTTAAGTTTAGTCTTCAATATTTAACAACTTTTCCAACGCCTTCTTTTAAGTGGCACCTTCAGCAAATTGCCAGGCAGGTACTCTGTTTATGACAAGATGATGGAAGAGGAACATGGTTAAAGCCAAATAACAGAAGGGGTCCACCTCAGGTGTCATTGTTGTAATGTCTGCCCAGGTGCCTAGTCAAAAAGACCAATTCATTTTTGGCATTTAGCTCTTTTCTGTGAAAGTTCTGTGTGAGCATTCATGATAAATGAGGCTGAGGTTTAACAAATGTTCACCACAAGGGAAAACACAATCTTGTGAGTCAGAGCCCAGCAGCAGGCAAAGGTCAAGGAGGAAATGTGCTTTATTCTGAGAGCTTTTCATGGGCTGACTCAAAAGCTGCACAGTCTCCAGTGGTTCAACTTTATGATGTCTTATGCATCTTCCTCTACTCTGTCGTCTTGTTGTGACTGAAGGTACTCTAATTCACTGTTATTTTGTAGAGAAAAACGGGGTTATTATATAGCTAAAAAAGCACTGCTGTTTAGAAAAAAAAGACAAAGAAATGGTGAGAAAAGTGTAATTTCTATTGGCACCAACCATTTTTTTGTAAGTCAAACAGAGATTAAAACAAGACAACACTGAAGAGAAGTACAGTCAAGGTGCTGCTGCAGTGATGGTAACATCAGCTCTAACCTCTTGGCCCCTTACTTGTATTTTTACAGATCTTGTTTCCTTCTTGAGTACATATGAGCCTGTTATAGCTATGAATAGCTGTATTCATTTCTTCAGTTTGGCTGTTTCTTAGATAAAAACATCTGCTGTTTTCTCCCAAAGCCAAGCTTTTGTGTAAGATGTATGACTCTCTCAAAGATCTCTTAGAAAACTGTAATATTTTCTTCAATTATTATTAATGTTTCATTTGCTTTTGGTACCTACTTGATACTATGTTTTCCATGTTGTTTTTTTTTTAACTTGGGGTCAAAATCATCAGGAAAACTACTACATTGTACTGACTTTTTTTTTTTAATTAAAAATGTACCTTGTCAATTGATTAATATGGGAAATACATAAAATTGACTTTCTAGTTATAAAAACAAAGCAAAGGCTGAAAATATAAAATATGAGCAGTGATTTTGAATGAAGGAAAGTAGACAAATAGATTAAACCAATACTAATATTACTATGCAATCTATACCACTGAGTGTTGATTTGGAAGGCTGGCAGCAACTTAAATGTTGATCCAGCTATATGCCATTGATCATTTCAATAGAAATGGAGTTTGGCTGAAAAAGACTACGGCTCTTAATGAAAGATGTGTTTTCAGTACAATTGCAAGCAAAATAGATGTGTTTATATTTTTGACAACAAAATTAACACTTCTCTCCCAAAATATTGAATAACAGAACAGAGACTTGGACCAGGGTCCTTCCTTGCTTCATAAAGCTTCTCTGTGTTACTTGTGATTGATTCCTGAATTCATTTCAAATAGGTCGCACTGGTCTATATCTTCTTCTTTCTGTTGCATCTGTTGAAGTATTTCAGCTAATAAAGAACTTATTTGGGCATTTTCTGAAGGAAGTCATAGCTTCTGGCATTTTAAATGTCATTTTTAGATTTGCCAGTCAATATTTCAATGGTGGATCAGTAGTTGTATGTATGACCTGAACTGAACACATATATAGCCTAATATAAATTGCTTGACCATCTCAAGGAGAAATTTTATTTTTCAACAGTGTGTCATTTCCTATGTGATTTTCCACTGAGGATTGCTGGAAAATGTTACGCTCTGTTTAGGTAAGATTAAAAATGTAAATCCTATTGCCAGTCTTCTGCCCATAGAGTAACAATGTGGGTTGCTACTGCTCTGATCTTATGTGTTCAGAGAGCTTTATTCCTGAGCGCTACATCAATGTTGTGAATAATCTGGGTTGTTTAAAGGGTCATGGGCCAGGGTTACAGTGCTGAACGCTATCTATCTTGTCACTATTAAATTTGTGTTAATTTAAATGGTTTATTATTTATGGTTTATTGAGCACTCTTTACATATTTAGCATTTGCTTTTTGGCTTATTATTCATTTTTAACCACTATGTTGAAAGGCACTGTAATTGGTTCACTCAAGCGCTGTCAGTTATAAAAATGAAGTAACTGTGCAGGACTCTCAATAAACAAGCTGATTATGTTTAGCTTAGAATCAAAAGAATATTTTTCCTATGAGAGGCCTAAAACCTTTGGGTTTTTGTTTGTTTTGTATTTTTTGTTTGATTCTCTGATCAAGATTACTTAAAAGAAAATGTACCTAGGAATATGTGCGTTCTTCGAGCACAAGTTAAACAGGATCAGACATAGACTTTGTCAGTTCTTTGAAAATGGTGAAATACATGACCTCTGACATCCTTCTTAGAAAGCCACATATATTTGCTCGTGTGGGTAAGGCGTTACACTGATGCTTTAATATCTCTAAAGGTAGTAAGTATTTCTGAAAAATAAAGTTTATGATCCTGTTCTATTAAGAAATATGGAACTCTTTAGCTCACTCAGAAATGAGTGTAAACAGAATCTGCCGAGGGAATTAATCTCTTGCTATTCCTGTCACAAATTCTAACTACGAGTCCGATCGACACTTTCCATTTTTTGTTGGATTAGTTTGATCTCTACATCTCCTTATGAAATACAGTATATCAGATACTGCTGCCTTATATATCTCCAGTCCTATAAGTGACTTTCTCATTTCTAGATATTCCATCCAAAAAATCAAACCCCTAAACTGACTGGACATACGTACCCAGCAGGTTAAATATAAGCTAGACACCAAAATTTCCAATAGATGATTCTCCCAGGAGCTGAGCACCAGCACAGAGGAAAAAGGTCAAAGAGTTAAAGAAAAATATAATCACCATTCTCAGATTTATTTCTGCAATTGCAACCCAGTGAAGAGGATATAAGAGTTTGCACATTTGAAATGGATTTAGCCGGAATTCACATATTCTTCAGTCAGTACTTTCCCATGTACAAATAAGATTCAAGTTTTTTAGACATAAGGAACAGAACGATGGTGATTTAACCAAATCCTTTAATATGGCTACCACTCACAATGCCAAATATGCCTTTGATTATTGTAATGTGAGTATTTATCCACTATGGGCACTGAGGTTACTAGTTAATTGTGTATGATAATGACAGAGCTCTGAGACAGTAGCAGCTGCTGGTTTTGATTGTTATCAAACTCTCCACAGATACATGCTGAAAAAAGTTTTCTTCCACAAAGAAACTAAGGATTTTTATTGCCTTAATTTATGGGCATTGTGAGGTATCTTGAAGTCTGATTATTTTTCAGTGGGTGGGGTACTTGGCACTTTCCAAAATTCAGAGCTCTACACGGTGATTACTGAAACTGTTGGCTTATGATCATTATTTTAATAGGCAACTGCTCAACCACACATGCAAGTCATTTAAAAAATGCAAAGGCAACATATCTTTCATGTGTTTGCTCTTTGCTGTAGTTCTGTATGTTTACCCTCGTGGTATCTTGCTCTCTGGATATGTCCAGTTAACCTCTGCTTGCAGTTTTGCATCAGTGACAACGGCAGTTACTTTATAGTGCAGACTAATTTAATTAATTAGTTTTCCTTTTCCCAAGGTCTGTTAGAACACAACTATGCTGTATATTTGATGCTTCAGCGATGAATCCTTTTCCTAGCAGGAATTGTAATAGTACCTATTACTGTGTCAGAAATGGGCTAGCTCTGCTAAAGTTTATTATTGACCACTTCAATGAAGTCAGATGCTGAGCTTTGGCATCATGTTGAGGTAAGCTGAGACTAAACAAAAAATTTGGTTTGGCTTCTAAGTGAAAACAATGTGGAAGTAATACCTTTCTATTAATTGAAATTTTGAAGGATCCAAAATTAGAAAAGCTTTGAGACTGGCACTGGCAATGTGTGTCACACTGAAGTATTCCAGAAATGCCAGAAATGATACTCGTGGAAATAAGTATAACGTAATGTTAAAGTTTTCTTCTATTTTGTTATCTTCGCTCCTTGGATCCCTTTGCAGTAGGATATCTGACTGGTTAAAGAAAGAGGTAACAAAATGTGTACTGCAACTTTTTGTCATAATGATTTTGTTCAAGAGACTTAATAGTGTTCAGACTATTATTATTAGGGTTACAATGGGCAACTGAAATGCACTAACCACTGAATACCTGAGTAAGAGTCCTTACAATTGATTATGTCACCTGCCGCTGTTCTCAGTGACACTGGTTTCACTGAGACAAAATACCACCTCATGCAGTGGAATTTCTTCTGGTTTTCTGTGGTATAGATGAGAGCAGAGTTTAACGCCCTCGAGTTCCAATTAGTGGTTGACATCCCCTGCTAGAAAGTTGTCAGTAACTTCCGTTTTGAAGGTGACTTCATTATCTACAGCATAACTTTTAAAACTGGAGACATGATGGCCATTTGGATAGATCTTTGAGAAACTTTATCCTTAATCTCTGAAGGTCCGTTTTGCAGATATCCTGTTTTTCTGCCTGTTGGGAGAGCTGCTTTGTCTGCCTGAGCAACAATCAAATTAGGAATTGGAATACTGCCTAATGAGGGTATTTTGTGCAAGTTCCAAAAGAATCAAAATACAGCAAACCACCAGGTTATACAGCTCAAATCACAAATGAACATATCCTCAAGTACTGAAAGATTGCTGCTGCCTGGCTTCCCACTGAACAGTTTATTACTTATAAAAATTGCACTTTTACATCACACTTTGATATGCTTCTCTTTTCATGTTTGAATAGTGTTTTCTATTCCCTGTTTTCTCAGCTGTGCCTAACCTCATCTGAAATCTTTTATGCAGTAGTTCTCGCCTTTCTTAGGAAATACGCCTCTTAGGTTTTTAACTGTTAATTCACACAAAGTCCTGGAAACTATCTGTGCTCTCACCTCAGTTGTGTGAATTTTTCTGAAATTATAAGTGAGTAATACTAGCACTGCAATCTGTCTGAAGTTGCAAATTTACCAGAGTTCTGTAAGACTGAACACCAGACCACTCCAAAATCTCCCAGAAATCTATGATAAATGAGTGGCTGTGTAATTCCTGGCAGCTTTGGTGGTGCATGGCAGACAGCAGCTACATTCCTTGCTTATACAACCAGCAGTAGTAGTAAAGTTTTTTGTTTGTTTGTTTGGTTGGTTTTTTTAGAGCTAAAGTAAGGTGGTTGTTCTACTACACATAACTATAAGCACAATTAACTGCTAACCAAAATTCTAGTTAGAATGGTCTGAAAACTTTGCTCCATCATCTGCTTTCTTAAAACTCTTCCACCTTATGCCATTTCTTACCAGGTGGACAAGTTTTGCGTATCAATCTGAAAATATACTTTTGCCTCATTACTTTGCATATCAATCTGATATCAATCTCAAAATATCCTTTTTAAGGAAAACTAATAAGCATGTGGACAGGTTAGTTTATACTTCTATGAATGAGGCAGGAAAAGGCCATGAAGTACCTCTTGTGGACTGTGTAGAAATAGACAATTTATAGTTCAATGTGCTGGGCCTTATAAAAAGTTCTAGTTACACAAGATATAAGCAAGTTTGACAAGATACTCCATGCAGTTCCATGAATACAGGGTTCACAGATATCTGTCCTAAAAACAAAGAAAGTTCAGCTGATTATATCATTGGAGTGCACTGATGGACTGCTCTGCCATCACAAATGAAGTTTCCTTCAAAGGATTCAGTCAGCATCCTCTCAGCAAGTTACAACTTTCAGTTTGCACCCTGCAGCACTTGAAAGTGTATATTTAGACACTGACAGAACAGCAGTTTCAGATAGGCAACTTCATCTTGGTTATTTCCCTAAGGCACCGGATTTGCCAATTTGTTAATGCCCTTTGCCTGTAGCAATTTCATACTTGGGTTGTCAAGCACATTTGTTATGTATGTTCAAGCAAAGACTGTAATAGTGAAAAATACCTTATCCTGCAAGTTCTTCCATCTCTTCAATTCCAAACTTAGAGCTGGAGCTTTTACATACCAGCAATAATTGATATTTAGCTCTTAGCGTTTTTCATCTGAAGATAAGGGAGATTTACAACAGAGGAAAGCAACGTTACTAAAGGAAGGAGAAGCAAAAGTACCTAAGGTTAAGTGTGACAAAGGTCACAAGAAAAGGTGGTGTTAGAGCAAAAAATACAAAACTAGAAGAGGTAAAAGCAGAGAGAAATGTGATCTCAAGTTGGAATAAAGGTCATAGAGGACATGGTTATCCTGATATGTTAATAGGAATGGTGTATATAATCATATATATATATTATGTATATATTGTATATATATTTAATGTGTATATGTATAAATAAAAATATATTCAGATTGCAATGGCAAGACTTAAAAGTTTGGAAGATACCATTTTGGATTGGCTATGAAATCTTAATGTTGTCCATCTTTGTATTCAAAATGAAATGAATGGGGCAGGGTTCCAATGGAGAAGCAGTATGCTTTTTGGGTGGTGTAATTAATATGAAATTGCATCTAAAAATTGACTAGTTTTAGTGTTATGATATTAAGGTTATAACATGAACTAAACCCTTATTGATGTTAAAGAATAGGTAGGAAAGAAAACTACAGAGTTGTGTCTAAACAGGGGCCATTGGCCTTCTAGCAAAGAGTTGTGTCCAGCAAGGGTCAGCCTAATCCATTGGTTTGGGAAATGTAAGAAATACCTTTAAAATTAGTTGCTTCAGCATAGAACAATGCCGAATTCTCTTAAATTGTGAGTCCAAAAATAGTAATCCAGTACTGAAGACCACATTTGTGGCATTTCACGAGGGGTTACAATGGATTAGTCTGTCCCTTGAACACCACAGAGGAACAGCTTTTTCCTAGAAGGGAAAACAAGCCAATGCTCTTTTCCAGGAGTTTTTCTGATAGGCTTGATTCGTTTTTTTACCCAAATTTTACTTCTGGGTAAATTGCCAGCGTGCTGTCCCCAAAGAAAGTGAGGGGCTGTTGAGATCATTTGGGAAGACGACTGTGAGCTGGAGCCTGCCAAGTAGCTCTCCTTATCCCTGTCCTAGCAATAGCCAGGCATTCATAGAAACGTGTCCTGGTTTTTGTTTTTTTAACATTGGAATGTTTGGAATAGTTTGTTCACATAGTGATAGGATTTTTCTAAAACTAGGATTGTCCTATCTGAACTGGTTAACACAGACCATGCGTATTTCTGGAAGTATTTTGCAGTCTGGTTGGGAACAATGGACCTAGAGATAAGTTGAAATGAGTTGAACTAAAGCAAACCTTTTCTGCTTAGTTATCTGAATACATTGTAGGTTTAAACACTGACCAGGAAAAATATTCTGAAAAAAAGAAGCAGACTCACTACTGTATAAATAGGCCCAGGATGCAGAATAAATCATTTCAGCTCCTCTAGCTCACCTATTGCTTCTCTTTTTTCCTGTCTGTTCTGTAACAGTCTCTCTCTCTCTCTTTGATAGTGAAAACACTATCCTATGAAGAGTGCTAGCTGCTCCCAATATTCAGCACCAATGTACTTTTACCTTCCAAAAAGCTTGGTTTCTGTAGGTAAAAACATGCTTTGAGAGCAGCTGTTGTTCTTGACTGACATTAGTGAGTTTTAGACTAGTAGTCCATGCTTTAAATGGCACAATAATCGTGCTTCATCTGCAGCAAAGCAGTATAACAACACTTTGAGAATCAATGAGATCCTACAACAAGTAGTTTCTTGATACGCTGTTTATTTTTTGGAGAAAAATAGGTATTTGAAAAGCTCTTGGGTCCAATTCTCAGCTGGTGTTTTTAAGCCCCATTCCATTGATCTTAATGTTTCAAAGAGAATGGAGGCTTTGAGACACTGACAATACAAATCATCATGTGCAAAGAACACTTCAGACGTAGCAGGTGCATAAAACAGGTATATGAAATATCACATACAATGGTTAATTATTCTCTTTTAAAATTCCATTGTGTCTTACAGGTCTCTTCACAATCACTTAATTAACATGCTCCCCCTTTCCTCCTTTTTCTTGAACTACCTAACATTCTAAAATAAGTCACTTGTGATTGCAGTCTCATGGTATCAGAACAATTGCCTGGATCCGTGGTTATGGTCAAACTACATGTATACAAAGGAAGATGAAAGTGTTAGACAAGTGATTTAATAGTTCACTTTTTGTAACTCCCATTTTATAGCTGCTTCATGTAGCACTGGCTGCACTGCACCAGCTTAGAGCAACCTCTGAGGGAGGGGAATGAGATCTAGTGTGCTGAACTTTATTTCTTAGCACTTAATCGATGGAGGAATATTAAAGCAAGCTAGAGGAGACAATTGTATAACTGCCTTTTTTCGTTTTTTATGGGGGGGTTGTTTCTTTCTTTTTGGTACCGTTTCAGTAGTCAGGAGACAAGGCAAAATCCTGTTCCTGACACTACCCATATGCTGACTTTGAAGGAGCACCATTTGCCAATGAAAACAGAAGAGGGGTAACTGGAAAAATCAGACGTTTTGTTTGTTTGTTTTTGTTTTGTTACTTTACCCACTTACTTTGACAGTTGTTGGTAAAAAAAAAACAAACATAATCCACTTTTGTCCACAAAAGGCAGTGTAAAGCTGTCTGACATTTCAGCATGTATTCAAATGAGACCCAAATGCATCTGTCTGGGCATTCAGTGGCCTGATCAACTGCTGTTCTTCAAAGATACTTGGAAACTGTTAGGAAAGTCATTCTTTCAGCATGACTAATCATGTAAGTATTCTTAGCTACAAGTATTACAGGAAGGCATTAAAAAATAACAGCCCAAGTACTGCAGTTTTCTAATGGAATATTCTATTAGTGATATTTTAGAGTATGAGATAAATGTTGCATGTATCAATCGATTGTCCAGTCTGCAGCCTCATCATTTTTTGGTGTGATGAACTGTTTGTTTCGTGGTATAAGACCTACATCAAATGCATTTATCACTTAATCAATCTTGAGCGATATAAAGTGTGTAATGAGGTACTGGATCAATTAAAACGTTAGATCGCTTCATCAATATAGCAGTACAAGATTATTTTTAAAACTGATCTCCTTTCTTTTATATAATGCCCTTTATATGTCTGAGGCAAAACTGAGGTCAGGCCTAAATTATACATGAAACTATTTTATTATCAAAACAGCAGTCCTAAAATTGAAATTAGGTTATTAATGAGTCCATCAAGTAAACCAAAACATAACACAAACAAATGTTGGTGCATAGTGCCATTCTTTATGCCGTATTTACATCAAGCATTTGTTCTAATTCATAAATACTTTCTAAGCAATTGCCTGGTACCCAAATTCACGTTTCTTATCTAGAGTTTCACCCCTTAATTTGGGTAAATGCAGTTTATCAAAGAGTGCTAGAGCTGTTGTTGGTGAATTAATTAAAAGAAGATATCTACAATTGCAAAACATAATATAAAAGTTTTCAAGTGAGCATAATAATGCTGAGAGGGAAAAAGGTAAATCATTCTGGAAAGGGAGATATTTTAAATTGGGTTTTTTTGTGGCCTTTGAAATTACTACAAGTAGGTCTTTGAATGGCTTCTGGAACTAATATTGGTACAGTATGGTGTGGTTTTATGTGACGTCTTAACTGTAGTAATTAGTCTTATTTTTAAATCCTCTGATAACATTTTTGATGGTTCTTCGCTTTGAAGTAACTGTGACGATACTTCTTTAATGATAAGAATTTTCAAATTAAATGCATGGCATATGTAACTAAATAGATGCACAAATAAACCTATGGGAAAACATTACAATTTTGACATAAACTAGTAAAAGCAGGGGCAAAAAATCAGTCAAGCCAACAACAGCTGTTCTTTTGACTAGTAGCACTGGCTGAAGTTGTTATGTAGGAGTCTTAGTACATAACGTACTATGCATTGACCTGATTGAAAGCCTATTTATAAGTCAATGGGAATCTTTCCATGGACTTCTCAGCTGACTTTGAATCAGATCCAGTAAGTTGTGACATGTTTGTCTTTGATCTAAGTGTTCTCTCTTTTGCTAGCTTGTCTTAAGTCTAACATTATTTCTACAATAATCTAAATATTATTCCTATCTAAATATTATTGGGCCTGTAACAGTCCTAACACATCTTTGCTTACTGTTGAAAAAAATCTCACAAAACCAAAAATTTAAAAAATAAGTATCAGGATAGATAAGCTTTCTAATTTATTTTAAGATCTGCATGAATTCGAGCATAAATTTCACATATGGCTTCTGTAGTCCTTTTGCCATTGGAATATATGCAGGACGTAAAAAGTAAGCAAATACTCAGGGGTTTTGCATATCTCACAATTTAATTCTTTAATTTGAGTATGTAAGGGCTTTTGGTAAGCATATATGAAAAAAAGGAAAGGCTATATAAATAGGATTGCTTGATTTATCTTTTTTTGTTTTTTTTTTAAATTTGCAGTAATGTCATTATGGCAGAGATGCTGGATCTTAAAATCATCTCGAAAGCAGTTCTTTTGGCTGCAATTCCATTCAAAATCTCTTGGAAATAATAATCACTTACCTGCTCAAGCCCGATGGCTTTCTCCAATTTTCTAGCTTTTGTTCAGCTTTGAACCTGGATTGTGATTTGATCCTCTAAAAACCGTCTTTCTTTTCCAAAAAGAGTTCCCATGGATGTGTTTCTATAAAGCTTCCTCTCTTAACTGCTAGGTAGGAACACAGCTGTTAAGTTCTCCAGCAGGAGAGCTAAATGGGGAATTAATTTAGTGAGAATCTACAAATTTGAATCATTGGTTTCCTTCTTCTGAAGTGTAGATTTTTATCATGGGTTTTGCTATAGCATTATATCACAGGCACTCCACAGTAAAGCTTGGGAGCCATGCCTAGAGGAGTAAGGAAAGTATGAACAACTGGTATTTAATAAAAGCTGTTTGCTGTCACGATGAACAAGACAAATAGAAAAAACTAATCCCAGGAGAGTGCAAAGGTATTTTATAGTTCCTGTATCTCCTGGATGATTAGGTCTGAACTGGGCAGAAGAAATTCTTTGTATATGTAGTTGTAGCATTCAACAGTATTTGTATATACCAATATATCTGTAAAAGGTTATAAAGAAGTAAAAATGACCAGGCATTAGGGATAATTTAGAAAGTCAGATGAGTCCAGCAACTCCTGTCAGGTATTAGGTGATATCAAGGAATTCCTGCCTGAGGTATATTTGAAGAAGGTAGGAATGAACCCTGTTGTCAGATAGAGATGGGAATTATATTCCTTATATTCTATAAAATGACCCTTTTTCAGTTTTATATCCAAAAGCCTAGCTCTGAAGCTTGACAAGTAATTCTTGTGTCTATTTTAGTATTAAACCTTTCTGCCACTGAACTGTCATGATGGATCAGGGGAAACCGACAAATTGATGCTGCCCACAGGTGTGAATTCAGCACAGTGGTGTCCAGCCCCAACCAGTGCAGGGGCAGCGGTGTCTGGGACACATGTGGGGAAGCTGGGGGCTGATAGTAAGGGCAGGCAAATGCTGTGTAAGGGCTGGCTAGCCAGGCAATGCATTTTATCAGGGAGAATGATCAGCAAAAGCAGTTACATGTTCTTTTTGCAAGGAATAAGAAGTAGAGGTACTTTTTGGTTCCTAGCAAGCCCTGAAGCATCACAGTTCTGAGAAAATATTACTAATTATCAAGAAAGGGAACATTAGTTGCAAACATTGGTACATACACTGGGAGCCAGAATTACTGAAATGTTCAATATGAAAAAAAGGTAACCCACTACAGTGAATACAGCACTTAAAGTAGCACGTGACGATGGACTGTGTAACGCGCTCAGCTATATGAGCTTTTTATGTGAAGAATATGTTAGAGAGCTAGGGTGTTTGGAAAGAAAAATGGCATGACTGTATTGACAAGGAAACCAAAAGGAGTATATGTAAATAACAAATACTAATTTTCACATACAAACAGAATTAATTTAAAATACTCTCATGTGCATGTAAGAGAGTTACCCAGCCACTTAATGCTTAAGAAAGATCGGTATCATTTCTATGTTACAGAATGGAACCAGTTGGATTCAAGGTTTAATTAATTATATATACTGATTTAAGCTTTTAGTAATGGTTCAAAAAATACATTTACAAAAACACAAAAACATTTTCTGTTTAGACTTCAGTGAAATGACATGACCTGCCAATTAATTTGGAAAATTACTGTAGGAGTAGAATCTTGAAAGTATTAGTATTTCAGAATAAAATATTTCTCAAAAGGTTCAAAATGACAGTAGCTTCAGTTTTGAATCATATATTATCCCTGTCAATATAAGTTGATTCATCTGTAGACTCAGTACTAACAGGAACATTTCAAACAAAGATAAATACTTGGAAGAAAAAGCCTGCTTCTTAAAATGAGAAACACTATGTGTTACATTTAGTTTGTCAAGGAAAATTATGATAAATCATTCTTAGCTCAAAGCAGAAAAGTGTGATTAAGTGATCTGAACAACTAGTGGCAATATCCATCCTAATTACTTTTCCTGTGATTGCATAGTATCTTCTGAAAGCATTGCCTAGCTTATAGCAAAGTACAAATGTGATAATCGACATTTTCAAGCTAGGGCAGCAAGGCAAACAGCCTAGCTCTTAAAACACTGCATTACATTTTTTGTGCATGCATATATGTTCTTACAGCATATGGTAAGGAAATGTCTCTTTCATTCTGTCCTTAGAGGAGTCAAGTTTGCTCCCAGAGGGGATGATTTTAGCAGAGGGTCCTATAATTGCAGACAGCTGTTGAAAAGACTTTGCGTTCTCTTCCTCTCTAACAGAACAGTAGCAGAAAAGGACAATAAGGGGATCAGTGTCTTCATGTTTAAAATTGACATTTGCCAAGCCAAAAAACAGAGGTAGAGAGAAGATCTTATTGTTTTCTATGAAAACTTCAGGTATAAACACTGTGGAGGTGGAAAAGCTGTTTAAGATGATGAACGATGCTGGCATAACAAAAAATGAGTATGCAGTGTCCCTGAATAAATTTATGGGGGTAATTAATAAGAACTATGAATGGAATGAGGTTCTGGAGCAGCCATCCACAGGAGCAGAGGGGACATGAGCACATTTGGTGTTATGATGGATTTTATTATGCTCAGAGTTATTTGATGTGGTTGTCTGCAATAACTGATTGGATGACTCTGTTATGTCTGATGCGCCTTACCCCATCCTTTCAGAGTTTCATTCTACCCAAAGAAAGCAGCTGCCTTGGGAGATGTAAGCCAGGAGATAGTGGCAATTTTTTAGCTAGTTTGAACTTAATGATCACTACTGTGATGAGGGTTTGAGTTTAATCTAGCACATGATAGGTAAAGGATGACATGATTTAAGCATCAAAGCCACACGTGCATTTTGTGACAAGTATTTGTTGACAGGTGTGTTAGTATATCAGTCTTGAGAAAGAAGATGACTTTCATCCTCCTAGATAAAAAGAATCTCAAGATTTGGCAGCTAAGCATTGAAACCTTATCATGTCTGCCATCAGTAGTATATGTAATTAAATGCCAGAGACGTTTAGCAATTGAAGGATCCCACTGGAATCTTATAAATAAAAACTGATGCCTAAGAAGACTGAGACACATTTTACGGACTGTGTTATAGTGCTGGTCAGATGAGACAGCTATAGTAATCACTAGCTCCTATGAGTCTTTCATATTTTAGAGTTTGTGAATATCTTTCTTGGTACTAAAACAGGTGTGTGATTTGGTTCTTATTTCTAGAATTTTATCTGGTATTAAGACAATTATATCCCAATCCTGACAAAGTTGTAAGTTTGAAGATTTATTTTTCCCTGAGCATTTCATTTCTCATTTTTTTTTTCACAAAATGCAGTGAAGATGTTTCCAGATTTATAAACATTTTAGTATTTTGACCAGCTACAGCTGCTTTCATGATACAATTTCATAACTTGCTGTGAAATAATAGTGGAATACTTGAAGTAGATTAATTGAATTTACTGATGTATGTTTTCCTTAAACATTTATAGTACTATATTCTCCATTTGATTCAGAGGTATTGTGTACAGTCTGTAGGTAGTAAAAAACAGAGAAAAACCATCAGAAAATATACAGCTTTAAAAAAACGCAAAAAGAGCAAAATGAAAAAGCTGTGGTATTTGGAAAGCTGGGATAGTACTGTTTTCTGTGATATTTTGATGTCCTTCTATAAACTCAATACTTGAAGAAAATATTAGGAGATCATCCAGGTTCTACACGCTCATTGTCTTTTATCAGAAGCAAGTCTTTCACTGAAGAGAGACTTATAACTGCATTTCTCTAGTCCTAGTGGATTAATCCATACCACCTCAGTGCAACCACAAATGTCATTTGAACCGTGATGACATATTAGTTAGTATTGCATGTCAGACTATGATAAATTGCTGCATTTATCTAAAATTACAGAGCTTCTTAAACATATGAGCTTATAGTAAATAGAGTAGTTTACTTAAACAAGAATTTCAAATTACTTTATATCATAATCCAAGGAAGTACTCAGTGAGAGACCTTTTTTTTGTAGTGCTAAATGGATCCATTGATTTTCATTCAGTGCTATAACCCACTGCCAACTCTTAGTTAATGCAGCTACCATTTTGTATCATTTTTTTCTTCCTATTTCATGGAAGAATGCTTCCTAAGCACACACTTCAAGCACAAGATTAAGTGCTGTTTGTCGCCTAGATTATGTTATAGTTCTATCCATGACTAGTTCTGAATGTCTGATTTCTGGAGAAAATTGTAGGTGTTGATTTTAAGAGAAGATAATCCCATCTGATGTCTTGTGATATTTCACCAGTGTAGTCAAACCTTTCCATTCTTGCATTGTCACTGAAGTATTCTTGGCTTTCAGTTTAATTATCTGGAATGCTACTTTTGCAAGATTTACCAGATATAACTAAGGTGGTTAAGAGAGGGTGATCAACTTAGAAACTGCAAAGGAGTTTATGCAATATAATTAATTTGCATACTGAAGACAATGTTATGAAAGAAGATTTAATTGGGTTATGAGAACACTTGGGAATATTTTTTTTTGTTATGTTTGTATTTTATTTGCAGGAATTTGGATTTATTTATAACCTATTTGAAATGTGAGACAGGTAAAATAGAAATAAAAATAGAGAGATCACTGTGATGTGTGTAAAATGTAGGTTCACATTGCCATAGAGAAATTAAGGTAGAATTTGGGTGATTTAATCTATAATCAATAAATTCTCCAAACCTGATTTCAAGGAGAAAGTTCATCTTAGTGGGACTTTTATTTGAGAGAAAGTCTAGCAGAAGTTATTCCTTTAATATATACTATTTTAAAATGTTACAACATACTGGCCTTTACAGTAGATAACCTACTATAGAAAAAATAATGCGGTATGTGAAATAAACTGAGGTAACTTGTAGGTGGTACTACTTCTAAAGGCAAGGTTAAGTTACTAGTTGAGGTTGTATAATTCCAGTTTAAGACAGAATAAATAGAGGGAGAAATATGAGGATATATGGCATGTTACCAAAATCTGCCGTTCCTGGAAGTCATGAAGTTGTCCTTTCTAATTAAGTAACTGTTTGTCATGACTTAGATAGTAAATTCAGCTAATTTGTAACAGAACCATGTGTATAGGCTGTAAAATTAGTTTTGAAAGCCTGTTCTGTGGAATTTACTGCAGAAATGAATAATTACTGCACAGGAATGAATTTTTCTTTTTCTTAAACAAGTTTTTGAAATGGGGAGGGGTGTTTTGCTAAAGTTAACTGTTCTCCTTGTTTGGCAGCTGCCCACTGACAGAACTAACTCTTCTCAATCAGTTATTGCTAGATCTTTAGGAGTAACTTAAGTGTTGCTGAGACATTTGCAAACCTTGGAAGATCTCAGGTATCCATTTTGTTGACACAGGTATCAATGTAACAGTGGTGCAGCCTACTTATGTTAATAACCTATCACATTTCCAAATTATAAACCCATTTAGAGGCTGCAGTTTATGCTGCCTGTAAAACACCAACAGACCTTTCCTCCAGCCTGTTTGCTGTGAAACTGTCATACAAGGAGACAGGTCCTTGCTCAGGTCATGCCCTGTGTGATTGAATAGCTACACATTAAGTGGTATTTTTGCTTTGAATAGATAGAATTAACTCTTAGTCTAAAGAAGAACAGAAATTGTATCTCCAGCTAATAAGTAGGAGGATTTTGCTACAGGGAGCTGGGTGACTCGTTGATCTGGTCATTGATATTTAGGGTCCTGTTACTTTCATGCAATTTACCTTATACATGCAAGTCCTGTCACCTTCTGCACTGCTGACTGCTAGACAGTAGCTTTCCTAGACATCTCTCTGTGCTTTTGGTCCATCGCATCAGTGTCACCTGACAATTGATTGCGTAGCAGTTCAAATATCTGTTTCAGTGGCTGCTGCTTCAGCCTTAATTGCTGCTGAGTATTGCTCAGTGAGGTGCATGGTATTGAACAGCAAGCAGACCTGAAACTAGTTGGGTATCTATTGAATAGCATGAACTGTACAAGCCCTTCATTAAATTGAACTGTGCTGACTAAAGAGGACCACAGCATGTGTATGATCTCTAACCTTTTGGAAGACTTGTTTGGTGATAAGACTTTTGTTTTCTCTGTAAGACCAATCTATAACATCATCAGCTGATGGATTAACTCATTTTCAAAGTTTAGCTGAGATTTTTATTCCTATTTAATGAGGACTAGTGGACACGGATTGAATTCTAGCTGAATACTAGCTTAGCAGCTTTGTATTTTTTCCATCTGCACTTCTGAAAACGATGATATTTGTGTAGTATACAGGCAACCTTAGGCTTGAAATACAAAAAGATTCAGCCATTGTAACTGTGAGCCCTGCAATTTCCTACCAAACAGTGGAATTAAAAGCTCTGAATAAGAATCTAGTTTGTCCTTTTAAAGCAATTGAAAAAAAAAAAATAAATGCATAGGACTGGTTTCTCAGGAACACCATGAGAGCAGGAGATATCTAAGTTAACCAGGAGTGAATGACAAGGAGGTGGATGCTTCTGCCAGCCGTGCAATGAATACAGTGTGTGACTACTGATTGAAGGATTGCAAGTTTGATTCCTGCCTAGCTTGAATAATTTGTACCTGGGAGTAATTTGGCACCTTAACTCAGAGCTTTTGGACAGAAAGTCCCTTCAGATGTGCATCTCCGACAACACATCTTTTTTCCCATTAAACAATAAGAAGACTAATGCAATTATATTAGTTGTTTCAGTTTTCAAATACCTATTGTGACTGATTTTGAACAGGAAGTTTAAACTCAGTATTATGGCACTCTTGAACCAAGAGTAAGATCTGCCTTACTTATGCAAAGTGTCTTTTTGCTACCGTATCTAATTAGACTGATGTTTAACATCGTACAGGAATGTCTTTTATGTGGTTGTACAGTTATGGCTGCTAACCTCTATGTTTACGTAGCAATGCAGTTTCAGCATCCAAAAATTCATTCACCTGAGATTTGAACATCTCTTTCAGAACAAAACAAAAGTTTTCTCAGATTAACACTTATCTTATACAGAGAGCTTAAGAACAGATAAAGTGTTAATAGGGTTTTGTTTCTTGTTTGTATAGGTAATAACTCATTCTTGAAAGGTGCATAAAACACGACCTCTCCAGAGAGGACAGGACAGTTATTGATCTGTTAGAAGAAGAGTTAAAACTAACTACCAGCCAAATTGAGGTTTTAAAAAATCCACAAGGCTGAGGGTAAAGGTTTGAATATAAATAGAACCGTAAGGAAGATGTGGGTACACCAAATTAAGATCCTTTTCCCATAGAGGCAAAGATCCAGGATACAAGATTTTGAGCTGCACTGTCCTGGGACAAGATGTCCTAATAGTTTAATAGCTGATCAAAGAAAGACATATGAGCTATGAAATATAAGAAAATATAGAATAAATAAACAAATGTTTTCCCTTTTATTTTCTGTATGCCCGTCTCTAAATCTGTGACAACAGCGTTGTCTATTTGGACTGTATCAGTACGTTTTATCTTAATTTTTGTCCTAGACTTCATCTGCTGTTTATTCCAGTTTCTGGGATAGCATTTCACTCCAAACCATGTGTTGCAATCAAGGTAGTGGTCTATTCTTAGCATGCCTGGACACGTAAACACTAGTTAGTGATACTATTCATAAAAGAGTATTCTTCCACTGAGGTGCATAAACAGTGCAAGTGTCAGTAACACAGAGTTGGTATGGAAAACGCATCTTCTGGTGATTAATGTTAACCAAAGATTCCTTATTATGCAGTGGGATAGAAGAAAAAGCTCTCAGTTTTTCATGGCTAGCCTCCCAATGTCCTCAGAGATATGGGATGTTGGGCCAAGATTTTGGGACCCAGCTCTGATGGTCTAACATTTTTCTCTCAGTGCTCTTCTTTCTTGTGTAAGTGAAATATATTTTGGAGCATCTTCACCATCGATGATTACCTAACAGCAGATTGTAGTTGATCTTTTTTTTCTAGATGGAGAAAAGAAGGAGGCAAAGTGAGCACAGGAACTCATCAGTGCTTGTCAGGTTCATGTTAGATTCTTAGGTCCCAAAATATTAGCTCCATTTCATTCTGGACTTCACCTTATTTGTTTAGGTACCCTTAAATTCTGTTGACAAAACCAGTCATTATATGGCAAAAGAAAGGAATGTTGAGAGAGCTGTGTGAATAGGATTCAATTGGAATTCAGGTTTAACAGCATAGGTTAACAGAACTAGGAACATTTTAAAAATCCTTGCTTGCATTCAGGTTATGTTGCATTCCATTGAAGTGTTAGTAGAAAAAAATAGTCCAAGACTATATTCTAGTATTAATGTTACTGAGTGTTCGTATTTTTCCTCCTCACGTGCCTAAAGTTTGACAGCTAATCTGCATCTAATATTGAGATGAAAATGGAATTTAAGGTAAACCATTTTCAAAATTAGTTTCTAATTTAGATGTCTTTGATTCTGATGAACATTGGGCACTCTAACAGTGAGCATTCAACATGCAGTTAAAACTAAGCAGAACTGCAACTTTCACCTAAAAAAACCTGTTTGAGGAACTGCTCTAATTTAGAAGTTAAATATAATTTATGTGTATGGTGAAATACTATATACCCATTACTTTTTTCTCTGAGAGTGGTGGTATTATTTTAAGTGGAAAATTTGTTTGAAGTCCATTATAAAAGGTGATTTTTGACCATTGATGATAATGGGGGATGGTAATGAAAATCAGTTGCACATAGAAATATGTTAACTTTCATTACACCTTGTGAGGGTAATCAAATTGCTATTATGCATTGATCCATAAGGACATGTATTTTCCTAAACCATGGCCTGTTGCCTCCTCAGGTAGCAGTTCAGAGAGGAAACTCTGAGCTCATCCTATGCTGATGTCGAATATACTTTAATGCATATGGTGGGGAAGAGCTTCTAAGGGAAAGAGTTTTGTCCAACTCTCTGTTAGTACATTGGCCAGCTAATGTTAAAAAATATGTTTTCCCAGGGTGGCTTATTTGTTTGGTCAAATACCAGTTTGATCACCTGTAGGGTTTTGTTGTTGTTGTTGTTGTTGTTGTTGTTGTTGTTGTTGTTGTTGTTTTAATACCATTTGTTTTCTTTCATGCCAGATTTTTAACTTAGCTTCAGAGCTTCTTTTGACTTAGTAGGATTCTTGGCTTTGACTCCAAGTTTCACAACATAAATCCTATTTTTATCTCCCCGATGCACTTTGAGATCTGCATAGTTAAATGGGATGAGGAAATTAATGTCAGTGTGAAGTGCTATATTGACCTTTACACTTTCTTTTTTTCTTCTGAAAAACTGTTTTCATCATGTTATTCATCCACAGCACCTGGCACAGTAGATTCTCTGTGCTTGATTATTGACCTGTTGATGTTTCTGCAAAGAAATCATCGTGCTCGCAAGTTAATGTAAAATTAATTAGTATCTGTGAAGGAAGGAAATAGATCTATTAAGGAAATCATTTTTAAGCTCTTAGGGAAGCTGTTTTCTATAAGTTCAAAAGGACAAGACTACCAGAAGCCCGAGTGTAATTTCAAAGAATGTTGCAAAATAGGATTTGAAGGTACTAAGTCAATGCCTGTAACATCATTATCTAATAAGAAGCCTAGACTGTAATAGATTTTCAAATCACATTCACACTTTATCGCAAGAAGTACTGAAAACTTGGAACAACTTCTGCTCTAACTCATGGATACTAGCAATAACAGATTTTTGTGAAATGTTTAATGGCAAATTCTGATTGAGATGGGAGTTTTCACTTTGATTCCCACGTTAAAGCAACAGGATTTGGATGAAAGCATTTAGCACTTAAATACTTATAGGTACATATATAATGAAACTGCGATTTTTAGCTTGAGGAAAAAAAATAAAAAAGATAAGAACTAGATCAGTTCTTTCATGGCCAAAAGACAACAAAGCGTAACTCTCTTACTCCATCTCCATTTATTTACAAAGTGGGAAATTTGGCCTCAAGCTTTGTTCAGTTTGAAAAAGTGGTTGAAATAAATTTTGTCAATCATTGCTGCCTGTGCACGGAGCTGAATATCTGTTTCTTTTCAGGTAGACATATTTCGATTTTTTTTTTCCAAGCTTGGTATTTTCATCCATGCAAAACCTCCTCCATGAGTTTTCTTACTTTGATTAATTAATGGTCAACATTTTAGACGAGTTTTTAAAACAAAGCAAAACAACCCTCTCCAACACCCTCCTCTCACATATCCATATCCTTTTTTCATACATCTATATCCTCCTCTCCCCATCACATATCCACAAATGACCCATCTCAAATATTCCTTAGATCTGCTGGATTGCTCCAGTATCTGTGTTGCATCTTTTTCAGAGATAATAGTTCTGAAGCACGTATCATAATCATATGAACATATCTCCTTCAGTGAATACTTATTGTTGTATGCGTTGATGTACGTTTGTGAAGGAAATTGGACTTTTAAATACGAAACATCTTAGCAGTCCAAAATTTTTACTAAATTAGCAACATGTCATATTGCTGTTACATTTCTCTCTTTCCTTTTTCTTCTCATACATTGTACAAATCTTATATTCTTAGGTTGTCTACTTTCACAGAACTGCAAAACCATTATTTTGGTTTATGGGTGATAAGAAACCTCTGCACATATCCAAGGAATGGCATTTTACTTAAATCTGCTTTCATTCCTGTGTAATACAATGATCTGACTTGTTTCATCATTTGGTAATTGTTGCCAAACACCTCTAGCTTATTCATCTAGATCTTAGCAATGATAGAATATTGCAATGTTTCAATGAAACTCAGGTTGAAGTTTTAGAAAGAGAAGAACAGAGAAACCTGTGCTAGGCCACATTAACATATGTATTTCAAAAGAGAACATTAACCTTTAAAAATACATACGAAACTATTTTGGTGAAGAAATCCACCTAATTTTGTGGGACGCTAAAAGATCTTTGTCACTGAATTGAGTAATAAGTTTGAGAACAGTAAGACCTCAGTAGGTACAAATCTGTTTAGTTTCCATTTATCAGAATGGTGATTTTATTTCTACACTAAAACCGATCTACTTAGTATTTGTTATTAATTCTATTTTCAAGCCCACCAATAGCCACATGACAACAGTGGTGTGTGTGAATAAGCTCTGGACTGGGGATTTAACAGGGCTAGGTCTTAGACTTTGTGCCACACCTCTGCAGTTTACCTCTAGGTTTGGGAGCTCAGAGCACAAGCAAGCAAAACAATCCTCCTAGGGGGAAGAGGAGAGGTGGTATATCTCCTTTCCTAGATGCATCCTGAATGACTTTGAGGAAGAATGTAGAATTTCCCCATTGTACTTCTCTAACTCACAGGACAGTAAAAAAGCATGTTACATATTGTTAATGAAGTGCTCAGGTGCACTGCTGGGGAGAATTGTCAAGTCCCATGACTTCTAAAAACCAAGATACTGAAGAAATGACAATGATATTGAAAGCGCAAAAGAAGAGATTCTTTACAATGGGAGTGGTGAGGCACCTGAACAGGTTTCCCAAAGAAGTTGTGGATGCCCGTCACTGGAAGGGTTCAGGGTCAGGGTGGATAGAGCTCTGAGCAACCTGATCTAGTGAAAGATGTCCCTGCTCACAGGTGAGAGTTTGGAACTAGATGATCTTTAAAGGTCCCTTGCAACCCAAATCATTCTATAATTCCACACATTGATGGACATCCTCATCCTTAGTAGCTGTGGGAGGAAGAAAATTGAAACACTGAGCTCTTAGTCCCTTGTAACAATGAGCAAGATTTGTCAGGGAAGTTGCAAGTGCACGGAAATTTTTGTTTCTTTTTGCTTCATCTCCTTCCTCTGTGTGCCCCTGATGCTACAAAATTCATTTGGTTTTAATTTAAGGACTTAAACTTAGGTTCAAATACATCATAATACATCATAACTCTCAGAATGACTTTCCTTGTTGAAGTTATGGTCATTTGCTTTCTAGAAAGGAATAGCATAATTTGAATTTCAGCATGTGTCACTCTGAAATAATGTTGCATGGTAGATTACTCCTATATGCACTTAACAAAGTTGTTACATATCACACATCCTGGAAAACAGATGATAATGGGAAGGTTGCAGATGGTAGCCTATTAAAACATATTCTTTAGCAAGCCTGGCTAGCCAATGAAACTGAGCCAAGCAATGTGCTCTCAGAGAGATTTTCTAGCTGAGGTTATTTACCTTCAAAAGTACCAAGTAATGAGACAAAGTAGGTTATGCCTGCCTCTTGAAAAGAAAGTCACATACAGTGATTTTTTTTTTAACTCATATCTGCCCTGGGTGACACATACAGTCCCTGTGTTGTGGTTTAACCCCAGCCAGCAACTAAGCACCACACAGCTGCTCGCTCACTCCCCCCTCCCCAGTGGGATGGAGGAGAGAATCAGAAGAGTAAAAGTGAGAAAACTTGTGGGTTGAAATAAGAACAGTTTAATAATTGAAATAAAATAAAGTAAAATAGTAGTAGTAGTAGTAATAATAATATACAAAGCAAGTGATGCACAAATCAATTGCTCACCACCCAGCCTATCCTTGAGCAGTGGTCCCCCCTCCCGGCCAACTTCCCCCAGCTTATATACTGAGCATGACGCCATATGGTATGGCATAGCCCTTTGGCCAGTCTGGGTCAGCTGTCCTGGTTGTGCTCCCTCCCAGCTTCTTGTGCACCTGGCAGAGCATGGGAAGCTGAAAAGTCCTTGACTGGTGTAAGCACTACTTAGCAACAACTAAAACATGAGTGTGTTATCAACATTATTCTCATACTAAATCCAAAGCACAGCACTATACCAGCTACTAGGAAGAAAATTAACTCTATCCCAGCCGAAACCAGGACACCCTGGGATAACTGAATTTATAATAAATGTAACAGCACATTTCACAGAACAGGTGCAGGTATTGCAATGTCTGCTTTTTAGGTACCCTGTGCCCAGCAGAACTCAGCCCAGAGCAGTGAGTATATATTCTGCTATGTAACCTGTAGGCAGGAATTGGGAGCCTGAGGAAGACAGGACTGTATAAAATAGCCAGGAGGAGATATATATGTATATTTTTATAAGGTTTTATGATAAGGAAAATGAAGGGGTTTTTGTCCATTCCCCCTTTTTTAATGAAACATTGAACATGTAGTGATTATTTGCTAGATAAGTATAATTAGTCTTCAATAACCAGGAAATTGTCATCCATTCCCTTTCCAAATCTCTGGCACTTTCAGTTCCTCCAGTCAATGTTGTGCTAACTAATCTCACATTGGCAGGAGGTGAGAAAACAGCCCTTGAAATAAGAATTATTCTTGAACACCAAGGTTTGCATTTGAAATTGGACTAATGATACAGCTGGCTAGAAATGGCTTTTATTGGGTGATGAAATAAATATGTTATGCTTTACCTTTAGCTCCATCCAGTCCTTTGTGCAAAGCTTTAGTTGCAGGTTTTTGATCAGATAAGCTGTGGTTAAGGTTGCTCAAGGTCTACCCTGAATGCTTTTAACTGATATACTGGACTTTGCAAAAAGTCCTCAGCTTTCCAGTTGCATTTCCATCTAACCAGGGAAGGAAATTGAAATAATGGAAATGTGACTATACTGTGCATAAAAGATTTTTTTTTTTCCCTGATGTATTAAAATAATTTACAAGTAGGTCTGAGTGAAACTTTGAATGTACAAGTTATATAGACTTGCCAGAGGTAATGTAGCTTTTCCAAATTTTAAAGGCTGAGATTAGCTCTGGTCTTTGTGCAGACATTGACATGGAAGGATGCAGAAACCCTCTTATTCCTCTGTAATTGTTTGCACTATAAAGTCTAGCAATAGCTACCCCCTTCTGCAACTTTGAGATCTTGAATTGTGAGACTTTCCGGTATGTGCGAAAGAAAGAAGGGTCATTACCCTGCCTTCCTTCCGTATTTCTATGAGAAGAATGCTGTAACATTGCAGAGGTTACAGCACCACGAAGTCATCAGAAAAATTCTTACTATAGTAGCAGAAGTTGTCTGGTTTTTCCTTGCCTTTTTTTTTTCCCCCACTCTAGATCTGGGAAATAAGAAATGAGTAAACTTTCTATTGGCTGAGTAGATGAGCTCGTGTTTTTCCATTATTTATGTGCTTGTTGTGTCTATCCTCCAATAGGTTCCAAGAGACTTGAGAGAGTTCTGGTCTGAGCAGACACAACTGAACTCCGCCATTGCCCATGTTAATAAAATGTTGAATAATTGCATTAGCGTAATACAAGTTTAGAAAATCCGGTTGAATAGGCTGGTTTATTAGCCCGCTCTCAGTGTTGTATTAACGATGTGTCTCTGAGGATAGTGAGAATAAATACACCTCTACTCTAGCTACACAGAATTAAAAAATTATGTACCTCCTCTTCTTAAATATCTTCTGTTCAGCCTTGGAAAGGTGCTGTCCTGTACCTCTGTTTTGGCAGGCTCTAAAACCTGTGGTGCTTGGGACACAAAAGCTCTATAATATAGTCCTCGAAAGACCATTTTCAAGTGGTGCATTAAATATCAGGGATGCCTCTGATGTGCTGGTAGGAACCAGGAGGTCATTTGGGTTTGAGAGAGGGCAAACATTCCCAGCCTTTGGATATATATCACCTTGGACTTTTAAAATCACTCTCTCAATCTCGCTTCCTCACTCAGAAATTACTTGGTTTTTACTTTAAGGAAAAAGGTTCAGAAGAGGCTAAGAAAACTGTGAGCAGAATTTTCTGTCTCTGATTGGCCACCTAAAGAAACTCCACGTGGAAACACAAAGCAAAACATTTCTGTAGCCGGGCAAAATTCCCGGTGGATTTCTGAATGACATACATTAATCTAATCCATAGTTTTCTGTAGCCCCTGAAGTTTCCTGAGGTGCATAGCACAGTTGATCTGTTGAGTTTAATTAAGAATAAACTCAGCTGAGAGGGCTTTTTTTTCTTGTTTTATTTTCTTTTATCTACTTCTAATGTGTTTAACTAACTTAGACAAGTAGATGTTTATTTGTTTGGCTGGATAAGCTTGTGATGATTTGATTTCTAGTTTTATAACAAAACTAGGAAATGAACGAGGGGTCGTTTGAAGTTTATTCTGCAGTGAATAATTCACTAGGAAAATGTTTCATGAGAAAAGAACTCTACAAGAGAAAATCACCAGAATTTTTACCAAATTGCTCCAGAGTGTGATGGCCTCATTCATTTCTAACTTCCTACTACAATGCACCCTTAGGGGCAAGTAAGTTTATAGAAGTGTAGGAAATGTAGAATAGATTTCTATTTCATTCTATTTCATTCTATTTCAAAAATGAAATTTTTAAAATTTAGCAGGTAGAGATAACTTGTACTGCAGAGTTTTTAAAATAATTATCTAAAGCATTTCTTGTCCACAAATCTACTTCTGAATAAATCTTGGAAAAATTGGGAAGTTATAACTGCCCAAAAGAAAGCTGTGCAAATGCTAATATTTTAAAAGAAGATCACCCAAACACACATATCAACCCAGGCAAATAATGGAAAAGCTTAACTCTTATAATGAATATTACCCTTTTCCTTTCGAGTTTCCAAATATTGCCCCTCATAAGTTCTTAGCAAAAGATCCTCCTAGATTCACTTGGCTTTTCTGTTAGAAAGTCCCTTTGCAGCTGTCTTACTTTAGTACCATGTGAGTTATTTTTTAAAATATTTTCTTTTTTACCTGATTATAGACATTTGTAGAGAAGTTAGGCAATATTAGATGCTTTATCTGGTAGAAAGAAATTTTAAACACAAGGCCAGTGTGATGAACTTCTAAACTCAGGTTTGATTTTGCTGCTGAAGAGGGTGAAACTCCTTGCCATTGAGGTATATAATACAGTCAAAAAGTTGTCAGGGTCTCAAAATGAGAGTGGACAAATTCAAAGAAGAAAATACTTGTGAGCTACTGGATACCAGGAGGCTATCTGTGGCTGACGAAACCCTTAAGCTATACCTTATGAAGGCTTGGAGAATATCCCTGTTCTTATACACTTCTGTTTGCCGCTGATCAGTTAGAGACAGCGGATAGCACACTAGGCAGAGCTTTTATCTAACCTGACTGTTCTTACATAGATCACTTTGTGAGCTGTAATGCGAGACAATTCATTCAGCGCACCTATTGTAAATCGGGTCCGGAGTGCTTAGAATTCATGACCAAAAGCTACTGCTTCTTTAGCTTAAGAGGAGTTCTTGGAGCATCGCGCTCTGCATCGTTAGTTTGTATTGTCTTATGAGGTTCAAAAATTGCTTTGAAAAATTGGTTTCTGGACGGTTAGGTTTTCTTATGGACCCCTATTTTGACTTCTAACCTTCAGATAAACAGTGTTGGCAGAACAAGAGTTAGCCCATTCAGAGCTGTCTGTGCAAATCAGGTATATATTCAGTAACATTAAAATGAAGAAATAATATTTTCTGTGCAGGTTTTCTGATGAAAAGCTGAACGTTTCAAAGGGTGGAATTGCCAGCAAATACAATGTCATTTCTGCTCAAAGTGTTTGCTGGAGGAAAAAAAAAATCCCAGGGAAGTCACTGTTGTGTCTAAATGTTTTGGGGAATGTAAGCTTTGAGGATCTTTTTTTAAAAAATTGAGACCTTTTCCCCTTCACTTGTGAGTCTTGTGAAAGATACTACATTTGAGTTATAATAGAATTAATGACTTGATCTTAGATTTACTATGATTTGTTTCCTGCCATGAGCTGCTAAAAATAAGCAATGCAAAAATCTGAGAGTAACTAACACATTTATAAATGCAAGGGCACGTCCAGGAGATTTTTATTTGCAGACCAAAATCCCAGAATTTATAGAGTCTGTCTTAGTTACTATTGTGAAAAGGGGGGAAAAAAAACCCCAGTGAACTCTATTAAAAAGATTGATGCATGGCTGCGAGAGCTCTTGACAATTGAGATTTCTCTCTGAAGTGTTGTTTAACATATGTATAGCAAAAGAAATGCAGGGGAAGGAAGCAAATTTTCTTATGAATTTTTGTAGTACTTTGAGTATAGCAAAATAACGAAATGATTGAAACACAAATTCTGTGTAGCTGAGAAAGCAAAACATTCACATTTTACAAAGCTGGAATTCATGCCAAGAAACAAAAACAAAGTTATTTCCTAAGTATTTGAGCTATAGGTAGGCTATATGACTATGATAGTTGGGTCTGGTCAAACTACTCTGGTCACTTCTCTTGTTGAGCTACTGGCAGGGACAAGACATTACTGTTTTGAGCTTCCAAGCTGACAGGTTACATTTCCTGTGACCTGCATGCTCCAGGAAATGTCCTTTTGAAGAAAAAGTGCTCCTTCTCTTCCTTAAACTGAAATGGACCTTACTGGATGAGACTAACGGTTGTTGTTCTATGGAGACTGTCTAATATTGCTTTGTACACTGGAACCAGTTTTGTCCCTGAAAAAATTTTGCAATATGTAACATATTCACTGTTGATTTAAATTTTGTATAACACCCGATGCTTAGGTCAAAGCAGTCATTTCTGAACGCTGTTGTGACATGATACTACCTGGTAAGTTATTCCTCTTCCTCTTAGATATTTACACCTTTCAGGCAGGCTGTTATTTTATTCTTCCTTTGCTGTCACTTAGCTGGATCTTGAGTACTTCATTCTCTTACATACATTAACATTCCTGATAATGTTAGTGAAAGCTTAAGGTCTTCAGTAGCACAACAAAACAAGCTCATGGTTAATTTTTCTGTGTAAATTAATACTTTCTGATCTCCAGTAATTTCATTTATGTCTTTAAGTATCAATAATTTGCCATTAACTTTCAGGTGAAGAGGTGTCTAAGCTTGAATTTGTTCTGGTTACATATCACTTCTGATTCTATTTTCTGTGGCAGGAGCAAGTAGCCAAAACCTTTACATTTATGGACATGTGTTTCTGTCGTATTTTAAATTTTTATTTCCTAGTATCTAGTCTGTCTTTTATTATACATATATTTTTGAGTTCTACTTATATTTTCAAACTCTCCATTATCCAGATGATTTTAACTTAAGAAGCGTTTTGGGGGACTAAAAGTTGTGGTTTGGGGTTGTAAGACAGAAAAGGGACTCGGTTTTGATTATTTTGATTATTAGTTCTTTTTTTGCTTTTGTTCTCCCTCCTAATTATCATTGGAGAACCTCCTAGCTTTTAGAATGTATTTCTCAGCAGCACTTAATCACAGCTTTACAGTCCAAAACAGAACAGTTTTAACAGGCTGTGTTTATATTTGTTTATGTGTTTATTGTTCTGCTTTATTTGCTTAAAATGCTGTGACTTAAAATAATACTTATCTGTAGTTGTGTACTTCAGAATTTCAGTTCAGCTATCAAGTCACTTTTACACATGGTACAGAGGTGCAATGTGAGTCTCATCGCATTACGAACACTAGCTGTGTTAGAAAATACTGAGGATATTTTCAGTCAGAATTGTTTAGGCCCTCAAAGACCACTACCTCTTCTTGTGTAGAAATAATGTCTTACAGGTGGGCCAATGTTCTCCAAAGTTCTATAATGGTCTTGGAAATATTCTTGAAGAAGACATCACAGACCCTTGAATAATATTGATACTAATTACTTCCTGATGTGTTACACAGCAAATGGATGATAAAACATTGTGATACCTCGGCTTAACAGTTGATGGCCGTATGTCTCTGGGGTTTGCTATGCAGGGTGGGTTGGTTAGTTGCCTTGTGCCAATACAGGTTAGCCAGCTGCATCTCCGATCTATCTTCTACCCGCCAGCTGATTTATGATCTTTTCAGGAAGGCAGAGATGCCACTGACTAGTTCTCTGTATGTTAGACTGATGTTGGTCTTGATTTCATCACTTAACAAAGCGGGTAGTCACCATCTCAGAATATTTTCTTTCAAATTGTCATTATTTTCTTCAGCCCCGCTGTTTGCTTGACTTTGGAGGAGGTAGTTTGACAGCCACCTTTATTTCATAGTGTTTTGTTCAGCAGGGTTGGTTACAGATATTTCGAGAGACAAATGGTGGTGAAATGAAATGATGGCTCATCTAATATTCAATTACATATACGTCTTTCATTTGTTCACCTTGGCCACCTGCCCAGCACAAATAGATGCTTATTGTTCCCGAAATAACTTATGCTGGTTCTAAACTGCTCTGCAATTTGATACTTACAAGAGTTCTGTGTTTATTTGCTGGCACAAGCTGCCGTAAAGGTATTGAGCCTTCTGTGTTTTGGCTTCTGTTACACTCATTTCCATGAAAACTAATTATGCAAATATCACACTGCATTAAATACAGGCAGGTTTTTATTTATTTATAAACATCTCAAAATTTCAATTTCAGGGCATGCAGCTGAAAAATGTCTGCACAGGGTGAGAGATGGTGCTACCTCCCCACCCATTGCTGCAACTGAGCAGCAAGCAGTAGACAAGCAAAATTGTTCCATTCTTTCCCTTGCCTGCTTATTGAAAGGAGGAGTGCAGTAAATTGGGCTGTAGACATCCAGTCGCCATGGGATTTGGCTGTGCTCACAATAGGCAGGCACTGAACTGTGTGTAAAGAACTTAACACATTTTTTTTCTCCCATGAAAATAAAGAGGCAACCCTGGAGAAAAAAGCAAAGTGAGCTGAGATAGAGATGTTTGAAAGGTAATTTGTTTGAAAAGAGACAGGCCTCCAGCAACCCCACAATAATTAATAAAAATCTTAAAGCTTGCAGGGTTGGACTGATTCTGATGTCTTAGTGGTATTGATAAAATATTGCCCTATTCAAGTGATCTGAGTCACTATTTACATGAAATGGGAATTGGAGTGTTGCTTGGCTGTTGCACAGAACTGTGCAAATTGCATCTCTTAAGAACTGCTGGGTAGAGAAGGGCTGCTATTATCAATGTATAGTCAGGGGGTGGCAAAGGTATTTTATACAGTTGATCCAAACTGCAGTCTTATCTATCTACAGAGAAATATACTAAAAGGAATACCAGGTGGGTGAGCTTCTGGGGAGCTATAGACTATCAGCAAAAACTCACATGTCCTTGAAATTGGTGTAAAATACTGCTGTCTGGGGAAGGGGTTTAAAAAGCCATGATTATTGAAGTAATAATTGGGCTTTACTATCTGGAGAGCTCAGATATTTAGATTTCTGCAAAAATCTAGCAGAAGTTTTAGATTGCAGGTGCTTTTCATGTGTGATGATCAGGCCCCTTTTAAATGTTTCAAAACAAGCTTCTCAAAATTAGACACTGCCCTAATTGCTCAACAGGTTTGAAAATGCAAACCTCTTTTAATAGCCTCTACTCCTATCTAGAGACTTTGTTGAAAGAAAAGTATGCTGCCAAGGAAAGATTGCACAGAGATTCTGGTAAGAACACACATATTAACTGAAGTATCACTAATCGCTCACTGGCAAGCACAAGATAGAGAACTAGGTGCTCTTGGAGTTCAGATTTTGGCTTTGTTACCTTTTTGTTTGGACTCTTCTTTTATCACGTTAGCCATCCGCAAAGTCGGTAGAATATTTCTACCTTGCAGCAACTATGCAAAGATAAACCAGAGCTTCAGAAATGAAAGGTGCAATGGAAAAATGATATATCAATAATAAATATACCTAAATTTTATTGTTTGCCATAAGGAAGGTAGCAGGATGTCCAAGATTTCATGGGCAGTATTCATAATACATGATTTTCCATAAACAGATTTGTTCTGGTCCTATTTCCATTCCCATGTAAATGCCTTGATAGGACTGGGGTAAAGGGAGTTGTAAATGTGTTTAAATACATATGTGCGTGTGTGTATGTGCAAGCATGCATGGAGAGAGATGTGTATAAGTACATATATGTGTGTGTGGAAACATATAGATAGCTAGCTAGATACGCATACCCGGCTGGTATGGCTGAAGTGAAAGAAAGGAACTGTGCAAGATCATCCCTGTAAAGAGAAGGACGTTAGTTATTACTCTTGATTATTTCAACACAGTAACTTGCTGTGGATCTAGTAACTCCCATTCAGTGGATCAGAGCTGTTGTGACTTCTCCTGATCTTATTTGCAGCTACTTTTAACAAATTGATACTCTGCAACTCACATAGGGGACCTTCACAACAGTCAAGTAAACCTAACCATTATTAAGTAAGTGCATAATGAGATAAAATTTTGTCTGCCCTCATTCTTGTGCCTCTTGTCCTGCCTGTTGCCAGTGTCCTTCTACGTGTGTATGCACATTGTACTTCAGCTGAGTGAGGCTGAGACCAAAAGTGTATATGTACAGAGTAACTTATTCTGCACTTTAAAAATATGCAAAGTGTGATATAGGCTCCTGCAGCTCTTCATGAACTGGTATTGAATGGTCTCATAGGGAAGAGTAATTGGAATGTTAACTTACAATGCAAATATGTAAGTTATTTCCTTTGAAGCTGCAAAGGTCCCTCAAGTATAATGGGTTTTATACTATATTTTTATGCATGGCATAGCCTTTTCCTTAGGTCTTGGTGCTACAGCTGGAAAAAGAAAAGCAAATAAAAAGGTAGGGTTTTTTTTATTATTATTATTTGCCAGAAAGCAATAATAATCTGAAGAGCTCACTGTTAGATCTCTGGCTGTTTTCAGTGGAAAACGGGATATTGCATAAGAAAGCATACACATTTTCCAGTTCTTCAAGGAAAAAAAAAAGAATCCCTGGTCTCATTCTTTGTCTATCTATTTGGTGTATGCAGAGCACCCCGAATACTCTTCTGCTTCTCCCACCTGTCTTCGATTTTTCCTATATTCATCTGAAGTGATTATCTGCAAGTAGAAAACAAGAATGTATTGAAGTACAGAAGATGCACGTGTATTTATTATTTTAGGGATAGGATTTAATTAGTGACTGTTTTCAAAAGAACTTACCAGTTACAGATGTATTTTCAAAGCAGTCAAACTGTCTTATCTATGTTAAACTTTGGAAAGTCTAAGTACTTATTTTGGAGGCAAAATCAAAATTGAGTTCTTTAAAAAAACTTCCATTGAAGGCAAGCAGTTGTCTGGTGGCAAACATTACAGTGAGTAATACAATATATAGCCATTAGGTTCTGGCAGCTGGCCATTTAGGGAAAGAGTTTCCGATATAACTACAGGATTTAGAAGCCTACATCCTATTAAAAGTCATTTTGCATTTGGCTTCCAAGGTAATTTTGAAAAATCTCCTTCCAAAGGTTTAATTGACAAGAGTATGATGAAAAGTTAAAAAGTAACAAAATCAGCATTAGAATTATCACTGTTTCTGTGGCTGACAGTCTCAAGAGACAAGGTAAGGAACACAAAGTCTATTGGCATTTGTGGCAGACCACTGTGAATGGCTGCAGGCTGCTGCTGTCATTGTGAGAAGAAGGGGTGGAGGAGCACCTCTTCCAAGAGTGGTAGTACTGGCAGCAACTAGAGCAAGGATTGCGGAATTCCAACATTTTCCCCTCCTGGTTTTCTAACTGCATCCTTAGTGCTTCTCATTCCTCCTCCCATGGCAGATGCAGCCAAATCCTTTATCTCTGGGGCAGCAGATTTTTGCCTACTCTGTTGAAAGTCTCCAGGGAGCATTGAATTCCATCCTTAGAGGATTCCTTGTCACTTGCCTTGTAGCACAGTTTTGCGTGGTTTGCCAGGGCTGTTAAATACAGCAGTTTGGTTGACAAGGCAGCCTGCAGTTTGTGTCATTCATCCAGGATCTTCCACAACCTCAACTCATACTCAAACATATCCCGTATATTGTTCATTCCCTTACCCAGGGTAGTGCAGTGTAATTCCTTCAATTGACTTTTAAATTAGGATCCAGTTGCCAAATTCACGAATATCTTTTGCCAGTTTCAATGTTTGAGGGTAACCTGCCTTCTTCCTAGTTGCTGCTCTAGAAGTGCATCTTCCAAGTCTTGTGTCATCTGTCAGCCCTATGCAGATATGTTAGACACCTTTGGGCACTTCCTGAGGTATTAGGAGCCTATATTGAGTCAACTGTATTGAACTCTTCTTGGGCAAAGAGTGCCATCTTCATGCCATCTGTAGCAGCTTCTACGATCACATAACAAGGATATAGTGGTACTTCCATGGTGTTTCACACACTGACAAATGGCTGAAATTGAGGAAGCTGTGATTCAGCTGTAAGCCAACAACCATGCCATTGGGCTAAGAAGAGAGAAATTCCCTCACTCCTAGAAGCACAGAGACTACAGTTTTCTGTTTTGCTTATGAGGGCTGCATACAGACTTGGGAAATCTGCTTGTAATGTTAAATAACACCTTATGGTTCCATAACCTTTTTTGTGGGACTTGGTATTTTGCAGTGTCAGTGGCATGGCATCAGCTTTAGTTCAAAGAATTAAATAGTAGCTGCTGTCTAACAAAACTTTCTGTCACCTTCTTCCTCTTCATAGCCTGGTGCCTGGGCTCCTGTGACCTGTCACAGCCATCACATGTACATTCCCTCGTAGACTTAGTAACTGTTACACATGAAGAATGATACTGCTCTGACTAAATCCCCTACTTAAAATCCAATGCCATATTTTCTTTTAAACAAAGTCCTTCCAAGCTTTCTGTGTAGTGTAACTGGTAAAGTAAAATGGTCTGATATTATGCAAAAGGAACAGAGGTAGTTATTGTTTAAAAAGGAGATTTATAAAAGTCTGTCATATATGCTTTCTCGTTTTCATTTTCCATGAAACTTTACTTCTGTAAATTACACCAGATGTTAAGTGAGTTTGTGTTTCTCTGGAATATTAATGTGACTGGGCTGTGTGCAGAAAGAACAATTTTCAGAAGAAAAATCAATATAGCATTCCAACATGTTAGATAAAGAAACTATTGTGCTCAATGTTTTAAGTATAGGAAGTGGAGCAGTTCAGGAAGGTGCCCTTTGCCATTAAACCTTGCAAAGTGAGTGGGATGTCTGAATGCTGTTTCAAAGACTTTACTCTCTACATGTGACAAGGGACAAGAGACCTGCAAAGGGACAGCACTTGGTGCAACCAATATAGGAAACGGCTGTGAAATGCAGTTAGAACCAGAGAATAGTACCTACCCTTTTCATGGAAGCCATCTGCATTTTATGCCTTGCAGCTCCTCAATACACCCTTTACTGAAACTTTATCAAGCATGAATTAAATATGTATTTTTTCAGCAAAGCATAAAAAACTAAAGGTGACTTCAGCAAGAGATTTGGAATGTCTAAAGGGTGTTAAAGTGAATTCATTAAATGTCTTAACTTTTGACACCTTTTTGAATACCTTCCTACTCCTTTTAACTTTTATCTTTGCAACACTTTTCCTCCTCTTCTAAAGCCACAGTAAAGGAGGCTCATGTCCAAAGATGTCAAAGAATATTCTTAATTTTCTGTTTGTCTTTCTCTTTTAATGATTGACACCTTGTTCTGGCATGAAAGCTTTTGGATCTGACTCTTCATGCTCTTACTCTGTGTATTCAGAGAGATTAGTGCAAAGGCAGTCTCAGTCCTGAAGTAATACGAATTACAGTGGCTTGCCTGATGTAATCATGACACAACATCCCTGCTAGAAAAAATGAGAAACATTCTATGTCGGTCAAGCAGTTGCAAACTGAGCTAGAAAGAACAACGTATGGAAAAATCCAGTGTAACTATTACCTAACTTACCTAGATAAGTGAATAGCAATATTCCATTTAAGCACTCTTCATTATAAATAGATGGGGTAAAAAACAATTGTGGAGGCAAGAAAATAAAGGCAACTTTATGAAGTATAGGAAGAATCTACAATACCTTACAGATTTCACTCCATTCTCCTCGACCACTTGCATTGACAGCACGGACTTTAAAAAGATATTCTGTATTTGGATCCAGATTATGTATCTCAAGGTTCTGCTGCTGTATTTTGCTTAGCTGGCCAGCTAGTTGTGTCTGGGCAATGTTATCAGGACCAATACCAGCAACTTCATAAAATTCCACCTCAAAGAAATCCACGTCTTCTGTGGGACAAGTCCAGTAAATCTGTGAAGAGACAAAAATCTGTAGTATGCAATTAAGTACTCTTTATTTTTGCTCATTTTCATTTTTGCTTTTTTGGAAGGCCCTTGTTTGGCAGATTTTAATTTTGAAATGCCAGTGCAGCTGAAATTCCAACCATAGCATGAAATATATGTAGAAGATATGCAGTTTGTGGTCTTACTTGGAAAATGCTAAGCTTCCTCCTGGGAATTTCATAGTACCCTCTTCTAACACACTAAAAGTAATGCAGGCTGACAGCAGTCAGCACTTTGCAACATGCACTTGGGATTTTATGCAACTGGCATCTTGATCTTGTTAGCATCTATGAAATGTATAATGAGGAAAATTACATGGATATGATGTTGTCACATTGAAGGCCAAGACCAGGATCAAATTATTTGATCTGATGTACACATATTTAAATAAAAGCATGGTACATCTATTTCTTTCTGCGTTGGACCTTTCCATGTAACATATTTATATAACATTTATAATAATATAACAACTCTATTGACTACAGTAGGATTGTGATACAATTCAATTTATGCTTCAGTTTATCTTAAAAGGTTTGAAATACATTGTCTCCTACAAATAAAGTATTTGAACTGATATTGTAGTCTTATTTACTCAAACTCATATGGGTTCAGACTCTATAACAGCTTGAAAATATAATGGTCTCTTGTATATATTTAGAATTTATTAATGTCTTACTTTGGCAGACCTCGGGTAAACAAAAGTCTGGTATATAACAACAGGTCCTGGGACTGGGACTGGGACTGATTCATTGTCTATAGGTTCTGGACTTGAAAAGTTAACAATCTGATATTTTCTTTCTTTTCTCAGAGTTTCACGAGCTGTATCCTGGTACGCACATACTTCATTATTCTGTGTAGGATGATGGGGAGGTGTAGAGCTCGGTCTTCTGACAGCGTCTTTAGACAGCACACCTGAATCAAACAAAGAATTTAAAGATGGGCTTCGGAACAATGTTGCTTGCTTGGATTCATGAGTACTTGAAATGTGCCTTGGAACCATTATCTCTGGGTTAAAAGAATAGGGATATTTTTCTACTGTGCTTTCTGACTGCTTTATTCCACTAAGGGATGGGACAAGTCCCTGTAAAACAGAGAAAAGTTGATCAAAGTTGAGTTGAAGTTTTCTTAAGGGATCTTCTCTTAGACGTGGACTAGGTTGGAAAATGGAAGGAACAGCATTTTCTATTTCTTTCACTAAGCAGTGTGCAGATTGCAGAAACACAACTTGGCTTTCCTCCTTAAGAGCCTCTTTAGAGTATTGAATAAGGCCATCCATATATGATAGCTGACTGGATGTATAGTTTATGTATTCTGAAATGTCTTTCTGTTTTTTAAGTTCAATGTTTTCAAGCAACTCCATCATCTCCTTTTCTTGTTCATGAAGAACCATACGTAATTTTAAGAATCCATTTCTGATCTCCTTCCTTTTGGTGTCCTTATAGGTCTTGAAATTATTTTTTAACAGGGTAACTTCCATTAGATCATTATCAGCTCCTTGACGTACTGTAAAAACAATAAATATCAAGTCAGTAGTTGCAAATTCATACTAAAATACAGTGCTTACAAGATGCAGAATGATAGATTTTAGCTTAAAAAAAGTTCAGGTTTGGTAGAATGTGGGACAAGAATAAGGATTCTGGTATTTTTCTCTCATATCTGGTGCTAGTAAGCCCTGAGGGATGTTGTTTGGGTTAAAATGTTCACATTTGGGTGTATAAAATTTGGCACTTAATTGCTACTTCACTATTATTTCCTCACTTACTCAAATTTACGTCCTCCCAAATGGGCTTGATTATTTTTATTTCATTACATGGGAAATCCTGAAACTTAATTTATTGTAGCTCTATATTATCTTTGAAAATTTACTATGCCAGTATGAAGTTAAAATAATGGCAGCAAATGCACCTGCATCGCCCACATTATGTCTGTGGCTGACAGTAGATTCCTTTGATGGCCGTTATGTGAAGGTGTGAGTAACTCTTCTGACACTAAAAATTGTGAACCATGAAGGAACAGAATCAAAAATACCAAATGCTGACAGTAAATTCCAGTGGCATTCAGGAAACAATGTCACATTACAAAATCCTGCACAAATATTCTACATCACTTATTTTCTCAAACTTTAGACTGTTTCAAAATTGAGAATTTAATGCTTCCAGCTGTTTCTCATTGTGCATAGTTCACTTTTACCTTTCTGAATGTTATTTTCCATGCAACTTCATTATGTCCCCAACATTTGTGAAGTTACATGCAAAAATCAGAATTAAAAGAAATTCATAAAATCTTAGTCTGTGTTCAGCCCCTTAGTTGCTATGGATTGTCTTAGTTAAAAGGAGTGACATTGCTGTGTTACCTCAGAAAAATGTGACAGCTTTGCCTCTTAGTCAGCATGGGCACAAGCATAAAACTGAAGAGGGACAATTCATAACTTGCCAGCAGGGGAAGAAGCAGTTCCTCTTCAAGCATATATTTCTGATTAAAAAATATTCACCATTTTATTCTGTAGATGTAATTGGTGTTCATTCCATGCTGGGTTCTGCAGTGTGAAACAAAGGTTCCCCTCCCTACATGCACATTTCTGTTCCCATCCCACATACAGATCCTTCGTTCTCTAATAGTTGAGTCTGGCTCACGACGCCACAATTATAGGCTTGTTGCTTTTGTGTTTCTACAGGGGGAACACACCACCTTTCTGACTCGTGTTGTGCAGAGAATTAATATAGCTTGTCAACCATATGTTCAAGTTTCTTTCCCGAGGAGGCATAGGGAATTGTGAGAAGCAGCAGAAATACAAACCTTTTCTAAATTTTGCAATTGTATCAAAGAGGGAAGCAGCCTCTCTTGAACACGCGACTGCCAAGGGAATAGTCTGGTGATCATTGTGCAGTGAGCTCTTGCAGACCCCACAGATCAGTTCGTGGTCATCCAGACAGTATTCAGAGAGGTTTGTGTTGCTGTGCAGTAAGCAGCGCCACTGTTCATGATCTTCTTGATGTGCTTTGGTAAAAATGTGGTCTTGAGCACCATTCTTGCTATGATTTAAATGCAGACATTCATTACAATAATTAATTCCACATGTTCTACATCTTTTGGTTGCCACTCTTCTTCTTTCCCTGCAAGTTTCACAGTAGACTGGTCTTTCACTATGATCAAATCTCCACCTCAGAAAGCCATGTCTGCGCATGTATTTCTTGGCTAGTTTTGCTCTGAGGTAATTCTTCCTCAGCTGAATTTTATTTGTGTAGGGGAGGCAATGTGCTTTGCTACACACTGGGCATACGATGATACAAAAGTCTTCAGTTACTTCAGCTTTGGTCTTGCTTTTAGTTATACACTTCTCACAAACGCAGTGATTGCATGGCAGCATAAATGGCTGGAGAAACAATTGCTTACACAGTGGACAGGCAAGCTGGTCACGGAAAGCGTGGCTGGAGACGTTCCTTTCTGGTGTGATGACAGATGCGTTATTCCTAGTTCTAAATCTTGACATGACATCTTTTGACCTAAATAAAATTAGAAAAAAAACCCTAAGCAATCCCAAGAACTCAGACAAAAATATCTGAATATTAGAGTACCATCTAAGACACAAAATTATAACACATAAGCAGTTCTGTTTTGCATAACAACCATCCTTTTATTCTGACTGGATATTTTATTTAAATAATTGGGTTATCACTACCAAGAATCCATTCTTTTTTTTTTTTTCATAGTTATTTCACTATGTGTTGAATACTGTTGCCAACAACAACAATAAACAGAGACCTCAGTCATTGTAAGTCTGTATGAATTTGTTGAGTTATTGCTGGTGGCCAAATGAAAAGAAGAATGTAACTTGGTTTAGTACAAAATGAAATGTATTTTGCCTCCTTTTCTTGTTTGATTATTTTTCAAAATGGAACGAAATAACTAGAGTGAAGAAAAGTATTTTGTGCAATTCAAATGAAACGCTTTATTTTGTTTCAGGGGGTATTAAGTGCTTTTTTTTACAACAACTTTGGTAATATTTTTAGAATATTTTCAATGAAAACTTAAGACAATAAATGTCAAAATGTTTTTCTTTTGCATTTTCAAGATGGTATATTTCCTCAAGAAAGTATCACAACTAAGTGTTTCACCATTTCCAAAAAAGTATTGAAGACATTTCTGCTTAACATAATAACACACATATACATATGATCATCTTAAATTTTAGTCTATTAAGAAATCACTCGCTTCTGAATTATTTCTGATTTCTAGAATGAATTAGGTTTATTCTTAGTGTTAGTAGCAGCCTTACTATAATTGATTCTTTATATTAATTGCAAAGACTTTCAAATGGGGATTTTTTTTTTAATTATTATTGTTTTATTTTAGAAGAGGACTGATTTTCAGGATGTGCTAATCCCTGTTCTCTTCCTGTCCTCACCAGCCTCTTAGCCTGTGGACATTATCCTTTTAAAAATACAATATTAATTTTATAATGCCTCCTTGAATGTTTCCTATAGCCTTGACATGAGCATCATTATTCAAGATGGGCACCTGGTTCTAGGCCTTTACAGTGTGGCCCTCTGCTGTGCTTCTCTTTAGCATCCATGTTTTATTGCTTTCCTTCCCACCTTCTCTCCCCAAATGTCCAATCATGTTATCTGCTTTTTCTGTCACTCTAAACAATAGTAGAAAACCCTAATAAACTAAAGAGAATAGAATCTTCTGTTGCTATGAGGATTCCTTCTGGTCTTCAAAGTTTACCTAAGTAGGAATTAAGTGTGCATTTCCAGAGGTCCTGTCAATTCCTCTCAGATTGGTACTATTCCAGTCTGGAGTTCTGATAACTTCATTTCTGCCCTCCCCTTCCCTCCACCCCACCCCATACCTTTTTGTGAGTGCTCTTTGGTGTAGCATTTCTATAGTTAATAATCAGCCCCTTCCCTTCTGGTTTCCAGTTTTATCTTCTAAGAGTGTTACTATGCCTTCTTTCCATGCTCTGTGCAGCATTTCTTGAGCCTTTATAATTATTTGTCTCCTTTTTGTCTTATTCTGAATGTAACTGCCTCCTTCCACTTCCAGTTAACAGCAGTTTTATGGCTCTTTGTTTTACTCCAGTTTTCCCTGTATCCTTGCCTGCAGCCCCCTTGCTACAAACACATTCCTGTTTTCCGCCTTGTTTTAAGGTTCTCTGTATGTCTTCCTTCTTGTTGCTACATAGGCTTTTACACTGTGAGGATGTATAGGCATCTATTAGCCATTCATGGATTTTGTCTGGAAATCAGGTGGTCCTAATTACAAATTCAGCAATGTTTTGGAGTAGTCTTTGCTCCAGTCAGAGTAACGAGCATAAGATTTCACTAATATCAAGATAAAACTACTTTTTCTGTTTATCAGAAGAATGATATCCTGTGGTTATTCAAAATAGCTCCAACATGCGAACAGGTCGTATGTTTCTAAATGCAGTACATCCATTAAGACATAATGTAAATTAGAAAAACAAAACCCCAAGAAATTTTAAGAGCTCTTAACTCCACTTACTGAACAGTTCCTGGTGTTCTTGAGTGATGTGGTTCATCAACAGAGCTTCTGCAGCACTTGCTTTCATAATACTCACATGCCGAATTTTCTCCACCGCAGCAGCAGCATTTGCAGTCTGGGTCATTTGAACAAGAGCAGCAGCACCACCAGCAATTTGCATGCTCTGCACAGGAGCAGTGGCAACACTGGCAAGGTTTGTTGTCGTCTCTATGTGGACATGGGAAACAGGTGCAGTTCTGCTCACTGGTAAAAAAGAAGCGCCAACACAAGCAGCATCCTTCCTTTCTGCTGTGCTGAGTCAGATAACAGCAGTTTGAGCAGCACGGCCAGATCGAACAGGGATGCCCATTTTCATCCATCCCTCTGTCAGATACTTGCAATAAAGTTCATTGATCCTTTCAGCTTCTCCGCGCACTACAGCAACTGAGCTTCAAAAGGGCTCAAGCTCTGACTGTTGGGTCAAACTCTGTGCTGGGGCAATGCACTTCATTCTAATTGGAAAATGATGTCACAGTGAGGTATTCAAATGAGGACACAGGCAGAATTTTATGCACGGGTACCTGATATAGTGATTACATCATCTATACATCGCAATAACTATAGTTGTTCTTCCTGAATTCCTTGAAAGCATTTACCTCACTCTTCATTAATTGCATGGGGGGGAGTTTATACATGTGAATTAGATACCCTAAGGCCACTATCTCACTGGGACCACACACTTCATAGGCATTTTGTCAGCTCAGCTAGGTGCTGTAAGCAAACCACCTGAACCAGGCCCTAACCAGCAATAGTGAGAGGTTTCTCATCAGGCTTCTATAAGACTTTAAGCATAACTAGCACACATGAAAGAACCTTACACTCAAGATGCATCTTGAAGCATATCGTTGTAACTGTCTTAATTATTTTAAGCCCTTGTCTGCCACTATTTATGCTCTTGAACAATGTATGGCATTCATTTCCCCAAGGCCTGCAGAAAAGAACTAGATTTGAATCATAGGTTCAGTGCTATTGCTCATTTGCTGTGGACCAGCCTCTGTTCCCACTGAGTCCCAGTGTGTTTCTTGCCCTTCCTTAAGCTGGCCACTCTCCTATAAATGCAATATCAGACATATTATTTCTGTTATTCTTTAGTTACTTTGTATTAGGCACCTTTTTCTTTCATTTAGTTGATTTATTCCAAGACTCATATATCATTTTTTACCTATTTATAGATATGATAATTTTAAATAAAAATTAAATTCATGTAAAGAATGTGTGAGCTGCTTAATATTGCGTGCTTACTATAATGCTTATATGGAAGCAGTTGGACTCAATGATTGTAGAGGTCTTTTCCAACCTAAATGATCGTATGATTCTATGGTTCTAGAAAAGGAAATCTACCCTCTAAGAGGTATCTGCAACTGACATCTGAAACAGCTTATTCTCTTACTTGAAACTGTAAAGGACACTGATATCCATATGGTACATATTCAAGAGTACTGATCTTTAATGCTGGCTTCTGTACTGTAGGTAACTAAATTTTTCCAAAATTTAGCATTTCAACTTGTGTTAATGGATTAATGCATAACTGGGAGCTACTAAGATAGGTCTTGACGTAGTTTATTGTCACAGCTCCTTTGAGCCTATTTGCTCAAAGTCTGTTCTACCTAAAGAAATTTTCATTCACTGATTCAGAGCCCTACAGATCATAATGGCTGTGTCATTATGTGTAACAACTTACATGATGGGCTGTAATAGTTTCTTTGGAATGGTTATAGCCTATTGTGTCAATTGGATTTACATGCATAAGTGTGTGCTGAACGGCTTTCCATAGTATAACCTAGACCTTTAATGGGTGTTATTTATTCTATTTGCCTTTCCAGTTTAATCAATGATAATGCTTTTTTATTGTGCATATTTAATTTGGGGATATTGAAAGGGTTTTGAATTTGATCATTGGAAAAAACTGTATCTTGTGATGCTTGTCTCCTTTTCTTTTGCAAAGCATTCATGAATACATGTGGAGTTTTTTGAGGAAGGAAAGGTGGGCGAGTAAGGAAAGAAACAAAAAGTATGTTGTGTGCCACGTGCTGATACCTGGATGCTCTTTTCCATTTTAACATAATACAGAGGTTAATAGAAACTTGTGCATATAAACATTCTGAGCAACATATTTCTTTTTCTTTGATTCTCTGTGAATTGTGTTTTTCTACTGAATCTTGGACAACTTTGCCTTCTGCCCCATATAATTTCCATAACTTATTTCCTGCTATCTTTAGTGCTCCGGTTTTTGCTTTACCAAAACTTTCATCAACAGCCTCATTCCTGTGTTGCTCCCAGTATAGGTGGCCCTCTCTGTAAGTTCCTGTAGGTATGCAGACAGTTCTAAGATGGTCCCATTTCATTAATATGTTTATTCTCTAGCAGATATTGAAAGATCAGATCAGATTGGCTGCCAGAGAAACTGAATTAGATGCAATAGCTGCAATCAAACTGACAGACTTTTAATAGTGTTTGCAAACATGTTCCCCCATGCCTCTGCTGTGGTTTGATCTGATTGTCATTTTCATCATAGCTCTTGTGATAGGCAGGCTGTGATGTGGTGGACTTCATGTACAAATAAGCTTGACCCTGCAAGGTGTTGAGTAAAAAAAAAAAAAAAACAAACATGAGAGAGAGAAAGAAAAGCACAGTGCAGTGAGGACAGGGGTTCGGTTGAAATTACTTCAGATTAGTTAGATGTGGTCATGTACTTCCATTGGGTATCAAATAACTCAGTATAATATTTTCTATTTGGCAGTTTATCCTGTTCTGTTCTGTTTTGTAAGATAAGCTATGATTGTTGTCTTTTTCTTCTTTCTTCCCCCTTTTGCTCTACCTCCACATACCTCACTGATATTTCTAATACTGATATTTCTAACACAAACTTGAGATTGCACAATGATTAGTAATGTGCAGAAAGAAGTTTGAAGACCATACATTATCAGTGGCTTAACCTTTGATTAGTGTATGTAGTAACACTACATAAATAATAGATTTATTATTTATAAAAGTACTTTTTCTTTCTGTATTTACACAGGACATGATGACAAGCTCGAATTAGAGAGACAGAACTAATGAAAATAATTCACAATTTTTCTTTGTATTTTGTACTCTTAACACACTAAAGTAATACCTGACTATTGTTCTTTTTTGAGTCTGCTAATGGTATCAAAGATTTCTTTTAGTGTGTTCATTCTGTCAGTTACTACATAGAAAACCAGCAAAAAAACTGCTGCTGCCTTCAAGTGCTCCTAGAGGTGTAAGACAAGCTTGTGAGTCAGGGAGAGAAGGAAGAGGAACTGTTATCTCCCTTAGAATGGGGAAGGAAACACCCTTCCTATAAAACCATGTAGTCCAGCAGGATTCACTCTCTAAAGTATACAGTAGTTTTTTCACAGTAGTTTTCACAGTAGTTTTTTTGATTTAAGAGATTAACTGACTGCAGCACATAGAAGTATCTGGTTTAGGATAAAACATGAGAAGCTTGACGAGGTACAACCCCAAACTGATGCATTCACAACTGAGAGTTGCTTCTGAAAGCATTATTTCTGGCTAGCTATGGCTTGCCTACAACAGGTAGCAAGAGAAGGGAAAAAACATCACTGTCCTTTCTTCATGAGAAAAGTCTCTGTTTCTAGCTCTTTGTTTTCACCATCACTTTAAAACAGGTTAGAGGGCAATTTCCTAGTGATGGGAATGCCTAGAAATAGTGGGGTTTACAGCATTCGGTTTTTTATCATTTTCATGAGCTTTGTTCCTCCTTCATTCAACACTTTGCCTGTAGCCAAGTGGCCACCTTTGCCTTATGTTTCAAGCAGCAGAAATATTTTGATGGCTTCTACTGAAAAAAGGCAGAGTTGATATACAAATCTCCACAACTGCTCTCTACCTCTTCTGAGTAGAAAGTTTGCCATGGCTTAGCTGCTATGGAGGCACATTAGAGACAGCAGCCAGACCAGAGGTGGGATGATGGTTTGCTATCAAGATTAGCAGCTGGTAAAGCAGAAGAGCAACAAAGACATGGTAAACTTAAGGCTTCTTCATTGCTCTAAAGCTGTATAAGAAGTATATCACACTGAGGTCCATATGCCTTTACCCACGGATAAAGAAATGGAGGAAAAATGAAAATAAATTTTCTTTTGTTACTTTTTCCTTATAGATACAAGAGAGTATAATCTGATTTATTTATGTAGTCACTCCCTTGACTAGGTAATACTAACTTATGTTTTATAGTCATTCAAATTCTCTTTGACTTCAGAACTATTTCTAAATACCATACACTACAAAAATTACAATTGTTATGATTGACTGAAAATGAGAAATATTGTATTTGGGGAGCATATTATTTGAGCCAGAGTGAAAACTAATAGCAAACAATGCCAAAGGAAAGGACTCACTAATGACATTTTGTGTATTTCTTCATTAAAAAACTTAACTGAGATCACATAGTAACACAATTAGCACCAGAAATATATAGCTAAGAACTGTCTAGAATAAAAACAAAAAAAGGAGAAAGCTATATCACACTTAAACAGACCTAATATTTTCAAAGTATCAGGGCCTAATAAAATTCACCCAAGGAATATAGAGAAATATCTGAAATATTCACAGTGGTTTTACAAGTTCTTTTTTGAGAACACATGAAAGATGTTGGAAGAGGTACTGGACGAGATTAAATTTAAGATTACACAATTTAGAAGAAAATCTAAGAAATCTCCTTTTGGATGAGACACATTTCCCACAGAACAAGGGCTTTCTAGTGCTTGCGTGCCAGAGAAATCACAGCATTTCATGCCCCTTTGCACAGATCTCAAAGGTATTAAGTGAATCGCTACAAAATGCTTTAGAGGATCTATTTGTCATAGATATTAAGAAACTACAGCAGCATACTGTTACTATGGGTTTGCATGCATGGTCTTCCACAACCTATTTTCTTATTCCTGCTATGTGAAGCCTTGTTGTCTTATATATTACTGTCACAGTGCAAGACCTGTCATTCTTTGGAACAAATAAAAGTTTGAGCATTTTACAGAATGATTGGAAATACTAGCTATGTATGATTTGTCTCTGGCTGATTCCACTCCAGTCCTCGTGTGCTTCTTCCTGGTGACTGCACGCATCTCCTCCACCTGATGTGTTTTTGTTGCTGGTTTGGCTCAGTCTCAGTTCCCCTCACATGCCCTGTCTGGGTGTTTTTTCCTTAGGCTCTGTCTTTTCAAGTTTGCTTGTTCCCAGAGTAAGGGTGTTCATCTCCTTAAGGTGAGGTGTGTCTGTGCTGCTATTGGGACTACAGAGAAGAAACTCAAATGTTTTAGCTTGAGCACTTCAGCTAAAGCAGTGTTAGTCAGAACAAATGTAGCAGCTGCAAACCAACACATATAAATTTAAGGCCATACTGTGTTCAAAGGTACTGGACTGCGTGTTAAACAACTGTCTATGGTCACAAACCAGCCAAACTTCTTTGAGTTCATTAAAAAAAAATAAAAATCGTTTTCTACTACAAAATTGTAAATTAATAGTACCAAGCTTGCTAATGCCAAATCTTTGTCCAGGTCTGTAGTCAATTGGTGAGTTGGTGATTAGGCACTTGCCCTCCTTCAGGCTATTCTGTTGGTGTATCTGCTTACCTGACCATAGAACCTAGATTCAGCCTCACTTTTTAGTCTATTTTTCATTCTTGTGTTGGTTCTCTGCTGGATGTCCTGACTCCTCTCTTGATTAGCCTGGCTCTAAGCAGTAACTAGGTTATTAGGAGGTCCAGCTGAGCAGTGAAATATGCGTTAATAACTTGGCTCTGCTTAAAAGGAAAAAAACTAAAAAAAAAAAAATAATTTCGCTCTATCACTTACATTGCCTAGGGGAAGAGGAGAAAATACAAATGAAGCGGGTGGATGTGAGAGAAAAGGCTTTATGGATTTAGGCAGTGGATAGCATAGGGAATTAACGCTGTGGTAAGCAGAAGTTCCCTGCAATCAGGGAAGGAGTGAAGTTTCTCCTTCAGCCCATAAGTTTCTCCTTCTCACCAGCTGAGGTGGTGGTTTATAATATATGCTAAAAAAAAAAAAAAAAAGTGCTTTTTAGAAGAACTTGTGAAGAGGAAAAAAAGGGCTCCTAGCAAGGAAAACAACACGTGTAAACACTTCATCTTTAATTGAAATCTGAAGACGGTGCTTGCTGCTTATATACCCCTGCAGAGAGGATGGGGAATATGCCTGCCTACATGCACGGCAGAGGTGAAAAAACTTCTTGAGCAAAGCTGCTTGCTGTGTGTCTAAGCTTGCACTTGAATTAGCACTGGAACTATTGTGTCATGGACTGTTAACTTTCAGTTGTATTTTCAGGTTTGTAACTGCTTTTTACTCTTCTTTGTGCCGCCATGCTTGCTGTATGCTTACCTCTTGTGGTGGGTTGACCCTGGCTGGATGCCAGGTGCCCACCAAAGCCACTCTATCGCTCCCCCTCCCCAGCTGGACAGAGGAGAGAAAATGTAACAAAAGGCTCATGAGTTGAGAAAAGGACAGGGAGAGATCACTCAGCAGTTATTATCACAGGCAAAAGAATGGGGAAATTAATTTAATTTATTACCAATCAAATGAGAGTAGGGTAATGAGAAATAAAACCAAATCTTAAAACACCTTCCCCCCACCCATCCTTTCTTCCCAGGCTCAACTTCACTCCCAAATTCTCTACCTCCTCCCCTGTGGCAGTGCAGGGGAACAGGGAATGAAGGTTGCGGTCAGTTCACCACACATTGTCTCTGCTGCTCCTTCCTCCTCAGGGGGACGACTCCTCACATTCTTCCCCTGCTCCAGCGTGGGGTCCCTCCCACAGGAGACAGTCCTCCACAAACTTCTCCAACATGGGTCCTTCCCATAGGCTGCAGTTCATGAACTGCTCCAGCATGGGTTCCTTCCATGGGGTGCAGTCCTGCAGGAACAGACTGCTCCAGCGTGGGCTCCTCTCTCCATGGGTCCTCAGGTCCTGCCAGGAGCCTGCTCCAGCGTGGGCTTCCCATGGTCACAGCCTCCTTTGGGGATCCCCCTGCTCCGCTGTGGGGTCCTCCAGGGGCTGCAGGTGGATATCTGCTTCACCATTAACCTCCATGGGCTGCAGGGGAACAGCCTGCCTCACCATGGTCTTCACCAGGGGCTGCAGGGGAATCTCTGCTCTGGAGCATCGCCTCCCCCTCCTTCTTCGCTGACCTTGGTGTCTGCAGGGTTGTTCCTCTCACATATTCTCACTCCTCTCTCCAGCTGCAGTTGCCGTTGTTGTGCAGTTTTTTTCCCTCCTTCTTAAATATGTTTTCACAGAGGTGCTACCACCATGGCTGATTGGCTTGGCCTTGGCCAGCAGCAGGTCCATCTTGGAGCTGGCTGGCATTGGCTCTATCGGACATAGCGGAAGCTTCTAGCAGCTTCTCACAGAAGCCACCCTAGTAGCCCCCTGCTACCAAAACCTTGCCACACAGACCCAATACACCTCTTCTATGAGAATATCAGAGAAAAGTTTGTGTAATTGCATGAGGCTCATTTCTACCAGTTTTCTCATCAGTAGTAAGGTTAAGGAAGCACAAGTCAGATGAATAGTATTTCTCACTGGAAATCCCACTTTTTAAAGCGTAACAGACTGCTCCTTATGCTGTTTCTTCTGTTCCCAGTTTAAGTTTTGGATATTTCTATGCCTGGTGTTTTGGAAATGCATAGGACTCTCTTTACATGTCTTATGTCCTACTTTACATAACACAATAGGAGAGAAGACAGTTTTCCATTGTTGACAGTTTTTCATTCAATTATTTAACAGGGATTTAGAGAGTGAATGCTTCTGCCTAAATGCTTAGGTTGCTACACCAATTATGTAAATTATTTTTTCTCTAAAGTATTTTTATTATTGATTACAGTAGGGGACCTAAATGCATCAATGCTGTTGTAAGTGAAAAATGATGCAGTATTTACAATCATTGGGCTTACAGTTAGAGGTGATTATAATGGAATTAACTTAATTTGCTGTTTCATTGTTGGCTGCAGAAAATACTGTGTAGTTACTAGCTACTGTGCTCCATGTCTGTCTCAATACCTGCTCCATAGACATCATGGACCTTTCAGTTTGGTGGTGGTTGCTGTTGGTTATTGGGGATTTTAACCTATGCCTCCTTCAAATAGAAGGATAATATCATTCATGCTGTAGCAAGATAGTTTAGCAACAAGAAAGAAAAACTTCCACCTGTTGGCACATTCTAGGGACTATTTTATCAGAGCAAAATGGTACTTCAAGACATAGAAATGCTTATCAAGTTCATAGGCTGGGGTCTAAAAGCTGAACTTCCATCTTTTGGAAAATACTCAGAAGTATATATCAAAAAATTGAACGTATTTTCTGAAGACTTTTTACTAATGTACCCACATTACTTGGTGTAAATAAATGTAGTACATTTTCTATTTAAGAAACTTTACAGAACGAATCCTCTTTTCTTTAAATTTATTTATAAGAATTTGCTGAAATGCTTGCATGGTGAACTTCAGTGTATGCTATATCTACAAGCAGTTCACTTGCAGCAGGTACTACTTGTGGGAATATATAATCAGTCACTTAAGTCATAGCCTTTTTCTCTCCCTCTCTTCTCTGCCTGAATGATAAAACTTTCTAAGTAGGAAAATGAATTTGCAATTTTCTAAACAAACAAAAGTGATCAGTAGCATACAGTCTGGCTTACACAGGAATCTGTTCTGATCCAAAAGGAGGTATTTCTAAAACAGCAGGTAAACCAGAAACGCTATACTGAATGATAATAACAGTATGTAAAAGAAATTTGCATTTGGCTCTGCATTTGGTTCTTGCATTTGAAGACCTATCATGACAGTTTTCCTGATTGCTGCCATCTTCTCACTGAAGTAGCAATGCTAAAACATATGGTTTCTTAAACGTGTTAACTTATTAAGCTTATGACAATGGGATGAATTTGGGTTTCATTTGTTCTCAGTACTGTCTACAGCATTTTACTATGAGAGCAGTCTGCTCCAAAGCATGATTATGACACTAAGATGGAAGAACTAAAGAAGAAAACATATCACAGGATGAAATCCTTTTTAGGTTAAAAATAACTGTATCAAACAGTGAGAAAGAGTAAGCTGTTATAAAGCTTCAGGAGTAGAAATAACAGTGTATAGCTGAGGCATTTAAAGAAAGCATACTGTAACAACAGCAGGATTATAAATGAACAAAACATTAAACAATGGTCAATGATTCCTTTATCCTCTTATGGTTAGCTGCTCAGTAGTTCAAAGTGAGCAACGGAAAAACAAACTGCAGTTTGATTTATGGCCCTCAGCAAGTAACTTAACCTTGCAGTGCTAGAGATTTGATGCATAACTTTTAGGATGTTGGTTGCAAGGCTTAATTTTTAATACTTTAACCTCTTCAAGATTCATAGGCCTAAGAAGGCTATACACATGCAAAGGGCTAGTTTAGTAAATTAATTCATGAGATTTCCTTATGTTGAATCCTACCTTTTTTTTTTTTTTTTTTTTTTTTGCGCTGAACAAGGAATACTGGAAGCTGTTCCATTTAATTAAGATGTTAGGCACTGAGCTCACCTCCTGAGATGAACATGTTGTTTTCCAGGGGATTCCCCCAGGAGGTTGCAGTGCTTTCAATGGTACCGGAGCAACCTGCAATAGAATACTGATAGTGCAACACAGAATGCTTTGCTTGAAGTAGTAGACTGAAACTTCAAGATGTCACAAATCTAGGTCTTTTACATTGACTGTGTGTATATTGGATATTGCTTGGCTAGCTTGATGTTTTCCTTTTTTTAGTTAACAATCGGTGTCACAGAAGGCTGCATCTAGTTATTTTGTTATTAATAATGTAAATGTGGCTCAATATTATCCTGCAGTGTTTTGTATCTTTATGCTCTTGAAGTGTCATACAAAATTATGTGGCTTCACATGTTTTTATCCCTGTAATCTTTCAAATTTTTTTACATAATCTCATTATATAATAAAAAAAAAATACAAACCACATAGGTTTGGGCCCAAGCCAAGCCTATGTGAATTAAGGAGCTAAGTTTCATTCAGTGATATGTATCATATAACTCCGTTCCTTTCCATGACCAACATCTGACCCTTCCTTTCCAGCAATGATGATTCTCCCTTTGTTTTTCACTTGTCTGCCTTCAGCTGGCTTTTCTTTCAATCAATTTTTATCTTGTTGCCATACAATTCTAATAAAGAATTTGGCTGATGACTGGAATATCAAAGGAGCAGAGTAGGAAAGCCAGTATAAATAATTTTGTTTCAAATAGGAAAAAAATGTCTCATTGTTCCCTGTTGTTTGTGAACCTGCTTCTGTGTTCTTACACAAAGAAGCTGCTGGTCAACTTTTTTCATGTTCACTGGCTGATCTGAAAAAATCTATGAACCAACAATAAATGAATGGAGATCAAGCAGAGCAGGATTAATAGCACAAAGTTTCAGTATGCTGCAGAATACAATAGGCAAGGAAAATCTGTCTGTTTTCCTGCTACATGACGATGAATGATGATGATTACCATGAATTGAAGAATTTAATCACTTTACATGCAGACTTGATATAAAACTGGGTATTCTGATCTTTTGAGTAAGATACAAACAGTAGAGTATGTTTTGATAGTCCGTTTCATCCCTAGCACAGTTAGTCCTAGCCAGTAGAAGGTATTCTTCCTTCTGTATTTTCAGATGGATTCTTTCCTCCCTGGTCTGTGAGCACTATAGCACGGTACACTGGAGATCTTTACTACTTAAAAATCACGCTGGTTTATTGCAGCTAGTTTTATTTTATTGAAGTCCTCCCTATCTTTCCATGTATAACTTTACTTTTATTGGGTACAATGCTTTTGCTTTTGGGGGGAATAAAAGTTGTTGTACATAATAAAAATAAATTCCTTATTAGTTATAACTGAGTCCTTGCAAACTCCCCAGGGAGTGGGAGGAACGCGAAAGACATTCTTTGTGTTCAATGGGACAAGAATAGTTTTGGCATTAAAGCTGGTAAAATTGTGAGCCCTTTTTGTGCAGGGTGTAAGCCTGGATATTGTCAAGAAGACACTTCTTTCTGTGTTAAGGGCATGTGTGATTTGCTATTCACAAGTGATGGTGAGAAAATGTGATGCTGAACAAGGCAAGTTACTGCCCCAGAGTTGCAATTTGTGTGGTACTAGAGCTTGACTAATTAGTGGATGTCAGATCAGGGTTTTGTCTTAATTCTCATTTATTAGTGTGTATTTATCCCTAGAAAGGAATTAACATAATTCTTCCTTTGTCCTAACCAGACTTATTACAATTACCTCAATGAAGTATCTTGAGCTTTGGAAGAAAAAGGTTGCCTTTCCACATAAAAATGTAAATACTTTGACTCATCCTTACAAGGAGGAAGAGAAGGGTGGAATACTCCTTCATCTAAATAGCTGCAGATAAAAAATTAGACCAATGTCAATCACATGAACCTATCTTCATTGATTTGTAATAAATCTTTCCTTGTGCTTTCATTTTCTGCTGTGTTTTCTCTTGAAAATTTGAAAGCAAAGTTTTTGCTACCACACTCAGAAAATTAAACAGGTCTGCCTAAAGAAATAACTCATACACCAGTTACAATCATCTTTTTTACTCGAGTGATCCATTGGAGGCTTCAGACTATGATTACCATCTACTGAACTTACAAATGCATAAATGTGATGATTCTCTCTTTTTTTTTTTTTTTTTTTTAAATGTGCCTTGAATAAAACTGGCAAGTTAACACCAGCTCCAGCTTTACTTCTATTCTGCAGACCTGCATTTTGGGTAATTTTGAACAGAAATTAATGGCTTCAATGGTATCTGTATACGTCACTTGTTTACACTAGAGTGTTTCCCTTAAAAAGCTTAATTGGCATAAACAATCATTGTTTAAAGCAAAGAAGCTTACCTGCTGTTTGTACAACCTTGTTGTGCTCTACAAGTGTATGTGAAAATGTCAGGAGGAAATACTGCATTCTAAACAAACAGCTGTGGACCTCTGTCATATTCTTGTTGGGTGAGTGGAAGGCTCTGGTCTCTGAATTCCCACTGAAGTAAGTTGCAAGTTCAAACAACCCTGAGTGGAAGAGGTACAGCTGTTGTGCTGCATATGACAATCCAGCCTATTGTCTACTCTGAAATACAACTGTCATTGTAAAGCAAGGTATCAAAATGACTGAGCTGCTCAAACTGCAGTAGTTTGGAGTACAGTCTACAGTCCACATTTTTTTTTTTTGTAAAATGTTTGATTGTACAGTGGATTGGAAATTGTGTTGCAGAGTCTGTAGAGAAGCAGTCAGAAAAAATGGTTTAAAGCCTAGAATTATGGTGAAAACCTGGTGAAGGTTCTAGAGCACAGGTCTTCTGAGGAGCAGCTGAGGGAACTGGGGTTGTTTAGTCTGGAGAAGAGAAGGCTGAGGGGAGACCTTATCACTCTCTACAGCTACCTGAAAGGAGGTTGTAGAGAGGTGGGGGTCAGTCTCTTCTACCAAGTAACAAGCAATAGGACAAGAGGAAACGGCCTCAAGTTGTGCCAGGGGAGGTTTAGATTGGATATTAGGAAAAACTTCTTCACTGAAAGGGTTGTCAAGCACTGGAACAGGCTGCCCAGCGAAGTGGTTGAGTCTCCATCCCTGGAGGTATTTAAAAGACAGGTAGATGTGGTGTTTAGGGACATGGTTTAGTGGTGGACTTGGCAGTGCTAGGTTAACGGTTGCACTTGATGATCTTAAAGGTCTTTTCAAACCTAAACGATTCTATTCTCTTCTGATTATATATGACAATTGTTCTACTGCCTGTATAATTTCATTTGAAAAATCAAACAAGCAAACAAAAAATCTCAACCCAAAAAACCCCAATCAAATCCATACAATAGAGTTTAAGATAGATATAATTTCTGAACAGCAAATTCTTTCTAAATTCTGAAACTAGAAAGTGCAGCATTGAATGGCATAGGCTAAAAACCACCAAGATAGCTGGGCAGCCATAAACAAACTAATTTTCCATTGTAGTGGTGCGATGTAAGAAACATAAAACAATCCTAATGTTATTTTATTTTCTTAAACATAGAGAGTAGCCAGAGATTTAACTGTAAGTCTCCTACAGAAATGTATATATTAGTTAGGAAAGGCAGACTGACTTGTTTTCCTTCTCCGTACAGTATATAGATGTGCTGCTGATTCCTATGTAGTTACAGTTTAAGAATACAGATTCATTTTATGTTCTGCTTCAGAAAGGTGTGTGTCACTAATCCATGACAAGTCTGTGACAAAGTCTAACACTTATTTTTCAGCTTTCTGTTAGAGGAAAAAAAAAAAAAGTAACTAAATTAGGGGGCAGGCTCACCTACTACTGGCAAAAAAGTAGTTAGCATATTGAAAAGCTAATATTTTATTAATTAAAAAAACCCCAAACTTTTTCTAGGCTCCCTAAAAAGTAGTTGCCCTTAAGCAGCATTTAAAATAAATTCCTGACATCCCTAAGATGTGTTTCTTTTGTTTGATCTTTGTTCAGACTTGCAGAACAAGAAAGCAAAATGAATTTTTAGAGCTGAAGTATCTTTACGGGAACCCATATTATGGAATAAAGCAAAATATGTTAATTCATATAGAACTGTAATGTTTGTACTAATACAGATCTTTTGTCTTAAACTGGGTTTAGTATTTTACTTTTGACCCATTTTTGCAAATAGATTTCAACACTTTATGTTCATTAAAAGCATTTTGTCACTAGAATACAAGATCACGTGGCAGAGAGAACTGAAGGTGAATCAAAACATATGGTTTCCTTTTTATTTCACATGAGAATACTGGTGTGCATAAAAACTATATGCCAGAAACATCAGTAAATTGTGATTTGATGAAAGTGAATCTGTTTGACAGGAGCTAATTTGCACAAAAAAGTTCTCATGAAGTTGCTATGATCAGGCCTCAATTCAGAATAAAAATGTGATCTTCATAGGACTTTGTATCTCAAATCCTTGACAAGAACATTCACTTTCATAGTTGACACAGTTGATGAGACAGTTAAATCTGTTCACTGTAAAAGTAAACAAAGGAAGAGTGCTTGTCCTGGTAGTGTTTTCTTATTTTCGCAGGCAATTAGGAACCAAGGAAATTGATTATTTAGAAATGGTATTTATCCCTGTAATTATGTTGTCTTCAGACTGGGATCACAGTGGTTTGTTCTTCTTGGTACATGGCTGACAAAAACTATTAACACATGGAAAAAAAAAAAAAAGAAACTTAAGAGAATAACATTTTCCCACCATATTTAATGTGTTTTATTAGTACTCTAATCTTTCATGAGTATAGTAGGTGCTAATATGTTAAATGTTGAATTATGGGCCAGTCTTGTCAGCACCTAGAACAAGAATATAAATGCATGTTGTTTGATTTAGCAAATCAATTTTAAAAATATTTAAGTTCTCTACTGGCTTCTGTGTAATGGACTCTTTAGTTTGGAGCATGTGTTCGAAGAGTCCTGCTAAATCATCATAAGTGCTCAAGTGTGAGCTGTGCTGACATTACCAGGCTTCTGTTAAGGTAGTGTGTGATTGCAAGTTGGGCCTTGACTATTTTCCTCCACTCTGGGAAAACAGCTGCATCCAAAACTGGACTCCTTGGCCTCACCAAGATGTGGTTCTCCATCATATTTAAAACTCACTTCTTAAATCTTAGTTGTCTGCCTTTTAGTTTACATAAGGCTGAGATAGTCTGTTTTGGGGCAGAAGCTTTAACAGGGGTTTCTATAGAGTATGTAGCCTCTGGAACTGCTGCCAACCAGGTATAGTCACTTTATTGTCCCAAGGTATGCGTACAAATACAAATGTTTGGAGAATGGCCCAAAATTGAATAGAGAAAGGGGAAAGAAAATACAAATTGAGAATTCATCCAGTTCTCAATGGAATGAAACCAACAGACTATACTACTTTCCTAAACTGTTATCAGACAACCTTATGAGGAGATTGAAGTCTATTTCTAGGGAACATTTTAAAAGCTGTCATTATTTCCAGTTCCATAAAGAAGTAAGTACTAATTTGTCTGAATCCTCAGCTTCCACATACAGTATCCTTACATCTACATGTTTTCTCATTTTGTAATTTTATAACAATGAATCATTCAGTTTAACAAATAAGTTGCAGGTCCCTCCTGCTCTCTCAGCTTCTACCTAGTTCGGTTTCCCTCTTCTGAACTCTTCTTTTGTGTTGCAATATTTCCACTTAATGCATTAATACAAAATCTGATATTACTTTACTGCAAGTAAGAGCAAGCAGATGACCTTTCTTCTAAAGACACCAAATACTGCTTGTGTCAGACAACTTAGCACTTAGTCCCACTTTACAGTAGGATGTATCCTCTAAGGCAATGTAAGCAACTGTGAAGCACAAAGCAATTTGTTTTGCATAAGTAGCGATTATGAGTAATTGTTTGTACTACAAGAGAGTCTAGGGAGTCCAGGCATAGATAGACTAGGATATTGTATGAACCTGAAGCTAATTCACCAGTGAAAGTAAGTGAATTCGGGTTGATAATGAATTAACAAAAATGAAGTTCTGAAGCAAGTAGAGACATTAGACAGTCATAAGACACTAAGTTGTCTGTACAGACTGAAACCTGTTCTAGAAATTTTAGGGAAAGAGTGAGGCCTAAATATCTGGGAATAGCATTGTCAGTCATAATGTGTGGCAAACCAAAAAATGGCTTTTTATGTAAGGATGGAGACTGGATCTTAGAGTACTTACTAATTTCAGGATATTTAACTCCTGTCCTTGCACACTGGGTGTAGCTGTATTTGTCTAGTAAAATGTGGGGAACTGTACATTGGAGTGGATATTTGGGTTGGTAGGGAAGAGGGATGGTGGTCTCTGTGATGAAGCCTGTGTGCCTCAGTATTATCCAAAGTCTGGCTTGAAACCTCTTGCAAAGAAATAACTGCATAATTAAAATTCTTACATTCAGTTTTAAGGTCTACATAATAACTGCAATCTCTCTTTGCCATGAACAGATTTATCTGCTCTGCTGGCAGTGACTGTCAGGTTTACTTGTGACTGCAGTATTAGCTTTATCACAACCTTTCATTGGAAAGTTCCTGCTTTATGAACACACTTTCTTCTAATGAATTCTTGTTTTGTGTATTATGTTTAATGTACCTTTATTCTTATAAACATCAATAACCATACACTGAACTCCTCATCTTGTCACAATATTTTAATTAGTTTTACTTCCAGGCTTAAACAGCTGCTACCCAACCACCAGAGGGTAGAGCTGTCTCTTACTGAACCAGATCACGTACCAGCACTTTCCTCATCCCTCTTTTATACTGTCTCAAATCCCTTCTAGCACTGAATAGTGAGTCTGGGCAAGATCATCTCACTGGTATGCCAACGTGATGTTACTCAGCAAAGTAAATGAAGAATCTCTTTTCCTGTCAGTAGGCATCATTCTGAAATACCAAGTTATACACACCTCTCTCTTGTTCTGGCAGCAAAATGGATAATTTCCAGATTTAATCTTCTTTTATTCTTAATATCTGTCTCAAAGACCATACTGTGGTTTGTAGTGAATACGCAATCCATATACCCAGAATGAATGCTAGCCATCAAACTAGAGTAAAAGTGGAATAATTCTGTTCACAAATACGAACCTGGCAATGAAATATCTCAAAAGACTGTAAGGAAGAAACCGTATGTCAACCTCTTGCTACCTCATTCAGCTGACCAAAGAGCCACGTGAAAGATTTGTAGGAAACTCGAGTAAAACGAAATGAAATGCTGTATCATGTTCCTTTTCACTGCAACTATTAAGACGGGAAGCTTGTAAATTACTTTTTAAAAACAAACAAACAAACAAACAAAACAAACAGTGAAATACTGTTTATAGCCTTAAAATTAATTATTTGTGTTTGTATGCACACATTTATTGTACAAACATACATAGCTGTATAATGGAAATACATTTTTAAAAGTCTACTTTGTTCCAAATATTTTAAGTTACATTATGGTGTGGAGGAGGAGAAAAAGACAACATGGATACAAGATTCTAGTCTTCAGAGTTATTAGTGTGACAAACTTCATAAATGCCAAATATCTTAGAAATACATAAAAAAACCCTTATAAAGTATTTATGGAATTCAGTGACTGAAAACTGTCACTGCTGATATTTTGGGTAGTAAAAGCATTGTAACTTTTTACAGAAGATGACATTTTTATTGCAATTGCTGTCTGTAACCATTGTTTTGTACACAAAAGAAAGCAGCATATCTGTAAGAAAAGGATAAGGCTTCAACAGTATCTTCAATGAAGATGAGTGAGACATTATTTTTTATCTTACATACTATACATCTCAGTAAATTATGAAATAAAGATTAGTTTAAATCTGGTTAATTTTAAACCCAAAGTGTGAAATGTTCACATTATCCTATCCTTGTCCATAATCTACAGCATACCTCTGGGGTCATTAGACCTCATAATGTAGAGTAATCTAGACGGTGACAGCAGACTGTAAACATTTCCTTCTCTGGTTTATCACTTATGTCTATGACAACAAAGTTAATACAGTACACAGTGCGTAAGGAAACTGTGTCACAATATGAGTTAGAGAGGTCAGAGCATAATAATAATTTCAAAAGCTCTCCACCTTTGTTTACTTCCATGCCTTTGCTGTAACAAGCAGATTTTCTGAAAGAACTGCCTTTCACCTGTTTGATGGAATTACTCCTGGACAATACTGGTTGCTCTGTTTTGAGATTCAGTATGACAAGCTCATTTGAGTTTAGATACTTGCAACGTGTGTTTGGTATAATCCTGGGACACTTGTCTGCTACCCTTTCACAGACATGACCAAATTACTGCCATTCCTGTGTGTTCTTAGACTAACTGGTGCATTAATTGTACTGTTTGGATGATAGAAGCAGATATCTGTTCCACATCTATTAAAGATTTCTGAAGCACTTAGCAAAATAATAAATACTTCCTTTTTCAGGTTTCAGTATAAATTAGAGCAAGTTAATACTCTACAGAATGTAATGTCTATTCTTTTTAGCATACATTCTTTGCTCCCATATAATACAACTTTTTCTCGTTACTCTTCAGTCAATTCCCTTCTAACGCTCAAATTTTTCTCTTATGTGGCCGACGAAATATCTTTTCTTTTTATAACCACAATATCTGTCCATTAACTCTCTTTAGCATATCACATCTTCCGCCGAAGGAAGGAAATGAATGTCAGTATTCAGCAAAATTATTTCACTGAATCTGTACACATATCTGTACACGTCTTCATAAATGATGTGGATGCAGGACATGAAGGACTACTATCTAAGTTTGCCGATGACACAAAATTGGGAGGAGCTGTTGACACTCTCGAGGGCAGAGAGGCCCTGCAGAGAGATCTGGGCAAATTAGAGAGCTGGGCAATCACCAACCGTATGAAGTTTAACAAGGGCAAGTGCCAGATTTTGCACCTGGGACATGGCAACCCTGGATGTACAGACAGACTGGGGAACAAGAGGCTGGAGAGCAGCCCCACAGAGAGGTTCTGGGGGTTCTGGTCAACGGCAAGTTGAACACGAGCCAACAGTGTGCCCTGGCAGCCAAGAGCGCCAACCGTGTCCTGGGGTGCATCAAGCACTGTATTGCTAGCCGGTCGAGGGAGGTGATTGTCCCGCTCTACTCTGCACTGGTGCGGCCTCGTCTTGAGTACTCTGTGCAGTTTTGGGTGCCACAGTATAAAAAGGATACAAAGCTACTAGAGAGCATCCAGAGGAGAGCCACAAAGAAGCTAAAGGGTTTAGAGGGGAAGCCGTATGAGGAGCGGCTGAAGTCACTTGTTCTGTTCAGCCTGGAGAAGAGGAGGCTGAGGAGAGACCTCATCGTGGTCTACAGCTTCCTCACAAGGGGAAGGGGAGGGGCAGGCACTGATCTCTTCTCCCTGACGACCAGTGATTGGACCCGACGGAATGGCAAGAAGATATGCCAGGGGAGGTTTAGGCTGGACATTAGGAAAAGGTTCTTTACCCAGAGGGTGGTGGAGCAATGGAACAGGCTCCCCCGGGAGGTAGTCACGGCGCCAAGCCTGATAATATTCAAGAAGCATTTGGACAACGCCCTCAGACATATGGTGTGAATTTTGGGGTTGTCCTATGCAGGGACAATCCTGTCCTAAGGACAGGAGTTGGACTCGATGATCCTTGTGGGTCCCTTCCAACTCAGGACATTCTATGATTCTATGATTCTATTTGAATCCATCAGTTGCTACCCCACCCTTGCCCTGGAACTCAAACCCTTGCAGATAGCTGATTTTTTTTTTTGCAGTAAAGTTGGCCATTTTTTACTTCAGAAGACAGAAAGAAAGGAAGGAAATAAAAGCTTGTCAGCTCTTGCTAAAAAAGAAGTATATACAAGCATTTTAATACCTTCACCTGGTATTTTAATATCTGGCACAGAAATGGTAAGAAAATCTCTAACAAGGAGGTCATCTAGGCATATTAAAGTTAATAATAATAAAAAAGAAAACAAACCCAAGAACATGACCTGTTGAGTAAATTTACTATGAAGAAATTCTTTAAATTTGAGAAATCATTTGGAAGAGCTTTTTATGAGTAGTTAACTAACATTTGTCAAGAGAAAAATGCTGTTGACACACATCATTAAATGATTTTTCTCTCGGTTGTTTCCTCCTTCCCTGCACTGTGGACTGTTTCTTAAAAATACTTGTTTGTCTCTGCTTACCTCTTACTATTTTTTAGTAGAAAATGAACTGATAAATCAAAAAAGTCCTCTAATTAATTCAATTAACTTCCGTACATCCATATGCAAATATTTCATGTGTAACAGAGTGTAGATATAACCTTGGGTCACTACAGTGGCTAATTGCTTATAAATTGGCAAAGGGCACAATCCTCCAATCTGTTCCCCATGGAAATTATTAGCTTTTTATGTGAATACTATTCCACCCATGTGGAAAAATTTTCAGGAGAAGGAGTCAAGATTCAACTATCAGATCCCTTTCCCAAGCTCAAGCGAGGATGATTGTGTATAGTTTGTCAGATTGCTGCTGCTGAATGCGGAATGTTTTAAACAGCTTAATCTGAAGAATATTTTTTGTTTTGGATAAGCCAATGCTGAGATAAGTGTAAAGGACTGAGTTTCTCGCAAAGTGTCTTATCCTAACAGCAAAAAGCCATCATCCCCTTTAGGGGAATGGATAAGGAATAGAAAAAGGTAAAGAAGGAACATTTTTGGTAATGTCAAAGACAGCAAAATTTGACATACAGTTAAAGCATTGGCAATTCAGTCTCAATATCCCATAGTAGGGCCCTGAATCTTTTCCAACACATTCTTTCTCTTCCCTTGCTTCTTAGCTCATCTTGTCTCTTTCCTTTATAAGTTTTCCAGTCTTGTCATTTATTCTGTTTTAGCACAATGCCTTGTACCATAAATCCTTCACCATGGGTGAGATCACAGTGTACCACTTAATTATGTTTTGGCACAGAGTAAACACTGCTTTTATGCTGAACAATGCCAGCATGTGCCAGATGAGTAGAAATAGACGGTTGCAAAGACATGCTCCATTAAAACCAATGGACTTGCCAAGTGCTCTTTTTCAGGCTTACCAGAACATTCAAGTCCTTCTGTCTCATTAAAAAAAATACCTCAGACAGTGAAGGCAACTGGCAAAGGCAGAGCTGTACAGCCAGGAGAAAGTAAAGGCAAATAGATTACCTGGAGTTGTAATATGGGGTCTGAGATGAAGACTCTGTGGACTTCATAGTTAAAGAAACAGAAAGTGTTTAATGTTTGTTTGAGGAAATAAACCTTTTTTTTTTTTTTATATGAAGAGTAGCAAGAATAAGGTAGAAAAGTGGAAGTGTTCACTCTTCTAGACATACATTGTTTGGGCTATGTCTGCCCACGATGTATTCTGCCTAGTCCATGCCTTTCTTCTCTCAGCAGCAAATTCCCTGTAACATTTGTATAGCACAGTAATAAGAAGTGTTTGGTTTTGTGTTTTGGTTTTTTTTTTTTTCCTTACCTTAGAACTAATAACTAGTAACAAAAAATTTTAACAATGAAAGCGATGAAAAAAGTTGGTAACATCTTTCAACCCTCTGTAATCTATATCAAGCTAGAGTCAAACCTTGACGTGAAAACTGGGTTTTCTGCTTCCTAACCCAGATTTTGCCTCAGTTGTTTTAGAAAATATTCCTACTGTTTTGAGTTGTCTTTGGTAGCTAATCTTTCAGTTGGAGACCTGCAGACAGAAGGAAGTATAACATTGACCTAGCTGGGGTGTATTCACAATGAAAAGAAAGCACAGAGGTCAGCTTGTGGTCACGGCAGGAGGAACTGATAGATCACACAGAGATGCGCTTTTTATTCTCTAAGAAAATTGTGTCCCTTTAGCTCTTGCTGTGTATTTCTAACCTTTGTGCCCCTTTCTGCTACCTTGTGCCCCTACTTGTTTCCTATAGTGGCATCACAACAACAAGGATTTTATTAACAATAATGTACATCTTCGGAGTTTTGTGAATTGGAGGGCACAATAGATGTGGTAACCTGTTTTCTTTCCTTGCAAGGTGAAGGGCTGCAAGATTTAAATATAACTTGTGTAGAAGAAATGTAAAATGGAGGTGACATAAAACTTAAGACACCAAAAATACATACAGCCAGATACAACCAAGTAGAAAATGAAAAATGTTTTTAATTCAGCACTAACATTATAGTATTCTTGATGTAGGAGTTCCATGAATTTCATAATTTCTTTGAGGGGAAGAATGTGGTGATGTCATGGTTTGACTCCAGCCGGCAGCTAAGCCCCACACAGCCGCTCACTCACTGCTCCCCTGGTGGGATGGGGGAGAGAATCAGAAGAGTAAAAGTGAGAAAACTCGTGCATTGAGATTAAGGCAGTTTAATAGGTAAAGCAAAAGCCGCTCACACGAGCAAAGCAAAACAAAGAATTCATTCACCACTTCCCATTGGCAGGCAGGTGTTCAGTCATCTCCAGAAAAGCAGGGCTCCGTCCCGCGTAACAGTTACTTGGAAAGACAAATGCCATCACTCCAAACGTCCCACCCTTCCTTCCTTCTTCCCCCAACTTTATATGCTGAGCATGATGTCATATGGTATGGAACAGCCCTTTGGTCAGTTGGGGTCAGCTGTACTGGCTGTGTCCCCTCCCAGCTTCTTGTGCATCCCCAGCCTTCTCGCTGGTGGGGTGGGGTGAGAGGCAGAAAAGGCCTTGACTCTGTGTAAGCACTGCTCGGCAATAACTAAACCATCTGTGTTGTCAACATTATTCTCATCCTAAATCCAAAACACAGCACTATACCAGCTACTAGGAAGAAATTTTACTCTATCCCAGCCAAAACCAGGACAGGAGAGCAAAAAGCAAAAAAAGAAATCAGAATGATTTCTAATATGTTCTTTGATGACTGGTTTGAACTACGATGCACAAGCTTTCACCTCAGAGATGTACTTTTTAAAAAATCGATCATACCCATTGATGAATTCTCCAAGACTTTCACTATAATTTGATTTATACCAATGTAGCATAACTTGATTTCTTGCCTGTGTAAAAAAGATCAATGTAAAGTCACTATTACAAAGATTTATTCATGGGTACACAATAGTTTCTGTCTGCCTAATTAAATCTATTGTATCAAAAACAAATTTCAATTGGTGCAAAGTTTATGCACAGACTAGCTGGAAAGTGCTGCATCTGCAGTACCATTTAGTTATGAGAATTTATCAGTGACATTCCTAAATGATGAGACTTTAAAAAACACATTTCTGAGATTTCCTTAACATTGACAATGTCATTTCAGGTGTCCTTAATGACATTATAATTTTTTGTTGTTGTTGTTTGCTATTTTCTTCCTTCCCAGCAATCCTCTGAGGCTTTTCAATATAATACAAAACTCAGAAAAATGTCACACACAATTCTTTGCCTGCTTCCTTCCAGCTGTGTTGTCTAAAGAAAAACTTTGCAAAGGAATAGGGTTTGCCTAAAGAAAATGAAAAGGTATGTGAAGTTACTTATCTAAAGTCCTAGTTCAATGAAACAAAGATGAAAGCTCTCCATTTCAAGGACATCTATTCAGTTTTTAAAGATAATTACTGTGATTACGAGTGTGTGTGTCTATATAGAGAATCATTTTCTGGGAAGAAGAAAGATGGATTAGAAACAGTAGGCGTCATAGCTCACTAGAACAAAAATGAAAGTAAAATGTGCAATGCTTTTTTATTCCCTCTGTATTCCTATGGTATCCGCATTCATGTGCGATTAAGGGAATTTACAACTTTGCGTCCAGTTCAATCATGTTCTTGAAGGGAAGAAAATGTACCTAGCAGCTGTTTAAAAGGGTTTATGTCTAGTTATTTTGTACCACTAAGGTACCACAGATGACCCTGCTAAACTACAATATAAATTGTAACTGGGTTTTTTTGGTGTTTTTTGGTTTTGTTTTTTTTGCTGTCCTTTACTTTCTTTTTGTCTAGCATATAGCAAGTGAATTCATGCGGGCTAGAGACTAGCATGTGTAACGATACTATGATTCTATGTGGTCTCCTAGTGGCGAGACAGTGAAGTTCCCTGTAGCTCCCAACTTAGACCTGGATTTGTTTGATTGCTGGAGGTTGTTTTGTATCACTGCTACATTAACATGCCATTGCACTTTTACCATGAGACTATTTTTCAGTCTAGAATTGCCCATAGTACTGAATCAGTTTGATGTTTGTTTTCTCTGGCAAGCTGTCCCAATGGAGTATTTCCCTCACATCTCCTGTGAGGGAATTTGTGTTGCCTTTGAAGGACAGCTCACAACTGCTTGAGTTGGCAGGTGCACTTAGACCCTATGGTTTAAATGCCCAGGTGTCATGGAAGTTGGGATGGTAGAGACCTACATTTAGAAGCGTTAAGGGGACAAGATAAAGAGAATTCTTAGTGAGAGCAGAGGATAACCTAGACAAAAATAGCTAGGGCTGATAGTTTGCTTTTTGAACTGAGGAGAATACATGAGGAGGACGAGGAGATTTGGAAAAATAGGGTCTTTGGATGAAATGGTGTAGGATACTTAAGAAGGATAACACCATTCAATTAGTTTTTTTACTTATGTCATAAAAAATATGAACTAAAAGAGTAAAAAATTTAGTAGATGTGAATTGGAAGTCAATTTTAAGAACTGTATTGTAAGAATTGTATTTCCAGAAAAAGCCATTCTTTTCGTATCTTTAATTTGTTTGTGAATACTAAATCATGTATTAAAAAAATGTGTATCTCATACTTCAAGCCAGTTGGGACTCTGAGGCACACTAAGTGAATGCATTTCAAAGCCCTATATCTGTCCACTTTTGCCCAAAGCCTCTGGAAAAATTACTGTGCTTGCTATCCTTATTCTTCAAAAGGATCAATGTGCATCTTCATTTATTTGATCAATGATGTAGAGGTGAAAGTACAAGGGTATTTCATTTTTAGCAAAATATGATGCTGCTACAGTCGAAGCAGAATAAAGTTATCCTTTATGGCATATGCAGTAAGTATATGCGTTATCATTATATGTATGTATCAAAATGTTAGTGTACTCTCCTAAATGTATGTGTGTTTTATACATATTTTCTAGGAGTCTTGTAAAGCTTAATACATTTCCATCTCTTTCTCTATTGGAAAACAAAACTGTAACGCAAAAGTAACATCTTTGGAGTTCTTTATTTTTGTATATGTGCCTTTGTTTCCGTTATCTATCTGAAATAACAAATTAGTACATTACCTTGTCCAAGACAAATGTTTCAGTATTCAGGTATCCTGCCTGCTCATAAGACGTTAGAAGATGCCACGAGAAATTGGTTCAAAAAATTCCATTTAATGGAAGTTAGGTGTGTGAGTATTTATACTCTTTAGAATTGCCCTGCTGTATATGATTGCTGCTCCCAAAATCATGAGAGGAAAATGTCCACACAGACTAAGCACTGTACGAATGTGCAACCTGGGCCAGTCCTGAGGAGTTTATAATCTAAGCAAGAAGGGGAGGAATGTTTATTACTCAATTAAAATAAGTGGAAAAGATATATTTAAGAGTTACCATAGCTTTGAGGACTTTTATGTTGAAGGAATACATGGTTTACCCACTATCCTGAAGGAAGCCAGTTGTGGTGTTTTTGTTCCTTATGTCAGTACCTTCTAGGTCTGATTGCAATGTTTTACCTATGCAACAAATCTCTTTCAAAATGGTAGTATTGACTAAAACAGAGATTACTTATTCTTTGAATTTTTACTCTTAAAAAAGGAAAATAAAACCTCTAATTGATTTCCTGCCCAGAGTGCAGAAAAGCAAAGCCCTGCCAAAATCATTCCTTGTGAAGCATCAACTCCAATTCCAGCTATTAGAATGAAACCTTTCAGACAAGATGCTTACAGGACTTTCTTGTTGTTCTTGTTTTGGTAAGCTCTATATTGTTTTAGACAGTTAAAACCAGGTCCCAGTCACAATGTTTTATAAATGAGACACCTTCCTATGTCAAGGATGATTTGGCGTAATTGCAGTGAACACTGGGATAAAATTATCATCTTAGAGCAGTCATTTGGCAGAGAAATAAATGTTGGTTACAGGTGACAGCAGCATACTACTGTGCAGTATTATGCGTTTCTCCTTTGCTTTTCAAGCTGAGCTGTCTTGCACCTAGAGCTCAACTGCTCAGTCTTCCTGTGTACTCTCTTCTCCTGGCTTACCCTCCTCACTATTCTCTTTTCTTCACATGTAAAGCAAGGATATATTTCTAGAGCTGGATGCAGCACTGCTGTGCGTGAGTGAAGCTGAGCCTATGGCAATCTGCAGGGGAGTGATTGTGCAGAGTGAGACACAAGACAGCGATTTGAGTACTGCTGGGAGCAGTAGCTACCGTGTTGCAGCAGCAGCACTGAGTGAACTCACCTGCATGCAGCTGTACAGAAACAGGAAATTCTTACTCTACCCTAAGCCTAAAGTGAGACTAGGCTTACTTGTATGTTCATCCCTCTTCTCAAACAGCCATTTGTTAATTTAAGGAGAGGCACACAGTTCCATTTAAAATCATCTGGTACAACTGGAGCTTTGTGATATGGAAAGAATTATTACAATCTTCATAAATGTGTAACGTTTTGGGGCAGGTTGAAGGGAGGAGGTGTTTTTTTAGCAGTAAGAAGTTGGCAGTAAGATTAAAAAGAATTTTTTTATTTGAGTAAAATCTTACTTGTGAGTGCAAGAGCTCCTGCTCCTTTCTTGAGTATATCACTTGGGAGCATAGGAACTGCCATATTGCATCAAACCAGTCATCTGTCTACCACAGCACGCCCTTGCCAGCAGTGACCGACACCAAATGCTTCAGAAGGCAGTGAGGGAAACATGCAAGCAGGCCAGAGTGAGAAACACTGATCTTGAGGAAAGTGGGTGTTTCTCCTCCTGATTTTGTTTTGGTTTTAACCTGATGACATGGATTGAAATAAAGCCTAACAGCCATCATCTGTTTGTGATGGCATTTTAATTTTTCCCTTCTGAAAATTTGTAATGTCATCAAAAACTAAAGAAACTGCTTAAATAAGAAAGTAAGGGGAAAAAAGTGTCCAGCTGCATTAAAATGTGTGTCTAATGCAGTGTAGAAAGAAACTACTTTTCTTGTTTGTTATAACAAGAAAATGTATGTACTGCTGCATCTACCTTCTGCTTTATAGCCTACACTCTCTTCCAACTGACTTCCTCCACAGTTGGTACATGTATGTGTGCTCCAGTGTTCTTTAAAGATAGACTTAGAGTCTGCTTTCCCTACATTTCTAAAGGGGAATATCTCCAGGCATGCTTGATAATTTGCCCAAATCTAGGGCAAATCTAGGGGCTGCATGTAGCCATAAATACTAAACACATCTTGTGATGCAGAGCCGACAGAGTAGGTCAGAAGTTTTCTGTCAACAGTGCTGTACTGCGTATCGGAAGTTGATGACGACAAAATACTTAGAGTTGAAGAAAAACATATTTCCCTTACAGATTTTTTTTTCTTCCCTCCACTCTGAGCATTTATTATCAGATTTCCAGGTTTTTAGGATACCAAGCAAACTATTGATAGCAGATAATTAAGATCTCTACATTGAGCCTGAACGACAAAACAGAAAAAAATAGCTCATTTTTCAAGAAAAAAGTCTTATAAGACTGATTTGTGGATGTGGAAGACAGGAAAAAAAGTGGTTAATAAATCCCTCTGGAAAGGAATAGGGTCTTTGTGGTTTTGGTGGCTGCCATGGATATTGTTTCAAATTGAATAGTAGTAGTACCTAATAGTGACTGTATTGGTTCTGGTCCTAACACATATCCATTTTTGGATTAAGATATGGAAATGGTTCTAGCTGTTATGGTGAAAACTAACCAAGCCTCCTTTTTTTCAAATGAGGATCCTTAGAAGTTGGGTTGAGAACTACTTCTACTCTGTATCTTGTCCATTACATCTTGAACAAGCTTTTGGTATTGGGCACAGAACTGGAGCTCCAACAGCAACCATGATCTTCAGTCACCTGGAAAATTTTAAATGAAAGCCAATTATTTAATGTGACATCACTCCCTGGGTGGTGACTCCATTTGTAGGTGGCAACCTGGTTCCACACATATTACGCTGACATATTTTACTCTGCTTTGCTGTAACTGAACTCTGTATTTTACATGTTGGTAAATACCAAAGGGTTTTCTCTTGTAGACCACAGTTAAAGAGTTGTCCTCATTACTGTCAGTTTAAATCACCGTGAAACACAGTGGATTTTTAAGTAGGAAATGAGTCGTGAAAAGATTGATCGATTGAGAAGATTGCAGGGTAAACACAAGTAGAGAAGAGGCACATGACTGAAAGAAGAGATCACACGTGCAAATAGCTGGCAAAGAAAAAAGCAGAGAATATAATAGGGCTAAAACACCATAATACAGAGAAATACAGTACTAGCAATGACTCTCATTCCTGCAGCATCTTTCATCCAGAATTGTCTTCAGACACCACAGAGATCTCATCATTCATCCCTCCAAAGCAGTCACCTTTCAAGTGAGGGTGAGAAAAACAGATTAGAAAGATATGGAAAAGAAAGACTGCTAAAATCTAAGGAAAGAGAGGCAGAATAGACAAACCTAGTTTTCAGAAATGTTTTACAAAACATCCTACTCAAAACCAAGTAATGGCCCTGCACTGAAGGCATGGATATTACATGATAATTTATGTTGTGCCAGGGACCTTGTCTTGGGACAAACAGTTGGTGGTCTCAGCTACAATTAAACTGGAAGAGCTAACCCCCTCTGAACTGTATTTTGGGGATGGTCCTGCCACGTGTAGGCATCATCTCCTGATCATGTCCTAGTTTCCCCAGGGAACGGCTGTGAGAGAACTGTGATCTCCAGCCAGTCCCTGTTTTAGACTGGGGATATAATACACTACAAAGGAAATCCACAAGTCACTTCAGACAAAAGTATAACTTCAGTTATAGTTGAGGACTTAAAACATTGTGTTACACTTTTTTAAAACAGGAAGAATATTAAGGTAACGCAGATTTCTGCCAATTGTTTCCAAGAAATCTGACAAACCTGTGATTTGGAAGGGTTAAAGATGGTTCTTCACATTGCGGGTGCAAGGTCTTTCATCTCCAGTCCACCCACAGGCTGAAAGCATTGCAAGTGTAATGGCATACTCAATGACAGAATTGCAGATATAGGCAGTCCTGTTTGAAAAAAAAAGTGTGATCATACCATTGTATGTACATTCATACCCACAGCTCCTAGACACAGGCAGAAGGACTCTTTTTTTCTCTCTTCTGTACACATTTCACATTCCTAAAGAACAGACTTTCATTTTGCAGCCATTAAGTCAAAGCCATCTTAGACTGTAAGAGAGACTATTATAGCTCAGGGAACGGCACTTCAGCATGTCATTGAATTCAGTAATTCAATTAAGAGCACTGTCAGTTTAATATACGTTCAACTGCATTTTGTTGCATGCAGCTGTGCTCTGCCACATGGTGGCGTAAGAAGGGACAAAAGTTTGATCTTCAGCTACACTGATTTTTGTATTCATCATGTGCAGTGTGCTGGGTGCGCGTGGGCTGCTGGAGAAAATTCTATCCAAGTTGCTGCATAGCCGTGTCTGGATGCTGACTGATTACACCTGCCACATTTCATTTTTAGACAGGTTCATATTAACATTCTATACTACAAAGTGTAGTCCCCTTTCACAATGCTTCAGACTGAATTCCTGAGAAGGCACCTCATGTTTCCCCCTTAAAAAAAAAGGCAGAAGGGCACATGCTGTTTAACAAAGTGGTGCCAGAGGATTTGAATCTTCTCCATGTCTCCTTGCCCTGTCCCCCTACCACCATTCTTCCATCATCAAGATATTCTGGTGTGTCATTCAGTTTTAAGTAGCAGAAGCTGCATAGTTCTCATACATTCTTGTCAACCAGCGCATGAAATAAAGATGCATGCACAACCCAGGAGATACATGCATATCCTTTGCACCTGAGAAAAAAAAATAACTATTACCTATGGAATTATTTAAAAATCCCTATTCTGTCTCCCAAATTTCATTTCACTCAACCATTCAGATTATAATACTCCCTTCTCTTTGTTGCGTCTGTTTGTATAACTTCATGCTTGGCTTCACCGTAGGTCCGCTGCAATTTTTTTGGTTGAGGAGCAGAGAAAAGTTTCTATTTTCACTTTGTCTTCTGGTTTATTCTTCTGATTTATTTCCATTATCTCTGTACTTTTGTTTTGATAATTGATACTTTATCTGGGCTGACTATCTCTTTACTTTGTATCCCATTTTACTGATATTACTCTCTCACCCATGTGTTTAAGTGCTTAACGAAGTATTTCTGTGACAAATTAAACTATTTTACTTTCTCTTCATTGTAAAAAAAAACCTCAAATGTGCAATCCAAAATTGTAGATTTAAGGCATTTGTTGCACAATTTTGTTAATATCTGGTGAAGAATTAGCTCCAGATTTCACTTTTAAAAATATTTCTACCTCTTGAAAATGTCTATACAATGTTGTGTTGTGCTGCTGGCAAAGCTTCAAGGATTGTTAAGAACATTTCTGCTAGAGTCTTAGATTTTTACAACCTATGTATGTGCTTGAATGCCTTTTCCAGATTCTGAAGGGATTCCAGTACAACTTGTAAGCTGTGAGAGGCTCTAGTGAACCAGTGGATCCTATCTAGTAACGTCCATAAATTTGAGCTTGGCTGAACCTTACACTTGGGCAAATGGCCTCCTGTGACTTTTGTTGCATACCTACATAGCAAGCAGAGAGTCAAAGGTTTTTTAGGAAATTCATATCAGGCCATGGAAAAGATTGTTAGAAGAAGGCAGAGATTAAGAGTTTCCTCGGGCAAGCAGTATCTACTGCCATTTGGTTAGATGCATGCATGTAGAACAAGTAGATAAAATGTAATACTGAGGCACCAATCTTCCAGCACTCCCATTTTGTTTCTGCTGTGCTCTGTATAGCCCTTTCTTCCTCTCTCCACACCTGATGACTTCAGTCATCAGTACCTGACCAAAGTAATACATATGACTTCTCTGATGAAGGATGCGGGTTCCTAGATGGGAGTTACAGTAAGGGAAATCTGTAAGAAAAAACAGAAACAGTTATTTCTTGCTTAGATTTTGTCTATTTTTGTCAGTGAGGCCATACTAACTTATTCCAACTGACAAATCAGCCTGCTATATTACTTTTACCCAAATGTAAATGTTTTCTGTACCACAGGAGTTCTTAAATGCAGCTGTTACTTGAAGTGTAAACTCACTCAATGATAAAAAAAAGATAACTTTTCAACAGTTTTGCATGGAAAAGTGATTTTTTATTCATCTAGCAGAGCAACTTGTTACCATCCTTGATTAGTTCTTCAATCATTATAGCTTTTATAGAACATTATAGTTCTTTCTCTCTCTCCCTTTCTCTCTTTTAAGTATTTATATTCTAAAATGTCTGTCCCTTAGAACAGTAAAACGTCATCTTTGTTGTTTTCTTACAAACAATTCAGTTCATTCAAATGCTCAGCAGAGACATTTGTAACAAGGTCAAAAACATGACTCGATGAAGTTCTTCAGATGTCAGTGAAATGACAATGCTGCTGTTGTAGGAAGAGAAATGATCTCTGTTTCTTTAGAAAATACTGCTGCCACATGAATAAACACCAAAATTCTATTTCTGTGCCAAGCAAGCTTTTATTATTGTATTTATTCTAATTATTTTATTATTTATATATAGCACATTCTAAAAAACAGACAAATCTGCACAATGCTCAAGAATCAACAAATTGCCCTGGGTCAATAAATCAAATTACATGTGAAGAGTCATTTGTTTCACTTCCTGAAAATCAAGCTGGCTTGTTACAGTATTTCTAGAAAGATGCAAAACCATTTCCACCAAGGATTTGCATCCCTAGCCTATCAAATCTTATATACACCCATTATGGTGATCTTTACTGTGTCAGTCATATGTCCCAGCAAAGTGTAATCAGGTCCTCATGTAAAGCTGGCATAATGATTTCCTTACAAGTCTGGTATAGGAGCAGAGCTGCAAAGTTGATATTTTTACCAATGCTTATCTGCAGATCATAGAATCATAGAATGTCCTGAGTTGGAAGGGACCCACAAGGATCATCGAGTCCAACTCCTGTCCTTAGGACAGGATTGTCCCTGCATAGGACAACCCCAAAATTCACACCATATGTCTGAGGGCGTTGTCCAAATGCTTCTTGAATATTATCAGGCTTGGCGCCGTGACTACCTCCCGGGGGAGCCTGTTCCATTGCTCCACCACCCTCTGGGTAAAGAACCTTTTCCTAATGTCCAGCCTAAACCTCCCCTGGCATATCTTCTTGCCATTCCGTCGGGTCCAATCACTGGTCGTCAGGGAGAAGAGATCAGCGCCTGCCCCTCCCCTTCCCCTTGTGAGGAAGCTGTAGACCACGATGAGGTCTCTCCTCAGCCTCCTCTTCTCCAGGCTGAACAGAACAAGTGACTTCAGCCGCTCCTCATACGGCTTCCCCTCTAAACCCTTTAGCTTCTTTGTGGCTCTCCTCTGGATGCTCTCTAGTAGCTTTGTATCCTTTTTATACTGTGGCACCCAAAACTGCACAGAGTACTCAAGACGAGGCCGCACCAGTGCAGAGTAGAGCGGGACAATCACCTCCCTCGACCGGCTAGCAATACAGTGCTTGATGCACCCCAGGACACGGTTGGCGCTCTTGGCTGCCAGGGCACACTGTTGGCTCGTGTTCAACTTGCCGTTGACCAGAACCCCCAGAACCTCTCTGTGGGGCTGCTCTCCAGCCTCTTGTTCCCCAGTCTGTCTGTACATCCAGGGTTGCCATGTCCCAGGTGCAAAATCTGGCACTTGCCCTTGTTAAACTTCATACGGTTGGTGATTGCCCAGCTCTCTAATTTGTCCAGATCTCTCTGCAGGGCCTCTCTGCCCTCGAGAGTGTCAACAGCTCCTCCCAATTTTGTGTCATCGGCAAACTTAGATAGTAGTCCTTCAAGTTCTGCATCCATGTCATTTATGAAAACTTTAAAGAGGACTGGCCCTAAGATGGATCCCTGTGGAACCCCGCTAGTGACTGGTTGTCAGCCCAATGTAACCCCATTTCCTATAAACCTTTGAGCCCGACCAGTCAGCCAATTGCTCACCCATTGCACTATGTGTTTATCCAGCTGTATGCTGGACATTTTGTCCAGGAGGATACTGTGAGAGACAGTATCAAAAGCTTTACTGAAATCCAAAAAGATTACATCGACTGGCTTCCCTTGGTCAATTATGTGGGTAACCTTGTCAAAGAAATTAAGTTTGTTAAGCAGGACTTTCCCCTTGTGAACCCATGCTGGCTGGGACCAATGACTGCATTGTCTTTCAGGTTTTTTTCAATAACTCCCAGAATAATCTTCTCCATAATTTTGCCAGGCACAGAGGTGAGACTGACAGGCCTGTAGTTACCGGGGTCATCCCTGTTGCCCTTCTTGAAGACTGGGACGTTTGCCAACTTCCAGTCAACTGGGACCTCCAGATTCCCAAGAGCACTCAAAAATCATTGAGAGAGGTCTCGCTATGACATCACCCAGCTCTTAAAGTACCCTCAGATGAATCCCATCAGGCCCCATTGACTTACAGGGATCCAGGTGGAGCAGTAAATCCCACACAAGTTCAGGGCTGGTTGGGAGTTTATCATTCTCACAGTCATGGTTCTCTAGTCCAGGGCTCTGCGGGTTCCAGAGCCTATCATTGGTGTTGAAGACCAAGGAGAAGAAAGCATTAAATGTCTCTGCTTTGTCCATGTCACTGTTTGTGAGATGACCAGTCTCATCAAGTAACGGGCCAATGTTATTTCTGGCCTGCCTTTTGCTATTAACATATCTAAAAAAGCCCAGATGTACAGTTTTGGGGATCCATGTAGAGTGGGAAGAAAAATAATCAGATTTGAAGCTGCACTTCATTTTACTAGAGCCAATCATACAGGAAAACTGCTCAATTCACATAGTTTTAATCAAATCAGGATCAAAGTAGTTAATCGATTTATTAATAATTAACCAACAATCAATGAAGTGTACATTCAGGATCAGTATCAGCAATACAGCATAATAAACCATAATGCTAGATGCTTACAGAATGTTAATAAACATAGATTTCTCAACACCCTTCTATAACTAATCCAAGAAATTTACAGAAGTGGTAATGCCAGCAGAGCAACTGCTGGTGTTTTCAGACCAAGTTTTGGTGCTGCTCCCTTTCCTTTTCTCTGTCCTCGCTGTTAAATATTTCCTTGTTTCTTTTATAGTTCTTTCAAGCTGACTTCTAATTTGTTTAAAAAATGTCTCTGTTACAGTTTAATGTGGCTGATGATTGGCTTTCTCAATGTTACATCTTTTGGGGAAAATGACCTCTCAGACAGTTTGGGCTCTTTTTTTCACACAAACTGATTATGCTCACACTCCTGACTTACCAGGCATTTTTCCAAAAAAGAGGCTGTGTGAATTTGCCCCCAGTGTGCTGTCAGAGCAGGTGATATCAGCCCTAGAGTCAGATTCAATTCTACCTTCTGGCTCCAGAATAGAAAAGGTACCTCGAGCAGAGTTAAGTGATGAAATTGGAGCTTTTATTACTTTTATTTATCTAGCTCTATGTTTATCAGAAGCCTTTTTTTTTCATCCTAAATACATATTTACTGTCTTGCTTCTAATTTATTATATGTCAGAGGCAAAGTATTAGATTTTTTTTTTTTTCTCTTTGCAATGTGAGCCTTAGAAATTATAGATGATTCTGTTTCCTGGGTAGATGTTATTGAAGAGTAACAAAGCTCAAACTCATCACTCATCTGTAAATGTTCTTGGGGATATGGATGTGAATGATGACTCTTTGTTGATGACCCATAAAATTCCTCAAAACTTGGAACTGGAGATTTATATTCTTTTCTTGTACTTATTATCTAATTTACTTTTGCTGGGAATTCTCTACTACTGGGCATATGGTCAAATAGAAACACATGTAAAAGCTTTTCCTTCTAAAGCACTCTTTTAATTCTTTCCTTCTTTACAAAGGCAATTTAACCTAAACAAGTTCCCAGTGTTATCAAATTATTAGAATTTCTAGAAATGTGTGTGTTGGTCATAATGTAGAAAAGTAATAGTCTTGTTTGGGATCTAATTAATTATTAATTAGTTTTGCAATATTTATCCATTTTTTACCGTCATCTATCTGAAGTATCCCTGTGTTTGTCATAACCTATTACTATTATTGTGTATTTCATAACACAGAGGATTTGGGGATTTTCTTTTTCTGCATCAGATACCATATGTTCCTTGATATCAGAGGAAATACGGAATTTTCTAGAATAAACACACAAGCCCAAATTTTCAAATTTGTTGACTTCAGATGTCCTACTTGAGCATCCAGTAATGGTCTGATCTCGCAGGAGTACTGAATAGTTAGCCTGTAAGAATCAAGTACTTTTCCAGTGACTGTAGTATATAATCTTTTTTTTTCCCCCTCAACCTCATGTATTTCATATTGAGAAATTAAACACTGGATAATTTTTTTTAGTCTTTCTCCCTCTTTGCCTTTTTTTTTTTCCCTTTTCTTCTCAGCAAAATAAAATACTGTCCATATTCAATTTTTAAAGTTGAAAATGAAAATGAAATGAAAAACCAAAATGAAACAGAAATTAAATAGAATTCTCCCTGGGTAATTTTCTTCTGAAGTGATGTATCGTTATTTATTCTTTCATTTACCAATGTTTTCACTCTCTAAGCTGCAACTTTGTGTTCTGAGATGTTAACAAGGTAAAGGAAAACCCTCTTTCCATTACTCTTAAAAAGGATAGGCATTTATGTATCCAGATTTTCAATATTGTGCACAAACAATTAAAAATGCAAATATGCCTCTGCAGTTGTGGGTAATTTGTAGCTGCAGTTAACATAACTATGCATAAGATAAAAATCATGCTCCAGTCACCACCATACACATATTAGTCACCATCTGTACCCCAGATTACCCAAAATCTGTGCAGGTTTTTTTTAACCAGGCAAATACAAGTTTTTCTCCTGTGTTACAGCCAGCCAGACACATCATATGTTAGTCTCCACTGCTGTCGCTATCTTCTTGAGCTAGAGTCCAGATTTCAAGGAAACTTTTACAGTAAAATGTGTCTGCAACATTGCTCCAGTTATTTCATGTACACCATCATGTTTATGTTAAACTTTCTAACCATTTTTTTCCTAATGTGTGAGTAAAACACAACTACTTTGATTTCAGAAAGTACTAGACCCAAGTTCTAGTGGTTTACTCACACGAGTAATGATTTTTTTCCTCTGTTCTCCTCTATTTTTTCCTCTGTTCTTCTTGCCTTCTTCAAGTACCTGTACAGAAACTGTTCCAAATGCTTTCTTCTAGCATGATGGTCAAAAGATAACCTTTCAGCATAAAAATCAGATAAGCTTTCTATAACTGAATTTACATGTAGTTTTTATTTTCTACTTTGGTAGTCAGAGGGCCATGTGCACTTCTAAAATCCCCAGGTCAGCAAATTCAGAGGAGGTTAGACTAAAAAGACATAAAAAGCTACAGCTGTATGTCCAAGAATTGTTGTCACCTTTTGTTGGCTTCTATCAGCAGGACAGACTGGAGAGCAAGGTGAAAAAATTGATGTGTTGAATGGTGACAATTAGATGCAGTAAAGTACACAAATATTTTATGTCTTCGTTTAGCTGCTGTTCAATGCTGGAAGCACCTGAAATCTGTAGATAGTTCTTCTCCTTCTGCACAGTGTGTTTTGAGATAAAGCAGAGTGTGATAATTAATAAAACGAAAAAAAAATTACTGTTTCATGTCAAAGTCTGTTAGAGGAGCTATATAAAGAACAACAGGAAAACTAAAAACATAAATTGAAAAAAAAATAGTTGGTATGCACATTTCAAGGGAAATTAGAAGGTTTATGAGATATCATAGAAAAGTGCCTGTAGAACATAATCAGACTGACATCCAGTCCAGCGAGGGGAGTAGCATCACGGGCATGGAGCTTGCAGGTGGAATATCCTAATTGCTAGAAACCAGTCACTGCTCCCTGGTGAAAGCAAACACATCCTTGATGTGTCACTGGTGTCCTGACTGACTCTGAAACACAGTAAAGCTTGGGAAACACTTCTCTGCTAGGACCATGTATCTGTTTGTTAGGCCTATGTGAGTAATGTTGCAAAGGGTCTGGGTCATGACCTGGTCCTGAAGAATGTGGTCAAAACTGGGGAAAGCTCTTAAGGCAATAGAGTTTCTACTTGTCGAAGAAGAAATTTGGTGAAAAAGACCTAAAGAAGCAGGCAGTCTTAGAAGGGAAGGTGATCTGCAAGTCTAACACAGGTGACAGTGGAACACCGTCTATATGATGTCTGCCCCAAGAAACTTGTGAAAAGTCATCTGTGTGGTAGAAGACTCTACTAGCCCATCTGTTTTTGTAGCTTTTAAACAAGGCACTGATTAGAAGGATTCAAATATTCCTGTCATAAAAACTTCTTTTTACTTGCAGGGGTGAAAGCGACTCATGTTTCATCAGGATATATGGGAAGCCTGTGATGATATACTAGGTATGTGCAAAATAAAAATTTATTATTAATAAGTTTAGGAACATTAATGATTTTATAATATGCCAAATTGCTCTGAAGAGTGCAGAAGTACTGTTACAACAAAAATGTATTCCTAGTATATATTCCTTATAGCTAAGGTGAAAATAAGTTCTGAAGCATGTCTCTTTTTTTTTGCCAAATTTGACTGTATGCTGAGTGTCAGAGATTTCAATCAGGAAAAATTCCTAATTTCTGTCTGCTTCTATGCATGGAATCTGTGACTTGAGAACATGAACACTGAACAGAACCGAGAATCAAAAGAGGAGTTTAATGAATGATCACATACAATGAGGTCTCCTCATCACAAAGAAGGTAGCTATTGAAATTGTACGTTTATGTCAGACTGTTTATCACTTTTAAATGCCTTTATTGTTAAACACTTGTGGGAAATTTTTCTGTTAAAAGTAAACAAGTGAGAAATCCACTGATTTCGCTTATAGTAGGGGGTGATGTCTTAGGCCATTTATGGTCACACAAGGATGTGTTGAAACCTCCTAGGTGACTTGGGTTCTCACTGTGCAAGCTACTATGCATGTATGTAATAGAAATGGCACATGGTTCATTAGCATTTGGATGACACAATACAAGCAAAGGAGAGTGCAATCCAGCAGGATGAACTGTCAATCTTTGCATCCTGGAGCAAGTTAGTGATAGTGTAGTGTTCAGATCTTGGTTGCTGGTTCTGTTTCCTCCTCCTTAGAACAAAAGCATCAGCAACACTCATTCTGTGTTGATGGCTGGCTGACTTTCTGATAGTACAACTGAAGTGCAGCTGAAGTATAGTTCTTACTAACTTGCTAAATAACAGCAACTAGCTTAAATCCTGATAGTAGTAGATGAGCACTGGTATATATGATTTCCCAACAGAGCATTTGAAAGATATAGCACTGAAACCTGACCTCAATTCTATTTGTGTAAAGTCCTCTAGTGATGTAAGACACAGTTATCAATTATGAATTGTAGAAGAATCAAAAAAGGAAATGCCTTTTCCAAGTCACAAGAGCTGTGTCTGACTTTTTGTCTGCACAGTGATGCACATGGAAGAAGTTACTGTCTGTTACTGCTGGAAATAAAAATGCAGGCAGAAGTACAGCTCCTAAACACACCAATTATTAAAGTAAAACCATAAAAGAAAAGAATCAAAACTATTGATGATCCCTTTTCTGAGTATAAAAGAGTTTCTGTAAAATGACTGACTTTGCCTTTCATTTAAAAGGCTGTTTATCAGTGTCTGACAACACCATTCTCATTATCAAATTCCAGCAGACTGCAGTGTTGGCTCATCAGCATGTCTCTTGGGTATTTCTTGGCCATGTGATCAAACAAGGCGTATTTCCCAACTTAGCTCCTTTGACATCACATAAGGTATCATTCTTTGGAGTCGTATTCTAGGTTGCAAGTTGAGGAGAGAAAGCTTTCAGTAGATGCTTGACTTTGGCTTCAAGGATAAGGTATTGACTTGGAACCAGTAAAAAATTAGACAGTGCTCTCATTGTGCCTATCGTTGTTTTGTGTGCAGTTTCTGAACAGAATACCTCTCAGCTGAGGGGAAATTCTGGAATGGAAAGTTTAGAAAAAATCTGTAGCTCACAATCTACACAGATCCTAATGAAAATCTATCTTACGGTTATTTTACTCATCATAAAATCTCTTCCCATTACATTTGCTTTCTAAGGCTTTATACAAACTTCATTGTTGTCCTGATTCAGTAAAGTACATACACATTCAAAGCACTGGAGCAGCTCCATATAGAAGAAAAATGTCACAAAGTTGTTGACCTGTTTTCGCTTTGTATCCACATGCATTCCAATTTACAACCCAAATGGGGTCAGGAAGTGGAAATGAAAGAAAAAAGTTGACTATTAAACTAAAAGAAAAAAGTTCATTGTTAAACTAAATGTTATATAACGTTTTTCAATCCAGCAAAATCATTAAAAGTGTTCCACCTTTCATTTTGGCAAAATTTGTGTGCTGATGTGATTATGATGTGTTTTTATCCATGCTGTTGGGAAAATTTTGTAGTTCAAGCCATACCAGATGTTGTAGAAAGGTGGGTTGAAGTAAATGGGTCTTTTATTTCTGTATAGTGACTTATTCTAACTAACCAGAACAGATTTCCTTGTCCTTTTTGTACAAGACTATCGTAAGAGTAATGCCTAATAACCTAAGCAGAGCATTATGATGATAAAGCTCCTCATAAAGTTTTCATTCTGTGCATAGGACAGGTAGTATAGGATACCCTAAATAATATTTGCTTGACATAGTAGACTTTCAACAGCTTAACTTCAAAGATAGGAAAAAAAAAAAAAGGAAGGAAAGAAGAGACCTAGTTCTTTCTACTGAGATTAGATATAATTTGTCTTAAAAGATCTTTCCATCAACCATATCCTATTTATGTTTTGGAGTGAAGAAGTGCATGTCGTATTTATGGTTTGCAGTTGTGTTGCTTGTTGTCTAAGAGGTAATTAGTTCACAGCACTTTGTTGTAGGCAATGACTTGTACATTATTGGAAGAAAAAAATCTATCAGGATTGCTCTTTGGCTTTAATTAAAAAATAGCACCCAGAATATTACATGTCTCTCATTTCATAAGGGAAGTGTCACACAGCACAAATTATTTCAAAATTTTCTTGCATTTTGTACAAGCAATTACTGTTTGAACATGTTCTTTTGCAAACTATTCTGGAAAGGAGAAAAGAAGGAAACTATACTTTACTTCTTAGCAACTTGCTTATATTATCCTAGAATCCATCAAACAAATGTTAAGGCTGCTTCTTTATTTAGACTATTACTATCAGAATTTTGTTCAGACAGAAATGAATAAAAGCTATACAGTTGAAGGAATATAATTAATTTGTTGGTCTATCTACATGGTGACTCCAAAGGAGTCACAGGTCCATACATATAGCCCTTAATGGTAGCTTTTTTACTTGCATCTCTAAATTAGCTGGAAGATCTGAAGCCAGAAATGGTCTGCAGTGGCTACTTTGAGAAGTGCTATGTATTTTGCTTGCCTGAATGAATGTAGGAAATATGCTGTTTGCATAAAAAGGCTGATAATAAGCTACTTTAATAAGGACTGATCATAAGCTACTGGGCCCAGAGGAGGGCCACAAAAATAATCAGAGGGATAGAATGCCTCTCCTGTGAGGAAAGGCTGAGAGAGTTGGGGTTGTTCAGCCTGGAGAAGAGAAGGCTTCAGGGAGACCTTATTGCAGCCTTTCAATACTTAAAGGGAGCCTACAGGAAAGATGGGGATAGTCTTTTTAGCAAGGCCTGCTGCAACAGGACAAGGCGTAATGGTTTTAAACTAAAGGAGGGTAGATTTAGACTAAACACAAGGAAAAAATTTTTTACGATGAGGGTGGTGAAACACTGGAATGAGTTGCCCAGAGAGGTGGTAGATGCCTCATCCTTGGAAACATTCAAGGACAGGCTAGATGGAGCTCTGAGCAACCTGATCTAGTTGAAGATGTCCCTGCTCATTGCAGGGGGGCTGGACTAGATGACCTTTTAAAGGTCCCTTCCATCCCAAAGCATTCTATGATTCTACTTTCAGAGGTGTCTCTGTGAATGACTTAGAAAAATTCAGTTACATGTAGGACATTCTTTGTCTCAGGAATTCTAAGGTGACGACATAGTAAAACAGTGGTGCTGTAACTGAATAAATGGATAACTAGATGATGAGATAAATTTGGGTCAGAAGTTCTTTTCCAACCTTAGAATCATAGAATGCTTTGGGATGGAAGGGACCTTTACACCCTTATTGTTATATTCAGGTCTTTGTGCAAGCCTCATACATATACATGGCTGCTTTGCTTACTCCTGTGGAAATATACATGTGAGGAGATGTACAAGATATGCTTGCCATGATCCTACATTGTTGTTCTTGTTTAAGAGGAGGAGAGTCTGTATTCTTATCCCACCTCTGATGTCCTGTTGTCAGCTTCTGTCCCTCAAGTTCTCATTCTGTAAAATGAAAATGGTTTCATGGAGCCTTAATCTTGACACTTAGTCAAAAATTTCCTAAAATACCCCTGAAAGTTTGGCTTGGTTGCCATCTGTCATCTCCAGTCTCAATTTCACTCTGTAGTAGAAGACAATCCTCAGAGATATGAAGGAGCTTTTTTACAATTTTTCTGCAGGTATCAGGATGGTGGGCTCTTATTCAAACAAAACTAATATATATACCAATCTCATTAACTGTGACAAGTATTATAAATTGTAAATTACAGAGGACACCTGCATATATCTTCAAAATATAATCCTATGTAAACTTTTTTTGTTGTTAAAAGAAATTGCAACAAATCCTGCATTGTGTGAGAAACTGCCTGAATCTAAAACAAAGAGAATACTTTCTCATGCCCTTGGGAATCAAAACTGCCAGATTTTATGCAGCTCCAATTAAAATACAACACACAACAGATGCTCAGACTCAAAAAAATCAAAGTTAGTTTCAGCACTGGTGTAATACAGTATTCGTCCTTCAGTGCTGGTTTATTCATGAATAATGGATATTTTATTTGTTATTTAGATAAACAATTTTTGAGTCTGCACCATAATGCTCTGCTATTGGTTCAGGTTGTGAGCAGCCACACATACTACACAAAGTTAAATAATAATCCAAATTACCAAAGTCTTTTGGCATCTGCAAGAATGAATGCGAAAGCTGAAGAGGGGAGAGCTTCTGAGGTATGTCTGCTTACAGTTGTTGGGGTTAGCAGCAATTTTGCTATCACATAAGTTGACTCAACTATTTCTCATCTAGAATCCAAAATTCAAATATAGTTGCGGAGGTAATATTTTCATCTATTTTCTCTTTGGCAGTGAAGAAAATAGTGCCAACTATCTTCTGTCAGTCTCTTATTAAGCTTACACAAACACTCTTAGCCTGCACGCCTTAAGCCAGAAGTAGCATATTAAAATGGATCTTAGAAGTAAGTTTTGTCTCCTTTTCTCATTGAGCTGTCCATAAAAATGTTAGTGAAGCTGTGTGCACTGTTGTTAAATCACTTATATATTGGTCTACACTAAGAATTTGGGAAAACAAAGCAAGATTACTTTTTCAGAAACTCCTTAAACTTTACTGAGTTGTATTATATTTGCAATAATTCTGAGTCTTCTGCTGCAGAAATAGAGATGAGCTGTTTGTTCCTCTATGGTTTAACAGTTTCTTTATTTCGATGTGTCTCGTTTTGCATCTGAGAAAGGAAGCTACGTGTAATGCTTCTACAGGCTTCTAAAAACCTGGAGTTTGCAGAAGATATGACTACAAAGTGAAATGAAGGCATGACTGGTGTTGTGAATGAGCGGTTAGGTCGCTTAAATAATCACTGCCACAGATATTTGCAAATAGTGATTTTAATAGAAATTCATAAAAGGGTGATTTAACAGAGTTTGATGGCAAGGTTCACTCTATTTCTTATTAAATGAATGTAATATATGGGGGGGGGGGGAAGGGAGAGGTAGAAGGGAATACAAGGGAGGGGGGTAAAGGAAGCCCTCCCATTGAGTCATGAGGTTCAGAATGGACCCCCTTGCTTCCTGAACTCCTTCTCAAAGAGGAGCGTAGGTGCAGCTGATCCAACCCTAGTCCCAGACTTGGTGAACGGTTTATTTCTAAGGATTATATGTATTTAGCAGCAACTTAGGTTTTATTCACAGTAAGGAGAGAATCACAAGAATCTAATAATAACTAATCATTGGTTACTCTAGCATCTACAAAGTGATTAAATAAAACTTACTACAATATTTGTATCAATACACACACACACACAATCACACAATAGGCCTAATAAAGGTACTTCTTAAAATCCCTCACAAGTTTGATATGTACAAATAAAAGTACCCATCAAAAATTCCCCTCGAGTTCAGTGAAATACTCACTTCAATGATTGTCTCAATGGGTGAAGGATTGAACCTCAAGGAGTGAAGGGCACTGGAGATACGCCCAGGTCCTGTTGCCAGGCCTCTGTATGCAAACTTAAGAGTTCTCAGCTCTGAGAGGCATCCCACTCAGAGGAAGATTCTGGCACAGCCCACTGCAGTCCAGGAGAGCTCAAAGGGTCTTCTGTGGTACTGCTGTTTATAGGGTTGGGAGATGATTGACCTTAGGCATCAGTAAATTTCCATTCTGGCCACAGCTCCGGTCGGTAATTGCTGAGTTCTCATTAATCTCAGCAAGACAGGTATGGTCCTCCCATACCGATCTGCCCGACTTATGATCCACAATGATGTGTTCCCAAGCTGTCAAGGGGTGACTGATTATGCCAGGTGGGATCAAGGCATTCTTGTTCCCCAGCTCAGCCATGCAAGAGTGCCTCGTACAACCAAGGGGCGCCTGATTGCCAGACTCATTCTCAGAGGCCAAGCCTTGACAGGAGTCCCTGTGATTGTAAGGTGGTCCAGAGTAAGGGGCGGGGGGGGGGGGGTTGCACCGCCACAACTGGATAATGAAACTTAGCCAGAATGGGTAGCAATATCAGTATAGATGTAAGGACATGAATTATTCCAGTGTGTGTTAGCAATTATGTTGAAAGCGCTGTACTATAGAGTCTGTGCTTGCCAATACATTCTAACTTTCTGTTGCTACACCTTCATTGTTATCATCACACATACAGACAAGTACAGCATAAGCAAGCATGTGTTACAATCCATCTTCAGTTTGCTGTGTAGACATGCTTCTGACTGAAAATTTAAGACTCCTAAATTTAGAGCTGCTTTGCGAGTGCAGAACTCCTCAAGTTTGGCCCTACAATCCTGTGTGCTTTAGTTCTGTAAAACAAGGTTAATCACATTTTTTTAACCTAGATTTTATATTTAGTCTTTATGGCAGGGACTGTCTTTAATAGGGTTCTAGTGTCAGTGAAAATGTGGAGATGCAACTTGGTTAGATGTAATGAGTAACAAAAATACACACAATACAAATATGTCTTAAAAATTTCTAAGTTTCTTTTCACTTCAGCATGGGGAAGGCACTCTCTCCCACGTCTCATTATCTTGTGGGGTTTTTTTGCTATTTTTATGGCTTGTTGGCAGCCGAAGTGCTATTTGCTTGGGCAGATAAAGTTTTCATTTCTATAAATAAGGGGCATTATAGCTTCACCAAAAAAAATTTTTGTTACTATTTCATTCACATGATTACTTTAGTATATTCCAAGCATCTTTTTTTTTTTTTCCTTTAGAGGAAAACCAAATCAAATCTACATGTAGTAAGTCAGAGCAAATTGACTGGAAAATATCAGATGCTGCTGTAGTCAAAAATAATACTATGTTACAGCAGTAAAAGGTAAAAAATCTGCATAGTAACTGAAAAGCATGTCCCATAAAGAGCTGCATGAAGTCGTTCTTGCAAATGGCGTTTAAAAAATGAGCCTGTTCTCTTTCTTCAGCTATACACCTGATTTTCAAAACTCATTTTTTATTAAAATGATAACAAATAACTAATGCCATGACATACTTATTAAAAAGTTACTTGTTTTCATAAGAAGCTTTAAATTAATTTTATAGGACATTATTATTGGTTTCGGTCTAATGCAAACAGGGTTATTCTGGCTTTATGCTTCTGCTATATGGAGCAGAATGTAACTCTATAACAAACAAATATCTTCTGTTCTAATGGAATTGAACAAATACATACAAGAAACATTCATTTTTTTATTATTGCTTTTTTCAGTGACAGTTGTCATATGCAGACATAACTTTTATTTGCTTTTCTCTCTGACAATTTCAGCTCCCCATCTCTGGGGAAATAAGAAATCAGTAGAACATTGTCTTTGATTTTTAGAGGCTCGAGTCTGGGAGAAAAAAGGAAATGCAGTATTGCTTCTGCTGGCTTAGCCAGCCAAATCTATTTCTTCCATCATTTCTTTCTGAATCTTTAAAGATCTCTGTTGGCCTGCTGTTCCTTTGGCTTTCTGGCATGCAACATACACAAATCACAGCAGTGCAGTATAGAGGGGCCCTCTCCATGTCGATTCCCGCACGGTGAAAAAAGAGGATGAACTGTTCAGAGAGCGGACAGCATGCGGCTTGTTCCAGAAGCTTTTTTCCCTTTCAGTGAGGAGCATTAACTTTCTCATTCTAAGGACACACGAGCAGTTAAACCAGCTGAAGATGGCTGCAGCTTACCCTGTTGGACACAGTACTCCTGAATTTCCCTTTGATCCATGACCATTTCAGCTTTGCCCCATTTCCTGTCTCCTTATCTATTATGTTTCACCTGAGAACTGCTGCACTATTGTTATTAGACACTTTCTGCCTACTTAAGTTCCCATCCTCTTTCTTCAGATCACAATGATCAAAAACTCTGGCATTAAGGACCATAACCTGGATCTCTTCAGTACTCTGACAAGGCATGCCTGTGTAGTCAGAAGGATGAGATGATCATCTAGCTCTGCCGGCGCTCTAAGTCAGAAGGATATGAGCCCAGTCCTTGCTCAAAGGAGCATGTTAGTTCACTAACAGGCATCCCTCATGCTTATTCAGGAGGCTGATTAATGAGACTCACAGCTAAGATTTCTAATAGGTTTGGAATAGGCTTGTGTGTTAGGCCAGAGCACATCTCTTTCCCAGTCCCCAAGCAGACAGAAGTATGAGTTAAACTGCTGTTCTGTAGATGAGGACTTTTCTGTTTCTGTTCTTATCTGGTCCACATACTCTGCAGAGTCTGGTCTTGTTCTACATGAGGTTTATAGTTTTCTGTTCTTGGAGATACGCAATATCAGCATTTCCTGTTTTTTAAGACAGATCTTGTTCAGCTATCTGTTGCAACACAACTTTTGCTAAACTTCCTTGGGTCCATGCAGTAATTCCTTGGGTGAGAAATACTGATTATACTTAATTTGTGTTATTTTATGTTGTTGAATTTTTGTTCTTGAGTGTATACAAAAATTAAGAACAATATGCCTGGAGATGGAATCACTAGTGAGCTAACTTGCTTTGACAGCTTTTTTTAATACAGTTATGTAGAACTAATTGTACAGGGGTTTCTCATTGTCTAGTAGAAAACAGGTTTCTCTTCATGCATGACAGTTGACAGCATGATGCAAAATGTCAGGAGTAATTGGTTAACCACTGGTGTCAACCCTTGCTAAAATCTTCCTGAGAGTTCATTGGTCTTTCAAAGCAGCCACACAAGAAAACACATAAGCATATTGTGACTAAGCTTTAGGGAATAATGTGCTAAAGTAATCTACAAAGTATACATAGCCTCTTCTACTATGCATGAGGGATACCTTTCAGTAACCTCAATTCCCCTGAATCTGTTTGCTTCATGATTTTGTTAAACACTTTTAGTCTCATGGGCTTAGAGTTCTGCCCTTCTCCTTTACCATGGACTTGTTATAAGCAATCTCTACACCAAAGCTGTTTTTTCTCTTGGTTTTTTAGAGAATGCATATGGCACTTTTACCCTTGCTTGATTGGATGAATGCATTTCTAGGATTTCTAGGGCAAATCTATGCATGCACAAGTTTAAACTTTGGGTTCTGTGGTCATTCATATCAGTGACATTTCATTCTGCTCGACTTCAGGGAAATCCTATTTTGAATACAAAAGCAGGGTGAGAAAAGACCAGAAGAGAAATTATTTAAAAGCTGAGATGAATATTCGGAGTGAAGTCCTTACCCTTTGCAATTGTACAGCACCAGCTTTAGGTAGTAGGGTTTTACACTTTTGCATTGATAAAAGGATAACTGGCAATTCTATTTCTAATAAATACATTTTTAATACTGAGTTCCACTTGCCAGTTATGAATTTACAGTTGCATGGGTCCACTTGTGCTATTTTTTTTCTGTCACGAGAGAAAATTGGAATAGAAAGATTCCAGGAAACTAAATATGGGCCAGATATTTGAACTCGGACTTTTTCCACTGCTGCAGTACCTTAAAGGGAAGATAAAAATAGCTGTATGTCCTCTTTATATTGTCCTCCATCTTCCACTTTTCTAGTCCTTGCAAAGTAGTTTGAAGCCTCAGATGCTGCTACTGTCTCTATTGAGATATTCTCCTAGCTAGGGTTCTCTGGAAGAGTTAAGTAATGCCCTTGGATCCTTTGGACCAAGAGAAACTCCCATGTGCTTCCTAAAACCAGTCACCTGAAAGGCTGTTCTACAGGACAGAAATGAAGCAAAGGAGATGGTATTAAGACCGTTTGACTCCATCCACTTTAGAGATTGCAGTGGTAAAATAGTTTGTCAGGAATAGTTTGTTATAGTGACAGCACTACAGAACAATCCTGATACTACCTATAGACTAGAACAAAGGGGTGCAGTGGAAAAGATTTTTGGTACAAACAGTTTAAATCCTAAATTAATTTCTAAAATAAAATATAATCAATAGCCTGTCTTAGTGCATAATACATTAATATTGCTAGTAACAATAATCCTAGCAATTATGCTGTTACACAACTAGATTCCAAAGTTCCTGATTTTAAGACAGTTAAATAATTGAAAGTCAAGGAGGTACAAAATTGCTAGAGAGTTTTCCTTCAGCCAGGATGAAATTAAGCAGGTTACTTTGAGAGCTGGTTGAAACCACAAGTTTAATTAATTAATGGTTCAGAGCACAAGACTTCTGATAAAGCAGACTGTTTGTGGAAAAGAAAAAAAAACAGTAGTAAAATGAATTTTTCTTTTCCCAAGAAAATTAATGAAGTACTGGCTGCTTTTAATGGGTTTTGCCCCTGCTGCCTTGCCCACCCTTACCTGATTTGCTAATTAGACTCATGTCATCAAGAGATGATCAACCCTTCTTGCAAAAGGAGTCCCTGCAGAGACTGTCTGACTGCCTTAGGCTGGAATTTTTCAAAACCAGTTAGGGAGAGTGAAGCAAAATAAAAAGAATGGAGCTCAGGAGAAATGAATGAGTACAAAAGGAACATGGTTTTTCAAGCAGTTCGGGTACTAAAATGTGGCTATAATTGTAATATTTTATTAACCTTCTTTTACTATATAGTGAATTTTCTTTCTTCATCCTCTTTAAGGATACCAGTCCTGCATTCATTAAAGTCAATGGACAAACTTTCATGGGCCAAATTTGTAAAAGTTGTTTTGACAGATAGATCCCTGTCAGAAATAGGCTCCTAGATGTTATTGGAAGTCTCAATAGGTGCTAATCTGCATCCCTAAGCAGTTTTAAAAGTTACCACATCATCATTTTCTTTAGATGTGTAATCAGGTCTTCATCATCCAGGCTTAGGGGAAGAAAAGTTTGGATGATTTGAATAAAGCAGAGAACATATGTAATTTAGACAGTAAGAAAACACAGTGAGAGTGAAAAGGAGAAAAGAAAAATCCATAATAGTAATGTAAACACCCTTGAGATTCCAAATCCCCAAGATGTCAGGGTTCATAAGTTCAACTGTTGTGTTTAGTTGGATGATGTATAACGAGACTCTTTGGAACATGGAAATAATTTCATTTCTAAAATCATTCAAGTTTGTTTAACTACAGCAGTGAAGAACTGGTTTAAAATTAATGTGATACATAGAAATGCAGTACCCACTGTGAGTGCCAGGGAGGCTTCAGTCTGCAGCAGAAACTTGTGGGCAAAGCAGTGGGTGGGGAGCAAAGGAAGGCTGAATTGTCTTTGAGCTCTGTGGTTGGAGTGATGATTCCAGCTAACTTCTTTTCTTCCTGAGCTAAATTCTTAATGCTGTTATTAAGGTTAGTGAGAAATGAGCTTTCACATAACTGCTCACATAAGATCATAAAGAATTGTCATGTGTGGTCAACACATGATCCAGTTATGCATGTATTCCGTCTCAGACATTAGCCAACACCATAGGCCTCGGTAAGAATATAGCAACAATGCAAATGTGTGGTTTCATCTGAATAATCTCCCAGCCTGCAGAAATTTGCAAACCCAAGAATTCTTGAACTGGAGACAGTATCTTTCTACTTAATGGCTCTTGATGGATATTTGTCCATTTATGATTTCTTCAATTTCTTTTTGAACCCTGAGCTTTCCTATGTCTTTGGAAATCTCATCTATGGAATCACCACTGGCACTGGCTTTTCCTCTGGTGGTAGGAAAAAGAAACATGATGCTACAGCCTCACAGGAGTGAGGAGGGAAAATAGGAAGGGGCTACAACATCTGCTTCACATAGAGTATTCATATTCTATGACCTCATAGCAGCACTATGCTTGCCATAGATTTCTCCTGCCTACAGGTTTCTATTGCTTGGTTGCAGTCTGCACAGCCCTCTATCCTGCAGTATAGTCAAAGACAAGTCAGGATATACTCTCCAGCATGCTGATCTTTGTGACAGCTACTGAAAAGAGATATTGTATAGAAGTGCTGGACTTCACCACCTCCTAGAGAAATGAAATTAAAACATTATTGAAACTCCCTGGAAGGGAAGATTAAACTTTTTCTATTCAATTAAAATATTTGGTCAAAGAAGTGGAACATTCAAAGCAGACATTGTATCAGGAGCTAGGCAAGATAATTATCCTTGAGGTAGTGAGAGAAAAATCATAGCAATTGAAAATTCTTACCCAAGAGAATAAAACTTTTCCTATTAGAAAATCTTTTAGTAGAGCCTTAGAGACTAGAAAAATCGAGTTCAAATACAGAATAAAGATGATCATATGCTCTTCTGCACTGTTTTATTGGAACTTTATATTGTGTAATACTATGATACATTAACTCTTCCTTTTTTTTGTTTTTTAAATCATGCATTAAACAAAATGACAAGGGTTGCAAGCACTTTTTTTTTATGCTCTTCCTCCTGGATTAAGAAATAGTACATAGATCTTTCTTTTTGAGGGGTGGGAGTGGGGAAGGGGAGAGTCATGTATGCTGTCTGCATCTTTTATTGATAGGGCAAAGTAAACATAAGGTGTACAGTTTTAGTATTCTGTGTGGGAAGTGATCACATTCAGATATGGTTTGGATATACTGGTCCTGAGTCTCTGCCCTTTTGTACCAATTTTGTATTGGCAGCTAAAGAGTGATGTTCTCACATTGTTGGTATCCTTTCAGATAAACATGCCTGAATTCCTATTAACCTCCCATTATTGAGGAGGAACTTTCACTTTAGTCTATATTATTTAAGTTTCTTTGTTCTGCTGATGACACCATCATGTCAAGTAGTGTCATTTGATTTGAAAGACTATTCCTGATCAAGCCCGTTTGTCAATTGGTTCCAGTTGTTCCATATAGTATTTCCATTATTGATCAGTCCATGGAAAGAATGATTGCCAACTCTCCATAAGAATATCTGTTTGGGGATGTTCTTGGGTTTTGTTTGTTTGTTTGTTTACTCCTTCTCCTCACAACCTGAAACAAATATTTACAGAATCATAGAATCATTAAGGTTGGAAAAGACCTTTAAGATCATCGAGTCCAACCGTTAACCTAGCACTGCCAAGTCCACCACTAAACCATGTCCTCAAGCACCACATCTACCTGTCTTTTAAATACCTCCAGGAATGGAGACTCAACCACTTCCCTGGGCAGCCTGTTCCAGTGCTTGACAACCCTTTCAGTGAAGAAATTTTTCCTAATATCCAATCTAAGCCTCCCCTGGCTCAGCTTGAGGCCATTTCCTCTTGTCCTGTCGCTTGTTACTTGGTAGAAGAGACTGACCCCCACCTAGCTACAACCTCCTTTCAGGTAGCTGTAGAGAGTGATAAGGTCTCCCCTCAGCCTTCTCTTCTCCAGACTAAACAACCCCAGTTCCCTCAGCTGCTCCTCAGAAGACCTGTGCTGTAGACCCTTCACCAGCTTTGTTGCCCTTCTCTGGACGCACTCCAGCACCTCAATGTCCTTCTTGTAGCGAGGGGCCCAAAACTGAACATAGGATTCAAGATGCAGCCTCATCAGTGCTGAGTATAGGCAGACGATCACTTCCCTAGTCCTGCTGGCTATGCTATTCCTGATACTAAGCCAGGATGCTATTGGCCTTCTTGGCCACCTGGGCACACTGCTGGCTCATATTCAACTAGCTTTCAACCAACACCCCCAGGTCCTTTTCCACCGGGCGGCTCTCCAGCCACTCTTCCTCAAGTTTGCAGTGTTGCATGGGATTGTTGTGACCGAAGTGCAGGACCCAGCACTGAGCCTTGTTGAACCTCATCCAATTGGCCTCAGCCCATCAATCCAGCCTGTCCAGATCCCTCTGTAGAGCCTTCCTACCCTCCAGCAGATCAACACTCCTGCCCAGCTTGCTGTTGCCTGCAAACTTAATGAGGGTGCACTTGATCCCCTTGTCCAGATCATTGATAAAGATACTAAACAGAACTAGCCCCAATACTGAGCCCTGGGGAACACCACTTGTGACCAGCCGCCAGCTGGGTTTAACTCCATTCACCGCCACTCTTTGGGCCCAGCCATCCAGCCAGTGTTTCACCCAGCAAAGTGTGTGCCCGTCCAAGCCATGAGCAGCCAGTTTCTCCAGGAGAATGCTGTGGGAAACTGTGTCAAAGGCTTTACTAAAGTCCAGGCAGACAACATCCACAGCCTTCCCCTCATCCACTAAGCAGGTCACCTTGTCATAGAAGGAGATCAGGTTAGTCAAGCAGGACCTGCCTTTCATAAACCCATGCTGACGGAGCCTGATCCCCTCGTTGTCCCATACATGCTGCGTGATGGCACTCAGGATGATCTGCTCCATAACCTTCCCTGGCACCGAGGTCAGGCTGACAGGCCTGTATTTTCCTGGATCCTCCTTCTGGCCCTTCTTGTAGACAGGTGTCACATTTGCTAACTTCCAGCTTACTGGGACCTCCCCAGATAGCCAGGACTGCTGATAGATGATGGAAAGTGGCTTGGTGAGGAACTCCCTCTGCCAGCTCCCTCAGTCCCCTTGAGTGGATCCCATCCAGCCCCATAGACTTGTGTGTGTCTACGTGGTATAGCAGGTCACTGACCATTTCCCCTTGGCTTATGGGGGCTTCATTCTGCTCCCCATCCCCATCTTCCAGTTCAGGGGGCTGGGTACCTGCAGAACAACTGGTCTGACTATTAAAGACCGAGGCAAAGAAGGCATTAAGTACCTCAGCCTTTTCCTCATCCTTTGTCAATGTTTCCCCCCCACATCCAATAAAGGATGGAGATTCTCCTTAGCTCTCCTTTTGTTGTTAACGTATGTATAGAAACATTTTTTGCTGTCTTTTATGGCAGTAGCCAGATTAAGTCCTAGTTGGGCTTTGGCCCTTCTAATTTTCTCCTTGCATAACCTCACAACATCCTTGTAGATCTCCTGAGTTGCCTGCCCCTTCTTCCAAAGGTCATAAACTCTCCTTTTTTTCCCCTGAGTTCCAGCCAAAGCTCTCTGTTCAGCTAAGCCAGTCTTCTCCCCCGCCGGTTCATCTTTTGGCACATGGGGACAGCCTGCTCCTGTGCCTTTAAGACTTCCTTCTTGAAGAATGTCCAGCCTTCCTGGGCTCCTTTGCCCTTCAGGACTGCCTCCCAAGGGACTCTGTCAACCAGGCTCCTGAAGAGGTCAAAGTTTGCCCTCCGAAAGTCTAAGGTAGCAGTTCTGCTGACCCCCTTCCTTACTTCTCCAAGAATCAAAAATGCTATCTTTTCATGAACCATCACATCACCCACCAGTCCTTCTCCGTTTGCAAACAAGAGGTCTAGCAGACGCCTTCCCTAGCTGGCTCCCTCAGCAGCTATGTCAGGCAGTTACCTTCCACACACTCCAGGAACCTCTTAGACTGTTTCCTCTCTGCTGTATTGTATTTCCAGCAGACACCTGGTAAGTTGAAGTCCCTCATGAGAACAAGGGCTAGCGATTGTGAGACTTCTCCCAGTTGCTTATAGAATATTTCACCTGCCTCTTCATCCTGGATGGGTGGTCTATAACAGACTTCCCACTATGATATTTGCCTTGTTGGCCTTCCCCCTGATTCTTGCCCATAAGCACTCAACCCTATCATCACCATCGTTAAGCTCTAGACAATCAAAACATTCCCTAGCATACAGGGCTAATATACATAATGTGCTTATGAGCTGCTTGTGGTCTTCTCTGCATCTGAGGTTTAACATAAGAAATGTCAAAAGAAAAAATGCTTTACTTTAGACTTAGGGCTAGAAATGTAACAGGCTTTCAGTAATGATGTATGATCAGACTTATGCAAACATGATGAAAAGATCTCAGGGGAATTTTGCTCAAAAATGTTTCCCTTATGGGAGCATCCTATGGAACCAATTACGAACAAAACTAAGTGGATTCTATTGAATTTGTTCCAAACAGCTACTGTATGTAATAAAGAGCAATTGCTCTTTTTTTGCAGATTTTTTTAATCATCCTTCAGAAGATCATGAATAATTATACTTCTGCTAGCACATCTCAGAGCCTTGTTTTTAAAATCTGTGCAAAAGTTTCCCAGAGGAATTAATTTCTTTTGTTTGTTCAATACGACCATATTCTTTAGGACAGTTACTAATTTCTTGTGTAATACATTTGAGAATTGAGTATTTTCACATAGGCTAGCCAAACCTTGATGTAAAAGAGCCACATACTTTCAAAATTTTGGTTTCTTCAAAAATCTCTTTCGTGTCTATACTTGAAGAATCCCCTCTATTATACTGTACACACAGAATTGCCTGGGTAATAGCTAAGATGTTGATGGGGTTACAATTTTTCTTAAATTGCTAAGAATTTCTAGTATATCCCAAAAATTGTTCGTACTTATCCCACTTAGTTGTCTGATATAACTCTTGTGTTCTCTGTCTCTTCTTTTATCAGAATTTTGCTCAGTACAGTTCAAATCTGTGCACAAGTAACAGAGAACTCTTTATTAGCCTTGTGATGAAAATTTTGTGTAGGCAAGCTGATTTGTTCAGGCTAGTTAAAGTAGCTCACCACAGCACTGTGTTGTGCCCTGTAAACATAGCCAGAGAGCCAAGTCCTGGATTAACTTCTACGGGTCATCACTGGGCCCGTGGGCAGCAAAACTTTTGACTGGCAGAGAAGAACTCGAATGGTAGGTAGTGGCAGCAACTCATCCTAAAATAGTTTCAATGGGTAGAGTGGAGCCCAGGCCCAGTAGGATGAATAACTACGTTTTAAAGAATATTTTGGTTTTAAACTATACAGAAAGATGTCCCTGTGCTATGTCTAACCATTTCAAATTCTAGGCATTTCATGATACAAAAGTTTTATAGGGCAAAAGGATTAGATGTTTTTCTGATGGTTAAGAGTACTTATCTGGAAAATCTGGAAGGAGATGTTTCCCTCCTCGGGAGGACAAAGGGGACTTTCCTGAGGCAGCCTATCCTGAAGGGTTAGTTTCTGTCCTACCATCATTTCCTATATGTTTTTCCTAACTGGTTCTATTCCTTTCCATTCTATAGAACGTTTCATATTTGTGGCTTATTACTTCTCTTTGCTGACTGTTAAGGATAATTTCCATGTTTCTTGTAAAACCTGTTCTTGATACAGCCTGATGTGGATAAAATACACTATTAGGGGACTTCTGTCGAGCTTTGCCACAGTGTAACTGGGACCTTGAGCACCCTATGTAATCATGCTCTGTTTCAGATTACTTATTTGGAAAGCTTAGGTAACTGTGGAGTTAGCATTGGAGGTCTTAGAAAGGACAAGCTGAATGGAAGATCTAGTAGGATGAAGGACCTCTGGAGTGAGTAACATACTACCATTGCAAGACTCAAACAATTGAGACTTGAAATATTCCTGGACTACCTGCATCACTGCTGTACAATGGGCAAAATAGGCTATGTCTTCTTTAAGTATTTATGTAGCCAAGGAGCATGACTGGAGATACAGTTGACATTTGTCTAACGAGAAGTGAAGAATTCAAGCAGGCATAATCATAACAAATGTATGATAGAAGGAAGACAAAATTAGTCTCAGGTGCTAGGATTTGGTGCACAATAATGAAGATATTTGGAAGCTATGTACCTACAGAGTACGTGAGAAGATACTGGTCTTTGAGCCATTAAGGGTCAACAATCCCTCTACAAAAACAATAAAGTAGGAATGCTTTGAGTTAAGTATTCCATTAAAGTAGAACATAAACTTTTCCTTGGCTTGCAAAAAAAGCAAGTTAGGTGTAACTCAAAGACTCACTGTTTTTCTCACATTTGTGAAAGCTGAGTAACTGGAAGCAGACTTGGCATTTGAATAACCTCTTCATGTAACTCCTTAAAAGTAAATCACAACTCCTGTAAACTAGAGTTTCACAAAATGAATGCATTTAAACAAGTGTCTGGTACCTGCCAACCCTAATCAGGCAACATCGATCAGTGTCTTACACTGCACAGCGCTAATTACCACGCTTACGCACCCAGTCCATGTGTCACTTGCCTCACAGACCCTGCCTTCATAGCCTCCTTTTAAACAGCTTCTCCCTCTCCCTTCTCTCCCTCAGTATCCTACCTCTTTTATACTAGGACCTCTGTCTTTCTGTAAACCACCACCTTTTCATACTAATACCTCTTTCTTTGTATGCTCTTATGTCTCCTAACCATGGTGATACTGAGGGGGAGCGTTCCACTTACCCCACTGGACACGTGAACTCAGAAATAAATTACTTCAAGGTAACTATCTGTTCTGTGATAACTTCCAAAGAGTGGCAGCTTGTTAGCATAGTGCTCATACTCTTATAGAGACATAAATCTGACCCCATTTTGAACATGCTTTGGAATAAGGGCAGACACATGAAGCCAAAACCAAGGTTCACACTTTTTAGGGGGTCTTCCTGTGAACCTTATCCTTGAGATGAGCACACTGTACTGCTTTCAGTTACAGCTAAACTTCTTCTCTATTATAGAAAAGCAATCATTATTGAAGACCTGATGAACCAGAGTTGCCTCCCCATCTGTAACTTGATTCAGTGTCAATTTGTAGCCTTTGCTATGAGCGTATATGTTAGAAAACATGTGAGACATCTGTACTGTCCATGAAAGAATAGGCCAGGACAATGCAGAGTCTGCTCGCTGACCCATGATTGTGCATCTACATGGCCAGAGAATGACACAGCACGACTGCTTATGGAGGGTGTGCCTGTTGTGCAGTATGCAGCGCAAATCTCTTCTGGGATGTCTGCCTGGCATCAGGCATCTTAATATGACTGCAGGATGGTATGGCATATTTGGCAATGGGCAGATGCTTAAAGCAGACCCATTCAAATGAAGGTACCTAAGTTGCATCTGGAAGTGCAAAGCAAGTTTGAAGGACTTTCTCTTTTAACTAGCAGGTTTTATGCTATGGATTTGTAAAAAAATTGAGTTTGAGAGTAGCGTGTATTTCAATCAAATCAAAAATCAATCTGTGAGGGAATTGTCATTCTAAAAGGGCCACCTGGTTCTGAGGTGGATGTACAGTGGAAACAAATGTTCTTCTCCATCCTGCTGACACTTCTAGGCATAAAAATAGTTGTTCTGTTTGTCCTTCAGCACTTTATTGAACCAGGGCTTTAGAGCCTGGTTCACTTCGAATTCATGCTTAATGAAGCATAAGTTGTATTAATAGCAGCTATTAAATCTAGATAGTGTAATAGAGATTTCAGCTTGACACACGGAGTCTGACAATGGCTCAAGTAGCAAAGACTGGCAAAGCCCAGTTGTGATGCACTCCAGAGATTTCAGTTCAGTTCCTAATGACACTGCCAATGAATCACTGCCCACATAAGCAGAAGCCTGTTTCTGGATAAGAAAACCCCTTCACAAGAGCTAAAGGATGTTTCAACAACAGTATCAGTAAGGCACAATGCACAAATGCTTTCAGAGAAGCATGCTACAGAATATGGAAGAAAAAATTCCAGCAAGTGTTAGAGGCCAGGCTGCCAGCTTTGAAAAGCTAGGAGAATACTTTTAATAGTCAGCTCTCCATTTCTGAGGATAATCGAGGGGCTTTGTTATCTTGGATACTCCAGAGGCTTTTAGTATTTGTCAGGGAGAGCAATGCAAAAGCATACAGAGAGGGATAATGAAAAGCACCCTAAGTACTCTGAGTGGAGCTGATCCTCATTTACTGACAGCACCGAGTCTGAGCTAATAAGCTGTGCAAAACACAAGATGAGTGTATGGAACATTGTATCATAGAATCATAGATTCGTTAAGGTTGGAAAAGACCCTTAAGATCATCGAGTCCAACCGTTAACCTAGCACTGCCAAGTCCACCACTAAACCATGTCCTCAAGCACCACATCTACCTGTCTTTTAAATACCTCCAGGAATGGAGACTCAACCACTTCCCTGGGCAGCCTGTTCCAGTGCTTGACAACCCTTTCAGTGAAGAAGTTTTTCCTAATGTCCAACCTAAACTTCCCCTGGTGCAGCTTGAGACTGTTTCCTCTCATCCTATCACTTGTTACTTGGTAGAAGAGACTGACCCCCACCTCTCTACAACCTCCTTTCAGGTAGTTGTAGAGAGCGATAAGGTCTCCCCTCAGCCTCCTCTTCTCCAAACTAAATAATGGCTGGGTATGGCAATACCCAGCCTGGCTTTATACCTAAACCAGCTCAGGCACAGCAGCCTTGACTAGCCTGAATTCTGTACTCTGCAAACACATCTGCTCTGCTTCTTGGCAGACCAGGGCATTAGTGTACCTGCATTTATTTGGCAGCGCACCTGAGGTGCTAAGCCCTTTCCAATCCAGCTGCCTTTGCATCAAACCATCTTGGGAGCTGCTTCACCTATGGTCCTGTTTATTCACAGATAAACTGCTAATAGATAATCTGAGTTGATTGTGTTTGTCAAGTCAGAGAGGCTAATGAGTGGCTTTCATTCCCATCTCATCCTCTGTACCAAAGATCCAAAATACTTTACAGAGTTAACTAATCAATATATAAAGTACATTACACAAGGAACACATGTATTGTTTCATCGAGTTATTGATCTTTGCTTGTTGGCTGAATGAGAGCCTTAGTTTAAGGCTAGATATTTACTGAGAGCTATGGGAGAAGAAGGGAAGAATAGTATATGAAAAGACAAAAATTCTACTGATGTAGGTAAGCAGAATCTGATAACCCCTGCTCATACAGTGCCTAGTTTGGATTCTTCAGGTTTTTGAAGTCCAGAAGTCCAGTATCTTGCTTACCCAAGCTGTAAAAAACCCAGGAGCAAGTGTATTAATAGGTGAAATCTAGATACTAGGGAAACAGCGTGAGTTCTGTCATTCACAGAGGTTCATGAGGGATCTCATCAATGTGTATAAATATTGAAGGGACGGTATAAAGAAGAGGGAGCCTGGCTCTTTTCAGTGGTGCCCAGTGACAGGACAAGAGGCAATGGGCACAAACTGAAACACAGGAGGTTCCCTCTGAACATCAGGAAACACTTTTTTTACTGTGAGGGTCATTGAACACTGGCACAGGCTACCCAGGGAGGTTGTGGAGTCTACATCCTTGGAGGTATTCAAAAGCCATCTAAATATGGTCCTGGGCAACCTGCTCTAGGTATAGGTGACCCTGCTTGAGCAGGGGGGTTGGTTAAAGTGACCTCCAGTGGTCCTTTCCAGACTCAGCCATTCTGTGATTTTGTTCATTAATACCACCATTACTTACACAGTACCAGGTCAATAGTAAAATGGTTTAGCTTTTAAACTGTAGTGTCTTAACAGAGGTAGTAGGTAGCAATCATTTTGGGTCTTGAGGAATCTATATATCTCATATAAATTTCTAGCTATGCCATGTATCTCCTGGTGTAGTTTGATCAGGGATTTTTAGGCTTCCTTGAATTGTAAACTATTTTACAACAGTGACCAACATGATTCCCGATCTCCACTGATGCCCATACCACAACTCTCATTAATGTTGTTGAAGTTAAAATTTCACCTTTTAGAAATCTCAAAATCTGTTTTTTCTAATGCAAACTGATATTTATTTTTTAAAAAGAAAAAATCAGTGGTATAAAAAAAAAATGAACATAATGCTTTTCTGTGTATAAATGTCACAGAAATTCAAAGTGGTCTTAGTCGTCACACATGCTTCTCTAGTGTTGGTGTACTAACATGTGCCAACCACCTCCCTTGCTCCATGTACAGATTCGCACTGCAAGTGCAAGTACTGCCAGTATAACTGAACACACAATTGCTTTACTTGACTGTGCATATGAGCAAAACCTGTTTACTTGAACATTACATCTGAGGACTGCAACCAAATGCTGAATAATTATATTTTAAATTATAGGAAATTATTAGTTAATGTAACCTGATCTCCACAAAAATAAGTACAAAAGAAGACAGCAGGCCCTGTATTTAAGACCCACTTTTTTCTGTGATTCCACAAGGGCCTGAGAATGTGGAGAGTTTCCTAATACAGAGGCCAACTAGCAAAGCTGCTTTTTAACGTATTCTAGTTTTTAAAATCTGTATTAATTGTCATGCCCAGTGTCCAAAGCAAGGCCAACTCTTGTTCCTCAGCACTCCAGTGAGTCTCCTCAGCACTCCAGTGAGTCTCCTCAGCACTCTAGTGAGTCATTCCTTCTTTTTCCCCCTCAAGACCCTGACTGACTTATTTTTTGTTTCTTCCTTTAATGCTCCCTCATCCATCTCCACATTACAGTCATGTATTCACCACTGTTGCCTCTGATAGTCTGGTTGAAGGATTTGTAAGATCTGGTCACTGGTCCTGAACCTTCCTCCACAACTCATACTGCTGCAAGTGGTGGGATGGCAATGTTGAGACTGTCTTAGTGTTTATTCTTTTTTTTTTTTTCCCCTCTGATATTAGTAGGCTTTCCAAGAAAGAACACGTTGCCTGTCGGTGTATGTGCCTGGGTGTGTTTCATCCAGTTAGTACTGGTTATCTTCACGCAGGGTTTCTGAAGCAGCTGGTGAATATGGCTGATGTTTCTGGATGAGACAGTCAAATCATGGTCAAAATGGTTTTCAGAGGGTGATTGTTCAATGTCTTGCGAAAGCCAACCCATATTGAAGTGCCCCAAAATGCAACCACTTCCAGAATGACCAAGTAGACATGTTTCAAAATCCTAGCTAATTTCTTGCTGTCACCCTTAAATGAAGAGAGCAGTTAGGATTAATTTTCCCCATGATAATTATTCCACTTAGAATAGAGGTATTTACAAAATAGCACAATAAATATCTGTGTCTTTATTTCACTGCGAATCAGCAAGGAAAATAATTTGTATGTGCTCTAGACTTTTGATACAGCATAAATAAGATTGATGCTTCCTGCTTTAATAGGCTTTGCCTCAACAATTATTTTTGGCTAAATGCCTCAAATTTGTCTTGGCATTTACTTAAGCAGCAGAAGACTAATATTGCGCAACAATACTCTATTCTCTGAACCAGCTCTCTTAGTTATTATTCTAAATGGGACTGAAACCGGCTATTCAGGACAAATGGCATTTATATATTGTGAAAGGAAACCTAAAAATGACAGTGCTGCCATTAAACTGGAGAAACGTATGGGATACAGCCTTTGAACTCAAACTTCTGCTCGTGCTAATTTCAGGAATTTCTACACTACTTTCCCACTTTCAAGTCTCTCACCAGCTATATGGTTATTGTTTTCTAAACATATGTACAATGGGAATGCAATGCTGATTGCTAACAGTTTTATTCTTAGCCAGAAGCTCTCATTCTTGCATTTTAACTGTCTCTGAGAGCATTGTAGGCCTAATTTAAAAAAAAATAAAATTGTATTCTACTAATCACTGGAACGAGGCCTCATCTGGTAGAAGGATCACCGTATCAGAGTGAAAGCAGTCGACAGCATTTAGATTTTACTTTTTAAAACAGAATGTAATAGAAGAAGAAGCTATGAGAATTGTGCATTTTGGAACTCCTCTTGCTGTTCTGCCTGTACCTCACTGCTTGTTACTCTGCTTGATTTTGTCATATCAGAAGGCATCTCCTACCAGTATTATATTATTTTCAATTCTTGCTTGTGTAAAACTGAGACCTCCAGTATATATTGTGGAATTTAGGACCATAACGTTAATTACATAGATAATATGGCAGAAAGTATTTCTAGTTTGTTAAATATTTTTAGGAAGTTTGTAGTGCCTCTTTATATGAAAGAAGACATTTCATTGACTGAAATGCTTTATTAATACTCAGGTTAATATTCAGCAAGTGTAGAGCAGTTTATTCTAACAAATTTCTACAGGTCTCCTAGACCGCTGTAGATCTGGTCCTAATGTTTATAAACTCAGAGATTACTATAGCCTTGAATAATCAATGGTTTTTTATATTAAACTTTCCCTAATATGTAGCGATTGCCATATCTTTATGTATGTGTCACGTATTTGAGGAGAAATATATTTTCAATATAAATAATGAATTTCACTAGGACTTGATTGTCACTGCTGCAATTATCTGCTTTCCCTGGACATAGCCTTTCACTCTTAGGCAGCTGGATGTTGCAGTCAGATTCAGTCTGCAAATGAGCAGTAGAACAAGATTTGCTTACAACAGCAATATTTATGATCTGCAGTAATCATATTAGGATAGTCATCTTGCTATATAAGCTCTTATGTAGGACTTAGCACAAGCAGGGTTCACATCATACATTAGAAAAGCTAACTAGAAAAGTTTTTTTAGTTCTGTTTCATAGATAGGGAAAGTGAAGTACAGAGGAGGATGAAGAGTCTTATGAAGATGACAGGGAAAAAGGGTAGGAAAATAGAGTCTAGGTTGGCATATTTGAGGCTCATCTCTACCTGCTCTGCCATGCCACGTTCCAGGTAGCATTGTTATTGTTATCCATTCTGTGTGGTATCATTCATGGGATTAAATCCAAGGATCGTCCTTGCTGTAGTCTATAAAGCATGCAGTAGAAAAGACTACCCCCAAAATCTTACAAGATAAGTATTAAACAGGCCACATCAGACAGACAACAGAAAGCAATGAGACAAAGCTGAGCAGCCTGATAAGGAGCCATCCTAAAGCAGCAATTGTCTAACTTTCTGCAAAGTACATGAAACTGTGGACAGACAGTGTTTCCGTAAAGAAGAGTATGTGCTCTGAAATGACTATCTGCATCCTGGAACAGTCAGGGCAGGAATATTCTGCAGGGTGACTCAGACTTTTGGAGCTGCAGAATTTTGTTTAAAATATATGTAGAAAGGTATTGCAGAGTAAGACACTTCAAAACCTAGGTCACCCATGGCTACTGGATTTTTTTGAAAAATATTTTTGATGTCCTGAATATTTCCTGGAAGCCTGAAAACATCCCTTTTTCTTCCTCCCTACCTCAATGACCATATATGATCAAGGAAAGACGTCACCACCCCCAATTTGAAGTGGGAAGCAAATTGTAACCACACCACATGGTCACATAGTGCTGTGCCTTTTCTCAGAGGGCTCTGTGAAGCAGATGCACAGGTACAGCAAGATAGCAGCCATCATTTTATTAATTTCAAACTTGAAGGTATAGAGGTGAGTGTGTGACATGAACACAGTTCTAAATGGTTCCTTGGATTGCATTTTTGAAACTTTTATTCCCTACAGAATGGTTATTTCTATTTTGAATAATGTTTTCCCTTATGAGTGACAACAGATGAAAAATCCAGAAAACAGGGGTTCTTTTACCTGCAGATAGGCAGACTATGGATGTCACTACTGAGGGCTTTTCCAAGCATTTAATCTACAAAGAGATTTATTGAGTATTTGGTTCTTGCTGGAGTTGCTAATAGTATAGCTAATTGAGACAGTGATTCCTTTTGTCATGAACATCTGCTTGAAGGAATGAGACAGAAATGTACTGCAGTTAAAAAATGAAGAAAGCTCTCAGATACCACAATAAGGGGGAAGATACAAGAATGTATGTAAAATAAAGCAGTACCATCAATCCTCTCTGTAAACTAAGACAACCATCTCTTCAACAGAAGAATACTTTGCTTGTTCTAAAGATTTAACTGAGCTTGAGTTATCACCCCGAAACTCTCAACATGAAACTCTCAGCATCTCATTCCTGCCTATCTTATGTGAAGACAGAAACCTCACAAACAAGATCCGCAGTCCTTGCTTCCTTCCATGACGGCCACACTGAAAGACAGCAAGAACAGAATCATTCCTTTACTTCTAAATTGCTACGACCTGCACTCAGGCCTTTGAAAAAGCAGTTAGTACAGCTAGAAAGGGTTAAAAATAAAGCCCTGCTTACAAATTTTTAGTAATCTCAGAAACATAGTTGAACTCTCTCACTAAATGCTAAAATGCTAAAGGTTTTTCTTATATTTCTGCGTGAACTCTGTTTTCAGGATGATGTTTGCAATAATGTGCCTAAATATTTTCTTCCCTTCTTTATCCATGATTGCGTTCAGGGAAGTTATAAAATTATACTTTTTCTTCTGAAAGGTTAGAATAGCAAGACATTTCAAACTTTCTAATTAAAAACACAGAAAAACGTATCTGTTTTTCCTCATTCCAAGGTCTCTAGTGATTTTTGTGTCTAGTACGCATCTCTGTCAACGTCTCTTTGTAATGCTGTTAAGTTTACTGCACATGGCATTTTGCAAGGTCTTGGGAAATTTAGAGATAGCTGAGTGTTAATTTTATTTTACCAAAATTTGTTACACAGATTAATTTTTCTTTCTAAACTTCTGCAGCAATTTTTCTCATTTGTATATGTTTATAAATCCTTTGTTGTTGTTGTTGAGTATTCTTTTTTTCTTTTGAGCAGGTATTTCTGATTGAGGAGTTAGTGGAGCTTGCTCAAGTCCCAGCTGAAAAATTTACTCTCTTTAGGAGATTCCCTGCTGGAAGTCACTCCTTGGTTCCCTTGGTGAGCTTTCCCCTAAGCTGTTTCATGCAGAAGCAGTCAGGGAAATTTAAAAACTTCCCATGGTCTTATTTACTAGCCTGTCCCATTTTGATGAAAAAAATCAGACTGTACCTTCTTGCTTGGGGAGAGTGAGAGAAGAGGTAGGAAGACTGGGAGTACTGCTGATCCGGTCAGGGAGCATTGCTGAAGTTAGGGGAAAATATTTGGCCATTGCTTTAGTAAGGCTGCCACAGTGAGTGCATATGGTAGAAGGCAGCAAGCCTCAAAGACTCTAGATTCTGCTGCTAGTCTACATTCAGTGAATTTGTAGTCAAACTGGAATAACTGTAAATCGCAACCTCTAGACCACTAAGCCTTTTGTTGGCTGCTGTACACTGCAGAATAATCTGCATCATGACAGGAAGGCAGATATAAATCTGTTGGTCCTAAATTTGTTTGTGCTTACATTTTTGCATCTCATATGTGTAATAGTATATCATTTGACCAACTAGCACATTTAAAAAAACATTGAAATCTATGAATGCTTGTCTGTGTGTGATTCATCAATATATGTCACATAAGAGCTAAGTGCTAGTTTCTGTTACTTATAATACCTGCTACCGTCTTACCTTGCACTTGATCTTGGAACTAGGACCAGCTTCTAGTTTCATGTTGTCAGTGTGGTAGAGGACTGATGTTTAAACATTGTCATAGTACAAGCAATAACTTACAAATAAATGAAAAGGCCATTTGTATCAGTTAACTTTTAATTTCCCATTTTTCTTCCTAGTGTATTTTGTGTCTGGAACTAAGAAAAAAAATGCTGAAGTTTTGTGTATCTGTGTTAGGATGTTTTCAGCTTCCTAAATTGGGGAAGATTTAGCATAGTGTTTGACTACTTGAGATATCTTTTTAGACAGACTAAACCACTATGATTTGTTGGAGATTTTCTAAAGCCAGGAAGGAAGATCACGGAGGTCGTTAGAGAACCTGCAAAGGCAACAAAGGCTTGGAATTATGAAGAGAATGAAATTATGAATAGAAATAATTTCTATTCATAAAATTATAAGTAAAAATTATTGTCTGTTATATAATAAGAAATAATTCTTTGCAGAGTTATAGAAACTATAAAGATGCACTAGCTCATATTTCTACTGATTTTTCAGAAGCTCTTCAAGAAATCTCTAAATGAAATGTGTAACAATATTATGTCTTAGCAGAAAATGTTTTCTAAGATTTATTTACAAATAGTCACAAAGGGAGGAAAATTATAGAGTGGAAAATTTTAGGCTCTTTTTCTAGAGCACCCACAACTCATTTTGTTTTATTTCTTTGAATCACTGCAATTTCATTGTGATTCATTAGGTCTAGACTTAGGACTTCTGAAAAGCCCATTCTGAATTATTGATAGGTATTACAGCCCTTTAAATTGCTAGAAACAAAATGCATGGTCAAAGCTTGTAGTGACTTGCGTGTCTTTTCAGGTCATTGCATAGTAGACCTATATTTTGTATTAAGAGAGAGTGCCAGGACTTAATGATTGCTCTGGTTGGGACTAATGTGTGATACAATTTTCTTTCTTTCCTCTTTTTTTTTTTCTTCTTTTAACTAATGATACACAAAAAGGTATAACCCTGGATTGCATGGAAGGATGAGAGGAAAGGAAAGACAGGCAGGAATCGCTCTCTAAAGAGGGAAGGATAATTAGATTTAAAAACTATTCTTTTTTTCTATTAAGAAAACAGGCCTTGGAGCTGGGATAATGGGCCCAGCCTTGCTTGGGTGGGGCAGTCACCACAGCTACTTCTAAGTAATATTTCGGACCCTCAGAAAACTTTATTATTAAAAAGTGAAAAATGGCCATATTTTAGTCACATGTTACACTAAAAGGAATAACCTTTCAGGAGTGCAGGAAGGATTATTTAAATACATCTTCTTGGCTCTCCTTAAGTAAAGAGGAAGTGGAACTTTATACTAAAATCAAGTTTATGTGAATTAGAGTATGAGGGATTTATGAAGCCCTGGCTACTGTAAAACTCACTCCTCCTGTAGGCTGTTAGCAGTGAAAATGAAATCGTGGACAAGTGGATCTCAAAAACTATGGGTCAATACTGCTTAAAGTAAAAGAATGAAGCATTTAGTCAATAAACATAACCACAGTAACCCTTGTAAACCATTACAGCACAAAATCAGAGTAAATTAGGTTGGGAGTGACCTCTAGAGGTCATCTGGTCCAACCCCTACCACCTCCCCACCTCAAAGCAGAGCCAGCTTCAAAATTCGACTCAACTTTAAAGTCAGATCAAGACCTCAACTTGTTAAGTTTTGGCTGTCTCCGTGGATGGAGGTTCCCCAACCACTGTGTTCCAGTGTTTGACCATCCCCATTGTGAATTTTTATCTAATTGCTATTTCCCTTGCTGTGACTTCCATCTGTTGCCTTCTGTCCTTTCGGCTGTGTGCCCAAGAAAAGCCTGCCATCAGATAGCTGAGAACAGCAATTAGATCCTTCCTCAGTTTCCTCCAGGCTAAGCAAATTCAGCTCTCAGCTTCTCTTCATCCGTTTTTTACTCCAGATCCCTTACAATCCTGGTGGCCCTCCATGGGATTATCCAGTCTGTCAGTCTCTTGTACTGGGAAACCTAAAATAGGACATAAAATTTTGGATACAGCCTTGCTGATGCCAGATACAGGGAATAATCACTTCCCTTGACCTTGATGCAGCCAGTATGAGGTTAAGTGTTCACCAACAAAAGGGTACACTGCTGACTCATGTACACCTTGTCCACCTGTCCGCCCCTCCCCCAAGTCTTATTCCAAAAAGCTGCTTTCTACCCCTTCAGCCCCCAACCTGCACTGTTGCAGGGGATTATTCTGTCCCAGGTGTAAGGCTGCCCATTTGCCATTGCTAAAGCTTTGTCAGCCTGTTTCTCCAGCCTGGTGAGGTCTCCCTGAATGGTAGCTCAGCCCTCCAGTGTGTCAGCTGCTCCCTCCATCCCTCTGGTGTCATTCACATATCATATGTCTGCAATGTAAGGCAGATTGGCTATGCACACCTGTTTGCAAGGTTCCTGCTAGTCAGCAAAGGCAGATTGCTAACAGACGTTTTGGACAGGATGGAATATAAATGAGGTTTACGGGTTAGATTTTTGTTTTTTCTAAGCTAGAAAAAACTATCTGGCAAACCCCCTTAGGCTAATGTGGTGATTGCATTTAGCTGAAATTTTGTAATAATACAGCTATATTCTTTTTGTAAACTCAAAAATTGTACACAAGCACAAGAAGGCAAAGTGTAAGTTATTTTATAGGCTATTTAAGGCCAATCTTCAGAACTGGAAACAATTACTCAGCTATATACTTCTCCTCTTATGTATAAAATGAATTGTGTTGCGCAGCCTAAATAACAACAGGTCAATAAGATGCTAAAAATGAATATCTGTCATCTGTTTATACATATTTAATTTGCTCTGAATGAGTCATTACATACTTTGACTTGGAAAAAGGTCATGTTTAGTAAGAGGTCCTTTAGGTTATTCCACATGTTTATAGATAAGTATGATAATGTTTTATGATATTTTATGTATACTTGACCTTCATATATGCAGACGTTTTTGATGTATATCTTAATTGTATAGGCAAAGTTACTTTCAAAATATATCCTGTATCCACTGTATATACTATATTTAAATAGTGTTTACCAGTTCTTTGCGTTGAGGGGGAGTTTGGGGTTTTTTGTTTTATTTTAACATCCTGTTAGGGGCCTTACAGGCTGTCTGTAACAGGAAAATCTGCTTTTGTCATTTGTTGTTCAGGTATTGTGTAATTTTAGTCTTGCAGAAGAATGTCAGACTCTTCCTATTTGATTTTGTTAACAAAAATCATTAATCTAGGTCTTCTAGAATTGGTGAGAAAGTCGTCTGCTAGAAGTGTGATAGGTGGGGTTGATCTTGTACTAAGCAGGCAGAATAGGAGATGCTTCGTAAGGTCCCTTCCATTTCTACATATCTAAATTGTATGACGTTCAGCCTTCCCAGTGTTGCTGCTGAGGTACACCAAGGCTGGCTGATGAATTTGAATGGGTTGCTAAGGCTGCAGTGCTTGGCTCCACTGTCTGGATGTGAGATGCAGGAAACAGCAACTTCTGCTTGAAATCTGGAAACCTGTAATGCTACTCTGTAACCATGACAAAAAAGGATTAGGCTCATTGTCACTTGTGTGCAGGATACAGGCGACGTTTTCCCTGAGAGATTTTCCAAAACTCCAGCCAGCCATGGGATGCTATGCCACTGAAATCAGGAGTGCAAAGTCTAATGTTGCTTTCAGCACTTGCTCTGTTCAGCACAACCCAGCACAAGTTAGAGACTGATTTAGGTGTTAAGGTTAGGCTTTTGCCTTTCACTGAGACTCCTGAAGTGGGAGTTGGACCCTTCTGAAAATTGAAAAGAGCTGAATTGCATCTTAGACAGCTGATGTTGGGAACTTAACTGAGCGTGGCTAATGAAATACATATGTTAAGCTTTTATTGTATTGTGACTTGTCAGTCATGCCGTATGTAATCAGTGTAACATCTCGTTAAAGAACTAGATTGAGTCTGAGGGGCTAAACAAGGAGGGGAGCTCTAGACAGAGCAGAAGGCAAAAAGGAGTCAGGTATATTCCTATATGTCATGAGATCACATGTATCACATGTGTAAATGTAATTCATAAGCAGATGACTCAAAATTATGGTTTTCCCTTTATACTATTTCACAGTGTGTGTGTGTAATATATGGTATAATCATCTTTCTCTTTAATCTTTTGTCATCTTTTATCAGACCAAAATGAAGTGTGTTAATGGTTATTAAATGTAAATACCAACAACTTTTCAAAAGCTTCCCTTTCCCTTGCTTCCCTTTCCATATTCTCAGCAGAAGGATGACAAGTTATGTAGATGCTTTAAAACTGTACTGAGTCTTTTGACACATGGCATGTTCCTCCCTAGGATTTAGCAAAAGAGCTGACTGATATAGACCACATATTTAACCTTTGCCACCAGAGGTGTTAGTGTTTAAGGGTTATTGTTCAGGAAATGAGAACGTCCCAATAATTGGTGAAATAAAGATTACAGAACATTACCTTTTATGTGAAATTCTAAAATTATATTTATTGGCCAATTCACAGAAAGTGCCGTAGTGACCACAAAAATGAATCTGGTTTTATACATGTACAGATGTACAGGCTAAGGTTTAAAATAACAGATCTCTTTCCATTATGCATTTAATCAATCATGTGGAAAACATATGGATATTAACAATCTTGAATTCATAAATGACTCTGCAAATTGACATGGCTTTTATGAAATATACCACTATGCCATGGAAGGGGTTTTGTACAAGTTATTCCCACTATATGTAAAGTTAGGTTTCATGTACTTTACTACGTAGTGTCAAAATTTACTGTACATTTTCATAAAGAAAAGGTTGGGTTTTTATTTAAAAAAAACCAGGACATTTGTATCTGTGTTCAAAAATCGTTTTCACTTCATATTCACCTTTTTAATTGCATATAGTCATTTAATTAGTCATTCTGCATAAACTGTATAGATTCACACTTTCATAAATGCATTTTGCATCTTCAACAAGACATTTCAAAATGTGGATTATGATTGTTTCACATATAATTAAGATATTTTATATAATGAGCATCTCTCCTGGATTGAAGAGTCTCTTGTTTTGAGACACACTTAAGGGGTCACAACCATACAGGATATGTTTATTTGAATCCCATCTGGTATATTTTTTATTATCAATAGAAGTGGCTACAATTACACAGAGATTGGACTGCTAGGAAACAATCCCAAGCTATGAAATACATGCTACCAACCGCAGTTACTGGTCCTCAACAAGAACTAATGCACCGACATGGAAGCACATCTGGGAAATGATGAACTGTGTGTGAAAAGTTCTATATTTTTGCAGGCAGATGAAGTATCACTTTTACTGTCAAGCTATGATGAAATATGAAATAGAATTTTCCCAGCCAATCAGAGCTCAGAGCTGTTACATTCAACTCGATGAGATTATTTCTCAGCTCTTCAAAATGCTACATTCACAATAACATATAAGATATTTCAGAACTATATGATTAATTCTAACTAGAAACAACCTCCCACCAAATTCCAATGATTTTCAGGGTGAATGTCTGATTCCTGCTCTGCTACTCATCACAACTTAAGTCATTTTTTACAGTTCCTTGCTCAGGAATTCCTCTTTTTTCTCTCCATTTGCGTTGCAACCTTACCTTGCAAGGCTTAATTGTCTCCCCAACTAGTATACTTAAGTTACTCTTCATGCAATTATTAATTTACTTTTCGTGCAATGGCTGGTTTTGGAAAGGTGGGTAGAGAAGTGACAGGAGGCTATAATAACACAGAGTTTTTTAGAAAATTGAAAGGTATTTCCACTGGCTTTTCTCATCCATTGTATTAGCTGATGCCAAGGTAGTCGTCTCTCTTTGATCATGTGACCTAAAACCACTGATGGCAATTTGCCATTCCCAGCAATATTATTTGTACAATGCTAGTTGACACCTATTAGGGACAGAGATGTGCTGAGGGAAGTGTATAGTACCCTTAAGTCAACACTGGAAGGCTTAGTGTGCCTGCTCTCCCTTTTACGTCAATCCTTTTAGACAGAGCAAATGAAGACAACAGTTTTATTTCACTTGGGTTTTAGTGACAAAGGGGGCCTTTGAGCAAAAGGATTTCAGTTCTGGTTTGGCTTTCAGGTACAGAAGTTTGGTGCAGAAGAAGGAAATACATCAATTAAAAGACCCAAACTGACCTTGTACATCCTTCCTGTTTGCCTCTGTAATCAGGCTTTTGAGTCAGAGAACAGAGGTTTGCTTGAGGCATGCTTGAAAACTAACCATATAGTCACTGTGCCAGTCAGAAACCATAAATGCATTGCAAATTTGCAATATAATGCTAGGCACAGGAGTACTCAGAAAAGTTGGCACATCTGTATTTCTTTGCAGCAGTTAGCATATGGCTAGAAATCTTGAGTACTTGTTTCAGAAAGTAGGTGTGTTCTACCAATGAGATTTGGGGAGAAACAACATATACTAACCTATGTTAAAGGAATGTACTGGTAATAGTTACTGTTTAGTGTAGGGACACTTAAAAGCACGGGCATATGAATGGCAATGTCTGTTTTCAAATTAATGATGACAATCTAAATTTTAACAAATTACTACTTTGTATTATTGTTTGGTTGGCTCCAACGTTTATTGGTTGGCTTTGTTAAATCATACCGACAAAAGACACTGCCAAATTCATATTATATGAGAACTTATCCATAGACTACAGCAAAGATTTTTTTTTTTAAATCAAGTTTCAATATAAATTTATTGTTTAACCTTTGACAATCTACACAGTGACACACACCAACACAGAGCACTTTAACAGAGTGAACTGACCATGACTAATTTAAGGAAATACCAGGTTTTTTAGTTTGTGTATTAATGACACTTCATGAAAAGGTAAGAAATGTGAGACTGAAGGAATGAGTTGGGAGGAGGAGGGATTCATAGCCTCTCTAATAAATGACCAAAGACAACGAACTTGATAACTACCTAAAAATATTCAAGGGATATAAATCATGGTTAGAGGAATTATTTAGGGTGGTGCAAAAGGTTATAACTGGGACTAATGAGATAAAAATTACAAAAAGGACTGTTTAAATTCATTATCAGGAAAAGCTTTCTAATGGTGAATGCTAATAGACTCTAGAATAATCTCCCAGGGGAAGCACCAGAAGCCCCAGGCTTAGAAACATTTAAGTAGGTTGAAACACCCCCACCCCGCCCCAACACTAGAAAATATATTCTAGGGGACAATTCTGCACTGTTAGCATAATACTCTACCTGTACTACTTTTTCTTTCTGTCTACTAATCTTTATTTCTAGGATTTAATGAGTCTAGCAGCAACTTCTAAACACACTGAAATTTAGATGAAACAGTTATTAGGAATCCTAACCATAGTGTGTATTACTCTGCAAAGCAATAACCCATTCTGGTATATCTTTCCATCCCTGTTGTGATGACCCTTTGAACAGAACTGCCTGTCAACCACAATCAAGTATTTATTCAAGATTCTGGTGGTGCAGTATTTACAACAGAATATTAAAAAGCATCTTTTGAGACATACCTCACATTTTTTGGATCAGTTTGTAGAGAATCTAACAATAAACATGCCAATGGTTGATTCTGAGAACGGAGGTAATAGCTTCAGCTCTCAGAATTTTCCAGGGATGATCATTATCCTTGACATTTTTTTCTATCTATCTTGTGTATTTTCAAAAATCAAGATTTCTAACTATGTGGCGTACTTAGGAAATTGGATCATTACAAAAAGTGTATTTAAGGGCCTTTGCAACATGGAGTACAGTCTTTCTTGGATGTTTCCAGTTCCTCATCCAACCTATGGAGTATGTTGGTTGTAGAAAATCTTTAAAACTAATCAACACAGTTGTCTGTGTGCAAAAGCTCTGTTTCTTACCTCCAATTAAAATGTGTCATAACTGTACCACTAAATTTGAGTCACTACAGACAAAACATTTTGGCCCAAATCACCATGGGCCTGCCTTGGCCATAAAGCATTTCCTACTTAATGTAGGCACAGTGGAGCAACATTCATCATGGTCTTGCTCCCTTCACAGCTCTGCTAGAGGCAGTGTAACTGTAACTAATGAAGCAGCTACAGACAGCAGCAACCAGGCTAAATAACTTCATGTTTTAGTTCATTACCACAACCACCACCTCCATGCTGGGAACGATTCAGTGATTTTTTTTTTGTATACATATATATATATATATACACACACACATGTATATATGCGGGCGCACATATACACATAGTCATCTCAGAACCCTTCAACATCCTATATTCATTTTCTTTCTTGTTGATTATGATATCTGTCAGTTCTGGACATGAAAATAGCATGTTTCCATGTTCTTACTGTTTGACACTCAAGCTTTTCATCTCTCTTGTTTCTAGAAGATTAAATTCCAACTTTTTCACATCAACTCGAAACCTTAACGCTGTCTGTTATTCATGCATTATTCTCTTCTACCTCCCTGTTTACACTTCCCTAAATAATAATTCAGTTTTCTAAAAGAACTGACTGCAGTTGATCCCTTCCACATTCCAAAGAGCATGCCCAGTTAAAACAACCATCCACTTTCTCATCTATATGTGTGCACAGTAAGCAGATTGTAGACAAGAATTTGTTGCCAATTTCAGTACTGGTTTGAAATGTCATTGTAGTCATAGACACGGCTGGGGTTATCTGATCAAGTCCTTTCTATCTGTTTATATGTTTAGGGGAGGGAGGAGTAAAAAGAAAGAAGACTTTGTAATTTTAAGAGTTTGGGTTTTCTTTTTCCTTAGGATATCCTGAAAACTTCAGCCAAAAATTATGGGTTAATACACCTAAAGGAACCTGAAAGAACTTTATATCCAGTTAGGAAGTTAAATGCCTCTGAAACCCCAAAACTGTATCCAGATTTATACAGAAAGAATAGGTAGGGCAGCAGAAAGGCCTTTTATTCCTATGAAATTTTCTGGTTTGCTGAAGTATGAGGACAGAATATGATTGTAAAATCTTTGTCCCCCGTTTGGAGATAGCGTCTCTTTCCATTTGGCAGGCTTTATGCACCTTGCCCAGTGAAAGCTGCACTCTTTTATCATACAATGTACTTAACTGGGAAAAAAATTCTGCTTCTTTGTTCTCAGCACAGGCATAAATACTGACAATACACGGCCCTGTAGCTTCAACAGCTGCTGAATGCACAATTTCCACACAAGTTAGAGTTGAAAATAGGAATGAGGGCTTTCTTCTGAACTCTATTTTAAATGTTTGTAATGTTTCAAACTATTGTGAATGTTTCTTCATAGGCAATAACTAATGCAACAAGAGCCCAAAGTTCTTGACTGTAACCGTTGTGTCATTCATTTTTCATGTGTACAGAGTGCTCCACAATGGAGGGCTGTAAGTAGAGCTGCAGCAGAATTATTGAATCGTAACACCACCAAGCTCTTTGACAGTGCTTTTCATCTACAGGGCTGACAGTACTTTGTGAAGGATGGCAGTATCATTATTCCTGTTTACAAGCAGAGAAATAGAAACTGTAACTAGTGAACCACTCTCGATACCTACTCAAAAGGCAGCAAAATGCCTCTAGGGAAAAAGGGTTCCTGATCTGGCAACTGCCTTTTCATCACCAGGAATGAAGTTATGAACATACAAAACCTGCTGGATTCATTTTCTGGTGTTAAGCTTCAATAATGTGGGTTAGATTGTTTATTATTTTCAAACCCTTTGTTAGACAGAGGTTTATGAAATCAAAGCCCTTTCTCCCCTTTCACTTTTTCTCTGTTCAAGCATTGTGAATTTTTATTTTATGATCATGTCTTCTATAGCGGGGGGAAAAAAAAAAAACCCAACAAACAACAAAAAACCCATACCAGGCTTGTACCTAGTTACTCGTACAAAGGTACTGAATTATAATTACCTTCTGAGATATCGTTGGAGTAATTTCCCTGATAGATTTAGCAGAACTATTTCTTGAGATTGGGTGTGTTAACAGAGTATGTGTTTTCTTCAGCTGTAGCTTTAGTGGTCAACCTTCAAACAGGTCTTTATTCTCCACACTAATAAAAAAGAATCTGGATTCCAGGAGAGACTAGTCAAAAGAAAAACCCCCAAACAACAAAATACCCTAGTACTAAAGCAAAGTCTTCTCACGGGATACACTTTCTTTTGTTGGTTCATCTGAGACTGTCATCTCCTTCACTGGAAGTCTGAAACATGCAGCATTAAGGGACCTGATACATTTCAGCTTACAACACTCCTCACACTGCTTGTTATGTTTGTTTTTTCAAAAAACAAAACAAAAGCAAACAAACAAAAAACCCACATTTGACCCAAATGTACAAAGACTGTACAGGACCACTGCTTGCTTCTGGGTGCTGTAGAAAGTATTTATATTATATTGCAGTGTTGCACGGTTTGACATAAGCATGGGAGTGTTGGGGTTTGTGGGGCTTTTTTTGGCACCACCTAGATCTTTGTGGGACAAGGGTGGCTGTCATTCTTGTGTCTGTTTGGAGTGTCACTTTTACACTTTGAGTTTTGCAGACTCTGTGGGCAGCAAGGATGTGGCATGGATAAAGCTTGTCATCTTCCACAGCTTAGCCTGAGGGGGCAGAAACCTAATGCTATTATACGGTTGGTGATACTGGTTGAAACATGAGGAAGATCACATTTATAGAGCACAGCATTATGTACAATTAACAGTAATATTTTTAGTTGTTTCAAAGGTGCTTTTACTTTTGCTGTCTTTGACAGTCTTTTTTTTTTTTTTTTTATTTCTATCTCCTCCTTAGATTTGCCCAACTGGTGTATAAGAACTGCCTTAAGCAGATATTGAGTAAAAAGGTCAGCGGCTACAGGGATCATCCAGAGGTGCATTAATCCCAAGGCTTACAGTCAAAAGTAAGTGAACCATCAAGATGAGGCTACTGCACATCCAGGTTCCCCCAAATATTTCCACTTTTTTGTTCTGTAATTTTATCAGGGCAGAACCAGAGTTCATTGGCCATTTGTCTGTGATTTCCAGCTAGCCAGCAAGATGACTAGCATCTCACTGGGATCCTAAAAAGCCATAAATTGGCCCATTTTAAGGGCACAGATGCTATATACTTTGATGCTAGCGTTTCCAGATAGTCTCAGAGCAACTTTAGATGTGCTGCCTGAATCCATGCAGCTTCATAGAAAAGGCTGGATAAAACAAGAGGTGTATTTCAAATCTAAATAATATTTTTTAATATATATATATAAATACATACAATATTACTTACAATTTGTATGTATACAAACTATTACATATGCGCAATATAATGTATCAGTTGTGTATGGTATGGTTTGTTTTTTGTTTTGTTTTGTTTTGTTTTCCAAAATTCTGCTCATATCACTGTTATTTCTCAGTCTGGTAACTGTCACTATGTGCCCAAAATTTTATTTCATTAAATTGTTGGATTTTGTTTTTTTTTTTTTTCCACACCAGGATTACATCAAGAAGCAAATATCTAAGTATATTTAAAACACCTTTTTACAAGCTATGACACCTTTATTTTTCTGCCAAATGAGCTGTTCTCTTGCTGTTAACCAATCGGTGCTTTTTAAGAGTACTGCAGAGACAGTATACAGTATACACCCAGGAAACAGCTACACTCTACAGAGGTGAAGCAAATTTGCCAAAAAAAATCAGATGTTAGTCACGATTTCAGACACCAAGATTTTTAGCAATTGGCTCCTTCACCTACTGCTAGATTCCTGGAATTTTTTTTTTATATGGAAACTGTATTTTGCTATGAGGGTTTTTTTGTCATTTTCAGTAAGCATACAAAAACTGGTGGGGATATATTGGTATCAAGATATTTAATCTAGTCAGCATGTGTGAATTAAGGGAAGAGGAGACTTTTTTGAAGCCCTGGAGTTTAATTTCCTCTCCCTCTCTAAGGATCCATATGCTTTTGCAAACACCCTTAACTTTGGTATTATAATGTATATTCCAGGATACTGGGAGCAGCTCCATGGGTCCATTGCACCAGACCTTTACCTGCTGTCACCTCAGTGAAGTCTTTCATTCGCCTCTTTTGCTAAGCATGGATAGTGGTGGAGACGCACGTGCTGGAACCAAAACTTCCAGAAGAGGAAGTGTCGTCTCCCAATCTGCTGGGATCCCCACCAGGTAAAAGCATTAGAGCTGCCTCAGGTTACAGGTCAGGGAAAGAGACAGCTGAGACACAAATTAGGTGCAGGGCCAAAAAGGGGTTGCCAAATTAAAGGGCTGCTACTGAATTACCCTCTGACCAGTCCCTAACCTGGGGCTACTAATGCCCCATGGCATTATTTTCAGCTTACAGTCAGGCAGGGACAGCTCCTGCAATGGAGACAGTGGATTTCATCCCCACTAGAGGAATTTTATAACCCTTTGACCCTTTCTGAGTCTTATTTTCTTCCTGAATGAAGTAAGGGTGGTGCACGTGCTTGCAGCAAGCCCAGCACTGCAACACACCAGAAAGGGAAATAAACTGCACCTTCCCATTAGCCCTTGGCAGGGGAGATCATTACCAGTTAAAAAGCAGTGAGCCCCCACTGCAGGAAACTATTGCCTGTTTGAATGAACAAATAACAGTGTTTTATTTTAATTAGTGTTAAAGGTCATGAACCCTACACATGTATTTCTAATTTGAACTGGTGTCAGCCGATGCAGTAAATATTGAGATTAATCTCAGCTGTTCATTTTAAGGTTTACTTGCAAAGATAAAAGACCTGTGGAGGGGGTAGAAGTGAAAAAGAAATGTGAGCCATTGATCACAAAAAGCAACTTAGACAGCTATATTAATTCACATAACACAGTTTATCACCATCTGGAATTTGTATTCGTAGGTTTTGCAACTTTTCCCAGCCTTAGATTAAAATTTAAAAAATTTAAAGGCATTCATTGATGTGATGTCATTTTAGACCTCTAGTGTCACAGATTCCTGATGTCATGCATTACAGGTACCTCTTCAGAGATGATTTTTTGAATGCACTTGTTTATTGCTACTATAAAAAAGCCACCTTTATTTGTGTGCCTTCATAGCTCAACCTCGCAACTGGGCTAAGGATAAACATTACATCTTAAAGAGCCAGACACCGCAGTTTCTATTTCAGAGGTTGCAGCATAAACACTTTTTTCCAGAGAGAAAAGGAAAGATTTTTGGCTTTTGACTGCAGAAAAAAAAAAAAAAAAACGTGGGTGTGCATGCACATATAGATGTATATGTTCTGGTTTTATTTTAAGCAAGTAGTTTACATCAAAAAATAATTTATGAAGGGGAGGAAATATTGTTAACATTATTTCAGAAAAAGTGATATTTCTATGTTATTCTGCTCATAGGCTTTTGCTCATGAAGCCATTGCTGTCAACTTCTATACAAATATTCTAATTCTAAGGTTCATTTCGTGAAGTGTCTCATTCTCACTAACATTATGTGAAAAGGATTTTTCTGTTTATTTGAATGAAAAATGCCGCATAATCCACTCCAATGAGTAATCTAAAATAAGTACAGTGATACATTTTAATTTGATGAATATCTTGTTGCAAACCAAATTTTAGTGATAACACACATGCCTGTATTACTTTGCTTAGGTTTAAAAATGTAGGTTTATTTACAGTAGAGAAAATACTTTGTTTGCTTCTTGTGTAATGTACCAGCACGACCTGAAAAGATTTGCTTCCAGTAACAAAAAGATAAAAATCTATTAGATGGAGAAACACACTGATGAAGACATGAACATATAATAGCTGTCAATAAGGTTGTAAATTGCTGTTTTTAAGTTGCCCTAATGCTTGCTGTTATATTAACAATAATAATCAGGAATAACAGAAACTTTAAGAACAATTTAAGTCCAGTTTTAAATCTGAAATTGACTTTTAAATATCTAAATTTAAATCTTTTTTTTTCTGAGCAGAAAGCTTTGCTGATATGTGCTGATAACAAGCATCATGAAGAGCCTGCTTCATGTCACTAATGAAAATTAACACTGGGAAATTATTTAGGATGCTAGGAAATGATCTAACATAAAATTTCTGTTCAAGATATATTCAGAAATTTTAAAATTAATTTTTATTAAACAGAAATTGTGGCCAATTTTACAATCTTTATTCCTGCAGATAAATTGTATTTATGTGGGCTTGATTCTGCAAATATTCCTGTAACTTTAATACATGTGAGAGAGCAGAATAAAATTAAAACAAGGCTGCTCACATGAGAAAACTTCTATATTGCTAGTCTCAATAATCATGTGCCAACATGGTTGTTGGGACAACAAAAAAGAGCATGAAGATCTCTAATTTTAAAATTAATTTAGAGTTCTTTTCATTTACTTTCTAGTTATTAAACTACAAGGTGTAGTTGCTGTCAGTCTTTCCTTCCAACGATCAGATGCAAAAACTGGAATTAAAAGAACACCCAAACCCACAATATATTCTCTATATTCCAAGACGTTCAGGAGCTGCTAATAATTTAGTATTGAGAGAAGTGGATACCCTCAAGATTGCTCAAGTTATGATTTGCAATATCAGCTACCATTCACGGGTGCTCAGGAAGGTCCTGTTGTGGCAAGACTGACCGCTTGGAGAGAGGAGAAGAGGAAGCAGCTCATTTTAAACAGCAAATTACAAAAGCAAAAGGAAAAGTCAGTGATGAAATTGTAAAGAAAAGGAAGTACTTAGAAAAAAACAGACAAGCCACTAGGCAGCATTCACTTCCATGCCATTTTGGTTTTTTTATGTGTAGAGCAGTTATCCTAGCAAGTGCTGCATCATTTGGTATGCAGAGCATTTGAAGATGCAAAGATAATTAAGGAAAAGGGACAAAAACCACACCACACAGACTTATCAACACATTGTACGTAGCTTTGCTTTTTTTTTTCTTTTCCTTTTTAAACAACGTTTAAGAAAAATATGCTGTGTTACCATAACAAACTAAAATACTCTCTCAACCTCTTAAGAGTCTAGTTTTTGTTTTCACTTCTTTTGGTTCCAGGTAGGTTTTATTTGTTCTTGTTGTACCTTATAAAACCTTTTCTCAACATTAATGGCTTCAGGAAGAAGAAATAAGGGAGAATTATGAGCACAAAAGAGAGCTGACAGTTGTGTATGCTGTCACTTTCTCCTGTGCCACTCACAGGTGGGTAAGGATACAGAAGAAACAGGGCATAATGTTTTATATAATACAGTCAGACAGGAATTCCAGCTGGCATTCACTAAAGCAAAAGGGAACATTTTCCTCATGTAAAATCATTGTTTAAATCCCAGCCATACATAGCTATGGAATAATGGGGTCACTTATTTTCCACTACTTCAGTAAGATACTGCAGCAAGCTAATGATTTTACAAGACAGACGGTTTAAAGCATCGATTTGCTGCAAATTGCTCAGTCCATAACTAATGAGGAGGTCTACAGGTTTTCAGTAAATCAATTCCATTAGAATTTACAGTTTGCATAAGATCATATTACTCAGTATGTGGACACAGAATGATTTTTTTTTTTTTTTTTTTTGGTAACCTTCAGAAGCCCCTTGTTGCTGGTTTTTTAAACTCTCTTAAGTTTCTATGGGTGAGTTGGATAAAATCCCTGTCTTGAGAGTTCTTACAGCATGCCTGAAAAATACACTGTCCACTTCTACACAGGCACACATGCATCCCATGACAAGTCCTAGATATTCCCTTGTAGAAGACAGTTAACATCCAAGAAGGAGGAACGAGACGACAAATGGAATTCAGTCTCTGTCACCTGTAGCAATAAAACTCTGCCCCAATTTGAAGATGGATTATATTTTACACCTGTAAAAGTGTGAAGTCAAATGGCAACTGTTATTTGGACCCACACAAGTAATTCTTCATAACAAGCTGAAATCTCTTGTGTATGAAAAAAATAGCAAAGGCAAAAACCTCTATGGATTGAGTGACAGGACTTTTGTCACATATCTGCGGTATAGAAACAGGAAACCGAGAGCTACACTTTGTAACAGATCAAGTTCTAGATTACTTTATTACTGGTGATGCCAGTATGTTTGTACCGTGTTTTCTCCGGGCTGTGTAAGAAAAGGGTCAGTTCTATCATTATCAATTACTACAACAAGATCATTTCAGGCAAAACAGTTATAGGCAAGCAGAAGTTCAAATCCTGTCAATGAATTCATAGACTCTGAAAAAACATTGTATTAGTTGTTACAAAAAAGCAATGTGGCTGGAGGGCTGTTAGTATGGGAGTGTTGAATCATCCCACTCCAACTGCTCTTGCCTGGTGGCATTCTGTTTGTCTCCCTTTAGGACAATTACTTCCTCTTCCTCCTCCTCCTCCTCTTCACTTTCATCTGATTCAGCACTGGTTGTGTCTTCCTCTTCATCTTCTATGTCTTCTTCCTCACTCTCCTCTTCTGTCTGGTGAGGCTTTTCATATTTCTACAGTACATTTAAACAAATGAAAGAGAGACAGTAGAAGAAAAGTGCATTCTTGCGAGCCAGTAGCTGTGAGAATATGAGCATTTATTCCACATTTAGAAATGCTAACGTGCTGGGAAAATCTGCTTTCCATCATTATGTGACTATTACACATCAAATATGATCCAATTCAGTAGCAAATATTCAAAAATGACTGTTAACAAGAACGGAACGTCAATAAGCAATATCTTTGTTAGTCAAGCTGCCAAAATTTAACCCTTCAATGTCAGTTTCTTTAAAATGCTGATCATTTCCCCTCCTTGTAGTGTATTAGTGCATACATTAAAAAGTTAAAAACAAAGTAATTCTGTCATCTTGGGTACTTAGGCTGCAAATACGGATGGAGACGAAGTGGTGTTGTACCCAAGAATTCTTCACCATCCTATTTAGTAATTATATATGACAACAAATATTAAGTAAGTGCTCAACTACATATTATCATGGTGTGCAGAGCTGAAAGCTGAGCTGGGGTCCTGAGTGTACGTACATACAACTGTTCGGCCAAGCCTCAACAAGTGTATGCTGAAAGAGGCTTAAAACTCACTGCTGAGTAAGCTACCAGCCCAGACTAACTCCTGGTAGTATCATGATATAATACTATGCCTCAGTTAGTTATGTACCTCCATGGGGTTGACGGTAATAGTGAGAGCAGAATCATCCCAATCCATTTCATTTTCTCTACTTCCTTCGTTGTCTGCAGAGCTGTGCTGATGAGCTGTCCGAATTCGATAGACCCCCAAGGTTATGATGAAAATGAGTATGCTCACACAGATTATGATAACAATAGTAGCCACACTTGGAACAACTGGAACAAAAGGTGGAAAAGTGAATGGGCTTATATTTGTGGAACGAATTGCCTACAAAACACTAAATACATTGTCTATTTTTTCCCCTCAGCACTTCTTCCTTTGGATTGAGAATCAGCACAGCCATCTGCCATGTGCCTGGGACTACAGAAAGTGTTGACAAGTGCCCACCTACTAAGGCAGAGCACACACGAATGATGTTTACAGATATCTTATAATGAATATTACAAAGCATAACTAAAAAGTGAGTATGCCTACCATTTGTTCTTTAAGCCACTTTATTACAGAAGACAAGTAGTGAATCAGTTCAGAATCAATCAGTTTCAGAACAAGTGTTTTTGCAATAAGGTTCAGTTATCCTGCCTGTTGTCCCCTCCTGATTACAACTGAGGCTCTAACCTCACTTGCGAGAAAAAGTATAGCTGAAAGCTTATATTTTCAAAGATTTCAAACACTTGTAGTGTGATTTAAATCTCAGTTTCCAAGAAATAAAATAATACATTGCCACTCTATTTGCCTGTGTTACAACCTTCCTGAGAGACTCTTGAGGATTCAAGACATTCTTCCTCACTGTTCTATTGCACTCTGAGAAGCCTCTGTCTCCACCTAGTCACAGAAAGAAATCTCTCTGAACTACTTTTATATTATCAGCTCCATAATGAGGTTAGTGGAGAAGTGCTGCCACTTTCTATGTACCTTTGCTACCTAGGCACTGCAGTTCCAAGAGCTACAGTATTTCTGTACCCCATTTTATTGCTTTGCCCTGCCTGTAAGAACAGATCTCTGAAATCAGAACAATATTAAAATAAAGAAGAAAGAATTAGTTTGCAATATTCATTTTGTAAAAATTCAGCTTCACTTTAGTAAAATATCTGTAAAAGTGTGCAGAAAAAAGCAGTAATTTTCTAAGCATAACTGTATATAGCTACTTATAACTACCTACACTTTACATCAGCTTTACTTCTTTACAGATGTATCATTCAACTGAAAGGATTTCAGAATCCAGCATTTAAAGAGATATCTTTGCCCTGGGTTTAACTTAATTGAAAAAGCTTCAGATTTGGTTATATATTTTAACATGTAGTCTCAAAATTCAATTTAAATTCTGGATTTAATATCTACTAATGCCCCCTGCACATGGCTAGTTGGACCTATCTTCTCTCCAGAGAGCTCCAGACTGAGGCCTGGACAGCAGCTAACAGAAGCACAGTAGAAATCTTATATTTAAAAAACAATACAAACATTTCTTCCTTTTGCTTAGAAAGGGGTGGGCAGAAATTAATCTGCCATAGAAATATAGATGTACAAAGACAATATGAGCATAAATATTATCCTTCATACCATTCAATACTAGAAACAAGATATTTTCTTAACTATGTGGGTCAGAGTATATAACCTTTAATGAAGACTTTAAAAAAGGATACCAAAGTACCTCCTTGGAAAGAAAGAAGAGAATTCAATGTTACCTTCATTCATACCTGTGCAACGATCTCTTTGAGTTTTCACAAGCTGTAACTATGGACTTCAGGGCTTTATTTGTTGACCAGAGAATACGAGAATAATTATGAGCAGTCTCTGTAAAGTCGGCACATACCTGAGTTGTGAACAGCACTTGTGCTTCCCTCTGCTTGGTGGACAGATTGGAGAAATTGTGGTTGTACTATCATATGATTTACATGGTCCATGAAGTTGGAGTTGGAGCTGTGTAGAATATTAACCTGGCACAAGAGAAAAATAAGAGATCAGATACTAAAAAGTGCTCTATATTCCAAGCCTGTTGGCTCCATACATTACATTGAACTATGAAGTTCATCAGCGGATAGGAACATTATTATATAGATCTTAAAGACCAAATTCACTTCTTTTATGTTTTTTTATGAAAAATACACAGGTTAATATATTCCTCATTTCTAGCATTAAAAATGCATTCTAACATTTCTAGCTGTAAACTACAAAGTGGCGCAGAAAAGTATTTTTTTTATTTATCTGTCTGGATAAGTAGTAACTTTTTTTCTCTATACTAATCAGCTTTTAGGTGTTCCCTGAAAGTTAGTGGGAGATTTGTCACTCTGAACACTGACAGAGAATGTATCAAACTCGTTGAGTTTAAAACCAAAATAGTAAGAGAGAATTAAAAGAGGTTTCAGTTTTTCCTGCATCCCTACTTTCAGAGTGACTTTGTTTGAAGATACCATATCAGTTCTCTGTCCTACTGATAGTTATCTTATAAGCAAAAACCCTAAAGTCATTGTCAGGGTTGCAGAATGCTAAGGTGAAAAGAATTTTCAATACAACACAAACATGTAAAAACTTTCAGAACCAATTATTAAGTTTTGAGCCTATTGCTAAGAAGGTCCTGACCTTTCCTGTAGTTACTTGGTACCTGGATTCTAGGCTGGATAAGCTGGTTCTTCAGAATATGTCTGTGATTCCTGCTGAGGTGCATTAGCAGTAATTCTCAGTCCCTGAGCCACTGTGCTGTACTGGACTTAGTACCAGCACGCATAAGCTCAAGAGAGCTATGTAAATATTCCTGTGGTAACTGACCAACTGTAGTGGATCCAAGAGGATATAACAGATGAAGTCCATCCTATGTGTTCGTTACCTGTACACTGACTTTCCTTCTCAAAGAAATCTGAAATCATGTAAATTACCAGGAAATATCTCCATCTGATGAAGAACAAATTATAAAACTTATTGTAAGGGGGTAGTGCTTGGGAAAACTGAAAAAGTGAATGCTGCAGGAAAGAAAAGTATGTCAGGTTAAGTTAAAAAATAACTAATCTAAGGAGAATAATGAGGCTATAATGATTTTCTTTTGAGCAGCTGTATAAATCTTCAAAAAGACCTGTAGGAGATTTTACGTCATGGAAAAACAATGATGATGACCCTAGCCTCCATTCTGTTTGAACAGGAGTAATTCTCTGTGTTAGTGGAGTTCAAGAGAAGGGTCATCTCCTTACGTATGCAGCAGAATAGAGAGACTCACACTGAGGAACGCCCACAGGAGAAGTCAGCTTCCTATTTGAATGGAACTTAGAATTTTTCCTCTATTTCATTATAGTTACCAGAACATGTCAATCATTTTACATATTTTAAAGAAAACTCGATGTCGCTGAAGATAAGGCTAGTGCTCAGCCTCAGTGCTGGAAAAGAAAGCTTGACTAAATGATTCCTTACCTCCAAGTTAAATTCGTTGCTAGCATAACGTCCATTTAGCTCTGAGCACTTGACTCTGAACTTTCTGTCAAAGGTGGCAGAAGTGTACCAGTTACGATACCGAATCTGCCGAAGAACCTGTTCATAGTTGTGCATGCTGTCCACACCTGAAATGGTGGTAGAGCAGTAATAATCTCAAGGAGACGCTAGGTAACAAATGCTCTGTGCTGTACAGGAGAAATCAAATGTTCACAGAAAACACAAAATTTGGCAGAATGATCTGACAATGGTAGTGCACCAAATATTCCCTGACAGAGCCTCTGGCTGATACTAAATTATGTGAGAATAGTTTTTGGAAATGAATGGAGGTCCATAATGGAGAGGAGCAAATACAACAGCAAAGATTTAGAATAAATTATTTAGTAACAAAAAAAAAATAGTGAATGAGTTACCAGCACTGTTCAGGAGCACTGAGGAATCCCCTCATTTCCACATTCCACTGTGATGGTCCACAAGGACACCCACCCACCCCCCACCCCCCCTTTAAAGAAAGCAGTGCTGCTATTTTCCTTATTTGGGGAATAGCAGGAGGTATGCTGAGATCAAGACAAAGCTGAGCTGTATTCCAAAGGATAAACACAGCACACTCAGAGATCAAGAAGTGACTATGCTTTTTGAGACGCAGTCTCTCCTGGAATGTTTTATGGCTAGTATCTCACAGATTTCTGTCTAGTTTCTATCAAATTGGTCCTTTCATTGCAATAATGTAATTGTTGGTGGGAAGAAATAAGGGAAAGCAAAGTCCATGAACATACCATAGATTGAATATCCTGCTGTGGAATTTGTGGCATCTAGATGTTTTCCTTGGAGCTCCACATGATCTAGTTCTAAACACTCTTGTTCAGGATCTAGTTCTGCGCCAATGACCAAAATATCACAGAAATCCAAGTTGTGGAGCATTTCCTCTAATACCACTGGCTTATTGTCTGTGAACACATGGCATATACCATGAAAAAAAGAAGAAAGAAACTAAGATAAATGACCACAAAACAGCTCAGGCATTTTATGTGCTTTGCATCAAGGCTTTCAATTTTTGCAAAGATGGCTGAATTGTTTTTTGCCCATATTAAATACAGCATACTTGAAGCAAATCAAAAGAGAAGTGTCTTGCCTGTTCAGGTGCTATGATGATGAAGGCCTACAAATACCTAGTGAGATAAATAGAAAATATATTGCTCTGTAATAAAAAGCATCCAAGAACAGTACTGGAAGTAGAAAACTGAAATTTGATCCTGGAAATAAATTCATGTAAACAACTTTGTTTTTCAATGCCAGGTTAGTATCACACATTCATTCTTTTCTCAAGGAAAACCAAACTGGAAGAATACATGTCAAATATATCTATGCTTGGATGATTCTCTCAGTTACTCTATGGCCCGTAGAGAATTTGTGTTACAAAGAACATGGCCATCTATCGAAAACCATGGTATTATCATAAATGCCAAGATCCTGTGCTGTGTGACTTGGAGAAATTGAGTTGTAAACTGACTATCCTTCAGTACGTACGATCAAAAAAAAAAAAAAATTCTGTCACTGGAAAAAAAGAGTAGCATATCGATTTAATATTTTAATTCTCTGGTCAACTTAGCACAGAGCATCTGGCAAGACTGCTTAACCAGCTCCCTGAAGGTACCATAGACTATGGTATGACTGGGGAATACACGGTACTAAATCATCTTTCTCAGCCTTGCCATGGGCATCTCTGCTACAGTCATCATGATCAGGTTATGTAAATTCCCAATAAGTGGAAAAATAGCTATAGGTAGATATAAGTCAAGATTTATGGCTGTCTTTGCCTTTGTCAGATAATATCTGGGCTGAGAGAAATAATGATTCAAGCTTATAATGCAGGAATTGAGACTTAGAATTCAATAATCTTTTGCAAAACACAATTATCCCCCAAAGCCAATTATTATCTATCCATTTTAACCACTCTTGGTGGAGAACAAGAGATGGCACATTAGGACGTGCCTGACTTTCAAGGAATTAAACAGTAGTTTAAGAAATGCTGCTATGTTCCTTTTCAAGGTGAGACTCAGGCTTTTTAGGTTACAAGGTGCTACAACAGTAATTATGTCAATAATTGTATTGGGAAAAATTGGGATAGATGAAATTTATGAACTAAACTGGAGGGCAGTAGTTCCTAATTCACTAAACAGTTTTTGAAGATGTCATAACATTTAGGGACATGGAGCATCATGCATGAGTTATGTCTTAAGTGATGGATAATGATCACTCTTTTCTATGCAAGAATTCATTTTTTTACATACTGTAATTGTATGCAGTTGATATTATGAGATGGTACACTTCCCAGCCTTCAGAGGACAGATGCAGTTTCAGGCAAGGGATAAGCAGCATTATTACAGAGCATGGCTTCAGGGAATCCATGCCTCTACACTTGCACATCATTAGCAATTTTATCTTTTTCAGGTGTACATCTAGTTGCTGCTTATTCTAGTCCAACAAATATTGTTTAGAATGATTCTTCAGATTACTAGGCTTTTTATTTACTTTGCACACAAATATCCAAAAGGAAGATTCCTTTATAGACAATTTTTTTAAACATTATTTATATTTTTGAACATTCACCTAGTGTCAAATAATAATACACACATTGCTCAGCATTAGAATAAACTGTCATAATTGAAAAAAGTCTTTGCAAATTATTAGATTTACTTTATATGGGTGGGAAACTGAGGCACAAGATTATTTTCTCAAGTATCACCCACAAGTCAGTAGCAGAGCTGGAAACACAAGAACACACTAAAACCCCAACTATTAGTCAATTGCTGCTTTCCACTTTATCAGTACAATTAACAAAATTTGGTTACAAAGAGAGAGATTCTAATGAAAATATGTTTTTCAACAGAATATGTAAAGAACAGTGGAAAGGAATTATTCTGAAGTAGGCAAGACACTAAATGGAAAAGCTGCTTTTTCTGAAACACATACTGATCTACCACCATTATTTAACACATCTTTTCAATGTGTTTAATATAATGTCTTCAGTACAGCATTACTGCTGTCTAACATTGCCTAAATTAATGTGGGTGAAGTGTCTTCCTTTGTGTTACTTGTTTGCACTATCCTTTAAAAAAATGTGAGGAGTCATGTCACAGAGTAAGTAATAATATTTAAAAGAAATCCACAAACCTCTGTCATGTTCTTTTAATTCCACTGGATGCTCCATTTTAGTGACTGTGCTGACAATCCTGATGTCAGGTAACAAAATAACACCTCTTTCACTTTCAAATTGTGCAGCTGGCCTAGCAAAGTGGTCCATCCCACTTATTGTAATCTTGGGCTCATTGGCCTGAAACACCATTACATACGCATCTATATCTGGGATACTAATGCAGACATCTTCACCAAAACATCTGAAAAATATATTATTCATTAACTGCATGTAACACATTGCACATCAGAGGCGTGTGGCAGTTGCGCTGCCCAAAACCGCTCTCATCTTTTTGTATTGTCTCAGATCAGTCTATTCCACACTTTGACACTGCCACACTTACGGACATGCATCTGCACCACCACGTACATAGGCCAGCAGTGACAGTAACAGCTCTGCTCCTCTCATCCCCTCCCACATTCACAGCTACTGAAATTAGGTAGGGAAACCTTAGCAAACAGGTTCATGACAAGCTCAGTCTTTAGTAAGGTCACTGAGAGAACAATATTTTGATGTTTAACTGACATTTAACAAAGTAGTGAATAGCTAAAAAAAAATTAAAGTTACTTAGATGATAACAACTAACTTTAGTAAACCTAACAAATTCTCAAAGCGATAGCTAATGAATATAATATGGTTATATTGTCATGTGTGAATAAAAAAGCCTAATTATCTATTTAACTGGGCCCATCACGAACGCATTCTGGCACTCCCCAGTATTTACTGGGGGCAAAAGGGGCCTGTATTAGCATTTTCATCTGAATCAGCACTGTGCTTTGGAAGTGAATCTCCTGACAAACTCTACCCTACTTCATCTTGGCACAAGGCTTGGGCCAGCCTTGGAGTATGCAAACTGGATTGCTTCCAGTGAAACTACATCAGAAGATGCTCTCCAAACAGTTAGTGTGGTCAGCCCACAGCACTAGACTAAACCTAGTACTAAGTAAGATCTGTACGCACAGTAGATAAGAGTTAGTAGAACTAATGCTTATCTTCACTCTAAAGATGTGCTTTCACTGCACTGTACAACTTGCTGTAACAGAGACGTACCCCAGGGGAGCTCAGGAGTGGCAGATGGCTCTTTGATTATGTAGAACCATAAACATTATTGTGCAGGTTCTGTCACTATTATTGCATGAAAATGTAAGGGCACAGGTTTCTGTTTAACACCCAACACCAGTACTTCAGTGATGACAGCCAAGGATACAGACAGACAAAGACTATTTCAAGCATAGCTACAAATACTGTTCTTGCAGATATGTTGTCTGTTAGATGTAATAGGTCTGCTTTAAAAAGTCATGGCTCTAGCTACCTCGGAAGAAACTATAACTTTTTAAAATGAACAGCAAAATAAGAATGCAATAAATGCAAGTACTGATCAGTCCAGACTGTATGCTCCAAACGATAAATAGAATGCAAGTGAATTACATTAACAAGAAAAGTTTCTTGAAAGGACAATATCAAAAGGAAACTACAACATAAATCAGCATAAATGAAATTCATCCTTTATGCTCAATAACATAAAAGTATTATTTAGTGATGTAATTTACCCAAAATTCTTCTTTTTACATGTCCAAAGAAAAAAGTAATTCATTAAAAATATTCCTAATCTAATCAGTTCAGCTGAAGTATAACTTACTGGACTTTAGATGAGACTTTGAGACGTCGTACACCTGCAGTAGGAAACTGTCTAGAGTTGATATATGAGACCTTTCGGAGAGCTTGATTTATATTCTCAATGTCATCTCCTTCCATGACAAGGACTGACTGGGAAGGGTTGAAGTGATACTAAGGGAAATGCATATAATTAGTATTTAAGGGACCAGGTACAGAGTACAAAATAAGACATTTTTAAGGAATGTTGTACAGATATAAGTTTAAAATCTAATGATTTAGGAAAAAAAAATTCTTAGCAGCTATTGTTGGCTGAATCCACATGTTGTTCCCTGAAACATGTACTCATATCAGTCATCTGTGTCATATCTGAATAAGTATTGTTATAATTAATTTTATAGGAAACTAATCCTAATTTGCTGTACTTTGCCCAGGCTTATCAACTTTGCTGATACTGTTTCTGCAGCTGTAGAGTTCAAAACCTTAACTTACTATCATAATTATTATTACTATGCAGGTTTTTTTTAGGTTAAACACATCCCCCATTTAAAATATTGGCTTAAACCAGAGTAGCATGCAGAACCATATTTTTCCTGCTTTCTGTTTGGTTTTACCCTGGGCTATCTTTCTGAGATATATTGCAACATGAACGAACAAAACAATTATAACATTTGCCTCCTACATCTTCGTTAAAGTCAGACACAGTAAAGGGGATTCTCCTTTCTCTGTCTTATGATCAATAAGGGTGTCATGATTTAAGATGGAGCTGCTACTTGCACAAAGCCAGCTGCTCAGTTGAGCCAACAAACCTTGCAAAGTCAATGGCTGTTCTTGTAGCCCTGATGCTTCTAGCCCTGATGCTTCTCTAGTCCATTGCACTGAACATGAAATGGTCTTGCTGACCAAGAAACTTTGCTACTATATTCGCATAGCAAATGATTGATTTGATCTTCATCATAATTCATACTGATTCCATTTTTTTGTCTGTTAACTGGTTCAGCAAACCATCTGCTTTGCAGAGAAAACCAGATTAACCTCCTTGATTTTGTACCCTACCATTGTCAGCACAAAACACAAAGAAATGCACCCATCTCTAACATGCAGTTCCTTCCCAAACCTGGACATGGATTATATGAACATGTTCTACTATATACAGACAATGGTTGTCTACACTTCCTTACAATGAGAAAGGTTAAAAAGCAAAAGAGCAAATAGACTGTGAAGAACAGAATGAAGCAAAGGGTTCTCTGTCAAACAGAACACGGAGGACTGAGTTTAAAGCTTGTGCAGGAAGGTCATAACACACTGAAGGGTATTTTTTAACAAAAAGGAGGACTAACATGAGTCACAGCCTGCATACACTTATTTTTCTTTTCTGTAGCATAGCAGTAGCAGAGAATAAAATTAGCAAAAGGAGATTCTAGCTAGTTAACTTAATAGCTCAGCTGCCAGAACAGCTGGAATGCTGCCAAAGGGACTGGAGAAAGCCCTAGTCTGAGCCATTTTTGTCTTTCTCATTAAAAAAGGCTAAAAATAGTGACAGTTTAGACAGTGTTTCTGAGAGCTGTTACAGATACCTGAAAATTAGGCTGCAGACAAAAAAAAGTCCAACACTACTCTGTCAGAAACTGTATTACAGCTGCATTGCTCTTTCTTAGGTGGCTAAAGGGTGAAGCTTCATGAGTCCAAAGTGCCCAGCAGAAACACCTTCCAACATCAGTTTGCCAACATTGAATCTTCTAAGTGCCATGTAAATAGCCACACAGAACCTATCATCTGTGCAACTGTCACACATGCTTGTCTGAGATCAGGTATGTTTATTTTTTGACATTAGAAACCCTTTCTCTTTATTAATCTTCTGTTCAAGGTCAGGTGCCAACTGCTCCGCTTTCATCTGAGCTTCTTTCTGTGAGCCCCAATAAGAAACCCTATCACAATCCATGTCTGACTGCTCCTTTCGTTTTTGCCTCCTGCTGTTGCACTGACTGTTGAGCTTGCTTTAAAAAAAACCCTATGCTTCATCTGTATTTTGGAAAATGAAAATGTTTTGAAGTTTGGTGAAAGAAATAAAACGCAGAAAACAACTCCTCATCTTCATTTTCCCCACTGCACTGCACAGTAAGGAAGCCAATCACCCATGCTGGAGCAGCAGTGGGTGGTATAACAGGGATTTTTTTCCAAGCCCATGAAACAAGACTACTCAAATATTGTCAAGTTTCAGAGCGTGACAATAGGGGAGGAATTACTATGCTTTTAAGCATCATGGACCAAGTGTACACTGTCTTTAATTCATGTAAAATCCCAGCAAAGAACTTACTGGTAGGCATATACACTTGTGTTCCAGAAAACCCCACCTGCTCCTTGTATGCATTGTCTTTTAAAAATAGCTTTTACTCATAAATGTGTCATTTTGCTGGGGGAAGCAACAATGTGAAATTATTAATTATGTCCTTGGTAGGATAAAGAAAAAAAAAATTATTTGGAGTGTTTTGCTCATAGGTAAAAGCTAGAGCTAGCAAAATTCCTCCTTACCTTTGCACTTACAATTTTCCTTTTTACCCTTGTTTTCAGAAAACATACTGGTTATACTACACCATTGCAACTTATCACCTAGAGAGACATTTGAGTGTATTTCAGGTCAGTCTCCTATGTTGTACAATGAAAAGGTTTAGCTAATAAAATGTAGTACATGGCACTTCCACTGCATGCTCTAGATGAAGTGTTACAGCACCATCCTCCTCCCCACTGAAAAACAACACAATAAAAAAACACCTGTGCAGTTTCACAGGATGCACAGTCTGCAGCCAAAGTATCTTCCCAGTTTGAATTTGAAGCTCAGCTCCTTTGGAAGATGGTATTGTGATTTGTGTGCTAGGAAATAGCTTAAGAGCGTGTTTACACATTAGGCAGAAGAACATCTGTCATCTAATAATGGTATCAGTAAAGGGAAACTGACAATGCATCTTATGTAAGCATTATAGAAGTTATAATCAAGATCCTACATATGTATCCAAAGGAACAGAATTTGTCTTAATGAATGCAAAGCAATCTGGCCACTATGTCAACTGAAACAGGATTTCCCTCTGTCTGTTGTTCTCCAATCTTAGAAAAAGTGTTACAATACCAGTAGTCATGTGCATAATGAAGATGGATAATGATTTATATGCAAATGTAAAATTTTAATTTCTTGACCTTAGGTTTTCTCCTAAGGAAAATTGGGACTTATTTCGGAGTTGCCTCTAGATGAAAGACTTATTTCTTGACCTTAGGTTTTCTCCTAAGGAAAATTGGGACTTATTTCGGAGTTGCCTCTAGATGAAAGATATTCTACTTATGTTTTCCATTGCTTTAAAGCTACTCGAGATCAAAGTTCAATAATTCTTTGGAATCATGTCTATTTCTGTAAAACTACCAAAATAAGCAGGAGAACATGACCTGGTAATTCTTATGGACTCTGAAATATCAGTAACACCTTACTTCCTGAGCATCTAGCTTTGCAATAATGGAAACATTTTTCTTTGCAGTGTCACAGCTCTTCTACTGTTCTGCTTTTTCTTTGCATGACTTTATGGGAAATTACATTGCTTCTGGGAGTACATTTGTACTGTGTGTACTCTACCTTGGGCTCTCCACTTCATAAATCAGCTCTAAATTTTTATCAAAGATGATGTCAGTTCATCTCTCACCTTTATTCCTTGGCCAAGACTCTCAAGAGAATTAATATCCAGACCTTCCTTGCAGGCCTGCAAACAGGAAATCACTTTCTGACTCTCAATTTTGCCTGGCCGGATAGTAAGACTGGCCAGGCTGCCATGGAAATACTGAGCAAATCTGGGCTTGGTGACTTCACCCCCTGCAAGAAAGAGAATATAAAATGATTATTGATACCAACACACAAACTACACATCTAATAATTCACTTTATGTTTTAACACATGTAAAGAATTTATATCCATTTTAGCCAAGTATATTTGAGATCCCATTTATTGTGATAAGTGGAATTGCTTTGTGGGTTGTTGGGTGGCACCTAGTAGCAGATTTAATGTCTCTAAGATTCTTGTCAGTGTTTTTCCAGTATTGTATTCAGGTGTTTATAAAGCTGTGATAACATACTCTGAGATGAAACATGGCTTCCCAAACCTCTGTCCAAGGAAGCACAGCAGTTTTAAAAATGAATTGATGAGATTATTGAAGTGATCAAACACGAATTTAAAAAAATGATTAAGGTCCAATGTTTATTTATATAGAAACTGTATTTGCTAGTTTTCTATTACAAGATCACTTACACAGCCTTTGCCTTTCTCCTCCAAAAAACATACTACCTGAAGTTCTTAGATGTGCTAAGAGTCACGGCTCTGTGTAAGCAAGCTGCCACATTCTCTGCAAACAGTTGTCTCTAAGGGTATGGTGTAAATTCACAGCAGTGAATGCAGGCCAATGCACAGCACTATGCTAAAAGGCTTGTAGTGCCTCCCTTACCCAAAGCAGCTGATGTGGTGCCAGGTTAGGTCTCGTCACTGTGTGTTGCATTAGGCCCTATAGCTACGCTCTATTCACTTTCACTCTAGGCAGCTTCAAAGGAAGACTGATCTTTACGAGTTGTCAATAAAATGTGATTACATACTGTCTGCACCAGTGATAATAGCATCTAAATTACTCTTGGGATATTTAGTGATTTACTCATCCTCCTCTAGGAGAATTTTTAGAGCTCGCCTTTTCTGCAAGTGTTAGCTGTATCAGTGCATGTGAATTACTGCCTACCTTGAGCCTGAGAGGACTGAGAGCGCCATGCAACAGTGAAGCCAGGCAGACTAATTGGATTAGCAGTTGATAAGCTGTTGTAATTGGTAGATAACTCATCTCTACAGCGTTTGTAGCTTTAGTGTCAAACAACCTATTTCTGCCAGGCAAGCTAGCTCAAGCTTGAACTTTAACTTGAAGATTTGTGTGTGAATTGGGGTTAGGATGGGGATGAAGTGACAAATTTTCTTTAGGCTGATGTCGCTACGTAAAAGCCTGAAAAACATCATTTCTAGTCTGTGCAGTATGAACACTATGAAGAGGACTCAAGTTATTTTATATAGTGAAGAAAATACACACCGGTATACTGAGAGACAAGAAGGTATCTAAGCAGGCTGTTTCTTCATAGAACTAGACAGGTTTTGTTCTTTTTCATTAACTTTGCAGCACAAACTGCCTCTCTTTTTACCCCAAATAAAAATCTTCAAGGAGAGATTATTCTTCCCCACTCTTTCATTCATTTGTCCATTATACAGAAAGCTTCCTCTGGGCAGAATTTTTTTGTGGTTTCACAGAAACTTTCATGTGTGCAACGGCTAAAGTGCAGGATTTGTTTGTGCTGTAATTTCATCCTTTCTGATACTTACCAAGACATTTATTTGGTAAATAGATAGTGCATTACAGTGACATTGGCTTTTCAGAAAAAATGTTGTTATATTTATCTGTTTGTACGGTCTTTAAAAGTACGTGTTGCCACTAACACAGCAGCAATGTATCTGGACAGAAAAAGGTAAGCCAAATTAAAAAAAAATAATATGCAAACCTCTCCCTAAAAAGGAGACAAAGAGAGAAAACCAGACAAGAACTTACAGAAGAAGAAGGGAATCACATCGTGCTTTGAAGCTTCAAATTCTCATATCTCTAACAGAATTGTGGAGACAGCAAGTTCCAAGGCTAAAACACCAACACTAATACTGGAGCTTTGAAATTTAGAAACCTACAGTAAGTCTGCCAGTAGATCTTAATAGTTCTGAGGAGATGCAAAATAAGAAGCAGTCTCAGATAAGCTAATGTATTTAAATGTGAAACTAGCTCATTAAAATGTATAAAGGACTAGACAAGAAGCTAGAACAAAGAATTCAGTGCCATGGCTATGCCTGACAGAAACAAGCAGGATAAACCAGTTGCAGTAAAGCTACAGAGCAACATGACTGGTGCTTACATCCATGAATAGGAGTTTCAGGTTTGGATTTTTTTTTCTTTTCTTTGGTTGGTTGTTCTTTCACTTTGGACTAGTTCTCCTCTGGTATTATTGACAAAGCACTTATAATTACATTGCTAGGTCATTTACAATGATACAGTAACTGCCTATAAACCATATTATTAAATATACAGAGTATTCACTGTGCCCAAGCCCTGCTTCAAAAAATGCTGGTGTACAAGGAGGCATTACCATCTAGGACATGTATAATTCTTGTTTAAAGTCGCCTGTCTTGTAAGTCATCTGCCCAACCACTAACATAAAAGCATGGAAGAGAATATGAGTGTTTCCAGGAATAAGCTTTAAAAATGCTCTGCAAACACAGGCACTACAAAAACCGTGAGTATTTGAAGAACAGGCTTACATACTTACCCTATTCACAGGACTAAGGTTGTGTTTTGTGCAGGTGTATAGATCGATTTTGGACTGTAAAGGAGGTGATGTAATCTTTGTTCTGGAGAGGCTATCAACTGCTATGTAAAAAAAGCAAGTATTTCAAGAATATGTGAGTGAAAAATGGCTGGGTCTACCTAGTCTCATATCGTGTCAGTAGAGAAAATCTGCAGAACTATGCCCATGGTTATGACAGGCTGATTCAGGCTGGGACAATTGCACTAGAACAACTGATAGCAGAGTCTGAAGGGACACTGAGGGATGATACAGCCTGTCCCCTAGCACCAAGACAAGAACAGCTGTACTTAATCCATTCTCGAGAATTGCCTGAGCTGTTCTAAATGCTTCTGAAGACAGAGGCTCCCCAAGCAATCCACTCCAATGACCGTTGATCCTTAGAGCTGGAAGTTTATTCCTAATAGGGAATGTGAGCTGTCAAAATATGGCTATGTCTTCTCTTTTCCTTTGCCAGGCTGAACAAGGCCTTTTCTTTACATCTTCTACCTAACACTGTAGACTATGATCATCCCTGTAGGTTTTCCTGGAACTCCTGCTATTATCTGAAGTACTAACCATAATCTAGCATTCTTCTCAATATTATATGTGTTTTACAGAGGACATGCCTGTTCATCCAGGGTAGTGTGAATACTAGCTTTTTCCACATGAAAAAACATGAGCAGCTAAAGAGAGACTACTATCTCACACTTTATTAGAAAAAATAGACTGCTAAATAAGCCTTCCATAAGCACCTTTTACCAGAGTTAAAGACAAAATTATATACCTACCAATTTTATCCTCAAAGGTGAACAGAAGTCATTATATCTGACTCTTATCACAGCTGCTTGTAATTGCATCATGTTGACATTTTGATATTCTTCTACCTCAGCACTTCAGAATCTTCTCAGCTCAGTGGGGTATGTTAGCTTGCTGATGCGTTTCAATCGCCAGTAATTATTAGATTGCAAATGGACAAAATCCAATGCAATAAAATCGGGAAGCAAAACCCAAAACCCTCACTAAAATTGAAGGAACGGCCTAAAGCCAATCTGCTACAATCCTGTATTCCGGATTTGATAAAAGGGATTATTAGGAATATAGTTTTTCAATCTCAAAAAATGTAATAAGAAAAAATTGTCAGAATAAATTGAAAATCCTCAGCAATTGGCTGTTTTACTCCTGTCTGTATCTGTGTTTTATTCATGCTTGGTTCTACTGTGTTAGTATGATTGAATGCCGTCTTTCCTTCTTCTTCTGCAATCTAATATTCAAGTATTTGACCTCAGCTTCTTAGTGGGTGCAAATTTGGTCCAGGATGGCCAAACACCAAGTCCTAGTCACTCTAAAATTCTTAGCTCCCAAGATTAGATGAGTACAAATATATTTAATCCATCATGAAAATGGTAATTCTGTAGCATGCTAAAGCACAGTGTGTAATTGTAGTTAATGCCGATAGCAACGTTTTTACAGAATATTATCCAAATTCTTGTAAATACTGATCTTTCCAAATAGAAATCCTTTGACCATGATACATTTAATGCCTGTGCAGCTTCACATGCAGCTGATAGGCAGCTCAGAGCCACTGACTTCATTGGGCAGGAGGAAAGCTCAGTTCCATTGTCTGAATTTGACTCATCACTGAAATTACCGCATGCTAAGAAACAACTGAGGAAAAGGTATAAGCTACTCCCAACAGCTCTTACTGCTTTAAGATGCTTTGAACTTAACTCTGACACCAAACTGAGCCTAAGCAACAATATTTTTGAGATGATGAAGACAACCTAAATAGATTACACAAGCCTCTGGAGCAACAATTCAGAGAACAAAGTGGAGCTCCAGTGATGATGATCTTGATCCAAGTGTCCAAGTGTCCTAAAACTTTTTCTACTTCCCAATGTCATGGCGCAGTGAAAAATAAAGTGTTCTGTAACACAGCATCTGCCAATTTCTATCCAGAGGTCAGGCCATCCAGTTAACTTAGATTGCCTCAGCAAGTTTCACGGGATTTTTTGCTGTCAGGGTCTTTTCGCCCTTTCCTATGAGTGAGGTACACCTTAGATACAGCTCACCTCCGCAACAATGTTATAATATCAAGACCTGAGAGAATAAGAAAACCTCCTCAGCTGTGTTACGTGTTCTGTTTCACTCAGTTCTATGTTTATTGATTACTACAGATTAATATGCTGTGAGTCCTAATTCTTGAGGGATAGTTAAGTAGTTAAGATTTAGCTGAATAATGCGACCACCAAATGAAAACAGAACCTTCCCTACCGTCAGTCAGGGAATTAGGTTGATGTCTGTAACACAAAAAAGACTGAAACCACACTATAAAACAACATCACTTATTCTCATTACAGACGCTTGCATGACAAATTTTCGAAGCTACTGGGTTTTTTCCCCCATCACAGTTGTGAGGCAACACAGGCCATAGTGTTATTCATACCTTGATGATAAAATTGTGCATTGTTTTTTCCACCTGACCCAGCACACACATCCACTCCCAAAGTCTGGCAGATACAGGAGGATGGATGTTGGCTTTTTGGCATTAATTCAATCCTCATAATGGGAAGATGGTGTCAACAGGCTGTGGGAGGCATCCAGAGGAACTGTTGACACACATAATTATTCACTATAATGCTGTTCACTGCTTAGTAAAAGTAGTATGCACCACATTTTCCACTTTCTAAAATAATAACTATTTTCTGGACTGGGATTCTTCTTCTTCTACGCTGGTTCTGATCTCTTCTGCCTGGAACTCTATCAATGCAGAGCAAGTAGGGCAGCTCGGGCACTAGGGCCAGAAAAGTCCCTCCCACCAGAACTTTACCCAGGGTCACCTTGATAAAGTCTTTCTGAGTTACTTTCCTTTTCTGCTATGCGTGAATGCTGGTGGAGGTGAACAAGTACAGGACACACACTGACACCAAAGCATACAGAAGAAGGGTCCTGCCCTGGCCTGCTGGGCTTCCCACCAGATAAAACCACTATAGCAGACACTTGGGTTATGTTTCTGAGAAAGAGACAGTTGAGACATAAAATAGGCACAGGGCTTAGAATGAGCTGCAAAAAATAAAGTGCATGCCGCTACTGGAATTCATAGAACGGTTTGGGTTGGAAAGTACCTTAAAGATCATCTGGTTCCATCCAACCTGGCTTTGAACACTTCCAGGGATGGGAAGAGATGTAAAGTGCTGTTTGTATTCACTTACCAATCTCCAAAGAACAATCATGCCTTTTTGTCAAAACAAGTGACTTTATTGAGCTTACAGATCTTCTTTTAGGCCTTTTGCCCTACCCTAATAATGAGCAAGTAATTATCAGAGCAGTCTAAGCACAATGAGGTTTTCACTGGAAATGATGAATCAAGAGAATTTCCAACTACGATGTGATTCCTTTAAGGACTTTAATAGACTCTGGTTATACTGAGCCAGATAATTAAGGAATGATCGATTATTCAGGGTCCCAACATAAAGACTGAAGTTAATCTGGAAGCAGCTGCAAGACATTCTGGCTCTGAAGTCCTCAGGTGCAAGCCCCAAAATTTATCCCATCTTTTTGTTATGGCAGTCTACAGAGCTGGGTTTAATTCCCTGACAAGTAGATTGGCTGTTAAATAGGATGAAATCTAACATAGATTTCAGGAGTAGTCCCAATTAGTGACTCAAGTTTTTACACTCCCAGAGCTTCTCAGCACAAAAAAGTTTTAGTCATTTTTTTATATCACTCAGACAAAAATTACTCAGAAAACTACTCATCAAACATGGCACTATTCAAGTCTGCCCCTGCTCTTGTTTGATATCATAATCTGACAGCCTCACACAGACAGCTTTAGGCTTTAAAGTATTATCTGAAATAAGACAAATACAGAGAACGCTAAGGGCTACCGGCTTGTAAGCATGCATATGCATATCTATCTCTGTACAATAGATCCATAGATCAAAAGTGTGGTATAACTTGCACTATTTAAGATAACTTTTCTCAAGATAAGAAAAACACTCTATAATCTCTCACAATTAAGCCAATACTTTTTTGTTATTTCTAGGGAAACCGTGAGGAATTATGACAACCACGGAAAAAATGTTACAATCTTATATATCTTAGAGCAGATTACAGTCCAAGTGATGTTAATGTTGCCCAAAAAACTATATTCCTCTTCTCCAGATAACATTCTTGTGCTGGCGCATAGTCCCCAGTGCAGAAATTCAGTCAAATAAGGGACATATATCTATGCTGAATTAGTAACAGATTTGAATGCAAATTCAGCGTTCCAAGAAAACACCCTCCTAAACTAATCTTCCACATATGTTCGTATTTCTGCTATGGCTAAAATTCCAGCAAAGATCTGTGAAGTGCATTGAAATCCACTCCACCTTGTTTTTGATGAGAAGGGCAATATAGCGAGAACACTGCTGTACTAACAGAAGCATCAGTATACAGATATTCAGCATCACGTTATGTAGAAATCTACCTAGGTGGTCTTGCATTAATTTGTTTGCTTGTATCACTCCACTGAGGCCTCCGGTTGGTGCAAGCTATGTCAGCCCCCAAGGCATGATCCACTCGTGTTAGAATGCACAGTAGGGGGTAATCTTTATCTGTTGAATATCTTAGTTTCTGGGGGAAGTCCAAGGTTGAGGATACAGGCTGCTGCTGCTGCTACTGCTACACTGCCCACAGTGTATCTGTCTCAGTGATCTGACCCCTTTCCAACTTTTAACTCTTACCATTCTTCTTGCCTTGAATAGTAAGTCAGTTCTCTGACTGCAACTTTATGATTGATATGTCAGCAGAGTGCTGACATATAAGGTTAATAAGGTTATTCCACAGAAGGACTCTATAAAAAAAAAAAATTGGTCTCCAGCCTAGGGTAAGGAACAAGGAAAATGGCAGGAGAATACAAAAGAAAAACAGAATAGAAAACAGAAATTACTTAGAAAACAGGAACTACAATAGCCTTCTGCTATATTCATGATAACAAAGTTTGCCTGTTGACAGGCTTCTTAAAGACTTTCCCCTGTGCAATGTGGCCAGCATAATTACCCTGTGAAGCTCCAGCACTCTAGAATGGGTGGCATTGTTAGAAATAATGACTTACAGTCATGGTAAGCTACAATATAACCTTGTGACAAGTCATTAACTTGTGTCACTACTTTCCTGACAGGACTTTGGGAATGATACATAAATAAACAAGCCATTGTGGGAGGGAGAGAGTATGAACTCAAGACCTCATCTTTTCAGAGAAACCTGGAGGAAGTCTGTTTGCAGCCTGTGGTACAAAAGATGATTAGACTACCAAATTATGTACCTTGCTCCCTTCTTCTGGCTGCCTTTGCCACAGAATATTTAGCAATAAAGGGATCAGAGTGGGAACCTATAAATCTTGGTTTAATGGAAGAAATTTCTCACTCTGTAAAAGGGTCCATTTGCTCTGTCCTCAGATAAACTGAATCAAAAATAATGAACTCAGAGGAGAACTTGCTAGGGTAAGCTCCCGGAAAGTGCAGCTCCAGGATAAGTTAGCCTTCATTTGTTTGTATTGCTTAGGAGAATGAAACAGAATTGCAAAAGCTAAAAGGGAGAATAAGAACAATTTTGTGGCTGATCAGGAAGTCTGATCCTATTCTTGCTGTGATGGAGATTTTTTTAAGTGACCTGAGGAAAAATCACCTACCCTCTTGCTACTGCACTTTATCGCCACAGAGCATGGGTAATTCTGCTTTCTTGCTGCAGAACTGTGTTACCTCTTTATTGTTCGGAAAGCTCTCAAGAATCTTGAGTGGAAGGGCAAAGCTAGAGTATTTTTATTGCTAGAGAAGAAGAAAGTAGAAATGAGAGCTGAAGTTGAGCCTTCAGGGGCTCTCTCCTATCCTGATGGACCATGTCTGCTTCTAAAATCCATTCAAGGAGGTAGGGGTTCAGAGGCAGTGACAGGGTCACACTTCCCACATGTTCTCTTTGGTGTCTCTTTTGTTCTGGGAAGCACACATATAAGCAAGTCAATTTTGTCCTTTAGATACCCTTGAGAAAGAGTAATATTGCCTCAAAATTTCTTTCAGCATTAGAGACAGAACAGCACTTTGGACCTAAATAGCCCACCTACATCAAAATCACACCCTTGACAATCATCTGTGAGACCACTGATGTGAACAAAAAAGGCCTTTTAAAGAAGCTAAAATTAAGTTATATCCTTAACCCTAAGTATCTGCAGAGAAAGCTGTCAAACTTCACCAGGGTACATAAAGGCCTAATTTCAGGAACAGCTGTACTAGCACTCCAAACTGTTCATTTCCACCCTCAGTTCACGAAGACTCCAGTTTGCTTAGCTCTGTACTCAGTATTACCTTTTTCCAGGCCTAGTGTCACTGAAATCACAGCTAAGAAGTAAGTTAGGATTTGCTATGCATGAAGACTGGCATTCTGTTGGAGATAGGCTGCAACAGGTTAAGAAGTTTCTGTCTCCAGCTGTCACTGTTCTTGGGTCACATGTAACTGAACCAACACAAACAGTTTAGCCTAAAAATAATGCTTTAACTCCCACCCTCAAATAAACTACCCTCCCCCAAAGTATAGCAGTATTAAACATGAACTACACAAAATGAAAAACAATTAGTTCTGCTAACCATTGTGATAGTACCCTAAATCAATGAGGTAGCTCTGCCTAGATCTTCCCTTTAATGAACTCCCTGAAGTGAGAACCAAGGTTTTTAAATTAAATAAGGAAGATTATACTAGAGTAACATCCAGAATACCTAATTTTAAGTAGAGGAAATTCATATTGATTATGCCAGAACAAAACGTAGAAGAGATTTTTTTAATACAACTTTCCTCATGCTCAATGTATCATTAAAGCTGGAAACAATCCTCCAGGCTTGGTTTTAGGTAGTTGAGTGACTTCCTAGGTTGCAGTAAACTTTATGCAGTGCCTGACAGACCCCAGGAAGGTTATATTCTATCACCTTTAAAGTCTGGCTCTCTGCTCTTTCAGTCATCTTCACATCTTCTGCTTGTCTGCAGGCTGCCATCCACACACTGGGACCCTAACTTCTGCCTCCAATACCCTCTTGACCCCTAGACAAGACTCTGCTTTTCAGGAAAAAACTAATTTTTCCTCTTTTTAGGAGAGTCCTAGCACTCAACTCACATTATTTAAAGAAATACTGCATACAATCAGGAACAAACAGAGCAGGCATACTTTTTACACTGCCAAGGCAAGGGTAAAGACGTGGGAGAGACTTGCCCATTACAACTGGAATGCTGATGTCAAAAAAAAAAAAAAAAAAAGGAAATGGTTTGATGCAAATGGGACAGTGAGCACATCATAAGCCAAAGTTTAAACGTATCACGTAAGCCTGAGAGATTGCACATTTGGTTTGTTTTCATGTTAGATGTAGAACAGCACTGAACTTAAACTGCTCACTTATATTTCACTTGAACAGCTGAAGGTAGAAGTTAAACTAACCTAACTTTTCATAATGGATGCTATAAACAAGGCTATAAAAGTCAGAAAAGAGTTACTCTAGAATTGAAAAATTAATAATAGGAAATATTAATCTCAAAGAAAAGAATTATCTTTCTGTGCCCAAGACTCCTGCATGACGTAACTCTGCGAAAGACAAGAAGGAGGTGCAAGCATGATACTTGCTACGTAACCTCAGGACAAGTACCAGTGTAAGTGACAAAAAGACCAGGGTTGAAAGAGGCACTTATCTCATAACCTGTAGGATTCTCAGATTCCTAGAGAAAGAGCAGAAAAATTCCCAGTTTCCAGACCAGAACTGAAAATTGTCATGTATGAAAGGGTAAATCTTTCATAGCAGTAGCAGATTTTCCTATTAGTGCTAACAGAGTAAATTACATTACTTTCTTTTCTTGATTTTTTGCTTTTCCATCTAAATACACTCTGCCTGTTCCCCACCAGTTCATAAGCTGCCCCACAGTCATGATGACTTACTCTTTGCTGTGAGCAAATCAGAATTGGTGTGGTAAGAAAAAGGAATGTTATTTCATGTGGTTCATTCAGTTGTCTGAGTTGAGATTGTTTTTGAAATAATTTTACTTTGATAAATGGATACTGTGGACTCAGAAAAACAAAATGGTTTAGTAAAGACAGAAAAAAACCTCACGTCCTTTCTGAAGGAAGAGGTTAGAACTTGTGTTCCTATTCTGCCAGTGCTTTGATGACAAGGGAAGGAAATAGTCTGAGCAAACCAGAGCTAGAAACTCCTCATATCCTCTTAACAAAGACTGCCCTAAATGGCTTGTGACACAAAAATCACTGCATATTTTTACTGAAATAAATTGTAGATGGTTGTAAAGCAGTTTTCTAATGCTTTGAAAATGTAAAGCGTTAGACTATTCTTACTGGCCAAAATGTATTATCCTAAGTAGACCCAGTTAACAGTTTCACTGAAACAATTTATAGTCAAATTATTTGTTTGATAGATCCACTTTTTCTTGAAATATATGGATTTTGAAAATTAACATTTTGAACAGAATAGATTGGGTTTATATGTTGAATAATTTACAATTTGACAGACTGAAATAGAGTGCTGAATATTATTAACAAAGTGACTTTCCATACCATTCATTTAAAATAGTTTGAGGTGATCAAAACAAACTTATCAAAAGATAAGCTTTGCCAAAAGCAATATCTTGAAATCTTGTTTCATATAAGCATCAAAATTTCACCTTTTTGCCTGACACATGACAGCTTATCAGAATCTTTAGCACACTATCTTAGCCAAATCTTGATGTTTTCATGAGATGGAAAATTTGTTTCTACTTTTGATGAGCTCCAATTCTCACACTATTAAAAGAGCAATACCATAATCTTGCAGTAAATATTGACAGCAGCAATAGGTAAAATTTCAGTAGTTTAAATCAGGTGTTTCACCAAAAAGAAAGAAGATTCTTATCCTGAATGGTTATTCATTAAGCCATCAAATTACTCAAGGCAAAGCTAAAAATGTCTGAAAACAATTGCAACTTTCTATTTGTTTAACAGCTTAAATAGTGAGTATAATCTGTGGTCTAAATTTATTGTGAACCTATATGAGAAGTTTTACCTTAATTCTTTCTCTTAACAATTTCAGATAAAAAGACAAAGTTGCAAAAGAAACAAGATTATTCTTATTATATTCGGCTGCCTTGGAGCTAGATGAAACCCACAGATGCAGCACTGCTGCAAAACTGGCATAGCTTTTGCTTATACAGTGCATGTGCCATGGGTAAAGTTACTACTCCACAGTTCTCAAAACTTGGCACCTGCATGACGATTAACATGAGATTCGAGTGAGGGCTGAGGAGAGTGGATTCCCACCAATACTGAGGCTTTTAGGAAAAAAACAAACAAACCCTGAAGATTGCTATTAGAGAGTGATAAAAACACACTGTATGAATGAAAGAAATTAAGGAGCAGAAGTAATACAAATAATGCACAAAAATATTTATGTAGACCTATGCAGAAGAACCTAGAAATAAACATGAAGTAAGGGATTAAAAGAAAATTCCTTTAGCACAGCTACTGAGAAATGCTGATTTTTCAGAAGGCAATACTCAATGATTATTCACAGCCCCTATGGCATTTGCTCATGTCTGGTAAGAACTGAATTTCTCCATTCACGAATTACATCTGCATTTCTTAACTTGGGAACTTTGATTTCAAAATACTGCACTAAGACTACATAAGAAAAAAAAAACAGATCAAACTAAAATCAAATTCAAGTAAATCAAATTGGTATCTGTCGACTATTCATCCCAGTAAACTGCTGGCTAAACCGAAGTTCTGGTTTCTGAAGAGTTTCATAGGTACTTCACTACATATTTTTAGCTAAAAAAGGAGTAATATTCCCTTAGAATATTAACACCTTAGAGTAAAATTAAATGTATTCTGTTATATATTTAACATCAATGAAAAATTCTAATACACCTAAAGATCACCCTATAGAGATGGAAGCCTACACATGCAAATAGCAGTTAGACAAGAATCAGTCTATACTCTTACAAATATATGGGATTAGTGTCATGCTGATTAGCTAGCTATCATAATACCTATCTCAGTGATCAATATTCAAAACTTATCAAATCTTGTTTTTAAGATTAGTGTGGCTTTATTCTGCATGTTGTCATCAAAGTAAAGATTGGATCTTTAGCCCAAGGTGTTCACAACCTAACCAGCTGGATTTGCTTCTAATACTATTTACACTGAACAGCTCTGCCATGCATAAGATGTCCAAATTATGCAGATAACATATTGTAAATGAGCAGAGATCAAACTGGCAAACAAGGTAATAACAGAGAAAGTGAGCCAACACTAAAGAGTTGGGAAAAAAGACAATCTGTGTTAAAGCATTTTTTCCTAATTATACAGTTTGCTTCACTTCATGCTTTGTCTTAAGTGAAAAGAAGACACAGTACATAAATAGAAAATCAACAACTTTACAAGAGCAGATGAGCAGAAAAAGAGGACTGCTTCAGATGTAAAGGCAGAGAACAGAAAAAAAAACAGTGGCATAAGGACCAGAAAACAGAATGAGGAGAGCGGGATTATAAAGGGTAGAAAAGAGGGAAAACTAATATTTAAGCAAAGACCCATACAAGTATAGCTCTGGTGTTGTAACTTTCAGTTTCATTTTAGTCTCATTTTCACATCAGGTCTATAACAGGGTGAATTGATTAAAGTAGTGGAATTACTGGTGATACATATCCAATGTGAAGAGCGCAGGATCAGGCCATAAGTTGTGAAAGAAATTTGAGGCAGACACTGAAAGGAGATAGCTGGAGTTCTTTAGAGTAATATTTAGATAGTTTGCTTAAAGCTAGAGAACACAGGAAACAATTAAAAGAAGCGAAGGCAAAACATAAAGAAGACAATCTTTCACATTGAATACGCAAACTGTATTCAACACTTCTTTAGATGACGGAAATGCAAAGCCTGTTAACGTCCCGTTCATTTTATCCTTGGATTTGATTTGTTATTAACTCTGGCTTTACTTCTGATTTTATAGCATCAACCTTTTAGTAATTTATTTGCTATGCAATTAGAGAGACAAATAAGATTCTTTTTGGTCTGAATTAGTAATTCTACTGTCTACTATCTGCTGCCATATTACCTTGCCAACAAGCACCAACTGTCAGCTGCATGGCTATGTGTGAAGGGTGGATAGGCCAATCATTGGTCACAAGATAAGGTTCGTATGTTGTTCCATCCATGTATAACGTAACAACGGGAAACTCAACATTGACAACGTAGTAATGCCATTCTTTATCACAAATCTGAAAGACAGAGTGCAAGAGAAAAATATTAATTAGCCCTTATTTTCAGGTGACTAATTTTTATTTCCCATACATTTTTTAAAATTGTCTTGTTTCCAAATTCCACTCATAGAAAAAAATAACATCATTGCAATTTATACATCACTAAAATTAATTAAATTTAAAACAACGTTGATGCAATATTTGTGCTATACTTGCAGAATATATTTGGTAAGTAGACGCATCTTAAAACACATTCTTTGAAAACAAGACCTATAAAACAGAAAAATCAGACAATTTGATATTTGTTCTGTATTTTCACATTTGTTAATACACAATACTAATTTCTTAATGTTTATATCAACTTTTGAGAATACAAAACTGTGTAAGAGATGCATACTTGGGATGTATCTGCATAGTTACTGGGTATCCCTATTAGCTTCAAATTAAGAAAATATATAGCACTTAGTCACTAGATTGATGAGTTGTTATCAATGATTTGATTCAACTGCCATTATTAACTTATAGCATCGGTACTTAGAAAGTCCTATGCAATGCATCAGGACCTCCATAGTGCTAGAAGGACCTCTGTTGTGCTCTGTATACACACAGATGGACAAGCAGTCTATGTGTGTACCTGATTTGGGCAGGAAACTCAGATCTCCATGCTCCATGTTTTGGCCTTGAGTTTTTTCCCCAGAGAGTCAGCAAAATGAGGATCTATATGGTTTCACTGATATACATCAGCTTTGAAAAGCAATAGCCACAGTTACAACATACTTTCAAGATGACAATATTAGTGTCAAATCTCATAGGAATTTCTGAGCTGGAAAACCAGGGATTACTGCAAGATGATCAGATTTGGTTTAGTTCAGAAATGTACAGCTAGATGAATCAGTGCCTCTGAAGACAGAAGTCTAGTGTGTAAATATCAATGCCTGCCCAGTTCTTTTTTCCTTTGTTGTATCTTTCAGATTTAAAAGTTCAAAGGAATAAATCACAGCAAATTGGTAGGATGGGTGGGCTGTTTCTAAAAATAAAACAATAGTTACAATCATGCTACTTTCAATTCTGTAGAGATAGTTGTTTTGACGTATTAAGGAATGGAAGTGCTTGAATGCAGATATCCTTGCTGTTTCATCGACGCCAGCAGAAAAGTAATGTTTAAACATAACACTTTGTCCTTGTCCAGGTTAAGTGCTATCTGCTGCAATATCTGCCCTTTGAAAGCAAAAGCTAATGTTTTGTTCCAGAAGACATTTCAACAAGAACTTAATCACTTCTATTTCAAACGGATACATTTATTACTGTGGGCATCATAGCTCCACAGCAAGAGATAAATGCAGCAAGGGGCTGCCAGAGCCTTCCTTTTGTAAGCAGTAGACAGCACAAATGTTTTCTGAAGGTTAAATGAACTGAAACCAAAATTGAAAGTAAATAAATTGGAAGACTGAAAACTTTATTGAACGAACAGCCATCATGAATAGTATTATGCAGTCCTCCCTTTCAAGGAAAAACAGCTTACCAAGTTTCCTGACTTGATCATTAGAATGTGATGCATCACAACCACATGTGTCAGACATTTTATATAAAACAAAATGAATGATGTGCCTGAGTTTGAGAGACCTTGCATGACAAAAACTACAGGCTTTAATACTTGACACTTTTCAGAGAACTGTTCCAGAGTATTTCTGTTTTGCAACCCTAAACTGCATCACTTGGAATGCCTCAAGTGCTGTTAAATCAGTGAGCAATCATCCTCATATTTAACCAAAGCAAGAGCACTTTAATATAGCAAACGCAAACATTTTGGGACATCATATACAGAAAGAGCATGATAATGTGTAGCTAGTCTGGTTATTCTATTGACTGACCGATAGGGCTGTTACATTTTTCAAAGAAAATGTTTTCTGGAAATACGAGATTGCATAAATCCCACAAGTCAAGACTCCAGCAACTGGGCTCCAGTGCTTCCTGGAGAAGAAGAAAAATGCGGATGTCCAACTGCAGGTGTCCACACTAGACAAAGTACTTACTGACCTTTATTTTTTCTGATACTTTCTGGAACATAAGATAGTGCAAATGTAGACAGCTTGGTGAAGTCCTCAAACCACCACTTGCATGCTTTTCCTTAAATTTCAACACATAAACACATCAAGTTTTATTTTAAAGGGAATTTAGGCACTTAAAGTCTCAGCTTGGTGCTTCCTGAGATTTCAAAAGCACCCAGGTTGGTCAGGTGCTTAACTGTCATATGATTTCAATACAGCTTAGGTACGCAGACACATGCATATTCCACCAAAAGATCTTTAAGTATCTGTAATGGGTTCCAGTGTAAAAACAAATATTCTACAAGGAAGCAATAAAACTATTTAAAAACTCTGGAACACATTCCAGTCACCCAGCAGCAGGCAGTATTTCATGCCTGGACATTTCACAGGCAACAAAATAATGAAATAAATAATTGTGGAGTGTAATTTGTTATGCTGTCATTTCAGACACCTTCTTCACCTTCTTAACACAGGAAGCCATTTTTTTCCCTGTATGCATTCCATAGTGGCAGTGGAATGTCATATGATTGCACTGAAGCCATGAAAATAAAATTATAAAATTTACTAGTTTGGCAAATAAAGACATTTTAGTCATCTCGAGTAAGAACTTTATTTTAAAAAATCTAATTTATAAAGCTATCCTAATGAGATAAAATTACAGATGAGTAAGCTTGGCTTTCAAAGATTGCTGGATGGCTAGGTTGGTCTAATCACTCTATCATGTCAGTCTGCCTCTAAAATGTATTAATCAAATCACAGTGAATTAACCAGCTTGAAGTCTTACAAGCCATTGCACTGGAATATGCTTTTATGAAATAGATGAAAATACTCAGTATAAACCTTATGAAGTAAGTTTCCCAAGACATTAAAGCTCTTAGCATCTTCTGAAGAAGAATGTCAGAGATTTTTGTTTCATATTGGAATGCTTAGGAACGGACTGAAACCAAAGTACTTTGGTCTGAGAAGCACATGGTGCTTAGAAACAGACTTTGTTGGTCTGCAAAATGTGTCTTTTTAGGGCTTTGTACATAAGGGCTAGGAAAGCACACATGAGAACATGCACTTTAGAGTTTATAGTTTTTTTAGCCTCACTAAGGTCAGCTGGGGCATACTCATGCAAAATGGATCATTCATCTGTTTGGCAAGAGAACGTGTACTTCAATAAGTGTCCCAGTTCAATACTGAAGAGCCACGCATATTCGCAACCCTCTGACTAGCTTCCTGAAAGTCCCTTAAGTAATAATGTTCAGCAGACCACTGAGTCTGACCACGCAAACAGCTCTGCATATCCTGTCAGTGCTACTCAGTGCGTACTTTGAGTCTATCCCTTTAGAGCTGAGAAAGCAGATATTACTTCCATCTCTCTGGTTAGTGTGACTTTGCTGAGGATGTGTTCTCAGAATACATTCAAACATCCACAAAAAAAAGCAGTAAGAAGAAAGAAGAAAAGGCAGGCAAGGAAAGCTCTCTACTTACTATAAATAACACTACTTAGCGCAGGTATGAGACACAAACTCCTTCTTTCTGCCTAAGTGGTCTGAACTGTTATTTTCTACAGGTTGTTTGAAGAAAGCACCTTAATCCAGCTCTAAAAAACAGAGCATGCCACTCTATTAACTTCTTGATGCCTTTTGTAATGTCTTAACAGGCTCTGAACTTCTCAACACCCCCCCCCCCCCTTACTCAGCATTCATTAGACCACATCTAAAATATTGTGCCTAGTTTTGGACCCCTGAATACAAGAAATACTTTGATAAACTGGAGTGAATTCAGTGGAGGGCCAGCAAAACAGCCAGCTCTTGCCATATGAGGAGAGGCTGAAGGGAACTGGGTTTGTTCAGCCCTGAGTGGGGCAGCATTAGGGGGACGGTAACAGCAGCCTTCCAGTGCCTAGGGAGAAGTTTGCAGGACAACAGAGACAGGCTTTTCAAAGTGGTGCAAGCTGTGACAAAGAGACAACAGACATAAATTGAAACAAGACAGGTTCATACTGGATATAAAGTAAGACTTCATTTCTCCATGTGGACAGTCAAGCAGACTGTCCAGATGAGTTGTGCCTCCATCCTTGGAGATTTTTCAAGACCTATCTGGACAAAGGCCTGAGCAACCTGGTCCAAGCTCATAGCTGCCCCTGCTTTGAGGAGGAGGTTGACCCAGAGACCTCCTGAAGTCTCTTCCCAGCTAAATTACAATTCTGAAACAGCATCACTCTGATGTGGCATTCTTCCTAAAGATGGGAAATGTTTAAATCCTCTTAGCCACAGGAATTACAATTCAGGTTTGCTATCTTAAAGGTGACTGCTGTAACCACAAGGCTATGAGGTACAGAGGCAACACTATCACCATCTTCCTCTGGACATATTTTGAAAAGGAAGACCAAAGCCTCCAAAGTTCTTAAAAGGTGTGTAAGATGTCTCTGTGCTCTCTTGTGTGATGACTTTCTTACATAGACAACTCCTACCATGACATATTTGGGGGATGTTATGTGGACATTATTTCTGCATGCACATTCGACCATGTTTTGAAAAAACTGGATGTCATTTGTCATTGATGCTGACAACATGGATGTTTATGACTCAGATCCTCTTTAAAGGACGACAAATGTATAAGGTTTTATTTTAAGTTTGCACTCCTTTCACATAAAGATTAGATGTTCTACATTTATACCAGCTTTGATGAGAAGTGAAAGTCTAGAGAGCCTAGAGCATAAAATCTGTGCATTCATTTCAGAGCCACAACTATTGGCTACTCCAATGGACTGCACAAACAGATTTTTAAAATTCCCTTTTAGAAATAAACCACCCCAAATCCTAAATTCTCTATGGAAGGAAAAAAACCCCAAATTATCAGTTTTGATCAGTCATGATATTTCGTTCTAAACATACTTCAGACATAAAAGAGAAAATAAAATTAAAAACCCAACCAAACAACAAGGTGAAGGTACAAACTGTAACAATTTCATTTGAAAATGCTAAAATGCTTTCAACCTAACTAGCGCGCTCTTTTCCATCTTTTCTTTCATTGTGATTTGGCTAGTATCAGCAGAGTGGTAAACACTTTGAGTTAAGCTTTTTTTTTTTTCTGAAAGAATTTTCCGTTTCAAGTATTTGCAAGCAGCAATAGAGAAATTTATCCTCTAGGTAACTCCCTCGCTCTTATATCCTTGTGATACACAGCCCTCCCATCTGTCTTTCAGATATTTTTTTCCCAGTACCTCTATTACTCTTTCCCCTTGCTACAAGTTTTAGCATTTTATCTTTTTACCTACAGCATTTAATCTATTATAGCACCTTAAATATTAATTGATATCAAAACAATAAATTCAATACCACTGAAGCTTTTTTTTTTTAAATTCTGGTCCTTTTCCCCCCTTTCTGTTTTGATTTTGTTAAAATATCTTGCTAACAAACTGTTTAGCTGACTGGGTCACATTCTTTCACTAACTATGCAAATTAGGCTTAATTCCAGTCTTATTAACTGATTCAAATTTAAATAGTTGCACATGAGAAGAAATTATCAAGTATCTTCTGCAAAAAAAAATCCTAAACTAGGTCAGAATGACAGCTGGGTTGTGGTGGTGCTCATGCCCAAAGGTCAAATGCCAAAGAAAATGCCAATGGGGCTAGTTCATCTCCTCAGAGGGACACTCTCTGTGTACTTGGGCTGAAGAAGAGACTGACTACTGACAGCGAGTTATGTGTGAAAAACTTGAAAATACAGTGGTTTATTAAGAAGAGTGCAGTAGGCATTGCAAATAGCTGGGCTGGGGAGGCCAATCTGACCACTACTTTCATTTCTGTCACAGACTAGAGGTGTTCTAAATCTGCAAACACAGAGCTTAACTTTTTGAAAGTGAATAAAAGGTACACACAGAAGTTGCAAAGGTGTTCAAGTCTCCTCTCTTTTCCCTTTTATGGAAAAATTCGAAGTATGCTTTCCATTAAACATTAACATTGAATGAATTAATTCACTTCCACAATTGAATTCTTATCAACAGAGGTGACTTAAATTGAAAAATGAATGTGCACTTCTGTTTGCTCAACCTGACTTTAGAGAATATAAATCATCCTGCCTGAACTGATGTGCATCTGCTGGAATGTCACTCCAAGATGTACTGGCCTTTACAGAACTGTAACTGTCCGTAAGACCATGGAGCACTTCAGTAGCAGTCTTTTCTTCACCGCAATTGAATTCTGTGTCCTCTCAATAAGTCTGTTTTCTGCTGTTTGGTAATATTTCAATAAGTAAAACATTCAGGCCGCTCTATAATCAAGACTGTAGTGGAGAAGGCTATTATATTCATTTATAGCAAAATAGGATCATTAATGAAGGAAGAACCACATTCACGCAGGGATTACAATAGCCAAGGAGCTAGAATACTAATGCTTACCTCTGCTTGCAGGGAGGTCAGGAGTATACTTGGGATTACAAATTGCATATTTTTGTAAAGTAGCATAATATAAAATCAGTCATGCTTAGTGTGTCACTGTTTCTGTACAAAAGTATTCTCTCCAATGATTGTGTATGTCTACAAAAATGCAGTCTACAGAAGGTGAAGAAGGCACTGTTTCCACTAACAGAGTTGCAGTGCATCATATCTTCATTAAGAGGTTGAATTATTATCACACTTACTAATTAATAGTTAATATTATTAATCATTGTTATGCTTTTATTAACAGCAACACTTTGTCTTTGGATGTACATTTACTATACTTGTAAACCTGCAAGCCTTCCCGCAAACAAAACATTTACCTCAAATCCTTTGTATGCTCCTGTACAGAATATGTACGGTGCTTATACAAAAACCTTAACAATGGAATAGTTTCCTTATTTGCAAGCAGGTCTCAATAGAGCTGATAGAGGTCATCATTGTGAAAACTTTGTAAACATGCAGAGACAACTCAGGCCCTCCATTTTTATCCCACTTCACTAAAGAAGACAACAAATGCAGGGAATCTCCCTTTGATCTTATGCTTAAAGGCATTAGCATTATCCACTCAGTTACAGCACCCAGATCAAACCCTCTGCCCTGTTCTGAAAGCAGCCACATGCTTTGTAAATCTGCTTCAAAGCATGGTACCCAATACCCTTGTTCAGAGTACAGAATGCAAATGATATTTGGATGGGGATAGGGATATTATTTTGAGTTTAAAAAATACCATGTTTTTCTTTCCATCTCCAAAATAATCCTTTCTGAAAGAGCTTTGTAAAAATTTACAAATTTTGGCATTGTTCTTTTCTGTTGGTGACACTAAATAGACATTTAAATGGTCTATTAAACAGACATTTAAATGGACATTTAAATAAAAATAACATTTCTTAAGAGTTTTAGACAGTGTAGCCATTATGCGCAAGACTGATGAGTTTTGCATGAAGGCATTCCAAAGGTGAGCATAGAAAAGGCTTTATCCCGTCCCACTATAGGGTTTATAACTGTTGTCTCTGATGAACGGGAACTTTAAAGACGTTGTTGAATGAGCTTTTATCTGTTACTTTAGAAACTCATTTAGTATCTTAATTGTTTTCCTATTGTCAGTTCTCATCCACAGACTTCTACAATTAAGGCATGTTAGTTTAAAAAAAGAAATGAATATACTTTAGGGCATTGCTTTTGCTATAACTCTGCTGCTCTCATTTGGTTTCTTCTAATAAATCTTTGCCTTAAATTTCAGTAGCTGAGCTACCTGCAAAAGCTGATAAAGTTATATAGGGAAATAAGTTACACAGTTGACTTTTTATCTCTTTTTCTTGTTGTCTATGAGCACCTTATGATTTCTTTGTGTTTGTTTTTTTTATTATTTTTATTATCCCATCACCACCAAGAACAAAAGATATACTGCTAAAAATGTCCTAGTGTATACTGCAAGTATGTAATTCAGTATGCAGATATTCAGTATTCAGGATGTGCTTACTTCATTGGATACCTGGGCTACCTAGTGCATTTCTGTTTTCTAATATAATGACCAAAAGTATATTTCTGCTGTGAATACGCATGCTTTATAGCAAAAATTTGCTTTTGTGAGAATCAACAGATATGCACTTCAAGTTGGCTTTGTGCTACAGTATAATCTCCCAGCATATTAATTTTGGGGAAGAGCTATTGAAAATAAACAAAAGCAAAGTGCAGACACAGACTAATCAAATTAATCCAGTAATATAAATTGTTATCTCTTGTAGCATTATTTATTCTACCTCAGTAATAGGCTCTGTGCATTAGGACAGATATTTACCATATGTGTTGGCTTTACTTAATCTAAGCATTGCTGAAACTGAAAATGATTAAAACATTTGTGGCAAAGGGTCAGTATATTGTTGACTACTAAGTGGAGCTGTGCAGATTGCAAATATGTCCCCAATATCTCCACAACCTCTTCAGAAAACTTTAAATAAAGCTCTGAAATATTCATATTATGTACTGTGGTTTTTTAAAATAATATCTTCGGGTTTCCCTTTCTACATTTATCCTTTAGCAGATCCTTCACATGACACTTTTTTTCCTCTCTGTAAAATCAATATGCCCTGCCTCTGAAGTGGCAATAAATACAGTATGTATGTAGTAATTAAGGTAGGTTGCAAGAAAAATATACTGTATATGGGAAAAGACGGAATCAATATACTCCTACCAGTTAAATTAATGGGTGATACATTGAAAAGCATCATCACATCTACAAGTTCAGTGTTTTTTCCCTAAGAATACTGTTGCACACTTAACCTCCACATAAAACTTGTAGTTTGAACCTTAGCCTGCATAGCCCTGCTCGAATATGATCACAAAGTCTCTCTGAGCAAGCTCCTGAATTCTGACAGCTGATGGCAGGCAGTGAAGGGAAAAAAAAAAACCAAACACAACCAGATTGCTTTGCTCTGAACCAGTGCTTTTATGCTTCTGAGACTACAGCATCACCACTCTTCCAATTGTTAGCAGTAGCGGTTGTTACATTGAATAATTTGTACTCTGCGAGGAAGCTTTTCCATAGCTATTATCTGTATCGGAATTTGGATTTCTCTAATACACATGCTGATGTTATGTTAGCTTCATATATGGGGAGAGAATTTTGAAAATTAAATAAACATTCTTCTATATTTGTGTTTTAAATTTATTTCTTTTAAAACTAGGTTTCAAAGACCTTAAAGCAGCATATCTTCTGATATGTGCATTTTATTGTCATGTAATTCTGCAGCTGTAAAGGAATATGTATGATCAGTCCTAGAATAAAGGACATTGAACATTGTGCAAATTAATCCCTTCTTTCTGGAACCTCAACTAAGTATCAGAAGAACATTAACCAGAGAAGGAAGCAAAACAGATTTCCCTGCTCCTTATGCAACTCTTAAGCAAGTTATTGCTTCCTCATAAGACTTTCAGTGAGGAAACTAGAAACACAGCTTGTATTCCCTACCTCTGGTTGCATGCATAAAAGGAAGAGAAACCTCTTGGCATTATATTAAGGTGGGTAAGAGCCACAGGAATCTTATTCTCAAGGCTCTACTGACAGCGGAGCAAAGTCCGAGCTCCTAAATGAGGTACCATTTACATGCCCATATACAGACAATATGAAACCCTGACAACAAGGGCCCTAAAACTCTCTTCAGATGTCACTATATTGACACCTTATTTAGGAAGCTAAGCAAAGCAGAAGACATTTTTCAGGACAGTATGTTTTGAAACAGAGGAACTGGAGGTAAAGGATTGGGAGGCACATCTTTGCCCTTATAACCTCGCTAACTGAAAAGATAATGCAGTGTAATGCTGATTATTTTAAAATTATATTTTGTATACCCTATAAAACAAGTATTTCAATATAAACTATTCAGTATAACGTACTGAGTATAAAACCAATGGATTTTCTCATGTACCTTGCTCAAGTAAATGCTATATGCAAGTAAGTACATACCTAATCACAGTCCTTCCAAACTGATATTTTCAACTGTTTACTCACTGTCTAGTCCATGTTTTTTCTTCTGCTTAATGTTTATATAATTTAGACATCTACTTTCACTTAAAAAAAACAAATTTTCACAGACTGTTTAAGAAACAGTCCTAAGATTTGTTTGGTATTCTTAAGAAAATATAGGTAGAATATGTTTCTAGAATACCCTCAGTTCTGATACTTGTTATGCAGTATGTTTCATTTACCATGTCAAACAGTACTGTGGTTGTCCATTAAATCATTAAGAAAATTCAGTGAGGGAAAAGTAGCATCTTTTAACAATTTTCTTCTCTTGAGAAATACCCCAAGAATACCAATTGGTCCAAAACTAATTCCCGAAAATACACTTATATAGCATGCTTGCTAAGTATACTTCTTTATAGCTACTGATGTTCCCATAGGAAACATCTTGTTGTATTTTATCAGAAATGCCTGTTTACCTTGTAGTGACAAATAAAAACTATCCTTTCTCTCTCTCTCCTCAGCCCTTTCCCTTCCATGTACATTCAAATGAATGTAGAAGGAAGAGCAAGCACCTAAAAGAGGTGAGTCTGTATTTAGTACCAGACTTACAGATGTAAGAGAAGTTTTGATCTTTGATTTTCCTGAGATAAAAAAAGTAAATCTTGCAGAGCTCTGTAGTGTATTTTATTTTGAGGTTGACTGACACAGCAAATGTCTTTCATCTCAAAGAAGAGGGTGAACAAAAACACTGCAGTCACCCTGTGGCAACTGGGGAAAAATGATTTATTACTGTGAATTAGTTTTAATCTGATTTGTGTATCATCCTCAGTTTAAAAGAGCTAAGTATATAGGTCTGACTCTGAGTTTTCCAAGATTTATTATCTGTTTTTGTCTAAACTATATGCCCCATATGCTAGAGAGAGGATGTTAATTCTAGCATTGACTCTTTGCTAGATAGATTCTCTTAGTCTCTCTTGCGCTGTTGGCATTCTGCCAGGCAGAGTAGATCACTGTCTTTCATCACAGTATTCTGTGCCCTCTTTTGTAATCACAGTATCCACTCTATTACTCCATCATTTAATGAAGGCAACTTTATTCCAACCACATATGACATTTGAGTCATCTGCAAACCAACCCTCAGAGTATAAAAACTGAAAGAAATTTAAAAAATCTAATGGTAAATCTCTGTTCATTAACTGTAGAAAAAGAAAGGAGTGGGAAAAAAAATAATCAAAGACATCTCTTAGCTTCTCATTTTGCAGTCCCCTGATAAGATCTTGCATGATATTACTGCTGGCCCTTTTCCATCAGAAACCATTCTATTTTGAAATATATCTGGCTATTCACTTGGACAGACTCTTCTCCTGTCTTATTCTTAGAAGAGACTGGACTACTCTGCACCATACCTAAAGACTTTTACATTACTGTAAGACTGAGGGATGAGTGGGTGGGGAAGGAGGTGTTAAAAACAATCCAGTGGTTCCATACTTTCTAGCTTTTAGTTGTACATGTATATGTATGAATTTATAATATATATGAATACGCATATGCATATATACACACACACAGACTTTGTTTTTTCTTATTACAACCTAGAGTGAAAAAAATTTGAAAACAGGTTTGCAGAACAGTTATGGATTTTCAATGTTTTAAAATAAAAAGGGAACATTGTTTTCAAAATGTCAACATGGTATAATCACTAAAATGAATAAATCCCAAACGGCTCATATCAATGTGAATATTTTCTTAGACCGATTTGTAGTATTCTACCAGTTGCGAGTCTCTTATTCTATTTGTAAAGCCTTCAGGGTACTTTCACAGCTCGTACCAGAACAAATCGATTTAAAAAGTGCTAAAAAAAGAAAAATTATCAGAGCATCCAAAGATATATAAAAAGTTTTCAGAAACTAAATATTTAATAGCTGAGTTGGACTGAAATTGAAACTAAGCTAACAGAAAACTGATAACTGTTAACTATACTATTAAAATAAAACTATTCTTGATATTCCTTCAGCTAGCTAATAACAAAGTCTTGGTAGGTAATACAAAGTAAAATAATTTCTATAAACTGTTATAATGATCCCATAAAGAAATAGTCATGGGATTAGGAAGTACCATATTGATTACCCTTCATCAGTAAGGAAATTTTTGCTGGTCACTAAACTCTCTCTCTGCGCCTCTCTCTCCCTCAAGTAAATAAGCCTAGTGAACATTATTCGAATATGGTGTTCTGAATTGGGCCACCCCACTTTCCAGGCTTTCTAGGCTGAGGGGTGGTCTTTAAATGAGAGTATATGCAGTTAGAGTGGCACCCTGTTTCAGAAGCAATATTCCTTTCTCATAAGGCTGTCAGAAACTGATGCCCAATGAAGGAGGCAGCACTGATTTCAGCAGAAGTTAGAAAGCCAGGAGGTGAGCAGACCAGTTAAATAAGTAGTTAGCGACTTTCACTACTGTTGTCTAAATAATATTAAAAAAAAAAAAAAGGGGGTTTCATTTTGGCTGCTCTTTGTTCTTACAATACTCATTACCTTTAACAGAAAGCTTTACTGAACAGTATTTCATACTGGTAGTGTTATTATACTTTTTTCCTTTTTTTCTTCCCTTTTTTTCTATTAATTAACACCACTTGATCATGAACTAACAAAAGGCAGAAAAGTACCCTGATGTAAGGTCAAAGAGCACTTAGTAGTCCAACTGTTTGTCAGAATTAATGATCTCGAAGTAGTATTAGATAACTGTTTAGTTTTCAGCCCTCTTAAGGAAGAAGAGTCTACTAGGTATCAGAAAATGTTCATTGTACAAAAAAAAGCCCACAGTCATCAGACTTTCTTCTTAGCATTTTATAAAATATTCCTTTAGCAGTGGCTAAAAAATTAAAAATCTTCATTAGGACAAATACAACTCTTCCATAAATTCATTCATTTCCATGTGCATTCTACACAGAAGTTCCCAAAACAGAATAAAATATAACACAGTATAAAATTAAAACAAAAGACCCCACAGAAAATACTCAGGATTCACTCTGCACATCAGTATCACAAGGTGTGAGTTCAAACTCAATTTTGTAGCATAATTGTGCATGCTGGCTTTTCCTTCAAACTAGTTTTTGAAATGTTATACAGCATCCAAGTTGAAGTTTTGTGCCTGATGTTCCTGATATCACAGAACTTCTGTAAATCTCAAAAGAACTACTTAAAATTTGTCAATACATCACAAGCTCACTGAATCTCTTAAAATCCTGTGTCCTTACTAAACCAAAACATTTTTCTTAAGAATACTCATATGGATATTTTTGAATTGCACATTCAGTCATCAACAGAGTAGCAGGAAATTAAAAGGGGAGTAAACTATATATATACCAGGGTTTATCAGAAGTAAATAAACTCCATATTGCCCACAGCTCAAGTAGGCCATTTCTGCTTAGCTTTTCACACTCAACTAATCATAACCAATTATGACCAATTACATGCTTTCCTATCTCTTTGACTGAGTGATGATATTTTTGACCCATACACTTTATAGCTCCTTCTCTCTTGTCTTTACGGATTATAAAAATAAATATACAGGCCACAAGCCACCTGGGGCTAGAGGAAGGGGCAATGATTTCATTTACCTAATTTAGGTGTTAAAGTTGGATATGCATTTTAAATGTGTCCCCTCTTCATAAAACAGGTAGCTAAATTCCCCATAGAGTCAATAGAAAAAAGTATATTACTTTGAAGACTTTAAAAGAGACCTCCAGTCTCCTCAGGTTTCATTAACAGAAAAACTTCAAAAGCTCATTAAAGGCAGTTAAAATGGAGGTCTAAATTTAGTGTCTTGAGATAGGCTGAGGTGACCCCAACCTGATCTCACCTCTTGAAAACAAGCACATAGTATGATTGAAAAAAATGCATCTACCATCTGTTTACATTCATTATACAATAACGAAAGTTCAGCTTCAGAGTTAATGTAGCTCTATACAGCATCAAACCATTATAAAATTTTGCAATTACATTTCAGCAAAATGGAAAGAATAAAGCCCTCATTATCTAAGTATACCATATACAGTCCTAAACAATAAAAACAAGCTTTCTCAGCTTCTCACTCTAATATAATGCTTATCACAGTTTTTCAAACTAGACATGTCTCAGTCAAATGCCAAAAGGTAGCTTAAGTGGGGCACTCCCATATTTGTAGCATGACTACTGGGAAAAGTCACATAATGCTTTCAGGCTAAGAGGTCTATCCATCATTAGATAAGAACTCTATACATACTGCACAAACCTAAATATATGCTAATAGTTTGAGACCATGTAACATTTCCTCTGCAATTGCTGCTCAAAAATACACTGACTAAGCAGATAAGGTGTTCTGGTAAATATCTTACAGAAACAAATATTTTGTATATTTCAGGACAAAATGTACTAATGAATGCCACTAAACTTAAGAGAACTAAGACCCATTTGAAATACCTCATACTATAAAGGTTATTATGAAGGCTCATAAATCTGTATTAAAACCCCCCAAATATTTATAAAATGAATACTTACCAAATTTTAAATCTCATTCACATTATTTGCTTTTAGCTAATTTGTGGTGCTAAATCAGTAATAAAAAATAAAAATACATATACAGGAACCACCAAACTCATTGCTACCATATATACGTCCATGCTCTACCATTACCACCTTGTTCACATCAGTGACTAATACAAGCTACAGTCTAAAATTAATTTTAACAAGTGCTTAAATAATGCTAAAACAAGAATGAGGAATGCTAACCTCATGTTGTTTTCAAATAAGCCACCAGCTTCCCTTTTACCCCTTTTTAATTATTTGGAAAAGTTTTAAGTAGACTTGAAAAATCAGTATTGGCACAAGAAGAATTTACTCTTTGTAAAGTGATATTTGGCCAGTGGAAGCTCCTCCTATTACCGAAGCCAGAAAATGATCTAGAAAAGCAACCTATGTGTTTTTTTTTTAAAACAAAAATTAGCATTTTATCAATTCCTGTACATGTAATATCTATGGATGAAAATAATTATAATAACCCAATTCTATTAACGTGGGAACTTGAATTATGCTCTTTGTCAATTTTATTCAAAAGATCATCCTACCCATGCATACGTTTTTAGCAGACAAACTAAAAAGCAGCGTTCTATTGGACACGCTCATTGCTTCCCAAATGTTTCCCATTTTAAAGGGGACAGTTACGCTGATGGTCTTTGTAAGGTGCTCTGAGTTAATATGTGAGGTGCTCTAAGCAGTTAATATGATGGTTACTGCTATTTATTTGCAGACCATACCAACATTCCACAAATGAGTTACCTGCACCTATAAAAGAATAAATAAAACTATGAAGGATAATGCAAAGAACTTTGCTACGGAAATGCAGCATGGCCACTGTCAGCATGGATTTGCCCTTTGAAATCTACTGTTGTGTAGAGCAGGAAAAGAAAAGGAAGAAAGAGGCATTATACCTCCCACTATGAAATGCTGCGGCTTGTCAGGCTCAATAAAGTATTTCCTTGGTCCTGTCAGGGTGGGAAACAGCTTCTTTCTAAATGGAAAGAATGATCAATATTCTGAGATTAATGCACTTTCTACCTAATAATGAAACATGGTAATGTTTTTTTAAATGAAGTTGAAGCGACCCTTATCTAACTGAATCTGAGGAATAAAAAAAAAAAAAACAACCAAAAGCTTAGCCAGAATAAATATTACAAGTTTAATTTTCTGCCTCCAACTTTAAAGGGCTTACATGATTTTTTAATTTATTTATATGCCAGATATTGACCTACACTATGATTTGTCAGTATAGATTTTCTGTTAAACACCTCTTTAAAATTACAGAAACTACTATAAATGTTATATATCCAAATGTCTATATATATGATCAGAGATTAAAAAATGTGAAGACTTAGGGAGATAATGCCTTTGAGAATTATTTACAAACTGAACACATTATTGCCACTTAACAAATAAGAATAACATTAAGGAAAAAAAAATGAAAATCACCAGATTCTTTGACCTCCTACTTAAATGAATTAGCCTAAATTCCTCATTTGTTTCATAGTCTGAGACCTGAAATCTGACTGACACTATTTTATTGAAGTTTTCAATTAAATTTTTGAATTTTGACTATTACTTCTTTTACAAAGCATGAAACTTTTATTTCCAAAAGGTACATATTATGATCATGAATACATCAACGAGAAGTGACCAAATAGATTAGGGATAACATTTTCATGTACATTGAGACCACACAATTGTGTTAGTTTTACAGTCTTCCATTATTAATGTCCTTTCTAAAATTCATGTGTAACCAAAATTGAAAAGAAGTGTGGGCTTTTGAGCAAACTATCTTCAAAGATAGCTGAAATGAACTTTTGGTCTGTATGTTTATTCCCACACCTCAAGACAGCATATGTAGAATTCTACTTTATTTCACTCACGAGGCCTCATCATTCACCTTTGAATCTTATCTGGAATTTAAACCACTTTCTCTGATCTTCAGGATCTGCCTTCTGCTCAGATGATATGTGCAGGGATTCTGCTTGTTAGATATTTCTATTAAGATATTTGCAATGAACTTATTTTTTACTCTTCAGAGAGTTCAGTAATACGTATGGTCTGAAAACGGAGTTCCGGTCATGAACTAAATGAAATACACGTTTAACTAGCCTCCTGAAACACATATTATTTGCTAGAAAACCAAGGAAATACTCTTCAGTATGCTAATAATAATTTTAAAAAAAGACCATCAGTGTTAATACGAAACAAGCCCTCCTGTCCTTTGCAATTACCTTTCAAGTATTAATATACTGGGTTTTTTTCAGGTTGCTTTCTAAAAACCTGACTGAAATAGTAATATTCAAATGTTAAAGGTTACATTTAAGTCAGGCACCTTGACTGCCTGCTGCTCCAAGGACTGAGAATTCAGGCAGCTGAGAAAAGTCTGGCCATACTCCTGAAGGGTATTTTTTTTCCTCTCTGAGCATAAGGAGGTTGTGCTAAGAAAAAAGGAGGTTGTCACTGTTCAAAATAGGATGATATATCCTTCCCTTGTTGTTGGTTTCTGAACAAATATAATGCTTGTTTCAGTCAGTTATTTAGACATGTTATGAAGGTGCAGAGAGTGTGATTAATGCAAACTAGACTCCAGAGACAAAGCAAACAGGCTAGTTATGGCTTGTTTGCTTTTGAGGGGAAACACTTGGGCTCAGCTCTGACAGCCCGATTCTGAAGAGACCTCCTCCCTCCTCCTCCCTCTCATACATTCCCACCTACACACATCACTCACTTTGTTAGACCAAAGCACTAGACTCCCCTTATCTATTCAAATCCCACAGGAAGTGCTATGTGTTATTTTTCATTCATGAAATAAATATCCAGTCTTGATACCTCAGTTCTCACCTACCACCGGGAAAACACCAGGATTCCTGGGCTGGGTAGTCTGCACACAGAAGAAAGCCCACCAGAATACTCCCCTGGGCTAATGACCTCTCTGTTGCTGAAAACAGTGCTGCTGGCTCTTTGAAGGCTTTCCATCACCTGGCAAATCCCTCTTCAAAGGCTTGTTATCTCTGACGGAAGTGTTGACACTGCTTGCAAGCTTGCAAGGGTTGCTTTAAATGTACTCAGCAAAGGAAGATAGAGCTGACACAGGCATTAAACACCTTTTCACAATTTCCACATTTTGGGAAAGGTGATTTACTTGAAAGGCATGTGCCGTGTTGAAGGTGCACAGTGCAAATCAGAGAGAAAAGAATTCCTGCTCTTACACAACTGTCACATTACATTGAGAGGATATCTCCACAGAATCACTTAGTGTTAGTGTTATTCTTATGGGAGCCCAGTACTATAACAATTCTGAATATTGCTATAGTCTGAGACGGAGGTAGCTGTAACTGCAGAAAGACACATAAGAAATAGACGCTCCTTCCCCACACAGATTAGTGTTGTATTTACTTCAGTTCCAGTAGGTAATTAGGACATAATGCAGAGAAAAGCAGATGCTATTTAGTTTTTATTGCAGATGAAAGGTGGCAACGAGTCATATTTGGCTACCCTAATAATTTCTGTAAAGTGAAGAATGGTTGTGTATCCATGCTTCTGTATTTACACTCAAAGATAAGGCAGGAAATTACACATACCAAATATTATGCATAGTCTCTTTACTGAAATGGTAACTGCTGGGCCTTTAATTACATAGCTGGCATTTTGCAGACAGGCTGATTATATGTTATATACCATACAGAGGTAATTAGGCATCAGCTATATTTGTGACTTTGCCAGAGAATGTTGTTATTTACTGTCCTGGTTTCAGCTGGGATAGAGTTTTTTTTTTAGAGTTAACTTTAGAGTTAAGTCTTGGTAGCCGGTATGGGGCTGTGTTTTGGGTTTAGGATGAGAACAATGTCGATGATACCCTGATGCTTTGGTTCTTGCTAAGTAGTGCTAAGCTGTTGCTAAATAGGTGCTAAGTGGCGCTCACACTGGTCAAGGACTTTTCAGCTTCCCCTGCTCTGCCGGGTGCGCAAGAAGCTGAGAGGGGGCACAGCCGGAGGGGTGCTGACCCAGACTGGCCCAAGGGCTGTTCCATACCATGTGACGTCATGCTCAGTATATAAGCTGGGGGAAGAAGAAGGAAGGAAGGGGGACGGGGACGACATTGGGAATAATGGCGTTTGTCGTCCCGAGCAGCCGTTACGCGTGATGGAGCCCTGCTTTCCTGGGGATGGCTGAACACCTGCCTGCCCATGGGAAGGAGGGAATGAATTCCTTGTTTGCGTGCACGGTTTTTGCTTTGCCTATTTAACTGTTCTAATTTATTACCCTTCAATTATTAAACTGTTCTTATCTCAGCCCACGAGTTTTCTCCCTTTTACCCTTCTGATTCTCTTCCCTCATGCCACTGGTGGGGAGTGAGCGAGCGGCTGCATGGTGCTTAGTTGCTGGCTGGGGTTAAACCATGACATTTACTCAGTACGTAGCTTGCTTTCAGTACTAATCATAATCACGTTCTTAGTGCTTTTATGGGAGGAAACAAGTCAGCATTGAGGGCCCGCATCCCAGAATAGTTCTGGGTTGACATTAGGGACAGGAAGCGTATAGACTGTGGGAAGAAATTTTCAATATCAGTGTTGCAGAAACCCTAAAGGTTTTATGGATATCATTAAAGCAATTATCCAAAAGTTCAAACATTTATTCACCGTTGAGCTGGCTGCAATCTTCCCTGTGAAGGACTGTTTTGCTGATTGGAAAATGGCTGCTGGATTACAGATATCTTCCTAAGATAAAATTACTATTGCTAGAAATGGGACAATTTGTTCTTCAGAAAAAAAAAAACAAACCAAAACAAACAACGCTGAAAAATACATCTTTTTATGTTTGCCAAAATGTGGTAAAAAATGGTTCCGGTATTTTCAAAATTGTATATCACATTTTCAAAGAAAAAAGAGGAAAGCAAAATCTGAATATTGAAGACGACAAGTCCAATATGATCCCCTAAAGTATATTATAATAGACCCAAACCAGTTCATATGGAACAAGAGCAGATATTTCCTCAACATCCCTAGAACCTTTGGCAGGGTCAGAAGGTAATTTGGGATGAAAACTCTGTCCCTCACAGCAGAATTTTGAAAATAAAATATCCCTCAAAATGAAACTACCCATCCGATACTTCTTTTCTATTTCTTCAATGCCAAAAAGAAATAAGGGCTTATTTATCTGCAATTTTGTTCCTTCTCATTTTGCTGTGATTCTGCTTATGGCAGCTTCACAATTAAGAGAAGGAATGGCAGATACTAAGTGATCCAATTTTCCTCAGGTATCTCAGCAGTACAGCTTGCTTTCCCCAAAGTGATATCATGTGATTCTTCAGGAAAAAATTATTCTTTGGAAACAAAGCACAGTATGCAAAGTAAGCATAGTATGGCAGCATCAACCTCTCTCCTCTCCACTTTCCGTACTCATTTTCTCCTTCTTCCTATCTATGGTCATCATTTTCCTCTGTTGTTTCTTTACCTCATCCCCTTCATCTTCAAGTAGTTCTTTCATTTTTATGTTTTCATAGCAAGAACTAAAGCTCTACCTGTATTTCCCTCTTGTATAATTCAGAGATCCTCATATTCAACATATCCTGTTGCTTCAATGCTACTTGTCTCCCTTCCAACACTCTCGGTCAGACCCAGGAGCCAGCTTTATGCTTTTTTGAAAGGTACTGCTCCTCATGGAGAGGATTAGATTGAATTTGCATTGCTTCTTTTGTAAAGTACTCAATTCATGATCAACAACATCATTTTAGTGTTTGCTGCTACATTCCATTCAGGGACTGGAAATACTTGTGCCCTATTCAAAGATAATGCGATGAACCTAAAAATTAATTTATAAAATAGATTAAACATGCATAGGAATAAGGGGAAAAAAAGGCAATGAAGTGATCACACATCAATTAGCATTCTTCAGATTACATATTAAAAAGTAATTATGACCATACAGAGGTAAGCCAAATCAATAGTAAAAGTAACTCTGGCTAATAATTTTCCTGTGTAGCGTAAAGTGAACATACATCTTATATACCAAAATGCCCTAAAGAATTCTGATTTAGCCTATCCACTGCTATCAAGACCATAAATCCCATAAAGCATTAAAAATGTAGATAACTCCAAAAGATAAGTGGAAACACACAAGGTCCAATTCCAATCTTAGATACAGAACTTTTGTCATTCCCTATATACTACAGCTATTAAAATTAGGAATTTTGCATGCATGAGACATATTTTCACTTGTATGACCTTTTCTCTTCCTTCCAAACAATGAAACTGAGATCAAAATTGGGTTTATGTATGTACAGCATGATATAGAGGGAGATTACACTCAGCAACTGAAGAATATTTGAAATATTGACGAATGATACCCATGTATCATTACAGCAGTATCTCAGAATTCACTTTACTTGCCCAAGGCTAGTGATTGCTCTACTTGGTTTGTTATTAATATCCACTGTAGCACCACCAAGCCTGAGCTACTTTACACCATTGTCCAGGAAATACGTGGACTCATGTTCTTCCTGAAACCTAACTTCTATGCTGTGAACAAAAATTATGTGAGATGGCTGAGTTTTTTGATAAATTTGTACTGAAAACTTTATGGAAATTAAGTTCACATAAAAATGCCTCCCTCTCCCTTTTATTCAGATAAATAGCAGACTTACAGATATTAATGGGTGGCAGATGAAACCATTACTATAAGACTTTGCTTTTAAAAAAAAATATTCTTAGGTTTGCCTTTTATGAAAAAAAAAAATCATTTTAAATCCCAAGAATATATGCATAATACATATTTTGATATGTAACCCTGTGTCTCTTGTCTATCTGTACCTGGAGGTGTTTATGTCCTGTTGAAATTTCTTTTTTCTCTAATATTTACTCTTACTCTTCAAGTATGACAAAGCATCTTCGGAATCAGAAGCTTTAAGTATTATTTTTTTCATTTAACACTTTTTATCCTCTCACATTTTAGCTCTACAAGAAAAGCTTCTGAAGCTCCTGAAAGGGCTTGTATATCAAGTGTTTCCTCATGGTGACTAAACACATCTGAAGGGTGTGAAGACAGGATGCACTCAGTGTGAGAAATCACATTTACACTATATCTGTCATACCAAAATCACAGCTGAAAGCATAGCTAATTTATTGTCAGAGAAAACACAATTCTCTGGGGCAGCCAACCATCAAAGTGAATCTATGAGAGCATCAAACTGCATGGGGCTGTGTGCTCCCCTCAAGTGCGCAGCAAGCATACACCCACCCATCCCTTGGTGCACAGGAATTGTTAATTTTTATGTAGCATTCCTGTTGCTGATTAGGTTAAGAGGGCAGCATCACTGGCTGTACATATTAATAATGTACCTTCAATTTAGAGTACAGCATATTGAAAAAAATTACAGAAAAGAAGCGTTTGCATTTCTTCTAGCTACTTAAAAAAAATATTGTTTTTATTCTGATTGTCAAATTATTAGCATGAGATTAAGACACCGTTAATGTATGAAGTCATGCAGGTTTCATACTCCGTTACTCTAGAGATAATCTTCATTCCCAATGCATACGAATACATACGATACATCAACAGGCTGTGTGGATAATCCAATGTAGTAAAGCTTTCATTTAGTTTCCTGAGCTGATAATTAAAATAACCAGTTGTACTGAAATTTGGAAATTATAACAACAAAATGAAAACTTTTTGAATTTTTGATGACCTATTCTATTTCAAAATAACACTGTGAAAAATACCTTGTGTGCCTTCAGCAGATACAGACACTCTGCAACTGACTGTGCAGCACACATCTGTCCTATTAAACTACTGTTTCAGTTTAAAATAAATAATTATTGTAAGATGCCCTTAAACTATAAGTACCTGAATATTTTTGCTGTTAGCAGAGGTACCATGAAATTGGAAATTGATAGACAGGATTTTTGAAGGCATGAAATTTAAGGGAGATGTTTTTCGTAGAAGTCGTATCAATAGCAGTCAGAGAGATACACGTTTTCATACCAAAGCTTAGAAGTAGCACTTCCACAACTTGGAACTCACGCATTTCTATCAGAACCCAATATATTTAGTGTGCAAATTTCAGGAAATATTGAATTGCTGATCCTTTCTTTCAAATTTTCAAGCAAACGTTACTTCATATAAAGCTAACAAAACCTAGGAATTAAAGCAGGAATAAGGTACTGGAGTCTACATCATTTTAAAGGATAAAGGGTTTTTTGGTAGATGATTTTAAGATACCTTAGTCCATGTACACATCATGAACTGATTCATTGGCTTGAAGGATTGCAGAAGGCTTTCAAATGCTGAAAAGATGGCTAGTCACCCAACTGTGAAGGTCCTGAGGAAAGGGGCATCTACTTCAACCTGTGGAACCTTAAAAGTTTTTCAACGTTTCTGACAAAACAGTTCAAGAGCATTTAAGAAATCAGAGGATGACTTGAGTTCCCGAGCCTTTATGAAAAGCTATGTGCTAAACAATTAAACAGGCTTTATTCTTTTCCTGAAAACTTCCAAGGCAAGCAATTAAAGGCCTTGCAGAAAACCCTCTCTTGTAAGACTCTACCAGCCTAAATATGTTTCCATAAGTCCAAGCCATTGCTATGTGTAACACAAAACTGAGAGGTGGGTGAGAAAGGCATGATTGTGTTTTAATTAGCTGGTGATTAATGTAGTGCAGATTTATTTCTGGGCTGACTTTTGATGCATAAATTCCTAAACAAAACAAACTGCTTAACATGTATGAAAATTGCAATTGAAACTTCAAATTAGAATGGCTCTTATATGTAGGCATGTGGATAGTTTAATGAAAACCACTGTAACTGCCTAAATACTTAAAGATGAGTCCATAGGTAAATGGTATGCCAGATCAGGGCTGTGTATTTCTGAAATCAAAACACAACTAGTCCACTTGAACTAGAAAGTGACAGTCAAGGGAGGGAAGAACAGTACTGCAAGGAATCCAAGTATGACATTCAGAAAGGTCTCTTATAGCAGTTATCTGAAGGAAACTACGTTTCCTGTTACCTCTGCATATAAAGGAGTATGGTCTTCTATTGCATACACACTAGAGTTAGATTAATAAAATAATTTTCTGTTCTAATTGGAATACACTTAACTGTGATCCCAATTCTTCTTCTATTTACTTTAGCTGAGCACTGGGCAATAAGTTACTACAAGAATCTTCATTAAATCGGCCACGTTCAGTTAAATATTCAGAACACAGAAAATGAAGACTGAATTTGAAATCAAGGTCTCTGTGCTGGCCATGAAGCATTACAGCAAACCCTTACTTGGGAGTGCATCCAAATCCAATGATGTCAGCAGAGATGCCTCAGTAAGAGAGAGCTTGAGGTCACTTACGCAAAGAATAAAAAATGCCATGCAGGCTGTGTATCCAATTACAACAACAACAGTAAATTGCTCTGAACAAATTTGGGTCCACAGGTTAATTGGAGTAAACAAATTGAAAGGGAAAAGGCTGAATTTGTAATAAAACAATCATTGTAAGATTGGAAAATAACTTAGCAAGACCCTGAACTCTGACTAACTACTTGAAAAAATGCAGTAAAATTCTTCAGTGTCTTGAATACCATTAATTGTCTCTTTAGAAGAATACTAGCTCAGGGCTTGGAATATCTGCGCCCTATCAGCCTGCAGCTTTTCATCTGTTTTTGAGCAGGTGAGTAAATTAGGAATAGGAACTTAACTGGCTGCTGTGAGGATACCTTAAAACTTGGAAAGTACGCTATAATATGATAGTAGAACTTTGTGCAACAGATATGTCATAGCTATGTTTCTTTTTGGAAATTTATTTGCTGATGTAGGATTTTTATGACTTATGCAAATATTATAAAAAAGTAATACTAATAATAATATTACAGCTATCAATAATAATACTAAACCATATCAGTGATTTTCCTGAAATTATGATTCAATAAAGTTGCAACTTTTAACATTAAAGTTGCACTTGGAAATGTACAGTTTCATCGGAAAACAATTTCTGCTAATGGAAAAATCAAGTGAGGATCCTGCTTTTCCCTGCCTAGGAAGCTTCTGTAGGGTTCATTTCCTGCTTACAAAGAATATGCGACTCTAAAGTAAAAAATGCTTTTAAGACATGAAATTATTCATAAGGATTTCCATTTTCTATCCAGCACTAACAATACTACTAAACTATAAATGGATTCACAATTATTTGTAATATAATCAGGGCTGAGATGCTGGTTAATATTAAATTTTGAAGTAATCCTGTCATGCTCTGGCAAAGCTCATGGATCCAAACACATTTTGAAGACTTCATTTCTAATTGGTGGCATTGAATTAAAAAACTGCACAGCTATCCTAACCTTATTTAAAAGCTGCTGACATTCCCTTACTCTTACAGAGCGTATATTTGTTTGGTAAGAAAGCAAAAGTTTAGATTCTCAGCCAGTGCAGTAGCAGTTGCGTTGAGGAGAATGGGGCAGATTTACACTAGCGAAGGCACTGGCTTATAAGCTTTGCAGATGCTTAATGCAGCCCTTGGTAATTTTTTACTTTCTGCAGCAAATAAGCCCACTAATATCATAACAGTTCAATATGGCTGACAGATATCAATTCTCCTGAAAGTCTGGTAAATACAAAAAGTGTTGTTTAAACGTGTGTCTTAGAGTTCTTTGTGAAAAATGAAACTGATCTTCAAAATCGTGTAAATTATAAACATTTGGTTTACCCACCACAGTCATTCCTAACACATCCCAAGAGTTCTGTAAATAAGAAAACTGGTTTTGATCATCTAGGGAGGTGGTATAGTGAGAACTGACAAATCCATACTAAAGCTAAATATCTCCTACAGCCTTAGGTGTGGAGTTGTTAATATGGTCACTTTCACGTGACAAATTACTGATATAAGTTTCATTAAACCATTAGCAACCATAATAATATATTTTTTATATATTAGACATTAATTAGAGAGTCACATATAACAAGGCCAGAAGGAATTTTAAAAGGACATATAAAGTCCATCTCTCTCTGCCAAGGTTGCACCAAGTACACCCACTCCAATCTGAATAATAAATATAAGAAAATAAAATTTAATGGGTAAAATATAAAAAGGGAAGATTAGTAGATCAAGTTCTAGCTCCATTTTAATGCACATTTCAGTAGCAAAGAATTTGATTTCTGTAAGTTTCAGTTTCCTAGTCTAATAACAAGTTGGATTTATGGACAACAATACAATAGGAAGATTTCCATTCACTTTGCTAAGCGTGGTAGACTGAGTTCACTGGAATCTGACTATAATGTGATCTACCATTTTATTTCATTTGCCAGAATTTCACGTTGTTACTGTTATGCTCTTCTCAAACCAGCACCTGTTCTTGAGCTGTGCAAATGACTCCATCTTGCCATTAATTCTGCTTTGGATATTGACCAGAAAAGTTTTCCCTGTAAGACCATGTGATTTCCTACTTTCTACCAACCTCTATTCCATAAGAAGAGACTCCATTAACCTCAGAGAAACGCACACCCTGAGGTGTCTTTCACACAAAGTCACCAACCTGGCAGTATAACCAGCCACATGCCCTGTGGCCTAATGGACTTCAATAACCAATGATGAGTTTTGTTAAACTCCTATGTGTCATATCTAGCACTCCTATAGCACAATGAAAAAAATCCTGGAATAAGGCTTTTTTTTTTCTTTTCTTCTTGGGTGCAAGAAAATAACTGCATTAGAAAATAAGGTATTCAGCTTTCAATTAAGGACCTTTCTATATAATGTATATTCACTGTTGCATTGTGACAACACTGCAGTGAAGCATAAGAGTTTGCAAACTAATTTGCACGCAAGCTGTGATCTGCTTTTGTAGCCTTGAAACTCGTAATGTGTAATACTTATTTTCACAATAGGTTTCAAAAATATGGATGGCTTAATTACAGCTTTAAATAATGAAATTACTTAATCATACTGACAGATAAAGCACCTGAAAGCCCTGATTATGTACTGTAGCTGCAGCATGTCTTTGTGCTGTCATGCTGTAACTTCAATGTGTCTTACTAGATTAGCTCCATATTTGGTTCGTGATGAAATAATTCTATTATAATCCACCTTTCTTGTTGCTAAATTGCATCAAGCAAGCATGTCAGTTCAGTAACACCTGATGACTACAGTTAGGCAGCACTCTATGTTTATTTTTTAACTGTGTAACTAGAAAGTTGCTCAGTTATGCATTTTTACACAATTGTTCGTCACGTGCTTAAACATATGCATTCCTAGGCTTTGCTATTGCCAAGAGACTATCCAGACGTGGAAAGCAAATCAATGGAAAAACACCACTATACGTGCTTTCTGAACTGCAGACATCCAGAAACCATGGCTCTAAGGCTGGAATAAACAGCTCATGCACATAGATAAATGAATTTATATTTATTGATAACACACGCTATTTATCTCCTAACCTGCATTTTGAAGGATAAAGATGTCAGTCCTACCTTTGTGAAATGCTTCAAACACTGCCTGACTGCTCCAAAGCCAACCTGCTTTTCTTGAAAGATAAACAACATAGAGGCCCTAGGAAATTGCCTAAGTAACAGATCTTGCTCTTCAGCAACATTTTCAAAACAGTTTGTGCATGTTTTGTACAAACTCTGGTGGCATAACTGATAAATCAGGGGCAGTGTAAAATAGAAATACTAAAACCAGCCAATAAATAGGAAAACAAATGTGACTGTTCACCTTCATATGCATAGCTTGATTGGGAATTTCTGTTCTACGCTTTATATTTCTAGAGTCCCCAGAGTTCTGTAGAAACAAGGCCAATTAAGAGACAGTTTAATCCAGCTTATTTAGGCATATTAATAACTGCATACTGAGAATTAAATTGATTTGGGGGCCTTCCCACAGTAAGCTTTAAGAGAGTAATACTTCTCATTACTTCATGGTGCTATAGCCAGTTTTAAATTCTTTTTCATTCCATACAGAATTTCTTTCCTGATTTTTTTTTTCCTCTTTGATTTGATTGAAAAAATGGGTGTCTCAGGGTCTAAAGGGCTTGCTGGTTGCAACAGTTCTAACTTCCCTAGGTAATGAGCACAACTACATATGTGAATAACAGTTTCTCGTGTAAGAGCTGAAAGACAATACATAATAGGTATCATTTTCAGAAGAGTCAACCTAGCTCATCTTAACTCTTTAGGAACAGTAGCCCAGCATGAACAAGTCTGAAAATCCTATACCATTATAATAAAACTGTCACAGTCAGAAAAATGAGAAAACCGCAAAATGCAGACTACAAATACATAGAAACATTTCCAAATAATTTCAAGTAAATGCAAATAGATAAACTATAAAATATTTTCTGCAGACAGCTTGGTTGCTCTTTAAGGGTCATAGAAGTTTTACAGGAGCACAGAGCAGTCACTGCATTTCACAACGGGCTGGACTGCAGAAATCAGAAAGGCAAAAAAACATGCCAATTTATAGGGAATACTTCAGAGCTGGACCAAAAGAAATTTTGTATGTCATAAAGCAAGTTCTTGCCAGCCACTGTGATTTGTTTGTCAAGATTTTGTTATTAGCAGTGATATTGCAGTTGCATTAAAAATATATATTGAACAAGCTTTTTTCAATTGGAGTCTCAAAAAGAATATTTTCGGCATTTATCAGCACTGCTGACTCATCCTTGTGCTAGCAAAAGCTGTTTTGAAGCAAGATGCTGAATAAAAATTTATCAAAATAGCATTTAAAGATGGAAACTGGTAAATAAACTGTGTCAGAACAGACAGGGCTATAATGTAATACACTTGGGGTGCCGTGGATGCTGCAAAGACTTTTTAAGTCCTGGAATTATTTCACCTCTGTTGCAGGACTAGCATGATTCATTTATCATTTATCTCTTCCTGGCTCTGTAGGAAAACACCTCACTTACTTATTTCTGTAGTTTTATTAAAGATGTATGCATAAAGCAGTGCAGGTCTGCATACCAATTTGTAAAATAAGTGATTAAGAGCATAAGAAACTCTTTTGAGCTTCACGTAAAAAAGAACAACTAAAACTACATCATAAAAAAGATGTTAACCTTCAATAGGGTGTCACGTTGGAAAGTATGGGACTGACAAGCCTGAGGACTTTTATCTAGAGGTGAAGTTCAGTGCATAGAGATGATGAAAGCTTGTGCCATCCTGTCTCCTCCATGTACCTTTAACCCTCTAGGACTGAGAATACTATGTACTTTCCATAAATATTCACTCATTTTCTTTGTCTCTGAGCCTCTCAAGAAGGAGGCCACTAAGGCTTTCATAATGTGAATGATTGTCTTCTCAAAACTAGATGCACACAACTAACCAATTTCTAAAAATCTAGCATATAAGAAGAACTTTCACTCATAAATGTTGTGATTTAATGGAAATAGCTAATTCAACTAAGAAAAGGTCCAGATACCAAATCGCTTTCATTTTGCCCTCTTATCATGTAACATATTTCTTCAAAAGTCAGCTCCTGCTCTATCATATCCTTATCCAGTAGCTTATTTTAAAAAGTAAATGGGAATGAAGGGCTTGACTGGACAAGACTGCTTTCTACAGGTAGAAGACTCTATTGTGTGTAGTCAGTGAAGTGGTTAAATGCAAATGGAGGCCTTGCCTTGATCTTTCATCATCTATGGGCACACACAGAAACAGAATGCATCATATTCAGATTTATCTAAACCTCTTATTCTAGTTCCTATTATGAAAGTAATTGTTTGGGGCTTTTCCACAATGAAAAGCACTGAAGGCTTATTTTGGATTATTCAAAGCAATTTATCTCATCTTAGAAAAGAAACAATAACTTTCTGCATGTTTATCTACTTTATGCTGACTTAGAATGAGTCCAGATCATGCAGTGCGTTCTCTGTTTTTTAAGGGGATCAATACCAATTTTGCCTGTTGGCTGGAAGACTGTTTTCAGGATGATAACATGGGTATAAAACAGAAAATAATTTCCCATTGTGAATAAAAACAAGTACTTGAACAAAATGTTCATCCCTGGCTAAGATCCCTTCTCCCACTCAAAAAATTGTTTCTATTCTGTTGATTTGGGGAAAGGAAGAATACCTCTTGGCTCGACTATCCTCAACATTAGTATGAGAAATGTAATATCCATGATGAACAGAGTGTGAAATACACTGTGCATTGTCCTATTTAATGTTATGTTCTCCACTGTCACCAAAGGCTTGAATGCTTTGGTTCATTATTCAAACTATCATTTTGATTTGGTTCTGTGTGGGCTATAGAAAAGAGTTAAAATGGACAGAAATTGAGGGAGAGAGTTCTCACTATATTAACCAGAAATGGGGAACACACAAGAATTGTCACTTCTTAGAGCAGAAATTCAAGGATTAAAAGAGGTTTTTCCTGCGGATGACAATGAGGGGAAGGGGCACTAGTTTAAACCTTTACAACAGAGTTGCTAACAGAGCTCCCTGAAGTGCTTTTGGAAATATCTTTGTACTGAAATAAAAAAGAAGTGAGAAGACTTTTTTTTTTTTTAACACCTCTAGGGTGAAATTCTGCCCTTGTTAAAATCAATTAACATTTTCCCACTGATTTCAACAGAACTCCATTTCTAATACACGTAATCTCATTGTAAACTGACCTCTTTTGCAGTCCTGGTATACTTGCATCAAGGGATTTGACAAGGCTGCACATAGCACCGGCAGCTGAAGGGAAATGGGATCAGAAATGTAAGTTAAAAAGTTCACCAGCTCCCAAGTCACCAAGGGTACTTTTGTGCTGTATGGAGCTCAGAAAGCTCAGGCTCCTACCACACTCATCCCATATGCAGTTATTCCCTGTGTGCAAGAGGAGGCTGTACAATCTGATCATCTCCTTAAAAGCAGTCACATGTCCACAAGATGAGCATATAGGCATATGAGCAGCCCAACAGAAGTCATCACAGCTTTCTAAGAAAAAGAAAGAGTTTTTATATTTCATATGTTATTTTTAGATGGCCTAAATCTTCATTTGGCTGCCTAAATCATTCACTTAAAACCACATCTATGTTCCTGCCCATTTGAGACAACTAGATGATAATTTGAGTGCCTTTTACTGACAAAACTTTTTGTAATAGGTGCTCAGGTTTAAAGAGTGTCTTACAGTTAAGTATGAGAAAGTAAATGACAAAAAAGTTGACAAACACATCATGATACTAAATTTAAACCTTTGCATGGGAAACTTGGAAAAAAGGTCATGATTCTGAAACAAAGGAAACACCTGCACTTCCAAGGAAATGGGAATAAGTAAAAAGAAACAGCTATTGCAGTTGTTTGGGAAAACCATGCAGTTTTTATTATCCAGCATGCATTAGAGACTTGACACTGATTTTCTTCAACATGGTTCTTTTCATACCTTCTCTTCCAGATTGCTACTAATGGATTATCTCACAAAGATGGTTAATTTCCAAAAGAATGAAAGTGGGGGAAGAAAACAAACTATATCAATTTCTTTTTTTCATGTGTTTCTTATAAGTAACAAGGATACCTTCAGTTTAAAGTCTGTTACCTCTGATTATAAGCACTTTTTGCAGACATTCTCATCTCATGTTAGCAGTTCAATACTAAAGGTACATATGCCCAGGGTTATGGCACTCTCAGGCCATGCATCCTCAGCACAATAAACAAAAAATTAGCCTAGCAAAGTCCATTAATTTTAATGTAAAAAATGGGGCTAAATACACTGAAAGCCATACTGAAAATAAATCCTTAGGTCTATGAAACTCCTTAGGTCTATTAAAGACACAACTTGCCAGCGCTAACTTGGCAGCCACTACTATGTGGAGGTTTCAGACGCTTCCTATGCATGACAGTTATGATGGCTGTACTGTGTCACAAGGCTTCAGATGCACTACTCAGGTGTAGCTATACAAAATGTTACATGACTGTTTGTATTCAGCCAAGAATGGAGGCTGCAACTGTGTGCCACACCCACCCACCACAGAAATGAGATCTAGAGAATTAAATTAAATTTGGAATGACAATAAGCTCACATTCTTGGTCAGTTCTTTGAAAGAATGAGTAGTCTTGTGGACTAGGTAGAGCCCAAAGCAGCTGGTATACTAAATTTTACTACTCTGCAGTAAGAATGATAAATGATTTCACTAGTCTATGCTTCACCCTGTTCCAAGGTCACCGGATTCCTCTCAGCAAAAACAAGATATGGATTGCTGTCACAATCATAAAGCAAGCTCAGCAATAAAGTACTCTGCCACATTTTTGCTCTATGGCTATGCTTGTACCACCCCTTTAACTGTCTTCCAGAGTCATATATGCAATGCCGTCTACAGCATCCCATATCACAGTGCAGTGCAGACAGAAACTGTACAACAGTTAGATACAGCTTAATTCCCGTGCTTTTCTTAAAAAAACAAGGAATCTGACGATATGCCACTACAGAACGAGCAGTTCTGAGGGTGAGATTTCCAGAGGTATTTCAGTATCTAAATATGCAAATAATCACCTGCTAGGATTTTCAGAAGTGTCTAGAGCACTTAATCTACTTTTGAAAATCTAGTCCTAGCTTCTTTTCATTGAGATCCAGAGGAGTTTGTAGTGGGGATGCTAACTTGGTTTTTGATATGGTTTTAAAGTATCCTGTTCTTTTGAAGGTAGACAATTCAGGGTAGATAGTTCAAAGCTGACATAATTTTACTACTTTGAAGTCAAAATTTCTGACTGCCTTGTCTTCAAAACCATGCAAGTTCCTTACCAGCCCATTATTCACATATGTTTTATTTTCAGTTTCTTTTAATTTACTCTACCATATAGGCCAGATGGAGCATTGAAGAAGAGGTAAAGAAGCAACCTTTACCAGGTCCCTTCATGATAAAACTTACATCAGTATCACCATGACAATATCAATTAATCATCATGGAAGTCTGGTCACACAACCCATTACAAACTTTATACTTTAATCTTACATTCTTCTTTCAGCTAGAAAGAGCAGTTGAAAATATACTGTGGAAATCAATTGATAGTAGCTGAATGAAAGAAAATGAATGATGTGACCTAAAAAATCTTTTCTAGCTCTAGATTCCGTCATATAGGAGCTTTCAATAGTAGTAGGAAAGTGCGCCCTTCAGTGCCCAACTGCAGCTCCACTTTTCTGTAGTGCTACAATTTGGGACCATATTTTAGATTACACAAATGATTATCAGGAGACAACAAAATACACAGTTTAGAGCCAAACACTAGAAATGAAAATAGTTAATGTGTCAAGCACTACTTTGGACTGCCATTAGTATATGCTCTTGCTGAGATGGCTTCAACAGCATAACTTCTCTCCAGAAACATAATTCAGAGTACAATCAATTGAATGTCCAAATATCTCCAAGGACTTATTCAGTTTCTAGTTGAAATCTTTGGGTTCCTCTAGGATATACATCACAATCAATGAGTTCCTGTCACTACATATTTGGGATTCTACTTAAAGGACCAATATCCTCTCAGTAACTGAAATTTGTGTGTAACTCTTGTAACTTAGCTGTGACAAAATACTAGAAAAATGTACTGTCAAAGATAATTTTCCATTGACAGGGGGTGTGTTTGATTGTGTGAAAGAACTTTCTCATCTCTGTTGCCATCTACAATTACTTTATTCTTACTCTAATTTCTCCACAACATTTCCATACTTTAAAAAAATAGATAGGAAAAATGGCATAAACTGGAAAGTACAGGAATGCTAACATCTTTCCAATTATTTTTTTCTTTCTTATATCACAAAAAAGACAGTGTATCCTGAATTTTTTTTTTTTATATCAAGCGAATTTTTGTGTGTGATTAGCCTTGCACTGAAAATTGATTAGCATCCATGTTACTGATGAGCAACACATACTCTTTATATTTCTATTTTGACAGTATTATTTCCTTGCAGAAAGTGCTGCTCATCTCAGAAATCTACTTCTGGATGGTCTGTTGATTTGGGAAATCTGAATGAATTTGAGGGTGCATCATTTCAAAACAACATGCTAAGAGCGTGTGTATCTAACTGGTTAAGTACAAGTGCTATTTTTTTCTCTAACAAGGGATAAAGAATACCTTGGGCAAGTATACAGATTTTGTCTGAAATTAATAAAGCTAGGGGAGTTGCACCAGCAGACAACTTCTCATATCTGCAGTTGACATTTAAGTAAAATCCCAAATAGCTGGTGACAGGAACTCATTGTAAGATATAGAAAAGAAGTTGATTGCATTCAACTTTCGAAGTCAAAATACTTTACATAAACTTTATATTATTATTAATTTAGATGCTTAGTATACAGATTAGAAATACAAATCCATCTTCAGCGCTCAGAACTGCATTATCTGAGAGGACATCAGTCACTCATGACTTGTAATCTTCAATATGATTTAATGTAAATTTACCCCTTTCTAGACACTGTAAGATTTCATATCAAGTACAGTAGAAACTGATTTCAAACTGGTTAATGGAAATGAAAAGCAAGTGCCATGATCATTACATTGTTTCTTACCACATTCATCTGATAATCATGACAGAGATCATCTTTTTTTATGCATTTTGAAGGTGAATTAGGAAAGTAACCACTCCTATATCCACATCTTCAATATCATAGTTTGAACTCAAAGACATGGAGAAACTTGCTTTGAGAAAATACTACTTTGCTGAAGTCTGTCTTCTTTCATCCAAATGATCCTTATCCTGCTTAGAATTAATAAATCTATGAAAGGCAACTCTTATCTCTTTAATAATAATTTCCTTGCAATAATAATAAGGCGAAGTTACATACAGCACAGCAGATGAAAGCAAAAGTCTACAGATGAGATTTACGGTATATTAAAAATGCCTTTCTCTGTGTCAGCATAGTCTTTATTGAAAAGGTTTCCATCACTTCCATTGTGCTTTCATCCACTTCCAATCTATTTCCAAGTAGATTTTTTTTGAATGATAAATGGAAAACTTTTAGGGAACTATATGCAATGTTATGTCTCTATTCATTGCCAAAGGATATAAACCTCTACTTACTGTTTAAAATGACTTAGTTTAAAAACCTACTGTATTAAATGACTGAACAAAGTTAACTTAAATGACTCAACAAAGTGTATGCCAATTAGAGTCATAACAGTTACAAGTTGCAACATAATTGCAATTGACTTCCGATTTCCCAAAGAAGTTATGCTAGGATTTGGGTTGTTCTCTATAATTTCTAAAGGGCATGAAGAGAAGGATGGGTTACAGATAAGAGAAAACCGCAGGTACCTGATCCAGTTTCCAGTGGAACTCCGCAGGACGAAAGGTGTCAGCCTGATCAAAGTCTTTGCGCAACAGAAATACTAACCGGCAGTTGTGCACGTACAGGGCATAATGATGTCGGTTCATCTCTGAAAGGAGGGACTGATAAGATCAGTGATCTGAACTATTAGCAACACTTTTGTTTAGGTGAATGTATTTGAAAGCAATATACACCTAAAAGACAAAAACCAACCAAATAAAAAACCACAAAAGAATTAACTCTTCTCAATATCATGGATCATTATGGTTCTCAGGAAAGCCACATATGGTAAGCATCTTCCTGAATTGCGCCATATTATTTTTGTTTATGGAAGCTTCATGTCCAAATAAATAAAATCCAAATCAATATTTAATCTAACTAGTTTCAATGAAGAATTAGAACTGTTTTTCCCAATCTAAATAATAAAAAAATCAAACCTAATTTAACTATTGTATCAACCAATTCCTATAAATTCCTACAGATGTGTTCACACACATTATCCAAGAAGAGAACCGGTGCTTGAAACACCAGTTGCTTCAATAAGCTATCGAGTCAGCAATGCTTAGAGTGGCACCATCCCAGCTTAGTAACTTTTTTTTACACCAGATTAACTGAGGAGAGATGGTAACACTCTACTAACTTTGTTATGCCCTTTGCCAAACATTTTTTCAATACACAGTCTCACCTGTCTTATCAGAGTTGCAGAGAATAGTCTCTTTCTCAGCTCTTAATCCTGGACTAGGTCCATGTTTCATCCACAGAGTGATGGTGAATTGATCAGTTAAATTCTTTGGGACTATTCCATCTGGGATTTTGGCTCCTTGCTTTCCATCAAATTTAAAAATCATGTCATTGTTATCCATGAGAAGCCCAGCTGTCCAGTTAGTTGTTGCACTGGGAGATGGTAACAGGTCAATGGCACCTGAGGAAGCTCCTGCAAATGATATATAATGAATAACATGATGAGAGACTAATGAAAAAGCTGTGAAGCTTAATTTAATATAGGCCAGGGGTCTGATTCACACTGTTCAGGTTATTTTTACTACCTAAATGGTCCTACTAGCTTCACTGTTAAATCACATACACATTACATAATACTGACCATAGTAAGCCAGTAAGAGTTCTCTAGATTAAATGTATTGCACAGAAAACTACAGAAAAATTTTTGAAGCTATCTTTCTTGAAACTTCTCATTATTTTCTAAAATTCATTAATGACATTTCTTCAGTTATTTCAAGAACTGCTAAGACTGAAACTGCTAAGGCTAAAACCAAATTCTCTAGAACCAGCTGGGAAGCTTTATATCTTCCCTCCATGACAGCATGGAGATATATTGTATGTGGGGATGATGTGTTGCAAAATACAGTACAGTGGGGATGAATGTAGGACTAGTCTCCTAATGTCCAGTAGACAGCCATGGATATTCGCAATAATGTTGATATGAATGTCAGTGCATACAGAGTATTCACCCTAAAACAGATAATATCACTTTAATGTTGGCTTCTGGCAGATACATGATGGTTGTAACTCCATGTGTTCTTGCCTAATGATAGATCTAAGACTTTTAAGTGGTACTCACAATTCAGATTAGCCACTCCCCCCCAACCCAAAAGTAAATCATAAGCAAAGTGGTCTGCAGCTACACAGTAGTTCTTTGTTAGAATTAATTGGGGGGAGGGGGGGATGAGACGACGGACAAACAAACAAACAAACAAACAAAAACAGAAATGGAAAATAATGTGGTGCCAAGATCTGATAATTCTTTACAGCACAATTCTTTACAGCTCTGTGTTTTCTTACAGCTTAACAATTGTCAGACACTTTTAAAAACCTGTAATAAGCTAGCCAGAGCCTTTACTTAGCTGGTCAAAGATAGTATTTAGCAGAAAGCATGCTTGCCAGAGCAAAAAGCACAAAAAATCTTTGTATTCTTGTTGATGTTTTGTCAAGTAGGAATATGGTCAACAAACCACAACTGAATAAAAAAATCCCAAACTAGTAAGACATCCCTCCCTCCTTCAGTGTCCAAGGAGAGAAAAAGATCCCGACTCTCTGCAGCAGTGTAGAATTTTAAGCCAAGAATGTGTGGAATTGTATCCTATGGATTTTTAAAAGCATTATAGTAATGATATGAAAACATTCATACCATTCAGTAACTGAATTTCTTAGACAATTCTCCAAAATTTACTACTGTAAAATGAGGTTATTTTGAAGAGATAGTAATATCAAACCTAACACCTACATGTTTAGAATTTGAGCACATAGACAAAGTGTATTTATTTTATAAATTCTAATTCTGGATAATACACCACACTGCATTGCTTAATACACAGATGTTATCAACAGGAATATGTCAAACTCAATTTGTCCAGATGGCACAATTTGTGATAAACTTTCTGTTTATTTTTTAATCCAAGCCTCTAAAAAATAAAATTACTTGCACAGGACACAAGTAAAACCGTAATTTTCTCAATCAATTTCCTTTCGTGTTAATTTTTATGGTCACTTTTTAAACTTACAGAAGGAACAGAAATTGCTTGCACCACGGTGTATATCAAAGGAAATATGCTTTTAAATGCTTTTAAATTATTAAATTACTTAAAGTAAATTATGGGCTCAAAGAAGCAGCTTCATCCCTCACTTATTCTATCTACTTTGGCTATAAAAACTTGGAAAGATCTATTTTTCCCACTAGAATGAATCTGTGGGAAAACTCCAAAATGGAAGTCTCTCATATTGCTTGTTAAACTCTGATTCAGCAAAGTGCTTAAGTAAACTACCTTATTTTCCCAACTTAAGGTCAGGCTTGTGTAAGGGCATTTGGGTAATCAGTACCAAGCTCAACAGGTTCTACTTCATCTGCCCATCTTTTTGTGGAGATTTATGGATTACTTTGGAACCTCATCCTGTTAGTGTGTGTTAATCCTGTCCTGAGAACAACTATTGGATTATGTGCTTGGGAGATTTAGCTGGAAGAAATCATACTGTTTCAATCCTAATAAATCCAACCAGCATCCCAAGCTGCTCAGCCATGTACATACACAGACCTGGAGCAACACAAACAGGATGCATCTGAAAGCGTTCCCAGAAGAGTCTTATCATGCAACGGGATCAGTGCCCTTCCAAAATGTAGGGGCTGATGCCCTTTTCTTCTAAAATGCTTCCAGAATAATGCGGGAGCCACTGCATTAAGCACAGTTTTGGACTAAGACCCCTGAGGTCCCCCTTGCATATTAAAGTGCTTGTTTTCACAAGCAACTTATAGAGTTGGCCCCCACCTCCTCTCCCCACCTTTCATGCTTGTACTGCAAACTTTGTGCCAGGTTAAGCACATACTGATGCTGCTTGCTGAGTTGGACCAGGCTGTTGGCTGAGCTGGAAGCTAATCATCAAAATAAAACCAAGCCCAAATGATTACTTTTCAATCAGATCAACAACTTTCTTTGAGCCTCCTGCAAAGCTACACAACCCACGATAAAGGAGACGGGGCAGGATCCACCCTCTTAGCTGCATCATGGCCTTGCATCTGATATTCAGTGTGTCCATATTTCAGTTTCCCGTCTGCCATACGTGAGAATTAGCAATCCCATTATTTTCTATGTTATCTACATTTAGAGGGAAAGAAGAGAGGACCATAGTCATCTTTCCACCATATTCTAGGCCCCCTTAACTGATTTTTTTTTTAGTGGGATTTATTCTGGATATGTTTTTGCAGTCCAAATCGTGTCTTTTATACATTCTTTATTTTTTATTATTGTTGGATGACAAGGTGAAAAAACGCTTACTAAAATGCTTTGAGGCACAACACTAATAACTCCTTGAATTTAAAATGACTCAAGTATAATTTAATCATTTAAATTGCCCACCTTGACCGTCAAAGTGAGTACAAATCACTGGGTTATTGAAAGGCAGAATTAAACCATCAGTCATATAAAAATGAATTTTAATGCACTGTCTTTAGCATCTGAATTCTCTAGATTTCCAACAGATAAATGAAGAAATGAGCACAGGATTTATAAACTGGGTCCTTAATTACAGAGAAAGAATCTTGCATTTTACACGGCACAGAGGAATATTTGTCTGTGAACACTCAGTTCTGCACTCTCTGTAATCGCACAGTGCTTTACTAGTAGAAAAAAATTCAGGGTTTTCTTCCTTTTTAAAAGAATTTATTCATCCAACCATTAGATACAATAAGGTCATTTCTGGGAGAAAACTGATTTCCAGAAATAATTTAACCTGCTTTCATAAGAGTTCTCTCTACATTAAGCATGGTAATAAATACTAAATACCAAAGTGTAAGCTAGTCCAAATGCAGTTCTGATGTGAAGTTCGTTTTCATTTACAACCTTTTTATCAAAGTCCTATTACAAGTTTCTATCCTACCTGTTCTTCTCTATGAAGATATGGAAACCTTGGACAAAAAAAAAAATGTTCTTTCAGTAGCAAGAATTTTACCCCTCATTTACATATACTTTTTACACTCTATCTATTTTCTCAAGTGCTTTACATTCTATTCCTTCACGGATGTGCTGAGTAAAAACTGAAAGTTCAGCAGTAATGTTAGACAGTACACCTGTCACCTGTTCAAAGGCTGCCTGCAACTACTACAAAGGCATTGACAGACCTGCTGAAATGTTTTTGATCATTCTGCTTTTCACCAGCCTACACATGGTGCAAACAATGAATTAAGATTGCACTAGTATTGAGAAATGTCTAGTTTATTCAGGAGAAAGAGAGATACTTGAAATTCTCTTTTCTACTGCTTAAGTGTCAGCCGGTAAGGTAGTCAAGCCACACTCTGTGAACTGAACCCCTTACACTTTGTACAACCTTCCTCAACTAAGGAATTTTACACCAGCAGAAGGTACCTACTTTTGGTCCTACACTTAAAATGATAATATTGTTGGAAATAGTTGCTATTAGTGTTTTATGTCAAAGTAATCATTTGGTGGTTTAGATCTTGTACGTAGTGATTTGCTCTGAACGATTTGCAGTTCAGGTCTGTAACAGGCATAAAACAATGTTCTTTTTGCTGCCAATACAGGTTCTTAGAGGACGCAAAATTACTTGGCTTTAGCTATAACATATTTATTTTTATTAAAATGTTAGTATTTTATGAAATCAACTCCCTGATAGGTCACATAACCTTGTTCAACCTCTCGGTTTTAATGTCATTAACATGATGAGGATGCACACTGTTGGCAGATGGGTTTTCTCCTGCTTTTCTAGGATCCCAGTCAGTTGGATAAAGATACAGGATTAAAATTATGATTGTTTCTGTAATCTTAACTAAGCAATTTTCAGGTTGAAAATATTCAGATTTTATGAGAATGCTACTATTCCCACTCACCTTTACCTCACTTTCCCAGTCTCCACAGGTAATTGGTAATCGTAACTGCAAACTATTTTTCCCTGGGAATTGGCTGAAAATTTTCATGTACAAAATTATTTCTTAAAGGTTAGTGTACTGATCTTAATATACCTGCAACACTGTTGTGTGGTTATCAAAGCAAATGTAAGCCATACAGCAGAGTACCGCAAACCAAAATCCATGCATTTAGATGGAAAAAAAGTGTACATGTGCTACTGTAGCTCAGACAGAAGCCAAGTAAAGAGACATTTTGGAGAAGATGAGAATCAGTGTTCCACACCATCACGACTTCAGATGAGGACTCTAAGAAGATGGGATTTTAGAGGAGGAGAAGAGACAGCAGATCTCAAAAGGCTTAATGTGTTGCCATTGCTGTGCTATACACATAATCTTAAAAGTAATGAAAATACAGCACTGTCCTCAAGTATTTAAGCTACCTTTCAAAATTATTTTGTATCTTTTAGAACAAGCTATAACAAAGCAGGAAAAGGGAAGAAAATCGTTAGGAAACCTTTCTCCACCAGGATACCTCTTTTCTGAAATTCATGTTTCTCAAATATTTTTGCTCAAATGATTGCCTCAAATGTTCCTTTTTCTTTCTTTTTACTCTGGCACAGTACTTAGCAGCAGGACAGAAAGCTGAGTCAGGAAGACTGAAACACAAGATGAAGATTCAATTGTCATCAAATCCTATGGTCTTCCTATGATGGCAAATCTATACCTGAAATCTCACTACACTGTCACACTAATATTAGTAGCAGAGGGAAAAAAGAGTGAGAAACTGGTGGAATGAGGAAAGAGAGAAAATAGAGAAGGGAAGAGGAGCAGAAGACAAAAAAAAATACAGTAAAGCAGGCAGAAGGTATGAAAGAGTGAAAACAAATGGAAAAGAAGAATGGAGCACCAGTCAAATATCACCACTCCCTTCATTTTCATTGCTACAATCCAAAAGGAACCAGCTGAGCCAAATCCACATATTGCATGCTTACAGGTCACAAGGAATGGTGCTTTATGTGGAAAAATATGATTATTATATCAACTGAAAGCCATATCCATACCACATAATTTCTGCAGAGATTTTTCTGAGTACGTTTCACGATCACAGCCCTTTCCAATGTAATTAGTCTGTAATTCAATGGTGGTATGTATTGAGGAAACTGGTCCGTCACACGTTTCTAGATGAATGCTGGGAAACAAAGGTATGCTGCCAGAACCGGGCTTGTATTCAATCCGTTTGTTCCAGTCTGGAAAAAAACAACAACAAAAAAGATCCAAGAGTGATTACAAAAGTGAAGGGAGTTATGTAATTTTAAATGACATAGAATCATAGAATGCTTTGGGATGGAAGGGACCTGTAAAGGTCATCTAGTCCAACCCCCCTGCAATTGGCAGGGACATCTACAACTAGATCAGGTTGCTCAGAGCCCTGTCCAGCCTGTCCTTGAATGTTTCCAGGGATGGGGCATCTACCGCCTCTCTGGGCAACCCATTCCAGTGTTTCACCACCCTCATTGTAAAAAATTTCATCCTTATATCTAGTCTGAATCTACACTCTTTTAGTTTAAAACCATTACCCCTTGTCCTACCACAACAGGCCCTGCTAAAAAGTCTGTCCCCATCTTTCTTATAAGCCCTCTTTAAGTACTGAAAGGCTGCAATAAGGTCTTCCTGCAGCCTTCTCTTCTCCAGGCTGAACAACCCCAGCTCTTTCAGCCTTTCCTCATAGCAGAGGTGTTCCATCCCTCTGATCATTTTTGTGGCCCTCCTCTGGACCCATTCCAACAGGTCCATGTCCTTCTTGTGCTGAGGACCCCAGAGCTGGACGCAGTACTGCAGGTGGGGTCTCACCAGAGCAGAGTAGAGGGGCAGAATCACCTCTCTCGACCTGCTGGCCACGCTTCTTTTGATGCAGCCCAGGATACGGTTAGCTTTCTGGGCTGCGAGAGCACATTGCCAGCTCACGTCCAGCTTTTTGTCTATCAGTATCCCCAAGTCCTTCTCAGCAGGGCTGCACTCAATCCCTTCATCCCCCAGCCTGTAGTGATACTGGGGATTGCCCTGACCCAGGTGCAGGACCCTGCACTTGTCCTTGTTCAACCTCATAAGACATATTGTTCTCAAAGGCCACTGTCTAAGACAAAATTAAAAGTTTTTTGAATTTGATATCAATCAGTTACTGTCCTAAAAAAATTGGGTTTTTTGTAAAAAAAAACCCACTCTTTGTAAAAGAGTGGCAGGCTCAATTAAGTAATACTACTGCTGCTAGAGTCACACAAGCATGGGGTACATACATATCCTGACAAGAATTGCTAATTGGTGTCAGTCTGGATCTCCAGTGTCCAAGTCCCTGTGACAGACTACAAGCTAGCTCTACAGGGATGAGGCTGTCTATTGCACTGAATTTGGTCAGATTTCATAGTTTTGTCATACAGAACAAACATCTCCAAGGATCAGGCTATATACATCAGTCTCACTGGACTGTGACCAAAAGCTAATAAAACACATCTGTAGTGCCACTTCTTGTCTTCAAATGTCTTACTAATTTTGTAAAGTATTAATGACAGAAAGTTACAGCTGAAAGGACTACTCATGCTTTCAGCCAGAACTGACTAATCTGTGGTTTTGCTTATGCAGATGTCTCACAGCCACAACATTTAAACTATCACCTGCTTTAGGCAGCCACCTGGACATGCCATACAAACCACTATGCTTCTCAACTGAAGCATTTAATTTTTAAATGCAATTAATTATGGTGTTTGCAACCTGCTTCAGAGAAAACCCAAACAAGCGGCATTAATTAAAAACACGTATTTCAGCAATCTTTACAGTTTGTATTTTCATAGAATCATAGAATGGTTTGGGTTGGAAGGGACCTTCAAAGATCACTTAGTCCAACCCCCCACCATAGGCAAGGACATCTTTCACTACACCAGGTTGCTCAAAACCCCATCTAACCTGGCTCTGAACACTTCCAGGGATGGGGCATCCACAGCTTCTCTGGGCAACGTGTTCCAGTGCCTCACCACCCTCACAAAGAAGAATTTCTTCCTCATATCTAATCTAAAACTACCCTCTTTCAGTTTAAAGCCATTATCCCTTGTTCTGTCACTACAGGCCTGAGTAAAAAGTTTCTGTCTATCTTACAAGCCCACTTTAAGTATTGAAAGGCCACAGAAAGGTCTCCCTGGAGCCTTCTCTTCTCCAGGCTGAACAACCCCAACTCTCTCAGCCTTTCTTCGTAGGAGAGGTGCTCCAGCCATTTGGCCATTTTTGTGGCCCTCCTCTGGACCTGCTCTAACAGGTTCATATCTTTCATACACATTTTAGCCAACTCCAGCCAAGTTACCACGCCACATAAATAAGAATGCCACATTAATACAGAGATGCAAATAGTTAATTATTTTGAAGTCACAAAACTATTCAACTGTTACCTAATGTGTACATCTATGTAACTGTCAAATTTGTCAAAAGTACTCTTGCATACACAGCTGAAGTTTCACTGACTTTTTTTAGCCCTAGGTGAAAGAGGACTCCACAAATGGAAAAATTCTAGGTCCTGGCAGTCAATGAAATCTTTTAAAGCAAACGGACAGAGACATTCTTTCTAACTATCAGTGGAAGGAAAAGTAAAAATATATATTTATATATGCACATTTAGTAGGTAGAGTTCGGTGTTTTTCAACAGACCTCATTTTCAGAAAGCTTGAAAAATGGTGCTCTCCCACTGTCTTAAACTGCATTAAAAATTTACAAGAAAATCTGAAGCAAACATTTTGAAACATAGAGCGATCATTAGTCCAGAGTCCAGACAAAGGAGAGAGGATGCTGGCAGTCACTGCCTGCATTTCAAAATTCTCAGATTTTCTTCATGACTTTTAATCCAAATAGTAATCATGTAGCATTTTGTTGTCAAGAGGAAGCTGAGACTTCATAGAACATTCTGAAGGTATGGTTTGTACCTATTTTTACTATAATCTTTAGGACTTGTACATCACTGACTAAAAGACAAGTATGACTATTTTATTGCCTGTGCACACATCAGCTGAGTTGCTATTGTAGTAGTAATTTTCAAGTAATAATATTCAGCCCATTCATTCCATATTTAGTTAGATTTGATCTGCTGTATTGCATAATTTGTCTGCAAGTGTCAACTTAAACAGTTCCCTTAGAATTTCAAGTATCATATAAGGTACATCATTACAATAATAGATTTCTCTCCCCTATCCATTCGAGAAACTCAAGGTTAACATTTTTCCAATCAAACAAGAGCAGCCAATTCTTTCAGATACTTAAGGTAAAAGTAAAATAATTTGCTATTTGGTACACATCCTAGTAATATATGAATTATTGATTTTTATAGTCTTTTATTCACTAGATAAAACATTATATTCCTCTACCCAAAAGGAAAAATAGAGTCTCATATGTATCTGAAACATTTCTGACTATCTCAGCAGCTTTCAGGCTTCAGCCACATTTTCATTTCTCAGCTATATCAAATCAACTGGCACTCATGCAAAATATTCATTAGTGTATCTGAGATGTGAATGAATTAACTGTAACGTACCTGCAACTGCACACTCACCTCCAGTTATATGAAGAATGTCTTCTAAAAAACACACTATATAAAATGCCACTACTCACAAGGAAAAATAATGGAAGACCTCTGTTTCTGCCACATGAATGTCCTGTGGATTCACAGTATTACCTTTCAACTTGGCAAAAATGGTAATTTGTACCCAGAGATCATAAACCCTGAACATTCTAAATCATCTGCATCTATCTCAGCTCTAAATTGTAAAACATCAACTAGACTTTAACTAGTGTCTTTGTACCTTGGTCCCCTGCAGCGTCATAGACCAATCCTCATCCTAAATCCCACTAGCACTTCTTTCACTGACTTAGTGCAGATTTAGGAAGTCTGCCAAGGAGTCCCTCTCCGTGCAGAAGGCATTCCCAGACAGGCACAAGGCAATACTGGAGTATGATACAATCCTGTGATAACAGCACAGTCCTTAAAGGTAGCAATAGCTCTGATACAAATCAACTGGCTTCCTTATATAGTATCTGCCCCCACGGTATTTCAGCATCCCAGAGGTGCTGAAGCTGAGGCCAGCACCCTCTGTATCTCACCACCAGTAAAGTTAATAATGTTGGAAAGTGCAAAGAGTTAGAACAAGCAACAAGAAGTGGTGGCAGTGTGAAGAGCTTATTGTGAGAAAACCCTATGTCTTTCATTTAATTTTGAATGTGGTGATCATTGTTTTTCTTTCTCCCAGAATAACATCCTGTATTGGATACATTCAAAAGATCAGCACCTTCCCCTCACTTCTTGATTCCTCTAGAACTGACTCAGAGGACAAGTCTTATGTAACCTGAGTCTACAAAAGCCTCTGAATTTCAGATATTTAAAAACTGTATCTTAAAATGTAACTCATTTAGTCCAACGTTATGCAGTCAAAAGATATATAGTCCCATCTGAAATGGTAGGTTGCACTAGATTAGCTAAACTCAACGAATATGGTTTCTCCTTTGACACAAACTGTCATGCGACAACATCACATTACAGTGCAAACTTAGAAAGGTAAGCACTGTCTCCCCAGTGGGGGGGGATTAATCTCATGGGAAAAGCTTGAATAAAACCAGCCCTGTTTAGTCATGCAGCAGACAGCCTTTGTTTGGATTTTTTTAATTCAACAGGCTTTTGCTTGCCACTTGTGGTATATAGCTCTTCCAGACAATATAAGTCAGCCCCAGATGGATTACACCTACAACATAACATTATTACAGTGTAAATATCACAATGTCAAGTTTGTGGTTCAGATTTCATCAATTACAAAACAACTATGTAAACTTGGATTTAAGTCTCTGAGATACTCAAAACTATTCCAAGATCAAAATGGATCAAACTTCAGTACAATTTGAGCCTTTAAAAGTAAATCCCAATGCACTAAATAAATTTTCCTTTTATCAGAAGGGTAATGCAAGACTTTCCTTGATCTCTACACTTAACAGTTTTGTACATGACTCTCTTTCCTTGTGATCCATGTATTATATTTTAATTCATCTCTAATGCTTGATGACAGAATGATTTAATCTCATTTTTCCTTGAAGGAGTATGCACTCACATGTGCAGAGGAGGTATGACCCAATTCATGTCTCCTCCTACATGTGTGTGGCCATGAACTTTGATTCCACCTCATGACATTAAAAATCATGGCAAGGTAATTAAAGACAATTGCAACACATCTCTTATTATGCCAGTGAAATGCAAAACTTCTTTCATCTTGGACTGAAGATGTGCATCCTGGCAGCTAAATGTAAGATAAAATTTATGTAGTGCTATTAGTGAGTCTTTGCAGCATCTCTACCTAATAGCTTCAACATAAGTTTCCCAGAGCAATGTAATTGGTAGATCTGTTTGCTCTACAGCATCTTCGCGTCTGTCCTATCTATGTAGGCTGGACACTTGGCTAAAGGTTATTCTGCTTCTTTTTTTTTTTTTTTTTTTTTTTTTAAAACTTATACACTTCACAACTTTCCTGAAGTTTTTTTTTTTTATTAAACATTTTCCTCTCTATTAATTTGAAAATTGGAAACAATCTAGAATAAATAAAAATACTAGTATACACAAAGCATTTCAAACAAGATCAGAAATGTCTCAGTAGTTTTGCTAAAAGTACACTTACTTTCATGCTTTATGAAACTCCCTGTACCTTAAAAGCAGCAGCCAGGCAGCTCCAGATGCTGTACAATGATATTTGGAAGAGCAGTGCACTGTCCTCACAAAACTACAATTTTCTTTCAACACCATGAACTTACTGGAAGTGCACATGTTGCCAGAATATAATATACTGCAGTTACCTCAATAAATACATGCTGTACAGTTAGGCATTCTCCACATGCGAAAGATCAATGGCCATAAGACATTTTCAAAATGTACACACTTTGATACTTGAATTTCTACTTTGAACTAAAGATAAAGCATTTTTCAGCAAAACAGACACAGGGTAACAGTTCCTGCATATTTCCTCTTGGGCAGCATTCTCTCTATATTTACGGACTTATAAATTGTGCCAATCTGAAAAAAAAAATACATTTCAAAGGATTTTAATTTCCCATTTGGAAAAAAAATCATACCCTCATGACACACAAAGCAATCACCCATTCCACTCTCTTGTTTCCTGATTAACCCTCCTCAAAACTTCTGAAAAAGGAAAATTTTTACTTGCAAAAAAGTAAATCTCAGCCTTGCAACAGACATTTCAAGAAATTCTGAATGCTCTTTCTTGACACAGATTACAGGTGAACAAAACTGAGTTAACACTATTATTTTAATTTTAAAGTATATCATCAATGTTAAAATGGATCATCTGTTATGCCTTGTCATCTCAGAAGGAAAGCAAGAAAAAAGACTGATAGTGCATGTAAGCCTGGCCCTTTCTTAAATACCTTTGTTTCTGTGAAGATCCTGAACTACTTAAAATAAGCAGGTCTGTTCAGGTTGACTGACCAGTTTCCCATTCGTAAAACTGATCATTTTACAAAGGAGTGAATATGGCAGGATGTCCCCTAGCTAACTGGCCGCAAATCAGCTAGTAAGCATCAGTAGAATGCTGCTTCCAGGATCCATCAATGTCACTGTGTGCTGCCCAGAATATAATTTTCTAAAAACAATTTTCTAAATTTTAAAGGGTCATGCAGTCACCACTGATGGAAAAAAATGCTTTTTCTCTTGGGAACCAAGTATGGAGCTTTACAATGGTTGCCACAATTCCAACCACTGCTAGCGGACAGGTATTTTGCTAAGGAAGTTTGGTAGAAATTATGCCAAAAATGAAACAAGATTTAAGTATCAGCTAGGATCATGCTTCTTGTGTGTGTTTAGTAACACACACAAATACCATAAATAACACACACAAATGCCATTTAGGATATTTTTTATTAAATTATATTTTCCTCTATTTTTAAATTGACATATGTATAAAATATACATATGTACATACATGTATATGAATACACACATCCATATGCATGTATACATAAAATATGAATGTTTTTAACCTACACTGGAAAATAATCTTTAAAGTTATGTTCATTTTTTTTAAGGAAGAAAAGATCATTTCACATCCAGCACCACTAGTCATACAACAAAATTAAAAAAAAAAATCCTAATAAGCATTTCTAGGTTTGACAACTAATCTACAAGCTAGTAACATACAAATGACAGGACTGCTAAATCTGATGCCACATACAAATTTAAGCATGTTAAATATGCTGAGTGATTTGTTAAGGAAATGATAATCAGAAAGTCTGACTCAGTTAAAACCTCTCCATAGCAAAGAGAAGACTCAAACTAACTTTCAAAGCCCTGCTAAGCCACCATGGTTTGCTAAGAGATTTGAATGCAGATCTCATAAGCATAAAGCAACATCCATATACACATTTTCTTTCTGCAACATGCTGATAGCTTAAAAAACAATGAAAAAGAGAGACAGAAATTTGAACTACTGCAGGATAGTGGTAAATTCTGCTGTTGCAGGAGTTAGTGAACCATAATGGAACAGCAGTTGTGCCTCAACTAGTGACACTGTATACTCCATCAAGGGATAAAACCTCAAGCACTAATGATGCCTAATTATGCAAAATAAACATATAAAAATCTAAAAAATAGGAAACAACAGCATAGGTTAAACTATTATTTGTTGTGAGATTGCATTTAAATAATAATAGCTATTTCCTGCAGCAATCTGGGTGTCAGAGGCCCAAATGCACTAATAAGCCCTAATGAGCTTCCATAAGCCTCACCTGGGGCCTCCATTCACACCCAGGATCTCTATTTAAGCTCAGCCCCAGCACTTCAGTCCTGGCCTGACCTATGATGCTGTAGGGGTGCTGGTCTTCAGCTCAGCCACCGCTCTGGCCACATGGTCCCTTTATCCAGAAGTCAACCTATGGACTGGCTTGACAGCCTGGCCTCATCACTATGGACCTGCACAGTGACTTGATCCTAACTCTCATCTATGGATTGACTTCCTGAGACCTGCGTCCTCACCATGAACATGCCTGAGGATCTGGGCTCTTGCCTGAACCTGGCCCCTATCTCTCGGTCTGCCCTGCCCACCTCAGTGGGGTGAGGGGATGGCCCTACGTGATGAAGGCTCTGCCAGCTCTGTTACTACAATTGGCTCCTGGCTTGCTTTCCTTTAGGGAGTAGCCCTGCTCTTGCTGCTCCTTGACACCAGGTTTAGATGTGGTTAAGTACTTCTAATGTTCTCAGAAGGACAAACTACCACAAAAAGATGTCATTATGGGAAGAGGCAGCTTCCTAGTTATCCTGGAGAATGCAGGCTGTGACTAGTGTTTGGATCCTGGTATTCCAAGGGATTTCTCTACTGAGGAGTATGCAAAGAGCTTCTCAAATTCCTAAAGACAGACTCTGAAACACTACATGGACTAGTTACTGAAATCAACTGAATTGAGGATGTCAAAACTTATGTGGAAAGTCTGCAATTTTTAAGCCCATGGTGCAAGAATATGTGGAAATTTTACATGCAGAGGAAAAAAAAAACATAGGGAAAAGTTTCAAACCTAACTAGATATCCTGTAGTGCTTTAACTTTTGAGCAGAGGAAATGTTAATGGAACCACCAGCTGTCAGCTAAATCTCAGAAGTAAGAAATTTCTCAATGAAATGGTAATTGCCCCAGGGAAGCCCATGATCTTGCAGTGAAAATTAAAAAAAAGGAAAGACTTTTTTTTTGTAGTTGTAAATGCAGAAAGGTGAACAAAGGAGTGAACTTCCACAGAGGTATATGGAAATAAGAATCTAGTTAAATAGGTCTAAAATAAATGGTTTCTTGCATCAGTTAAGATGGAAAAGACAGGCTTTAGTATTTCTATTGTAACATATATACAGAACTGCCTAAAGAGAGGGCAATAATGGGTTGCTCTGAAAATGTAAAGTTCATGGTACACAAGGAAGTAATTAGTAAAGATCCCTGTGACTCTGCCTTGGGATTGTTATTTGATATTTCCATTAATGGTCTTGGCACAAAACCAGGACTCTGTTAATTACTTCTGCTAGTGACAAGACTGGAAGGCAATCTACATTGGAAGTCAATATAGAAAGAGGATATCCCAAGCACAGAATAAGATGACCTTGAGAACAGGTGTTATAGAAATATTACTTGGTAGTAATGATACAAAGTGCCAGTTCATGCTCAGGAACTTCTATTCTATTAAGTCAATAAGAGCATGTCCATGAGCCGCCAGTCTGATATAGCCAGGCAAAAGAAAGGTACTCTTGGAATATATAAAGCACTGTGTTTCCAGTAAGAGGCTAGGGTAAAAAGAAACATGTGAAAACACCTTATCTGGAGTGTTCAGGAAAGATGTACTTAGCTGTAATGCATACACAGAACTTGCTGGGGAAAGGAAAGCATATCTTAAAAATTAGATAGAAACAGTTATGACTGCTTTCTCTAAATATGTCTGGTAGTCAAACAAAAGAAAAAATAATGCTGATACAAGTACATAAATGAGTATGAACTTATGTAAACATTGAGCTCAAAAATCAAATGTACTCAGAAGTTCAATTAATTTTCGAATGTCTGAAATGGGTATCTAAAGAGTGGGTATTCTACTAAAATGGTGCCATTCAAGTTAATAGCTGAATGTAAGCATTTCATTATGATTACCTTGTTTTAATGATGTATGGCTAATGCATGCATAGCAGCTCCAAGACTAGACTACCATAAAGGCTTTCTACTTTGCAATAAATTTCATTTTTAAAAATATGGGTAAATATCTTATAGCTAAGACAACACAAGCATTGCATTTTAAACTGCTAGGTATGTGCACAAGAAGAACAGGAATTGATTTATATTTATTGCAGAAAATATTTGGGCCTTTAAAATTGCTCCTGAAGACTAGGAATATTATTCTCATAAGCAAGGTTTCTGTACTTGACCACCCTCCTCCAAATAACCAATTGCTTTAGTAATCATATTGTTCCCTGTTAAAAGCACTGACAGCTCAAAAGCCAATACAGTTTTGGTTTTCCTCTGTAATTGGATTTTACTAGAAAGCCCACATGAATACCATTGTAAAATCACTCACATCTACCGCAAATATGAAGGATGTTGACTCAGAAGTGATCTAAGATCACTCTGCTCCTAAAAGAGAAGGCCCTGCCCTTCTCTGAACAAAGGAAAGATTATATTTCAGCAGGAAAAGTGAGCTGATCTGACCTGTACGTGGCCTCTGAATGACTAGTCAACATTAAAGAGGTGATAAGAATGTGCCTTTTGGTGGTAGCAAAGCCCTAGGTCACCTTAGTGAGCTCTACATGCCTTAAAGAAAAAGTAACATGCAATATCTTTGATACATTTTATTAAGTATTTTTATAGTCTATTAGGTAAATAAACAAAGAAAAGCTTTTATTTCAAAACTATTTTTAAGCAAAGACTGAGTGGAAAGTAATTGAATTTTTAAGGAACTATTTTTTTTTTTTTTTAAGATTAATTTTTAGGGAACTTCTACTTTATATTGTTACCTCAGGTAATTAGGTTAAGGGTGTATATAGGTTCATAGGACAAGATAAGTGTAGGAAATCTTTTCAAATTAGGAAAACAACTCAGGCTAGATGCTGTGAAATCCTGTTTTCTAGTCAGAGTCCTAACTTTTCCTTAAATTGGAGGTTAGTGAGCATTGCTTATGCAAGGGCCATATTAAATTTGGCAGGAAAAAAAATTAGTCTTCTTTGGTCAAAGGAGACAATGTGACTTTTAATTTTTGGACTGTTGTCTTTGCTACATATTTATCTCCCCAAGAAACACATTCAACCATCCCTGTTTGTTTCAGAAAAGGCAGAGTCCTCTGATACTTTATTGGGGTAATCAGCTGATTGGTTTAGAGGAGCTTTTTTGTTTTATGCCTTAATAACTGCTTCCTGTCTGAAATCAATTGCATTTCAGGGAACAACCTGACTTTTGGTTTAATTGTCAATAGTTGAGCAGACCTCTAGCAGTCTCAAAACATATTTTATGTTTTTGGGAACATGATTCTGCCCTTCATTTTTTGAGGCTAAACTCCTCTTTATTTTCTCCCCATGTAGTACATCATTCACCAGAGAGTTTGGTACAGGAATAATTGTTTTCAACTTTCTGCTATCTTGCATCTTTCAGCACATTGTTTTATATTTTATTTCCATTTGTTATCCCACTAGGGGGGACAGTAACTTCTTCAGTTTTATGAAGACTGTTCCTAAAAGCAGCAGAAACGAGAAGAGACACTATTATGGTACAATAAATGAGCTACAGGAAGCATGGTCTAGATTACAGGTTTTTGACTCTTTCTTATTTCACCTCATGTTCTTTAATGAAAATACTATATGGATATTTAGTACTGGTTTGCCACAAGTCTGTCCACTCTGCCTTGAATAAGGCAGAAGTAACTTTACAGAAATCAGTACTTGTGACATTAAAACTAGTGTAGTGAAAACGACCACACTGGAAGCGAATCTACAGGAAAAAGTGTAGTGTCTGCTCTGTATCCACAGAATTGAAACAAAGGCAGAGGCCTGGAGGAATGGACAGAAGCCCAGGGAACGTGCTGAAGATAATATTTTCTTAGTATGGAAACCCACTAACTGTGTTGAAAAAAAATTTTAAACAAAACATAGAAATAACTTCAACTGCAAATTGACCCATTATAGTGTCAGAAATACTATCTATCATCTAGCCTTTCTTTATAACCTAGTCTCTTTAGTTACCTGACAGTAAGTGACCACACCATTGTTTGAAAATCATGGAAATTAACACACAGCATGAGGAGAATTTGCAGCATAGCTGTAAAAGTCAGTTGATAAAACTCATTTATGAAAATTTCCAATTAAAATAACTGATTGGGAATTAATTAAATTCATTGATTTACATTTTTAGCTTGCTTAGCATACTAATAACATTTCAGACCGGTCTGCTTAGAATGGTTTGATGTCAGTTTAGGTCAAGTTTGTTTCTAAAGTAGCCTCTTAATAGAGTGGAGGCCTGTTTTGTGCTGAAAATGTCTGTGCAGGAATGTTTGCTGATTGTATATTAAGGTCCATCTTCAAAGGGTAGGGAAGTAGCTCCTAGATTTAATGATGACTTAAATGCTATTGGCAGAAAGGAATATTGTTTAAAGGATAGCACCTTGGCTTGTTGAGTCTTATTTGCTCTGCTGTACATGTCAGTCATGGAGTCAGCCTTGAGAAATAGGAATAATTTTGTACATTGTTTTATGTAAACCTATTCTTCCCTGTCCCACCCCTGCACAATGGAGGATATTTGAAGGGCATCTGCATTGAAATTTATTGCACTGAAATTTTTAATACTGAATTTGCATTAGACTACAACAATCTCTATTCACGATAGTCACAGAAAGAACTGCACAATATTTCCGATTACTAAAGCCAGTAACTTTTAAGAACTAGGTGCCAATGCCATAAACTGAAATTCTAAGTATTTAGCTGTTCAAGCTAACACTGAAGAACAAGAAAAAAATCATGTATCGTATTTTGGCAACTTCTATATTATAACCAAAGGCTCAGAATATTCATCTTTTCTATCAGGCAAAGCATTATTGTACCTCCATTAGTCATCCAATCTTTTCAAATATACCATTATTTCAAAGAAGATGGAGCATACCTGCTGGCTGCCTTTTTGTGGGGATGTCACAGAGTGACAACCATAGGCAAGAAAGAACACTATAAATATCCTTCATTTCCAGTCTCCAGATTTCCTCTTTAGGTACTGGAAATACTATTAGTAAGTTTCGCTTATTTGATTTTTTTTCCTAGCAACAGTTAATTTTTACAGATATTAGCTCAAAGTGGAAAACAACATCACCTATGTGATTATCTTCACCTTTAAAAATAAGTAGGCATTAAAAAAATCTCATTAAGAGAAATGTAGAAATTTCTGGAAGTATTATGTTGCAGCTCATTTTCAGATTATAATTAATGACTTAGTAATTAAGAATAAAAGTAATATCTACCCAATTGTTTACCTAAAGACTTTATGCTCTGAGTAGGCAATCACTATCCACTTGCACTTTGTGCCATTTGACCTGGAGACTTGCAGATGAAGTGAAGCAGTCATCTGTTTGACAGATGGAAAGGTACAATTCCACATGGATAGCATGGAATATGCTAGAGCAGAACATATTGAGCTATTTCATAATTTTACCTTGCCTATGATAAAGACCCATCATAAAACTTTATCACGTCAGAAGGGAGAAAGAATATTTGTGCCAAATTGCCACAGAAATAAACAAAAAGCCCAAATTTAAGCGTAATGAATTATATCTAAGCATATCCTTTTCTATCTGAGATGCTTTAGACAAGCTGCTTTAAACTTTCTTATGTATTGCATTCTTTTTTTTAAGAATTGTTGCTTTATGTGTGCTGTTTTCTCTGTCTCTTTTCTCACCATCACACTAAAAATAACAAGCTGGCAGCCTCTCATATTAAATACCTAGTGTTAACCAAACCATCAGCCACATACAGCTCTGACTTGTAGAAGAGAAGAAAATAAATGTTACATGCATAAAATAACAACAGCTGAACTCCAGGTTTTCACTAAAAACTTAAATACCTTGTAAACACTTCACATCATCTAAGATGAACAAAGCATCAGAAAAAAAAAAATACCAAACCTTATTTGAGGTTATTTCTATTACTTTTATTGGCTACCTGGTGTCTATACCCACCTGATAGGACCAGCAATGACCATCTGTCCTATAATTGATGCTTGAACTATGAAATAAGTATGACAATACAAACACAGTATGCACGAATAAGAATGGCAATACAAACACACCATTAGTAAGGTATCTTTGCAAAAATTATTCAGTCAATAAAATACCTAAATAGAAATAATACAGAAATTTTACAAAAATCAACAATTGCACCCATTCTAATAGAAATTCCAAGCTAGAATTTGGGAGTATTTAATTTATTTGAGATGACTCCATAAAATGGAAACAACATTTCTTCAGTGTAAAGAGACCATATTGATTTTATAGAATAAACCGTGGAGTTTTGAACAATATGATCAGTTAGAAAATGTGCAAATAGTTCATAGGTATTCTGGGTTTTTACTAAAAATGCTCTTCAAAATATTTGGGCGGGTGGAGAACTACTACATCTCTGAAAAATTAAAATGTGGTTCTGCTCTAAGTGAGGACTGTCAAAATAGAATCATGATATTGCACACTTATTTCATTACAAGGCCCTCTAGACCAGAGCTTCTCATTTTACAAAGAAAACTTTTTCCCTTCTAAATGTCAGCTTGCAAATTTACCTTCACGTACAACAGCCAAACTGATTTTTTTCCTTCTCAATCATTCTCTTTAAAAATTACAATGACGAAGGTCAGGTTAGTCTTGAATGATATCTGCATAATGTGGTTACATCCAGTTGGTTTGTCCCTAATCCAGCCCTCATTTTCATCTTAATTCCTTATAATTTTTCACATATCTATCTTCCTAGTACATTGCCAGCTGGGTTTTTCTCCATTTTAGACAGAGTAGACTGTGGATCCTTTTTAGAAAATCAATTGCTACTGAAATGTCTCAATATGAAGACAGTAATCAGGATAAAAAAATGCCTTTCACTCCCACTGCCGGTTGATCATGCCCTGACTCATGCATGCATGCACATGAAAGCCAATTCTGCACCTGGAACAAGATAATCTGAACAACTCTGGCACACATGGGAAAAGTACCTTGTCATGGTGGCTTCAGAAGTTTTATTTAAAGGAACAGTAGGAGAAAGGCAAATCAGAAGCACTGCTTTAACCTTTCAATATATTCAGATAGAATCATAAGATAGCTTATTAGAATAGAAATTTGTCTCTTTTTTCTTTTTTTCTAATCTGTTCTTTGTTCTGACTGGAAAAGAAACACAACAAATGTAAACAAATATGGCATTATTATCCACTTTTTTAACAGGCTTGGAATGAAGTAAGCATAAGAAATAGCAACAGTTTTCTATACCACTGCAATAAGCACCCTAGTTTCCCTACTGTGACATGGAGGGAAAACACCAAAGAAAAGAGATTTAAACAAAAAATTAAAATATATAAACTATTAAACCTTACCTTGCCAGCCCGGTTTGCACACTGGTTTGACGTTAACTCGTACTAAGACATCTTCTGTTGCGTGTTTTTGCCCACAATCAAAAGCTGTTACCATTATCTCATACTGGTGCTGTTTATCATAGTTCAGTTTCTCAGTGTTTCTGATGTTACCTGTAGATTCAATACAAGATAACATTCAGAAATTACTTCTTGACTAAGCATATACAGACTATAACATGTGGGTACTGATTAAGTCCTTTGTGACCAGAAAACTCTTTGAAGCACACAGGACATCCACAGGCAGGACAGTTATGAGGAACGGGAAGTATTTTCTTTCCATTCAGCAGAGATATAAGTAAGTTCTTAGGCAAATATAAGGCACCAGGGATCAAATATGGGCATGTCTATATTAGAAAACATCTGCTCAACAACACTTTCTAAAATAAGACTGTAAGACTAATTAGCAGTTACATCTTGAAATGTAAAGTATGAGTAGGTGCAACCTCATTTTCCACATCTTCCCAGGATACACTGCTTTACCATGGTAGCCACATTCCTGAGATCCACTGCTGAACATCTCCCCAGCTTAGTATCTTCCTTTTTTCCCTGAAGCTATTACCCTTTAGGTGAGAGAGATTTTTAGCCGTTTAACACCTTTCCCTGGGTTTTAAAAACAGGAAAAATCCCAGAATCACCTTCTATATTAGAGTGCTTAGCAATATTTGATGTGACAGCACAGAGTTATCACATGGAAAATAAAACTCGGCAACAACAGAGATTGTCTCCTGAACCTAACACATATATAAAGGCAACAAATTACCTGTTTCAGGAACAAAGACATTACAACACTCACAAAGAAAGAGAAAGATCTTTCTCAGAGTACTTCCTGCAGGACTGGAAGATTACCGTGCAGAATGTATGTTTTAATGAGTTCAGTATTTTAATTCTGTCCATTTCCACCAAAGTGCGGTTCTTGCTCAAACTGAAACTTCAGAGTGCTTAATATGTTTCACACTTTTGCTCAGGGCTGTTTTTTATAATATCATTTTGAATGAGAATCTTTGTTCTAGAAGTCAAGAAACAAACTTACTCTGGATCAATACTACACATAACAACTGCTTTCAAGCATGGATCTTCAAAATCAAGTTGTTTGGGCTGAATTTGGAATGGGGAGCACCCGAATCCTGGAATTTAGTCAAATACAGTGATCTGATTCCCATAGGTGCTGGTCAAAGTATCTGTTGTTAGGCATGCTGGCACTGTTTGGGGTTTTGAGTTTGGATTTTTTTTTTTTTTATTCAAATGAGAGAGAGACAGGTGAAAGCAGACAAATGAAACTTCCTAAATAAGTCTCTTACTAAACCTCCATTAGCTTGACAAGTAAAGACTTTTAGCAAGTATCTCTCTGACGCACACACCTTATCCTGTCATAGCCCAACACTTTTCTGACTACTACTACATTAAAGCCAGCTTTAGTAGTGAACTGAAACTGATGCAAAACTTTTCAGGTCAGGCCTGAAGGAAGGCTGCTTTTTCAATTATCTCCATCTTCAGGTTCAAAATTTGTATTTTAAATAGTCTCTTACATCTGCAGCTGTAAATCAGGCCCAATATCCCATTTTTCTGTTGACTTTGTGTCTTTACCCCTCCCTTTCTGAGCAGGGCACAGAGAGGGACAAGCCCTATCCCTATTTTTATGTCTCACATAGAGAAGCAGAATGACCTGCTGAAGGCTAATATGGAAAGAGTAGTGTCCTACAGCTTCCTTGGCTGTCTCTCTCAGGCACCTCACCTTGCCAGGCCTTTTCAAGTCCGCCATGTAGATAGCTCTTCCCATCACAAAAGCGACTGTAATAATGATATCAACTACTTCATTATTTTTGAATCACTAATTGGCAAAACAATTTAATGTACCCATTTTACTATCTTGAGTTGCTTTTTTAGTACCTGCCTAAGAAGATTTAATGAAAAACTGCCAATGTATACTTAATTATTCATTTAATATATCCTCAGCTATTCTTTCTTTTCGGCATTATATTATTTCTTACATGAGTCTTTATACTTCCCTATTTGGATCTCCTTGGTATTATTTTATTCCATGATCAGCAGAGATAACTCTCAAGAAACCAAAATTGTCTGAATCTACATTAGCAGACTGCCAGAATTTGCATTTGATAAATAAATAAATATCACTTGCAAATGCTTAACTATAAAGTTTCACTACTTTTCTGACAAGATGAAGTTTGCATAGCTCCTACCACAGAACTCAGTGCTGTAATAGATGACCTTGTGAGATCCTGTCCACATGTATTTTCTAAGATATGTAACTTGACAGAACCTGTACTGACTAGACAGATAAGTCAGTAACTCATCTTCATATTGAACAATCTGTACATGTATTTGTGAAGTGCTTCCCAGTGGTGCGTGGCAAATACAGTCATCCCCATTTCAGAGACGAGAGTAGGTCAGAGCCATGACAGAATTTGTATCTACATCTGAATTCTCTGATCATCTGACCATGATCCCTGACAAACGAAGGCAGAAAATGCATAAAAATTTTGTTCTCCTGGCATTACAACAGATCCGTGCATTGTGGTTTAATTTTACTGTTACCTGAAAATCCTACCCAATATTGATACGATAACTGATTTGATGATTGGGCTTCTCTGCTAAGTAGATAACTAGACTAAGCTGCATGCAAAAGTCTCTTAAAACATATTACATCTTATACCTTTAGTCCCAGTTCTTTGCATAGCAAAGCATAAATTTGTCATTTGCCTTTACATGATTGTATTTTATGACCAAGAGTTTATTACCTTCCAAGTTAGGCTTATCATATACAAGAGTCAATTTTATTAGTGTCATGGTTTCACACCACAATGTAATTTTATTCATAAAGAAATTACGTACCAAGGGTCAAAGTTGCCAAATGTAAATGGGAAGCCTTATATTACCTACCCTTAGGTGCCTAACTTACAAAGATCTACAAGAACTACACCAGAGCTGAATGCTGCTTCCTGTGCCAGTGCTGGGTACCTATCCACTTATGCCAATTTGATGTGAAGTAGACTGTGCACTGCTACAGTCTGGAGGGTTCTCTCTTCCTTTCTGCAAATGTTCCCCAATGTGTAATATAATTTTTCAAGACAAAAAAATGCTCCCTGGATTTATCTAGATACAAGAAATAAGTTTTGCCTAAAAAGACGTAAGAAAAAAGCTGATGGAATAGCATGTTCATCTTTCTAAAGGCCTGTGTTTGTGGTTAGTTTCATAGGTTGGTCGTGAAAAAAACCCACCATCTGGGACTGATAATGGCATGTTTTCCTCACACACCCCTTACTTTTGGGGCTGTCTGCAATATTTAGATATGATTCTAAGCATCTGGTTAAATACGCTTTCTGGGCAATGAAATTCCACGCTTATGTTACTGAAAAGCAGAAAAAATCATAACTTCCAGAAGACACAAGAACCTAGATTTGGTTTTGTCCTGGTTTCAGCTGGGATAGAGTTAATTTTCTTCCTAGTAACTGGTATAGTGCTGTGGTTTGGATTTAGGATGAGAATAATGTTGATAACACACTGATGTTTTAGTTGTTGCTAAGTAGTGCTTACACTAGTCAAGGACTTTTTCAGCTTCCATGCTCTGCCCAGTGCACAAGAAGCTGGGAGGGGGCACAGCCAGGACAGCTGACCCAGACTGGCCACAGGGCTAGGCCATACCGTATGATGTCATGCTCAGCATATAAACTGGGGGGAGTTGGCTTGGGAATGGGCTGGGCATCAGTCAGCAGGTGGTCAGCAATTATATCGTGTATCACTTGTTTTGTATATTCTTTTATCATTATTTTTTTTTTCTTTCTCTGCTGTCGTATTAAACTGCCTTTATCCCAGCCTGTGGGGTTTACTTTTTTTTTTTCCGGATTCTCTCCCTCATTCCACGGCGGGGGGGGGGGGGGGGGGGGAGGAGCATGCAGCTGTGTGGTGCTTAGCTGCCAGTTGGGGTTAAACCACTACAGTTTTTCACAATGGGTAAAAAACCCTATAACCAAAATCCTAATTAGCACAGTATTAACAGTCAGTCCCAGGCATCTCATACATTTATTTTAATCATCCTATAGGTAACAAAAATGGGCACAATGCCAAAGAATTTGCACCAGAGAAAGTTTATATCAGCTGGCACAGAGAGACATTCTCAGCAGTGAAATGTGTTGGAACTAAGCAACATATTTCTGTCACAAAATAAAAGCGCAACCATCTATTCTAACTCTGTCTCTAATCCCGGTGGGTTTAAGCAATTACCATTTTCAAAAAAAATTGCAAATTAGACTGCAATTACTGTTGATTGTGGCAGCACTGTTCTTTCAATGAACAAATAGATCAAAAAAATATTAATTGAATTCATGACCAAGAAACTGCAAGTATTACGACCTTATACCAATTATTCACTGCAGGCTTTAAAGTCATGTTTAAATCAATGATTTTCTCATTGCCTTTGCTGAAAAGCAGGTCCCAGGCACATGAGGACAAAGATGTCACCAAGGATTCCTGACACTTCAAATGCTTTTGATCATGCCTCTGACTGTAGGAAACCCATGATAACTCATCAGCCAGGTACACTGCGTGATAGGAGCTGAAAAGGCATGAGCAATAGATGTGCCTGCCCTGTATCATGCCAATCTCAGTGTATTATTTATCCATGATATCTGTCACAAACCTGGTATGAAATTATGAAACCACCTGCAACTCGTGTAAGTAACCAGCCCCATACTGGCAAGTCATGTGGAGCTCTGGAAAAATAATAGTTTCAAACAGAAACATGGAGAACTTCCTTTCACGACAACACGGGAAATCTCACAATTAGAAAAAATCCATTGAGTGGAAAAGCTTCTAGGGAACTGCACACAAACATCTATTTCCAAATGCCCACTTCCTCTAAAAAATCTTTTGTGCAATTGCTCTGGCAAAAGATTACTGTGCCAGCTGACCTCGTTTACTTAAATACAAACATACTCGTTATGATTATACCTCCTATATAGTATACTTGCCTCCCAATGTGTTATAACAAGACAGCTTTTTTCCCCAGTGTAATTTACAATTTATTGACGCTAACAGGTTATTATCTTTTGATGCGCAGCGGTGCATTGTTCAAGAACTGCACAAATAAAGATGGATAATTTTTGAATAGGGGAAAGGGTTTTTAGAAAACGTCCCAACATAAAAATGACTGCTTAGAGAAAACAGTAGCTCCATGCATGCTTTTAACTTCCAATTTGGCCAAAAATCAGATTTAACTTCCAAAGAGTATTCTCCTTCTACATACAACATGGATTAAACGCTTCTGTTAGGAAAGATAAATTAGAGCATTGCTGGGCATGCACACAGGGTGCTTGTTCTGGGGAAACGAGTTCTGAGAGCACAAGCATTTCCATTTTGAACTTTTGCACAAGTGTGCACATGTGAATGTCACTAACAAGGACTCTTATCTACAAAGTGATGCCAACATAGCACTGCTGAAGTACTTGAAAGACAGCAGTACTATTTTGCATTGTCTGAAGCAAGGAGAGAATGGGAGGCAGAATCTTCAACACATTTTTAATGCAGCCCAGCCACCTCTCCCAAACTCAGTGTTAAGTTCTGTGCCTTTCCCTGGTGAGAACTTGACTGAGAAAAGCAGGAGGCTTGACAGACAGGGTCGCCAAGGTCAAAAATTGCTGCATATAGAAAACTTAATATTGTTTATTATTTTTCCTATAATATTATATACATTAGAAAAACAACTAAAATCAAAAACCATAAAAAATGATACTACTTCTCCAAAGCATGTTTCCTTACATATTGCAGAATAATGGATCTGCTTCAGGAAACACCACAAATGGGTAGATCTGTGGACGAACACCGTGAAAGTTTTAACAATCAATAAACATATCCAGAATATTATCAATTCTACATTTAGACACCACTTCAGAAAGCTCAGAAGAATGGGACTAGCTATGAACCAGTGAATAAACCCTATTAGGTAGGGCTACATGCTGCATTAGGAAATGCCATCACTTGGATGGGAAACTAGATCTGAGACAATCATGAGAATGGACTGAGTGACAGAGAAACATATTGCTCATCTAAAACCGGGGTTTTAATTTCCACAGTAAATTACTGTGGTAGCTTCTGACCAAATCTTACATAAAAGGGACGGAATTTCGCAGCGTAATGGTTCCTTCATTCTCAGAGATGAGAACAGGATTACTCTCTTAAACTAAAACTCAAGCCAGGTTATCAGTTAGTATCAATAGGTAATTACACTATCTACAGAAATTACTGCTATCTGTCCCAGAAATTACAATTGCTCCTTCTCCATACTCACCATTTCTGTCAATGGCAAAAGGAACATCAGTTGTGACAATTTCATAATTGCAGATTTGGCTATACTGTGGGGAACAGTCCTCGTCTATGGCTTCTACCTGCAGTATGCTGTCGTAAATCTTTCCCTCTGTCACGGTGGCTTTATACACACTCTCCTTGAAAGCTGGTGAAAACTCATTGACATCCTTTACCTGGATATGGACCACTGCCCTAAAATAGGTAAATAAAGACATCAAAGAGAAAAATTAATTTATCATGACGCATCACTAAAAGCTTGTTTTCAAAACACTTGAACAGACTAAGAAAACATATGTAGAAAACTATGTAAACATCTGCTAAAATGAGATATCATTGAATTTCTCTGTTTAATTTGCCCAATTTAATGTCTTAACGTGGCACTAGGTAAAAACCTATTACCACAGCTGGTAGGGAGAGGGCTTCATAGTGCTCCCTGTTAAAATCGGTCTGCCTCTTAAAATGGACCCCAGCAGAAAGGCAATGCTATCATCCCGGTGAAAAATGGGTTAACAAGCAAAATAAGAGGAAGAGAATTGCAGTAATCTTACATATTCACTACCTAAAAATGGTGAGTTTATGAATATTCTTTGATATTAAACAAGGCTCTCACCTTCTGCTGATTATAATTTTCTAATCCTTTAATTAGTTACAATATTGTACATGTAAACCTTTGAGGGTCAAAAATAACAGGCCTTTAATATTTAAAGAGCAAACTCTAAAGGCCTTTCTTTGAAAGAATTTGCTATCTGGTTTCATAGGCAAGGTGACAGAGAAGTGAAGGGACTTTCTACGTGAATGGCAGAGCCAGTAGTAAAGGCTGGGACCCCAGACAGCCTAGCTTAGTGTGTGGTTTACCACTACAAGAAAGTGTAACGAAGTCTGGTCCCGATCGGCCAGATTTCATTTGGTCAGGCTTAGACCAAAATTTTCCACAAGTGAAATGTACTAACTTGTTACTGACTTGTTACTGAGGGAAAAACATCATAAAATTTAATAATATGAAGCAAAAACTGTTTCTGTGACTTGATGGCTATTTGATATTGCAGGTTTCCTTCTAAATGTGTGTTCTTTTTTAAATATCCTGAAAAAGTTCAGCATGCATTATAGAGCTAATTAAATTTTTAATTGTCATGTGTCCTGGATGAGCAAAATGAAGAATGATTACTATTAATCATTTATTTAAATCGCTTTCAGCAAAACGAACAATTTGTACAGCAGCTATACATGAACACGTGAGTTAAATTCATCTTTAACGACAAATGGTCTGGAGCTTGGTTTCATGAACTGAAGGGGAAAAAAGGCACTGTGCCACTTAAACCTATGCAGGGAATGGGCTCCACAGTAAAAAGTACCACCTGCTAACTTTCAATACCCCTCTCTTCCAGAGGATTTTAATTCCTCTGAGACTGACCAAAAGCTGAGGTCAGAAACACACTGTGCAAAGGCAACACCATTGCAGCTTATATACATGCATGTACTGAAAAAAAAAAGGGCTATTTCTCCTTTCCTACCATTTGAAATGAGATGAACAGAGACAAAACCTACTTAGAATCTGTGAGTATCAATTAAAAGCTAGCTTCCATGTCCTGGATGATCTGCTTAGCCAATGTATTTAATGTGAAAGCAAGAATGGCAAAATAAACCAAAACTGAGATGCATTTCTCCACTTGAACGGGGATCCTATTAAAAGCTTCAACTGGAACCACTGCAGAATGGGTCAAACTACAGGAGGCAAAAAAGAAAAATATTTTCTAAAAGGAAAAAGGAGTAAAAAGTGGATGGAGTATTGCAACAACGATTCATCTTGGTTTTATTTGCTTTCTACCTGACTGCGATATAAAAAAGATCCCTTCAATATGATCTGTGCTGTAGAGCAAATGTATCTCAAAGCAAAAAAAAAAATTTCTCGTCATTTTCACCCACTTGTGAGATTTCTTCCAGTTTGTTCCACCTGGTCCTGATCCACAGTCATAGGCCTGGATGACGAATGTGTATTCCTTCTGCAGTTCACAGTCAATAGGACTTTTTGCTCGAAGACGACCTTCTCCAGACGTCTTGTTTAGCACAACAGCTTCGAAGGGCATTTCTTGTCCATGGATTTTAAAAGCACAGATTTCACCTGTAAGGAATAGTATAAAACAATCATAACAGGGAGGTCTAAGTCTTATGCACTAGAGTGACACTGGAGAAGTTAGTACTCATTTGTAGTTCACATGCTGTTATAGATGGACGAAGTACAGACTCAGGCATCAGTTTATAATACATCCAAAAGGGCCATGAGCCACGTGCTCATATAGCATGATGCGGTGAGTGCAGCTCTGGTCACATAATTCCCTCTTCCTCTGTCATTACTAAATGGTTTCTTAAAGCCCTAGAGACTATTCCCTAGATATTGTACTAACATCAATGTTGAGCTAAATTATTTTTGAGCTAAATTAAGACGACTGTATTTAGTTAAAAAAAATAGCAGAAAGAAAAATAGATAATATTTTAGAGGTGGTCTTTTCTAATCACTGTCACTCCTTCTTTGAGCCACTTGAGCTGCCAGGTGGTAGCAGATGTTCAGATTCTTGCAGTTTAGTTTCCCAACAGTGAAAAAACTAATGATGCAGAATATGGGCACATTCAAAATATATCTTGCTTTATTTACAGACATATATCATCTTTGGAACAGAAGTAGTTGAAGGACCACAGACAAGTGTCCCGTTTGGACATCTCAGTCACCCACGCACATTCACATACTCATACATGAATGCCTTCTTGGCAGCAACTCACTCTGCCTCTAAACTGCCTCCTAATATAATAGATCCATAGCTTCTCTCAGAGGAATACTGTATAACAAAACAGATGATATATCAAGGACTAAAAAAATTGATTTGGACACAAAAGACAACATAAAAAACATTGTGAGAATATGAGTCTGGAAGGGGGGGAAAAAAACCTACAGTTTCTGGTGATCCTTTTTTTTTATCCCTCATACTGCTGGCAAGAATATGCACACTGAATTCATTTTTAGCCACTCCAGAATCCAACTTTAAAAATGAAATATTTATACAAAGACCAATGTGGCTTAAATATTTTTATGACACATTAAACACATGCTCTTTTATGACCAAGTCAGTCTCAGGACATGCATTATAGATTCAAAGCTGTCTCCCACTCACATAATCCTTTTCCATTTATTTCCAATTTACAGTTGCAGCCTTTTGGAAATCTCCTTGCCAATCATATCTGAGTCAACTACCAAATTCTAAATTAACTCTGAATCTATGACCTCTAATTCAAACCTGCCTCCCCTCTCTCTTTTTCTATTAGAATATATTGTTTATTTTTAGAGAAGAGAGTAGACAGTGGCTTTATAAAAGTGCTGAAGTTCATAATTCCCATTATGTGTGAAAAACTGGGAAAGGTGTGTGTGTGGGAAGCATTGGGATTAGGTACACTTAAAGTATAAATACAGGCTTTTTAGGATATTCCATCAACTACCACCATATAGGTTTCCCTTTATTATAATGGCAGCTGAAGCCGAGCTCAGATATATACATTGATATTTAGGCATATGAATCCCACACTTAACAATTGCAATCAATCCTATGAATGTCTTTACAAGATCAGCATACAGTCGTTTTAGTAATTATGAGGCACTGGGAAAATACATTGTTTGCTTGGACATTTGCCTGCTCCAACCCCTCATTCAAGTGGCATGAAAGGGAGGTGTCGTTTCCCAAGACAGACAAAAAATGTGCTCTTTTCCAGGCTGTCTTTCGTTCACCCTCAATGAGCCCAAATATTTGGGCTATAGAAGAGGGAATTGATTTTACCCTGAGAATCAGCCTCTGAAAAGGACTAATACTTTGCATATCCGTAAAAGCAGGCTCCACGATGTTTATGAACTGTTGCATAGGAAACAAAGCTGGAGAGAAGGCTGAAGTGAAGCAGCTTGCTCAGCTTTGATTGTGGGCACCGATCACTGAGTTTGTATCTCAATGTTGTCACACATACCTCTGAAAAAAATTATTCAAAATGAAGCATTCATCTAAAATGATACTGTGGGTTTCAGATTTATTTTAATTGAATACGAAAATAACAGGGTAAACGTGGGAAGACTAATGGAAAAAAAAATTGTTGTGTTCTATAACAGTGGCCTTCATAGTGTCTTAATAACAAAGTTTTCCTCAGACACACAATCCATCAACAGAAATCATAACTTCAGTGTTTTGTGTTTATTATTTTATTGAGCCACTGTTTGATTGTAAACAATACAGCATTTGCAGACATCCAAGCCCACTGTTTTTAAAAAACAGAAATAGCTCAGGGCAGAAAAAAGTTCTCTCAGCCTTAATCTAAACATTTATCATGTTTTCCTCTCCAAATGCAGAGGCCTGATGCAAAGCAATCATAGAAGTAGCACATGTTCTAAATAGTTCTCAGCAAATATTTTAGAAGTCTCTATCCTGCTCCTATGCTAGATACTCCAGCTCTGTATATAACTCCAGTTTTGTCTTTTATATCCCCATGTGCCAAAGATAAAATAATGACAGCTGCGGGGATATGGGGAGATATTTGTAAACAACATTGCAAAATAACCCACATACACTTCCAGATTCTGGCTACAGCAATCTACTTATATGAAAACGATTATAGATGTTTTTAAAAACTAGGTAAGAATTTTTTCAGAAGAAGGATTCTACTACTGTTTCCAAAGAAATGAGCTAACACTGTTGAAAAATGAAAATGTATGGTAACCATAATGATACTAAAAAGGTGCCTTAATGACTATCTTGGAAATGGAAACGATAACGGAGTTGTAACAGCTGTAACAAAGCAGAAAATTAAATAAGGTCCACCTTTACACTGTGAGACACACACACTTACAGATACATAGAACCACTACTACTAGACATTACAAATAGTGTCTTTAAAATATAACAGATACTATTTTTCATTATTAAATGGAGCCACAGGGTTTTATTTAAACCCAGCTGAGCTAACCCCAGACCTACATGATGCCAAGGGGAATTGTGCCAAGCTTATATTATTTACTGGGTTCTTAAGTATGTATTGCTATGCAACTTATTTGAGAAAAAGGAGACAGGGTCTGCCTCTTAATCAGGCTCACAATTCCAGTTGCAGAACAACCACATTCAGGACCTTGGCACCACCCACCTTCCTTCTCCTTTGTAAGGCTGAAATAATTAGGGTGCAAATTGGGACGTTGTTTTCCTCACAACAGACAACACGGCAAAATATTAAGCTTTGTTCTTCATTTCATTTGAATGGGTTTGGGAACAGGTGCATATAGGATTTAGTGATCATAAAAATGGTAAAGGCAGTGAGTTGATAAAATAGGGATAAGCTGGTGATACCACATAAAGGTAGAGGCACATCCATGAAATCCTGTAGCAATTGCCTCCAGGGTAGAGGGAAAATATCTCTTCTCCCAGGGCCAGGATGTACATCCTGAGGGTTTCCAGTTGCTTCCTATAAAAACTTCTGGTTGCAGGGTTGAACTTTACTAAGAGTTGCTTCATTTTAATACGTTTTAATTAAATTCTGAACATTATATTTTCTCTTCAAATCATTCAGACTAGCATTAGCCATAAGCACCTATTAATTTTGAAGCCTACATTATTTTAAGTTGAGAGCTCTGGTAGAGATCCATACGCTATTACCGCAGGGATCAAAATCATATGATTTCCTCTGTAAAAATTATAATAGCCTGAAAAAAGCTATTGACAGTTTATCATTTCTGAAATATAACCAACAAATCTTTCCACTATTTAGAAATTGCTGAAGACAATGTTTCATATTCAGCAATATTTACATGCAAGATTTAGTGATTATAAGCCTCAATCAACAAAATTGTATTACAAATTACTGCCTTTTATATGAAAAACATAACTCACGCTTCTTTCAGTAGAAACAAAAATCCCCAATGTTACTCCTTTAACAACTACATAGAATTATTCACTTGAACTCAAATTCAGAAGTTGTTAAAAAAGCTGCATGCTTATTTTGCCTTTCACAGCTACCTTTGATTTTTCTTCAGCTTTCATTACACCAAGAATACAGAAGACTTCAAGTGAAAAGCTGGGATCTCTGACATTTGATCATTTTCATCAATCGTTAATAAAAGGCAACAGTTGTATGTGAATTAGCAATCACCAAATGTTGTTTAATTTGGTTGTATGAGATTCAACAGGACTAAGTGCTGGGTCCTGCACTTCGGTCACAACAACCCCATGCAACGCTTGGGGAAGAGTGGCTGGAGAGCTGCCTGGCAGAAAAGGACCTGGGGGTGTTGGTCGACAGCCGGCTGAATATGAGCCAGCAGTGTGCTCAGGTGGCCAAGGCAGCCAACAGCATCCTGGCTTGTATCAGGAATAGTGTGGCCAGCAGGACGAGGGAAGTGATCGTCCCCCTCTACTCGGCACTGGTGAGGCTGCACCTCGAGTACTGTGTTCAGTTTGGGCCCCTCACTACAAGAAAGACATTGAGGTGCTGGAGCGTGTCCAGAGGAGGGCAACGAAGCTGGTGAAGGGTCTAGAGAACAAGTCTTGTGAGAAGCAGCTGAGGGAGCTGGGGTTGTTTATCCTGGAGAAAAGGAGGCCGAGGGGAGACCTTATTGCTCTCTACAACTACCTGAAAGGAGGTTGTAGTGAGGTGGGGGTCCGTCTCTTCTCCCAGGTAACAAGCAACAGGACAAGAGGAAATGACCTCAAGTTGTGCCAGGGGAAGTTTAGATTGGATATTAGGAAAAATTTCTTCACTGAAAGGGTAGTCAAGCATTGGAACAGGCTGCCCAGGGAAGCAGTTGAGTCCCCATTACTGGAGGTATTTAAAAGATGTGGTGCTTAGCGACATGGTTTAGTGGGACTTGGCAGTGTTAGGTTTACAGTTGGACTCGATGATCTTAGAGGTCTTTTCCAACCTAAACGATTCTATGATTAACTCCAACCAGAGTTCCCTGAATGTTCTGTCCTCTTCATTGGCCTTATGATTGCTTATGGGGCAGAGGTTACACAGCTGTGTTCAGGATATGTCTCTATGCATGAGTGTATGCACATGTATTTGTTCCTGCCATTAACTCCCAAACCATTTGCTAATTTCAACTACGTTTTAAAAAGATGAGTTGTTTCCCACAAGTGCTATGAAATTATGCACCTGCACAATACAGAGATGCTACAGAAATAGAGTAGGGGTGACAAAGAGGTCACATCTCACTAGATAGCTAACAGTCCACACAAAGACCTTGTAAAAGCTCACCAACAAGAAAAGCTTCAATTCTATCTTGCACCTTTTTGGTACCAGTAAATCAAACATGAAGCTCAAACCTGTAGGAAACCAGGCTTCATTAGTTCACTGCTGACAAAATTACTCATTTATATTCGTATCCTGTTCTGATTTTATTACTCTCTAGCCTTTTACTATATTTCTGTGTGTGTTTTTCTCAGATGTGCAAATCAACATAGCTGATCATTTATTTAGAATAAAGGTTGTGGTTTTATACTTCCTGAGGTAAGCACAGTGTCCCTGAAAGATCCCAAAGTGCCTAAGAATTAAAGCCGCGTGATCACACGCAAATCCACTCACACCTTAGAGGAGACAAATACTCTGTTCAGGAGAAATGCATCTTGAGTTTCAATTCGAAGAACAGACACAGGAACGCCATGACCAAGGCGTTACTGTGACCTCTGAAGACTTGCATATGAATGACAATAACACTGTTTTTTCCTTATGTGTGTCCTTCAAGAACTTGATTCAGCTACATGAATCCATCATGTCATAACAGAGGTATTTGACAACCATCAGTAATGAATCTTGTTCATATACTACATGGCACAACTAGGCTTCCAAGAATTTTATAAAACGTATAAATTTCCTTGTGGATACGACTTTCGCCTTGCTATAACTAAAGGTTTTAAAACACTCTTGTCAATGAAATTGAAGTACTCAGTCTGAATCAAATTTAAATCTTTAACCCTTTACACATGTTCTCTCCACATATAGATAGACATCCAAACACAGGCATGCTGTTCTCTGAACATTGATCAAAGATCTCTGTTGGCAGTTGGAAGGAAATCTGCAAATAAGCAATGCAGTTAGGACTACTATTCAACTCAATGTCTGCTTTCTCAGAAATGCAGCATGGACCCACTACGTGCAGTCGATGTTGGGTTTTTCAATAAGTTGGTTTAGGGGTTGCTATTTCTCTTTGTTTTTTTAATCCAGCCTTCCAGGATAACAACTGTAGACAAGTTTCTCTGCTGGAATCCTGCAAATACCTCCCTGCAGTGCAGAGCTGCCGACCTTTTGAGTGTCTCTGTGCCACAGGGAAGGTTTACTCCTTTGACAAGTTTTTCTATCATAAGCTGTAGCTACTGTTGAAATAATTACAGAACATAGAAGGTTACGTTTTGAGGGAGGACAGGGTAGTTGTGTGGGAAAAGGAGACAAAATAATAATTAGAAATGTAAAATATCTTTAAGGATAGAAAAAAAAAAATTAAGCAAGGCAGTAACTACTGTATATGCTTTTCCAGCTCATTGAAGCCAATGCTATTAAACTCATACTGAAATACTAAAATCCAGGAAGCAATACTGAAATCATAAACAGAGGGAGATGTTCATATCCTAATAAAATACAAAAATTATTATTTCCTCATATCTAATTTTACGGGCAACAAGCTCTGCAAAGCAGGAGCATAAATCTACTGCTACCCTTCCTATTCTATTCCTATGGATTTGAAATTGTAAAGTGGAGGAAACTGCACTTGCTTTTCAAGTGATTCATTGTTGCCATAAGATCATTCTTCTGCTGAAGCAGGGACCAATTGCTCAGGATAAAAAGATAATTCTGTGGGTAGCATATAAGCAGCAGTCATAGCTGGGTTTCTTCCTGGCTCCACGATAAGTTTCCCAGGGAAATCACTTAGGTCATGAAGGCACTCAGCAACAAAGCACCTGAAAAACCTACTCTACAATTTTGTTTTAAAAGTGTAATTTTTATGGACATGCTCTGATTATACTGAGATATATGACCATGTTGTTCTGTTGGAAATTAGACCACCACTGCTTAGATGCATAACACGTCACATTGTGCACTCAGATCCGCACAAGAGATCCTTGCACTCCAGCTTAGATGATGGAGAATTGATACATGTTTATTTGAAGACTGCAATAAACATTGAGGTGGATCAGAAAAATATGTAACAAGGAGATAAAGGTTTGTGCACATAAAAATATGCTTAATGAACTAATGATTGTACAGTTCTCGAACACCCTCTATTGTAAAAGCACAGAAATATAAAATATGTCATTCATTCCTCCCATCAAATGCATATCAAATTAACATTCTATTGTAAATAACCTCAAACATTTTGCAACATTTTCTTCTTTCTGAAATGTGCAAGATTTAAGAGAGAAAGAAAGCAAGAAGGTATGATTTTAAGAACAGTACCAAACAAGTATACTGTTATAATCAATATATGGAGTTCCATGCCCACCTGCAACAATGGAAGTCTTTTTTTAACCTCATGTTTCATGCTTGCAAGTATCCTGTGGATTCAGTAGTGCATCTGAGTATCACACAAACACACATTCAACACATAGAAACAGCTGTCCAATTTAGTTAGAATGTTTTAAGACATAGCACAGTCTCTTTAACGGTTACATGATCATTTCTGAGAAATATTTGTCTTGCCATTTTTTAGAATACCACATTACAATGAAGTATTTGAAAAATAATCCTGCAACTGCGCAGTTAAACCTTCAAAAAAGCACATTAATGAAAAGAACTTTATCCTCCAGGAGCTCAGTGGAGCATAATTACTCTGTTCCCAATTGGGTCATTTTCTGATCTACTTTTTCACACGTGTCAATAACAATCATAAACACATGTATGTGTTGCCGTCTTCACACACACTACCTGCATTATTTGATTAGTGTTCACTTGAGGCTGCAACGTTTGCAATCAGTGATTGCGGATTTCCTGGTGCCGCAGCAGATGAAACATCACTTTGCTTCAGACAGTCATCTTTCAGTAAACACAGAAGCCCAGATGCTACCACTGCCCTAATTCCACATCTGTGTCTGAAAGATGGATCATGAAGTTATTTCACCTCTAGATTAGTAAGGTCTACACTAAGAAAAATAGGAGATAACTTGCCTAGTGAGGCACTGACCCATTTTACTGTGTATATCCTTTGAAAAAAGTGAAACTATTTTTATATGAGAGACCTAGAGGCCTCTGCATGTAAAATTAAAAAGGTTATTACAATGCTTGCAATAATTTTTAGCCACTAAGTATTGCTGAGCTGTTAATGGACAAATGCTAATAAAATACATAAAAGTAGCTAATGATATATAATGTTACCAGAATTTCAAATTAAATAAAGACCTAGGATTAGGAATATTGGATAGCAAATATGTACTGCTCACAGAATTCCTACAGTCTAGTAGGCAAACCTAACACAAATATTTTCTGCTGCAGGATAGGTGTACCAACATGACCTGCTAGATTTGGCTCCCTTATAAGACATACGAGATAAATAAGAAAATGAACAGGACCATGTCACACTCAGATTAGAAAATCAGCAGCTGTTTAGTCTATTGAGGACTCAGCAGACTAACAGAAAAACTTACTTTTTAATTAAACCACTTTCCCTGGGGCCCTGTATCAAGGCAGACAATTTCTGAGATAAAGAAGCTTGGAAAATATTGCATTTATTAAGAATATTCCCCCGAATAATTTTAAATGTATTGTTTTGGGGTATAGTTGGCTAATTCAAATCACATAGTGAATGATGAATTAATTTTTCTCCTTCTTTTTACTCAAAGGCATTGGTCAGCTTTAGCTTGAGAGCTATACCAGGAATCAAAGGAGAGGCAAGTACTAGGAGCTAGGGCTGTCTTGCAAAAATAATAACCATAACATAATTCCAAATATGTAGACCAAACCAGAAATGACTACTGGGCTCCACAGGAAAGTGAGGCAGAAATAAAGGATTGCCTACTGGTTGTTATCAATAGACCTGTGTCCTTCTTCCAGCATACCAATATTTTGAGATAGCCATTCACCCTCTTTTTTTCCTCAGATTTGTAATTTGAAAGATCAGGTTTATGATAACAAAATGTCATTAAAAAGTATTACAGAATCACCTGAGAGCAATGGGTGGTCATTTGAGTCTGCAGACAGTTGGATGCCAGCACCTCTAAGCTAGTAACCAAGTAGTCACATTAGCATGGTGCTGTGCTTCAATGAACATGTGCCGATTCCTGGCTGCCTCATGAAAGCCGGGAGTGAGGGCACTCTGGATGTGCACATAAGACATAAGAAAGGACTGCAAGATCCTCCTATGATTTTTACTTTTTTTTTTTAATGAATTGAGGGCAAAGAAAGTGAATTTTTATGAGAATTGTCTCCAAAGTGTGTGTGCGGATATGTCAGGTTTGAAAAAATAAGTATTAGAGGGGTGCAGTGCAAAATAACTTTGGATAATCGTGGAATTTTCATGGCACTGGCAGCCTATGAAGTGAGATAAAAGGGAAATTATGCAGTCTGGATCTTATCATTGGCTCTTGTTAACGTGCACAGTAAAATACGTCAGAGGCGTGTTGGGTATTTTCAGGACTGTTTCACCTTATGCCCATAAAAATACATGTGAGATAGAACACAGTGAGTGAGAGGATAGAAAAGGGGTAAAGTGCTTACATATCCCCAAGTTTTTACTCAGCTATTTACTCTGCTATGGCCTCTTCTTACAGAAGCAGATTAAATAAAAAGCTTAGGAACATTAATTCAATCTTGGCATGCAGCCTGGGCACAAGGGTTTAATCTGCGCATCCTGCAGACATGCAGTAAAGTAGAGCACTGAGTTTAATTGTTACAAGAGTACCATATGGTTCTTCCTGATCACGGCTTTTTTCATTTGTTTTTACTTCTGCTTGTCTGTCTTTAGATAATCTGAAATATTCAGCTCCAACTATAAAGTCATAATTTGGACTGGATCTCCAGACATGATGAGTTACTTTGGACACAAATGCTTCTACTACAAAGCATCATCACAACTGAAAAATAACATAGTCAAAATTATAGCATCTGGCCTTTTATCAGAATGGAAGTCACGTAGTGAAGATATTAAATTCATGAAAAGAAAAGGTAAATGCAGATCTCTCACTAGATCATTTGCAATCTAATTTGTGTGCACACTTAGAATTGCTACCATTATTTCTAAAAAAGTATATCCAGCTTATCTTACTCCTTTGAGCCGTACAATGTCCTTCTCTTTTTTTTTTTTTTTTTTTTTGTATAGTTTTATTCCTACCATGCCTTTATAAATATAAGCATTGGTGCCATTTTATACTATGCTGTTCTTAAGCATATGGTTGCTTCCCCCACCATCACCAATAAGTTATCAAATGGCTCCAGCCACTAACCATAGTTCTGTCAGTAAATGGCTGCACTTCTATGCAGAAAAGGGATGTAGCGAATTGCCACTCACAGGCAGTTCATGAGAAATCCTGTTTTTTAGGCATAGAAATCAGAGAGACTCCCCACTACAGCTTTGTGTAGGACTGCCTTAGCCTGCTCATACTTAGTATTTTACGCATTAGAGGTGTGAGAACCTCAACTGTGTGAGTTGACTACCTCACTATTTCCAGAGCTGCCCTTGAGCCACTGCTACTTGATATTTTGTTCCTTATTTCCAGCTTTTGATTCTGCTAATAACAGCACAAATACTTAAGCAGTATAAAATCTCAGATTTTTCTGAGACAATAACTTACACCTACTCAGAATTTAGTAAGATCCTTGCTTTTTAATGCAGGAGTGTCAGTCATAACAGGTCCTGATATATTCAGTGATTCAGATGGGACTCAAGTCACCAAAACAATTTCAGAAGCACAGACCCTTGGCATAGTATTTATAGTGGTAGGGGGTATTGTGCACCAGTAAATCTCAGGCTGACTGCAAACATTACTCTTTTATATAATGGTATGATCAGTAATAGTATAAAGTAACTTTTCCTATATAGAAACTTAATCTAAGTTTTTATACTCTCACTGACATGAAAATAACTATACTGGACATCTGCTTTGAACCTAAAGATACAGAACAACCATTAAGAACTCCATAGTAAAAACAGGGGCTCTGTCCCTTTTAAGACTTTAAATGGGATATCTTATGCATATTAATTATTCAGTAATGCAAGGAGGTTTGTTTTCTAAACAGTACATTCAAAGCCACAATGAGCTCAACATGCTGGGTTTCATGCTTCTTTATCATCTAACATATTGAAAAACCCTACTTATTTGCTATATCTCTTAGATATTATCCTATTTGTTGCCCTCATCTTTTCTCTTGAGCAGGAGCTATACAGAGGGCATAAATCATATTGTTCAGCAGCTTTAGAGACGGTTAGCTTTTTTCCCAATGTGAAGTTAAAAAGAATTTGAAACTTTTCATGAAACTGAGCTGCATCAAAATAGCTGTTTTCCAAGAAAGGTCAGATTTTCAATTCAGTCCTCTCAAAAACCCTATCAGCACTGCAGAAATGGCAGAACTATCAAAACATCCACAAAATACTTCTACTTCAGTAAAACTGTATTTTTGATAAATCATATTTTACCAGCCCCATTATAAATATTTAATGACTTTACTTTTTCTCTTTGATTTCTGCTCCCTCTCTGTTGCCCATTGCTGGCTATGTTAGTCTGGGAGCTGTTCATGACATCATACCTAGCTGCATTTTGTGCCTTTTTTTTTTTTAACCTTTTAGAAAAATTACGTTTCCTTGCTTCTTTATGAGAGTGGGAATGCTAGCCCTTCTGAAAACATGTAGCACTTGATATAGATTATAACGGGTCTGGGATTTCGTCCTTGGATTTAGTTCCTACTTTCTAGGAATTTCTAATCACTAGATTTCTTGTCCTCAAAACACACATGATCTTGTAAATGTTTCATTATCCGGGAATGTAACAGGGGTCATTCTCTCACCTTCTGCCTCAAATCAGCATCTGAACACTTGCTGATCATGGAAAACTGAAGTCCTGAAGCCCATGCACACAGGAATGACTAAAACTGGACTGAATTCAGTGGAAAGATTCTAATTGATTTCAACATGGAGCAAACCATGCTGTGGACACATATTTCAGTTTCATCTCAACATCGAAATATTCCTGGATTTATTATCTATTCCTTTAAATTACATAAAATCTTTATTTCTTTTGGTATATTTTGCATCTCTAAGAGTTAAAACTTCTGTGGGAGTTTTGAGAGGTATGAATTTAATTATAGACATAAGTCTTTGCAGAGCCAATCCTTTAACTGTGAACTGTGAACTTTAACTGTGAACCCTTTAAATGTGAACTCCCAAGGACGTTTCTGTATCTGGTTTTTGAGCAACTGAGATACCACATTAAAAAAAAAAAAAAAAAAAAAAAGACTACCTGAAAATAGGGTTGAAGTAAAAAATACAACTTGGGTCTTAATAATTAGGTACAAAATCTACATTTATTTCAATGGCAAAAGGCAATCCCTTGCTGAGTACTGGTAAAATCCATAATTGCTAAAGGCTAAATTATCCTAGGTTAACGGAAGCACAATAAAACTAACATTGTAGTACAGAAATGAACATAGATCTCACAGTTACCAGATGCTGTTATGTATAATATCACAGATCTTGCTGAGAGACCAGATTATTTTTCTACTTAGTCTGTAATTCCATCCTTACTTTCATTCTAGAAAGTGAAGACCAAAGATTATTTTTTATGCTTTAGGAGCTATGACTGAACTTTCATTGCAATTTAATGTTTAATTTGAAATTAATGGAATGAAGGATGCAACTATTAAAACCCAACATGTGCAATATAAAGCAATAAAAATGTAATACCATGAAAATTGCACAATAATAAATCATTTCGGCAATTCAGTAAGTGCAAATAAATATCTATATAATTTCTATTTAACTGCTTCTCAACAATCTAAAGAAACAAATTATATTTGCAGTTTCTGAAGTAAATTATAATATTAATTTGAATATATCTGGTAGGAAACACAAACAAAGTATTTTATCAAGATGTAAAGTTAATTCAAAGCCATTTTTGTGGTTAACACTAGACACTATTTAGTAGTATTTGCATTTACACCATCATGACTGGACAAACAGAATTTGACTGGCTGTGGCAGTACTACTTTGAATGCCTGGCTCTAGCCCTGGGAAGCAAATGCTGTCTCGGCACAGTTTTTAGAACAGACATTTAGAGACTTGAATTTTTGGGTGACAAATGGTTTTCTGGAAGGAGGAATTGACTAACTGCCTGTCAGGGCATTTGCTGAAAACAGCTTCTGTGTTAGCTTTGCCATGAAAATGACTATATATTTTGGAACATTCTGATTTTATTTTAAAACTGGTATTTTCTTTCCATGAATATAGTGCAAAGTTGTCTTCTAGAAATGACCAATAATGGCAGTGTTATCTGTACTGGTTTGTTTTCTTTACTCAAAAGTCATACCTGCTTGCTCTCATGATACAAATAACTGTTTACAGTCTCTTCTCTTATTAGCCCTGCAGCACATAAGTAAAACTGAGTGAACTGGATCATGCTGCTTCTTGCACATAATTAACAGACTTGTTTACTAAAAGCCTCATTTCCAGATATTGAGTTAATCCTCTGGACTTCACTGGAAACTGCAGGTGATTACAAAGCCTAAAGACCAGGCCATCTGTCATAATCGTATTTGAACAAAATAACATGATTGTACAAGTATTTTTAAGGGCACAGTTTGTGAATACACCGAATACATAGGAAAATAATGAAACACAAAGAGAGACAAACAACGCATTGCTTTAAGAACTCAGCTAGTACATAGCTCTGTTTACAACTTAGGCATTTTTTTTGCAAAATACACACTTTAACCAGTTTGTCACAGGTTAAGCTGCTCTTCCTGTGGAAAATCTGTCCCTGGTGTCACCCACCCACCCAGTGGCCTCTGTCCCTCAGGAGCCTTTCCAAGGTCCTTCTACCACCATGAACAGACAGTGAGATCATGGTAAAAAACCCATTACAACAGTGTCTGATATCCCACAAGAAAGGAAGACAACACCTAGAAATGAAATAATACAGGGAAGCAGCCATGCTTGTGCCAAGGCTTTTGTCTGTAGGACAGAGTTGCACACAATTAGGTGATGGGGGCCACCTCCACAAAGCCTAGCAAATACCTGGGAATAACTTGGATTCAAGACCAAAAATTGCCCGTTCGCATAACCACTTGTTTTCCTGGCTGCTCCATGGGGCTCTGGGCACAGCACTGTCCTGGGGACCAGAAGGAACCCAGAGAAACATGGCACTCTCAAACAGGTAAATCTCACCTGAGCAAAGTTCTTCAAATACTCCAAAATGCATTAATATCACTTTTGTGGTTAATGAAAAATAGGCAGCCTAAACTGGCAAAAAAACCAGCAACAACCCTTGTCATTCTCCCAGTCTCATTACTTAATTAGTACATTATGACTGTCAAAATTACTTATCCAGATACTATGATAGCTCACTTCGCAGATTATGGCTACTTAAACAGCCATAATTGTACAGAGATATGCAGCCAAGTAACCCTTGAAGAATTTTGAATATTATAGGTCTGATAAATGAGATGATAATGAAAGGAAAGTTATTAAAGCACTTATCACTTTTGACAAGTTGCGATTTTCAAATTATCAAGTATGTCAACTTTTACATCTACAAACCACATCCTGTAAATGGGGTAAAAAAGCTTCCCAGCTGTGGCACCGGAAAAATTCTGTGTGATGATACGTGAAAGCAATCCATTTGACACATTTCAGGTGATGTAGCAGCTCCCTCTCCTCTTCATCAAAATTCTGGGAACTCTCAGAAAAGCAGATGTGTGCACACGTTTACTGCAGAGAGCAGGTGGAAAAATACTAGCATTTAAAAAACAAACATACAAAAAAATCCTGGGTCAAAAGCAGATGAACCCTTGGTATCGGCTCATCAACATCAGGTAAGTCAGTGACATGAGGAATAGCTAAAACTTTGGTTAAATATGTGCCAGGCTTAGTAGGTCTTTTGAAATGGTTTCTTATGGTTTACTCTTCACAGTGGAACAAATGTCTGTAAATGCCTGCATGTTTACACAAGCTGCTTACATGACTGCCCTCTGCTCTAGTACATAATTTCAGAGATTCCCTTTCCCCCCTTTTTTTTGCGGGGGGGGGGGGGGGAGGGGGGACAGACATGGAACGACAGATGGTTGAGGGTGCAAGAAGAATCAAGTATTTTAGTAAAACCATAATATATTATTGTTTCTGATTCTCAGCTTTACATTTCAGGTACAGGACAATCTGGTAACAGAACTGATAATGACTTTTTTTTGTTTTTAATGATGAACTCGTCTTTTACTCATATTAGTTTATTCATAGCATTGCTCCACTGACCTCAGAAAACTGTTCTCTATTTTTACAGCTGTAAGGGAATGAAATAAGCACAACAATCCCCAGTAACAGCTGCAAATGAGGCATTTTTAGTGGAAATTTCAGAGCATTAATGCTTTTTGTTAATGTGAACAACACACCGACATTTATTGTTTTAGCAGTGCATATACACTGTAAGTGTAAAAAACTGCAAGAGTCTTGCTGTGTAAAATCCCTGGAGACCTCAAAAGGATAATTTAAGAGTTAGTTTTAGCACTATTCAGTCACTAGTACTTTGACCTATAAGTCAAAATGCACGAATACAACCACACTCAAAAAGTGATTCTGTTGGCCATGACACAGGAATATACAGGTATTTTTGTACAGTGTCCACAGTGTCTCCCCCTGAATTTTATTTTCTTAGCCTGAAAATAGAAGTAAAATATGGTCATGGAAAAGATTATATTAAAACACAACCACAGCACTACTTTGATAGGAGCTTTGGAAAGATCTTTGACAGACTGTGCTATCAAGGAATGAGAGATCACTTTGTCTTAGTTCATAAGGCGAAAACAACAATTAAAAAAATCAGAAATTCTTCAGTTAATACTGTATTTAAAACAGTGAAAACACTAAAATCATAAGAATAAAGTTCAACTTCCCACAAAACTGATGACAGAATATATATTACACAGGTGGAGTGAGGAAAACCATTATTCATTTTTACATTAAGTCTTTGCTCTCCGGAGAGAGCAAGAGAGAGCTCTGTGAAGTCAATGGCAGCCAGGCAGCCTATGTTTTGTTACAATATTGAAAACATTTAGTCACAATCATCCTCACACATTTGGTTTCTGCTACTGAGTGGCACTGTTGGTAGAATGACGAACAAGGCTTAAGGTAAACACATTAGTGCTGGCAACAATTATTCTGAGATACTCCATGTATTTTCAACTCTGTTTTTATGATTGCTTTAAAAAAAAAAAATCTTTATTCAGCAATTCAGAGTGGCTTTCTGGATTCTATACTAAAAATGCTACCAACATGGGAGAACAAAAACTTATTTTAAATGAACAATATGAGTTCCTCACTCTATCTCTTTCAAAAGCATTCTGCCTACATGGAATTGCATCAGAAAGAATAGTGCTGCATGAGACAAAACAAGAAACAAAGTGATGAAAGCAAGCCTTCCCAAGAAATACCTGAGGGGTCTTTGAACAAACAATGAATAGGGTATCTATGAGATTCCTGCTTCCAGCCAAGATTTGTGAAACTGTAACTCCCAGGCTGAGATCTAAAACCAAGGTGACAGTGAATTGTTGAAAATCCCTGTCCTAAGAACAGAGAAGTCAGTCGTCAGCAGGCGGTTGATGAAGAAAAGGGCAGGAAGCATCAGAGAATGCAGCATGGTGTCTTCCTGCTATGTATTATGGACAGACCTAGTATGTCCAGTGATGAGAAAGATTATTATTCTAATCTAAGATTATTCTTGTAATCTAAGAATAATTAATCTGTAGAATTCCAGCCCAAGACAGATTCAGCAGAGCCAGGCACAGTCAGGTTCAACTCAGGCAAGAGGCTGTAAGGGATGCCTAGTGGGAGAGGGCTGTGACTAATCCAGATTTGTCAAGCCCTCTTGGAAATAAAGAAACCTGTAGCTTATGGTCCCAGTAAATTAAACTGGGACCATTAATTACATTAAAATGTAATTACCCTACCTCATGTAGGGTAAATACCAGAATTTAATGCTGTTAGAGAAACCTATTTCTTGGAAAGCGTCTTCAGCAGAGATATTAGGGAACAAGACACAATTGAAGGTAATCCCCAAGCCATCACGTCATTTTTAAGAAAAAACAGAAGCAGCTAGATTTTCAAGAGTCAGAGCAGGCAAACCAATCTATCAGGAATATACCAAGGCAATAATTGTACCATTTATTCTATGCATGTCATGATTTCCTGAATTCAGAAACATATTTTTGGAACTAGATACATGGAGAGATATATATAATTTTTTTTTTTTTTTTAAAGTTTCATAATTTTGTCAGCCCCCAGGGTATGTGGGGAAAATCTACAGATCTTGTTCCTTCTGAGTACAATGTGGCCATTTGTGACCACTCCCATCAAGAGCAAGATCTGGTCCTGAATGAGATGCAGGTATGCTGTAGGGCCTATTCAGGCTCAGAAATCCACACTACCTAGAACTCTGTGAATCTGCACTCTCTTCCATCTTGGGTATCATCAAGAACCTCTTGCTATAAGATACTCAGAACACTCTGCAAAGAATATTAAAGGCAAAAGTATTACACAAGTATTACAGATACCAGCATCTGATCTGTAAAACCTTTAAGGACAGCAACTCTGTCCACAGATTAAAGACTCAAATTTTAAATGTTTTACTTCAGAAAAAGAAACTTTTTTTTTTTTATATGCTACCTTAAACATCTTTAAAATGGAAATTGCTGAGGCACAATAAACACTGGAGCTACATCTCCGGTTTTACAATGTCATTATTCATGCAATGACTTTCCTTTAAAATACTTTTAAAGAAGTACCTACATTGATCATAAAAATCTATGTATTATAGCCATTGTATTTCTTAAACAGTAATTTTGTTTAATGTTTAAACTTGCAGTGACAACAGGATGATTAAAAGTGAAATGGATTATGTTGCTCATAGTTTAAGTCAGACAAAAGTTCCTATTATTTAAAGTTCCTATTTATAAAGAGGGTTCCTAGACCCTCTTTTGTTTTGTTCATAAATTTATTGTCCGATCTGTTTCCCTGTCATGATTTCTAACACGCTCTCTTCTTCAAAAACATCATCAGGATTGGTTCAAAGTCACAGACACACAAGCTCTGTTAACAGCAGTTCTGCACCCCCAGCCCCCTTTTTTCAGTGTTCTGGTTACTTGCAATAGAGGTTTCAAAATGGGATGGTGGACTATGCTATCCAAATTTGACCAAGATGAAAATCTGAGGAAATCAGTATTTGGACATGTTCAAGAAACTTGGCAGATACACTCTGTCCCAGGTGCAGAAAGCACGTATTGGCTGAGCAGGACTTTCTACAAAATTTCGTACCCTAATCTGAAGAATTCTTTAGAGTCATACTAGACCTGAGAACTGGAATACAGGTTCTCATTGCTTCCCTGCCTGACATTTTCTAATTCTGACATGTTTACAATTCTTCTAATAACTTTCCATAAAGGAGAGCATTGTGAAAATATATAAGCTAATGCCTTCTGTTGGACATATTCACTCTCACTTTTATTGCAGAACACAGTACTTCATGTCATTTTTTTGTGCCATGTCTGCAGCCAGAGCATTCGCTAAGATCTAAAAGTAAGAAGCCAGAACTAATCCCCAAGTCTTTACACAGTGCTGCCTTTTTTAGGGCTCTCATAAAAGGATATGTTGTCACATGGGAAGTGTAGGAGCACATAAAAGATCACTCTTTCTTAGAGTTTTGCAGTGGATAAGAAAGACAGTAATCATAGAGACATATTCTCTCCTCTGGATGAGAGGACAATCACAGTGACCTGGCAACCTCACTCCCTGGTAGCAAGTGAAGTTTTAATAAGGAACTTCCTTTCTTTCTTAAAAACAAAAGAAAACCAACCAAACAAAAGCTCTTAAAATGAGAAAAAGGATCAGAAAAAATAGTTTAAAAATACAGGGGAAGGGGAAAACTAACCATTTCCACTAGATGTATTCAGTCTCAGATTCTTTGTATGATAGATTAAGCAGTCACACCTCAGTTTTGTTGGGTTTTGGTAGTTCTTTTGATATGGTGTTTGATTTGTCAGCTCATTCCTCTCTGCTCCAGCTACCTAGTTTTCTGTATCTGCCACTGCTTTTTCTAATGTCAGGCAAAGGATCAAAAGACTGACAACAAGGAAAAGAACTGGAGTAGCTGATCACATGCAGTGCATGGCATCCAATTATTTCATGCAGCTTGCTTAAATTATTTGTCCCTCTTCTGTTGTTTATAACCTTGTGAAGTTTTCTTTCCACAACAGTTTTTGTGGTAGCTGATTTAAAAGCAGTAAATACAAATAATGGGGTGATGTAGTTTAATTGAGGATTTAGTTGACTCTTCAAAGAGCCTGACTTCTTATAGTATTTCATATTCAAACCACAGAGTTCTGCCTGAATTGAATAGAAACAATGTCTCTCATACCAAAAGTACTGAATCAGATTACAGAGGAATTTACTTGCCTACTCTAAAATGATTTTGTTCTCTGTCAGCATTAACTTAGCAGCTGGACCTCACCATTAGTTTTCAATCTGCTCTAGCTGACAAAGTGAAAGGAGCTAATAAAGAAGCAAAAGTGGGTGAAAAAAACACATGGGATATAAAGCAGTCACAGCTGAAAGACTCCGGTTACTCATTTTCTCCTTCAACAAGTCTATCCTGCTCAGAATAAGAACTCAAGCACATTCTGGCTCTGAAAATGAGAGAGATAGGTGTTATTTATCTCCTAAAAAAATAGGAAAGGAAATGTGAATGTAGAAGAAAAAAAAAATTAAAGCATGCATAACATTCATAGCCAAAATGTACTATGGAGATAAGAAGTTGCCAATCATCATAAATGATACGACAGTTTTAGAGAGCATTTTTGGTGCTGTTTCTCCCCCCCGCCACTTTTTTTTTTTTTATACTTGCTGTGAATTTGCTATGAAAAGAATGAAAACTGTTCACATCCAACAGCCCACCACTGATTTCACAGGATAGATGGACATGAACATATCTGCTTTGAGGAAGCTTCCAACCTCTGGGCATTATAGATCTGCAGACCAGAGAAATGTTTCCATTTAGATTTTCAAATGATTATTGCTAGGATGCATTTTAATGACCCAAGAAAATTGCTTCATAGGAATCTCTGTCAGCCTAGCTTTCTATCTCAAAACAGCCACCAAATAGGTCCTAAAGTAGGAACGTCATTAAAAAGATAGTTTTCTGTGTAATACACATAGACAGACAAGTCTTGACTATATGTAGATGTAGACCTTCCAAGAAAAAAAAACATCATATCCCTAGGAAAGAACATCCCTCTTAAGATTTCTTTTTAACCAACTTTCAGCTTCCAACTAGTGTGGATTAATGTCCTCTTCAATACTATCCAAGGAAGAATGAAATATATTGAGAGTTTTTCTTCAGATAGAACAGAATCATCTTCTTCAAAGAATAATTCAATACTCTGCTCTAAATATAGTTAAACCAGCAGTAAATACATCTTATCAGTCTGGCTACTCCGGATTCATTTTTCAGAATAGATTTCTGCTTATAGTAGTATTTATTTTCTAGTTCTCTGTAAGATTTCCTAGTGAACAGTTTGTGGTTTTGAATCCATTTATCCATCCCAATTCCCCATAAAAAACTGTAAGCAATATTTTGCAGAATAGAAGTAAAATACAGCATCAATTAAATGAAGACACTAGTGAAACAGTGAATTTTACCCGAATCACTGCCATCACAACTGCATTTTAAAACTGTTGGTTATTTGCTATTTCAGAACAGATGCTTTTTTTTTTTTTTTTTTTTAATCTTGGTTTTACCTGCTATGCTATGGAAATCTCTGAAGTCACAGAAAGCTTCCTAGGCAGATAAAATCTCTCCTAATCACCAGGCTTCCTTAGACCCCTTATGGGATGTTGATTGGAAAGACAGAAACAATATGTTTATGACAAAGATGCTCAACCCAAAAAGTCTAAAGTCCATTAACATGGATCATGTACTTCTGAGACTTTGTCTAATAGACAGCTGAGTAAGAAAGGGAGCCCAAAAAAAGAATTTTGTAAAAAAAAAAAAAAAAAAAAAAGGAACAAAATGGAAAAAAAAAATCCCAACCTCAACTCAAAATCAATAACAAAATCCCACAGAAAATTAAGACATTTGAGAAAAACTAAAACATAAAAACATGAAATTGTAAACTGGGTATAAACTTACATCAGAAATATTTTCATAGCACCAGGTCCATTTGCATACACAAGATAAGGAGCAACTAAGCCTGAAACAAGTTTACCACAGTTTCACAGATTGTGACCCTCAAAAAAAACCGGAAAGTATGTTGAACATTTCTATAACTCAAAGAGATCTTGCATGGTTATGGTCACATAGCACATGTAATTTATGCCTGTGTATGCTGGATGCTAATCACGTGGATGAAATCAATGCCATGGTCACCTCTTCCAATTTAATACCACAGAAATGGCTGAACAGGTAGCAATGACACCTAAAGGGCACTTACACAGCCTCCATGCTGACAACATATGGGTGAGGACAGGAAGGAATCAAAGATTGCTGAAGATTAAAGAAATGAATAAACTATAGCTCAGTTGTAGGAGTTGCGAGCTTCTGAGTGTGGCTCGGCATTTACAGAAGTTAGACCTGCCAGGATAAGGTCCTAGACTGCATCTTCAATCCCTAAAACAAGCACACAGCAAGGAAGATTTGGCCCAGCCTTCAAAGTTGGGCTTGAGGCAATGTGATATTTTTCACACTCAGACACAAAGTTTAAACTGGAACAGGATCATGTCTCACTGACCAGTTTGTACTTGAGAGTGTGGCATCTCCTTGATTTCATCAAGTGGTCTTGATTGCAATTTGTTCAATCTAAGGACGTACTTGAATGCATGCTAGTAAATATTTTCAGTTGAATTGAGCACTTCTGTTGTTCTCCCAGTAATAGATAAATGTTTAAGATATATTTACATAAAATGGGAAATAGAAACGGTAAAGAATTTTTTGTCAAGCATAATATTCCAAGAAGAAATATTTTTTTCAGATTAGGAATTGTTTTCACTTATTGAAACTTAAAATGTACTCTAATACTCTTTTCTTAATTGTCCAGTTCATTAACTTGGGGAAAAAGGTATTTTACAGGATTAATACATAGAACAAAATTTCTCTAATACGTTAGCGGCACATTTTTATACATATGGACTATATATTACACACTGAAGGGTTCTGTTTAAAAGAAAAGACTTAATAAAGGAAGCAAAATTTCCAAAGAGGAAGTTTGAAAATTAAAAGTATGAAGACAAAAAGGGAAGAGAGAAAGTAGGAAATTAAATGTATTTCAAAATAACGACGGATTTAATTTATCGTTTAATTAGCTCCTCCGCAATGAAAAAAAAATGAGATGAAACATGCAGTTCATTAGGGGAAATCTATCCACAGTTTCAAAATTACAGTATGGAAAAATTAGATTTTTTCCATCTCTATGCAATTCAGTCTGCACAGTAATACATATTTTAATATGCCTCACTATTCAACTTCAAAGGAGTGTCCTTAATGGCAGGGTTTCAGGTTTTTCGGGAAAGACAGATGAGAACTAGATGGAATGGGAACATAATGGAAATTCTGTTATGCCAAAATATATATAATTCAATTAGCACACATGGCTGAAACCTCAAATGAAATTAATGAATTGCATTGTCCAATATGCCTTTGAAACAAGATTTAAACTAAGTCATTATTAATGCAATAATTAATGTTCCTAGTAATTGACAGGCCCTGCTTTAGTTGCCATTAATTTATTCATTTACATGACAGGCTGTTCTTTAGTATATGGAGACTGATTTTGATATGTGTTTTCCATTAGGCAGGAAAAGGTTAATCAGCAGATGTATATCGATATTTAAAACCAAATTATATTGCAGAAAGTCAGTCAATATTTGCCAACTACTGCTTTTGTTAATAATTCTATTCCACAGTTCTACGACAATTGTGTCTTGGTGGATTGCACTTGGGAACAATCCACTACATTTTGCAGATGGCAGAATGGAATGTTCTTGATCCTTTTGAAAACCTGATTCATAGAGTTTAATGTATTTTAAAAGAAATAATGAAAGGAATGTTCATGTGGAAGATGAATGGATGAGGAATCATACTTAAATGATGTTGAATCATAGTTAAAAATTGCTTTTTGTTGTACTAACATATTGCAAAATCTTTTCAATACAGTTTTTGTATAAGATACTACAGAAGACTTTATATTACCCAATAACCCACTGAATTTAAAAAGACGTGTCACTCTGGGCAGTGTAAAGACAAGCACAGTTTAAATATTTGCTGCCTTCTTGCATTTAGCCATCAGAGGGCTCTGAATGCAATGTCCTCTTCACAACTGTTCCCTCCACAAACCCAGGATGATTGGTAGAAGGAAAGGATGATTTGGCACCTCTAACTTTTCAGGGGTTCATGCAGTATTCAAAGTACAATTGTATTCAGTTGAAAAGGATTCCTTGCAATGTTTTCTCATTTTGCAGTAAGTCCCTGGCTTAAGTTCAAACCAAGTTTCTATACGTAAATGCCAGATTTTTTGCTATGGCCAACTCCTACCTATGAAATAGGAAATGCAAAAACAAGTTTAGAGATTTCATTCCATTAAATTTAGGACAACCATTTCTTTCTCCAACCCACCAACCAGAAACCTGGAACGACAGCTCCATAAACCAGGACTCATATAAAACTGCATGGTTCACAAGGAACCTGTGGACATAGACAAAATATTGCAGTCCATCCTGGACCTTAGAGACCTGACCAGGGAAGAGGATGACAGTCAGTCGTGATTTCCTTCAGTAAAGTCATTTGCTAGAGGGTCCAGTTGAACACAGGTAAAATGACACAACAGAACGGAAAACCCAGCCTGATGCCACTTCCCCAACCACTATGCCAAAGCTTTTGTTTCCATGGAGGAAGGAAGAATAGAGAAGTATTGAAAGTATAGAAATCGTCCATGAATTTTCATTATACTCTGTCAGAGTCTGAGTTTCACTCTTCACCTTGTATAAATTCGGACTAAATCACTGCTGTCTCCAAAAATGTGTTAGAATTCCCTGACTCAGACTCTCACAGACCAGAAAAAACCCAAAAGCCAGCCAGCTTAGTGGCTCAGTTCGTGGACTTTTCTAATGTAGTGATTTAATGTGCTTACACACAGGTTAAAAATTTCCAGCATTGGAACTCTGAACGGGTCCTAAGGAGGAAGCTTATTTGATGCATAAGCAACTCTATGTGCTGCATTTGGCTCTAGGGGGCAGTTCACTGCAACACAAAAGTAGTTCTAAAGAAAAATCAAACTGGGGTGGTAGCAAGACCTCATCTGCACAGAAATTTATCTCACATCATTCAGTAATTCCTTAATTCTGCTAAAAAATGGAGCTATATTTAAGTTGGATATGATTTCAAGTAACTTATGCATTAGGAAGAAAGTCATCATTTATTATTCAGCCAAATTACTTAAAATTACTCAGCATCTACATTTCCCCTTTTAGAAACAATTGTACAAAAAGGATATGGGGGAAGGGGAGGACAACAGAAACAAACAGGAACAGTCAGCACCAAACTACACTTCACTAGAAGACCTAAGCAGCTTCTGCTGTTGGAAGGCATTTGTCTGAGATACAGAATGAAAGAGGAATTGCTGGAGAGGGAAGGGAGGGGAGGCACATTTTCTCTCCTCTTAGCTGAGTAAATTGAGAAAGGCTTCTAGAGGCTGTCCCTCAAGAGTTTAAACCAGCTTGTTCTGGCTTTTAGTTGTGATTTTGGAAATAAAGCAAGCCTGGAAGAAGGGCAAAAGACTTGCAGATGAGAGTTAATTCTCTGTTCCTGGTGGAAGGAAATGCAAACCAGCTTCTGTACGATGGGACTTCTTTAGTTCACTACTGTGATTCTAGGCCAAAACCATGAACGACTTTGACTAAGACACAGGTAGGTCCACAAACACTTCACCAAAACTCCCCAAATATGGAAATACATAGGACCCAAGTTGCCGTCTTTTTTCAACTACCATTAAAAACAAGTTAGTCACTGATGACAGTAAGAGCTGAGCTTACAATTCAGCCCTATATTTTTAACCCAATAAAAGAGTACATGCATATGTTAACCTTATTGGGAGAATGGCTAGGTCCTTACATAATGACAGAAAACATCTACCTGCTAGTAATGGAAAAACCGTTTTCTTTCCAGTAGGTCTCCATAATGAATCATATTGAAATGTAATTTGTTTTTAAACCATGACAAATCTGATATATTCCCTCCATGCTGAAATATATAATTAAAAGGTCATTTGTCCTGAATAAAACTGGGAAATGAAGATTATTTTAATACTGCTGGGATCTCTTAAAATCAATAAACAAAAACAGAGTATCCAATGCCCAGAAATAAAAAGTGTATGATTGATGGAAAAGAAATGTCAAGATATAACCCCACATAATGGGGAAATATTTTTCATCGGAATTCATTACCTCCTGACACACACTGCTAGTGTAATAATTTACATCTCTCTCCAGTTACTTAAAGTAAAATCTGCAGAAATAAACCATGAATACTTTAATTGGCTTTTGTGTTGCCAGCTGAAATTGAACATGAAAAGTAAATAGGAAAAATTATTTAATGCCAGTAAGTTGATCAATTTGGCCCAGCTGTGCTTGCCTGCAAATGCCTTTTAAAAAGCAGAACAGACCCTGAAATAATTCTTTGAAATTTGTGATTTATGGATTTCACAAAAACCTCCTGAAATATTTATTTGTTTACTGCTCAAAAACATATAGTACACAGGCAGTTTCAAGTTACTAGCATAGTAATAGTATGCTTTTGTTTAGATACCAGAAAATAATAAAAAATTATTCTGAAATGGAGTTCATATTTTAGTTCATATTTTCTGATTGACAAAAAGGGACATATAAGACCTTTTCCACAAGAAGGAATAAGCATTGTCTTCTTTCATTATACACAGTCAATTAAATCTGTAAGTAAAACCTGCATTAACAGCAATCTTCCCATGCCCCTAAAGGTCTTCCATGATTTTATTACAGCAGAGAACCAAAACAGGCTTTCTTTTACTTAATTAAAAGAGAGGAGGAGAGAAATCTTTTGAACCTATATAAAACACCTGTAATACAATCTCACAAAACAGCAATTTACTATGTGAAAAAAAAACCCACATATAAACGTAAAATTACCAAGAAAATTATTTATTTACCTATAAAATGTGTCCCCTGTATAGAGAATTACTGATTGAATTACCTTTATTTGTTTTTTTTTCTTGTACAGGTTTCCTTTCTTTCTCCTGCATTTAAATCAATATGCAAATGTACTGGCATTTCTTTAATGTGATTCTATTTGTCGCTGCAGCACACGGGACCACATTTGATAGCACAGTGAAGTCGGTGAAGCCAACCCTCTCATTTCACCTTCTTATTTGCCACAAATAAACATTTAAGACCCAGCATTTATCTCCCAAGTGACCTAGGGAGGTAGAAAGGCCCTTCTTAGATGACACCTACTTACTGAGCTTGCCAAGTGACACCAACACACAGCCATCACCCCTATTCTCACCACTCATTCTCACCCCATGCTACAACATGCCTCTTCCTCAGTTGTTCACAGAAAAATACTCATGGGAATGTGTTGTGAAATAGATTGTGAACTCAGCCAGGCTAAAAATAACTCTTTAAAAAACAACCCAAAGTCTTCACATTTTGACATAACCCTCAGGGGCTTGGAAAAGCCTTTTTAATGCCATTTTCACATCCATAACCAACGCGCCCATGCAAAAGCAAATACTAGCTGGGCTTTGCCTTTAATTTTTATGCTCATCTATGCTTCAGTTTCACAAAGAACTGTAATTTAGGTTTGCAATCTCACGGAAGACTCTGAGATTACATCTAAGTATGACTAAAGGCAGAAAATCATTAGTGGCATGTCTCAGGAACTAACCTAGATTGACTTTCAGTTCCCAGGCTTACAAAGAAAAGTTTAGGCGTTTTTTATGGTTTTTGATTTGGAAGACATATTTTGCTCATTTTTTGGTATGAATTGCAGAGATTTGCTGTTGGTACCAATGGAACATGGCTCATTTTTTCAGAAGAAATCATGCTTAAGTGCTATTTCACATAAAAGAAATACTTCAGCTGAAGGGTCGCATCATTTTACGAGCCAGAAAACATAACTTCTCCCGTTCTCCCTTGTGTTGAAGGGGTGATGAGATTTTTTTCCCCACTTTTCCTACAACTGTGGTCAAAAGGCAAAGGGAGAGTATCATACAGACATGTAGCCCTTCTTTAGGGAATGGAGCCAGGTGAGGAGAAGAAGAGGAAGTTGTACAGTCAATTACAGTGGGAAAGGCTGTGTTGAAATATAACCCACAAAGAAGGAAAAGTACTAGTTACAGCAAGTAGCTAATATAGTTCAAGATGACTTGGATACAGCCACATGAAATTAGATTGGTAGATGAAACGTAACTCAGAAAATATTGCTATTCTCAAACCTCCCTCATTTTTCTTGGCTGTATTTTAATAAACAAACAGAAGTTGAAATTGCTCAGAAAGCTTTGAATGTGACATGGTGTAATGAAACACTATCTACGAAGGAAAATCCCCATAAATTAATTCCAATGGCATTGAATAAAATAACAACTGTGGAAACAAAACAGAAATCCACTCAACTAAACGTTCTAAAAGCTTTTAACAGGGTTGCTTTACAAATAACTGAAATTGAAAGTCAAGAACTCGGGTATTGCGCACAAAGAGGGCAACTACATAAGGCGGTGGCACAGGCATACTAAGAATACAAACAATGTAGTCACAGGTCTTACGAGTCTTTGTTTTCAAGTGCAAAATGGAACGTTCATAAGATGCTTTCAAAATTAAAAAAGCACTTAGGAATAAATCCTCATTAATGTATCTTCTATTGAAATGACAGAAGTTGTGCTGCTAGGCCAGAATTTGTTCTGTTGTTAACATGCAGGACATTAAAAACATTCAAAGAAATACAGAATCAGTAAAAATGAAACAAAGCATGAAATAGTAACAGCCCAGACAAAGCACTTAGCACTTGGAGTTGTTTGTTGCTGTTTTCTAACTGCCCTCAGATGTAAAACATCCACAAATTCTAATTCAAGAACTATTTCATCAGGAACAACAACAATCAGGGATAGGTAAACACTAAGAGAATAATGCTGCAAGGCAACTTGTGTACATTGCTAAAGAGGACTGATATTAAGTCCAATAGGTGCTTGCTCATCCTCATGTATTTGGCTTGGGTGGTCCTATGTACTTTAGTGTTAGGTACCTGTCTCAGCTGTGCAGTGCTCCAGTACTTCCCTCTAGCTCTGCAAACTCCAAGTAAACCTAAAACACTGTTTCCGTTATTTTCCTTTTTCAGTATTTGTTTTTTCATGTTCATAGAGACACAGAGTATTTAAAGGAGCAATGGACTCCACAGAAAAGTTATGGGAATTAGCAAAAAATATATATGTGTGCATGTGTGGCTGTCTCTCACATGCAAAAGCAACATTTAATCACAGTGATTCTGCAATCAAATGTAGGGCTTGTTTAAGGGCCAAAGATTTATTTCATTTACAAAGAAACCAAGGATGATTTCTTAGAAGTATTAAAAAGCTTAATTGGGTTGTGATGATGGCATAAAAAGTCTTTTCATACACTTTTATAACAGCAGCTCCTAGCAACTGGAGTTATTCCAACCTCTCACTCCTACCTGCCAAGGCCCAGATATGGGACACAATCTGTGATAAAACTCATAAATCCAAGCAGGAAATTGCAAAATTATGGGCAATTCACTTCCTCTGTGTAAATAGCCCTATTTCCAGCATCTGTAATTTTGAACTACAGAATGACGGGATGCCAAGTTTGGGTCAATCACGGGTAATTTTGGGATTAAATAAGTAACAAGGGCCCTAAGCAAGCATAGTCTAAAAGCTTAACATAGCTTTGATTTTAAATGTTAAGCCCTCCAACATTTTATTAGTGAAAAATTTCAACAGTATTCTGAAGTAGAGACATTACACTCTTTACAAAAATATTTTTTTCCCCAATGTGCCTTCCTAATGAAAGTCATATTAGAATTATTTGGTGCTGTATTGTCTTTCTAATCTTAAATTCTTACAACCTAATATTAACATATTTGTTGTCTAATATGTGATAGAGGGAATCAATGGTAAATCTTCTCAATTCAACAAGCAAAATGGACATGTACTGCTCTACTTCAAAAAGTGTATTGTGCCATTCTAATTTTTCACACCAGTTTAATTCCATGTCAACTGCCCCAATTCTATTAATCACCTTTGATGCCCTCACAATACCTAACACTATTTTCCCTTCCATCGCACATATTATTGGGAGAATCTTACAGGCTTTTTACCCTGTTATTCTTCTGTCCTTGTCCTCTGTCATCACAGGTCACGAAGCAGAGTCATGCTTCTTATCTACTCCTTTTATCAGCCTCAGTAACACATCCCCTTATGTCCCTTGATGCAAATTTCTTGCCCAGCCTGATAAGACTCCATCTTTCCTCTTACAGTGTAAGGGCGTATTACTTTTCCTTGCCTCATGCAAAAACCAACCAAACAAAAACAATTTGCATCCTTTCCACCACTTGCCTATCTATACCTTTCCATAGCTACTTGGTGGCCCTGATGATTCAATGTGCTGTTTCTTAAAGCTGAAAGTCTTTTAAAAATTCCACCCCACCCCACCCACTCCCAGCATTCACTGAGATCTCCTGAAGGCAGCGTATCAATGTCCATTCAAAATGTGTAAGGGTTTGGCCTACAAGTCCTCATGCAATGAACATTTGAGGGTCTTCAAGTTTGTGACAATAAGGACCTCCCCAGAATTTATGCTACAACACACATTCAGGTTTCATAAACTTGTGAGATTTCCTGTCTTTGAGACATTACTCCCCTACTAACTCTGTTTACAACTGGCCAAAAAACTACTTTTAGGCTGACAGGCAGAGACACAGGCTGATTACAAAATCCTTTCTTCCTCAGGAACACCAACCAAAGATAACTGCAGGTATCTGCCAAAATGCAAGTTACAAGTATATGTATCAATGAAAATGTGTTTAGCTAAAATGTTAAATCAGAAGTTTAATAATACTCAGATAGAATTGACTGGTATATTTTACTTTTAAATGTAAGCGGACCATGGCTTCTTAATACCTACTGATGTTCTAGAAGTTAAAGAAAACCACGCTCATTCTGATGTGCATTTTCTACTGCCTCAGTACTGCTTAAACATACAGGATTTAATTTTAAATTTTTTACTTTTTAGCTGAAAAGAATGCATTGAAAATAAAAATTTGAGAAACACATAGCACAACATTTTGACTTGTGAGCACATATACCCAAATTAAATAAGTAAACTTCAGACAAGTATCTGACTTTGCATTAAACAATACTAAATATGATCTAAAATGTTATTTAAAATTTTTCTTTTAATAATGCATTAAGCAACATTAAAATAGCCATCAATAATCTCAACTATATTTTATACAATGCAAAGAGTGCTAAACACATTAATTCTGTATTTGTACACCTAAAAGCTACATACAAACTGAATATGTGTTTTTTCTTATCAGCACGGTTTAGGATATATATTTCATAACACCATGCTCATTGCTCTGTGAGACTAAGTGTAAAACATCAGAAGCTCAGTTTTCAACTGAAGGAGACTGTTAGGTTTGGTGCAGCAGGGCCTGGGACACGATTGAGAGAGACAATATTTGCAAAATGCCTGATAAAAGTTTTTTTCAGTTTTTGTTACTTTCTTATGAAACTTATTTTCCCTAACGTTGTAAAAGCACGTACATGGCATTATTTTCATTTTCATGTCATGTCTGAAGGCTGCAAAATCTTTCTGGTTTGGCTGAAAATGAAGCTCTACGTTTCTGTAGCAAGTACCATGAAAATTATGAAGGGACTCAATAGTCATAAAACGAAAGTGGTTGTTTATTAAAAGGGCTTGTCAGGTATACTGCATAGTTAAAGACAGCCTTCCAGCTCCATGGCACAAACTGCCTTCTGCAAATTCTTCATGCCTGTACATAATGTTTCTTCCCCTTTGGTTACTATCAGTGCACTTACAAATTTAAATAGCATTTTTGGTGGGAAAGCAAGACAATTCAATTCTTAGCCTACTTTGGAACAAGCCTGTAAACAGATAAGACTTCATAAGTCTATAAATTTACCACTTGCTCTTGTGTAAAGATGCAGCACTGTGTTAATCACACACCTGCTGCTGCCATTGCTCCTGCTGCTTTCATGACTGCTGCCTCTGATACTGCCAGTGGCACAGCGGTACCAGCAGGAAAGCTGCTCATGGCGTGTAGGTTCAGTATTTAAAACACAGCCTTAGTTTTAGGCATCCTTTTCTAAGAGGCAAACGTGCAGTTTGTATACCAGAAAACACAGTAATGGCAACTTCAGCAAGATACAGAATGTAAGGCTAGGATATACTGTAACTATGGAGCAGAAAACTTGTTCGTACTGATCACATAGTATACAAGTGTTCAGGGTTAAATGAAACAGAAAAATACTGCTACAATCACACTGTACTCATGTGCAACAGAACAAAAAATACAGACGGGGAAAAAAAGAAAAAACTAAGAGAAGTGCAGACACAAGTATGGTACATAAGTGTGCTTTCAAAGTATAGAAAGCAGCCATTTGACTCATCTGGCCTTTCATCTTTATTTAGCACATAGACTTTCTCCTTAAATCGTTATGAACTGCATGCAGTTCCCCTAGCCCCCTTTTTCAATTTTTCTTAAAAATGCCTCAAGTTTGCGCATAGATTGTACATACAGAGGTTACACTGTAAAAACATTTAAGGCTGGCTTAAGCCAGATATTTAAGTATCAGTCCTTGGTTTTGAATATCAACATTGCATGGGGAAAATGAACCAATCTCAATAAACAAACAAACATAACAACATCACTCATGAGCCACATGAAATTAATTCATAGGAGAAAGGAACAATTGATGAATAATTCCAATTTGATACTCGAGATTTGAGATAGTTATTTACTAGGTCACAGAAGGCACTTGAAAGTTCTTGATTGTAACCTTTATCATACAGCCTATTTCCTAAATACAGAAAAGGGGAGAGCAATAGACATTGTTCATCTTGACTTCAGGAAGGTTTTCAACACTGTCTCCCATAACATCCTCATTGACAAATGGATGAAGTACAGGCTAGATAAGTAGACAGTGAGGTGTACTAAAAACTGGCTAAACTGTTGAGCTCTGTGTGATAAGCAGCATAAAGCCTCCCTGGATGCCAGTCACTGGTGGAGTACCCAAGAGATCAATACTGGGTCCAACAATGTTCAACATCTTCATTAATGACATGGATGATAGGACAGAGTGCACCCTCAGGAAGTTCAGTGATTGTACAAAACTGTGAGGAGTGGTTGATACACCAGACGGTTGTGCTGGCACTGAGGCACCTTGAAAGGCTGGAGAAATGGGTTACCAAGAATCTCATGAAGTTCAGCAAAGTCTTGCCCTTGGGGAGGAATAATCCAAGGCACCTGAGCACCTGACATACAAGGAGAGGTTGAGAGAAATAGGATTTTTCAGCCTGGAGAAGAGAAGGCTCAGAGGAGAAGACAGAACCAGGCTCACCTTAGGGGTATCCAGAGCAAGGATGAGAGAAAACGGATGCAAATTGAAATACAGAAAATTGCATTTAAACACACCAAAAAAACCCCTTTTTCACTGTGAGCATGGTCAAACCCTGGAACAGCTTGCCCAGAAAGGTTGTGGAGTCTCCATTCTTGCAGATGTTCAAAACTAAACTGGATGCAGCCCTGGCAACCTGCTTGAGCTGACCCTGCTCTGAACAGGGGTTTGGACTAGATGACTTCTAGGGGTTCCTTCCAATCTCAACCAGTCTGTGATTCCATTAAGCCTTTCAAACAGAGTCAGAATATCAGAGTAGCAGGAATACAGCAAGAGTTGGCCTTTGACAGTCGCAACCATAACAGGCTGCTCTATTCTGACTTAAATTTTAAAAGCAAAAGAAAGGTAAAAGGACTCTCCATGATATTTGAAAAGTCATGCAATTCAGGTGAAGTCCCTGGTGACTGGAAAAAGGGAAACATTGCACCCATTTTTAAAAATGGTAGAAAGGAGGACCCTGGGAACTACTGACCTGTCAGTCTCACCTCTGTGCCTGGGAAGATCATGGAACAGATCCTCCTAGAAGCTACCCTAAGGCACATGGAGGACAGGGAGGTGAGTCGAGACAGTCAGCACAGCTTCACCAAGGGGAAGTCCTGCCTGACCAACCTAATGGCCTTCTGTGATGGAGTGACTACATCAGTGGATGAGGGAAGAGCTACGGATGTAGTCCATCTGGACTTCTGTAAAGCGTTTGACACGGTCCCCCATAACATCCTTCTCTCTAAATTGGAGAGATATGGATTTGATGAGTGGACTGTTAGGTGTATAAGGAATTTGTTGAATGATCACATCCAGAGGATAGTGGTCAACAGCTCAATGTCCAGATGGAGATCAGTGATGAGTGGTGTCCCTCAGGGGTCTGTACTGGGGACAGTACTGTTTAATATCTTCATCAATGACATAGACAGTGGGATCAAGCACACCCTCAACAAGTTTGCAGATGGCACCAAGCTGAGTGGTATGGTTGACATGCCTGAGGGACAGGATGCCATCCAGAGGGACTTGGACAAGCTTGAGAAATAGGCCCATGTGAACCTCGTGAGGTTCAACATGGACAAGCTCAGGGTACTGCACCTGGATCAGGGCAACCGCCAGTATCAGGCTGGGGGATGAAGGGACCGAGTGCAGCCTTGCCGAGAAGGACTTGGGGGTACTGGTAGACAAAAAGCTGGACGTGAGCCGACAACGTGCTCTCACAGCCCAGAAAGCTAACCATATCCTGGGCTGCATCAAAAGAAGCGTGGCCAGCAGGTCGAGAGAGGTGATTCTGCCCCTCTACTCTGCTCTGGTGAGACCCCACCTGCAGTACTGCGTCCAGCTCTGGGGTCCTCAGCACAAGAAGGACATGGACCTGTTGGAGAGGGTCCAGAGGAGGGCCACAAAAATGATCAGAGGGATGGAACACCTCTGCTATGAGGAAAGGCTGAAAGAGCTGGGGTTGTTCAGCCTGGAGAAGAGAAGGCTCCAGGGAGACCTTATTGCAGCCTTTCAGTACTTAAAGAGGGCTTATAAGAAAGATGGGGACAAACTTTTTAGCAGGGCCTGTTGTGGTAGGACAAGGGGTAATGGTTTTAAACTAAAAGAGGGTAGATTTAGGCTAGATATAAGGAAGAATTTTTTTACAATGAGGGTGGTGAAACACTGGAATGGGTTGCCCAGAGAGGCGGTAGATGCCCCATCCCTGGAAACATTCAAGGTCAGGTTGGACGGGGCTCTGAGCAACCTGATCTAGTTGTAGATGTCCCTGCCAATTGCAAGGGGGTTGGACTAGATGACCTTTAAAAGTCCCTTCCAACCCAAACTATTCTATGATTCTATGACTTGTACACAAAATTCTCTCTCAATGTCAGGGTAGATCTTTTCTTTCAGTCTTGCTTTATTTAGGAGCTTTTCACTGTCTTTCTGCATTGCAAAAAAACCTTGCCCAGCCTGTTCAGTACAGCATCTTTTCTTACTCTCATTAACTTGTGTGTCTGCTTCCTGCTCTTATTAAAGCAGTATCTCAAAGTCTCCATTCTTACTGCATGCCCTACCCTGCTCTCTAAACCTCCTCCAGGTACAGATATTCAGTTAATCCCCAGAAGGATCTAGCTGACCTACTGCACAGTACACACAAATGGCAAATAAGCATGCTTACTCTCTGCTCCCTACCAAAACCCTTTTTTAAAATAAGGTAAATAATATTAACATACCTTAGGAATGGATAAACACCTCTCAAGTTACTCAATCTGTAACAAGCAGGCTGTCTGTTAGAGCAGCTTCTGTGACTCACCAGCAGCTCATGATCCCCCTGCAGAACTTGGAAGTGAAAAGAATCAAGAACTATATGGTGACGCTGGAAAACTCTGATATGGTTAAAGGATGGGAAAAGGTCAAATCTAGTTCTTGCTCTACCTGAAGTATTTTTCCCCTTACATTTTCAGAATAGGGATGCATGCAATTCCTATAAAATTGTTCCCCTTAAAAAGCATACATTTTCAGAAACCTTGTACATACAAAAAGAGACATAAACCAGATCATCTTTCAGCTTCTGATTGGTGGATCTGTTGATGCAAAAGAACTGTATCCATCTATTTCAGTAGGAGATCTGACTCAAAATAATTTGTAAATTAACTAAATATCTGCAGCAAATGTTGTCTCTTCAGAAGCTTCTACTACTAAAAAAAGTTCACATCCCCCTTGTCCTTTTCCATAGTAAAGCCCTGTAAGAATATTCAAAACACACATCCTACTCATCTGCAGTAGACTTTGAAACCACATGAATTTATAATATTTCTGTTAAAATCTCTGATGTCAGATGTTATTTAACACTGCATTTGCTAATATACTGAATTTGAAAGGAAGCAGACATATCCTGATATCTGGCTATGTGTTAATTAAACAGTTGACAGACAAAGATATTCCTAAAATCCAGTCTGTAAAAGATAACACTAAGACCATAATGTTAAAAATTATTATCACAGGATATGTACCTGGTAAGAATTATTGATAATGTACAGTTCTAATTTAGAGAGCCAGACTAAAGACCACCCAAGCTTCCAGACTCCTCTGCCCCTCTTCTACAATGAACGTTTATTCATAACCTTAGATTTAATGTTTCAACTCTGAGTTCGTTCAGCTCCATAATCAAGTTAGATAGCTCAATTGATCAATCCATTCCCTTGGACCTAATTCCATTTCCCGCCTGTTTCTGTTCAAAATTGGTTTTAGCATGTGATAAATAAAATACTTTAAGTGGTCACTTTAGACCTGGGATTCATCCTACATGCGTATTTGGCTAACATTTTACATCACTGAGATGAAACATCTAAGCTTAGAAAAGGAATATTAAGACACATTACAGACAGTGAGAACCAGCAGAAGAGAAACAATTTTTCAGGTATGTTGACAGGACTTGCCTCACTATCAGGATAGAAAGAAATTAATTAACAGGAAACCAGGAGAGAATAGCACAGAGCCAAGCAAAGGAGTTAGAGAAAATAAATATTGCAGAGCTCCTCAGCAATGTGTGATGTGTGCATGTTCATTATTTAATAACATTATTTCTTGGAAAGGCATTTGAGTAGGAAATAAGCCATGTGCCTTCTTGGACTTGAAATATGACCAAACTGTACCACAATTTAGTATCCTATATAAAATATGTGGAACTAGATATTCTGAAACTGAGCAAAAAGTGTGACCATGAAGTGATTCAACATATATTAAAACATCACAACATTTCCCTAAAGACACAAAAAATATTTACTATTTTAAAGAATGTGTGGGAAGACAAAGGAACTCCATGGTATTAAGAAATGTTATGGGGTTTTTATATTTAAATTGGTACATTACCCAGCAGAATGGTCCCTTTCCAGTAGAATTAAACCACCATCTGTTCATTCCAAACCAAGATAAAGAATTTGATTTTGCCATTTTTGTATTTTTGATGTAAAAACTAAGAAGGCAATTTTGTCAAATCTTATGGAAAAGTGGATCTGAGGGGAAGCAAAATTGCACGAAATAGCAAACAGTTTTGTGGGGAAAAAACTTCAAAGAAACATTTTGAGCAGTTTCACACAGCTCTGATAAATACCATAATGAAAGAAAATGAAGCCAGGCACTACAGAATTGAGTTATCAAAAATCCAGATGAAAGCATATATTGTCTTTTTGTTACTGCTCTCTGGGGAAGTAGAGCACTCATTTACTAGAAGGAGGGGTATTAGAGATCCTGCTTTTGGGAGTCAGAAGTAATTCAGAATCACACCAAAAAAGCATGTGTAAAACAAGTAAGATAGCAGACTGAGAAACAATAGAAGCACCAGTATAATGATGTATTTCAAAGCGCTTGGTTCAGTAGCAGTGAACAGCTGTGTATATGGAAAAAGATATTGTCTATATCAATTTTGCAATTGTCTCTCCTGGATCTCTGCAGAAAGGCTAAAATGTGGGTTATGTGTTTTTTCAAACACGTCTTGAGAAAAATACAGAGCCTGCTTTTACTTTTTTCTGTCAAAAATATGCTTAGAACACTTTTTGCAAGAATATATTTTGAGGGGATTGCTGGATAACATTTAAAAAGCACAGCCTATAACATTAAAGTTACAGTATTGTTAAAAATACTTACTGTGAGATTTGCAATTGGTTGAAATGTAATGCTACTTCAGCTATACCACTGCTTCTCTATATATAAAGTGTATACATTTTTTCTTTCTTGAAAATGTCTGCCTTTTTTCCTCCTTTCTTTGTCTTTGGCATCTCTTTATTCAAGTATTTCTGTCAGACATATTTCAGGGAACTCATTCTGCTAAATAATTAACACAAACCATGCAAACTACTGTAAAAAATTACACAGGTTTCTATTCTAATGTTAGGTACATTTTAATAATTTCCTCACCCTATTGGTTAATTACATCACTTCATATATTATTTTACAGTACGCAAATATTGTCTGGTGCAGGAAAATCAACTGGTTGCTGGAAGTTTTCAGTTTTATTCTATACATCCTTTTCTTGTGTACTATTTACAGTAAAACAATGACGCTGATGCATTTTTATTCTTCTACATGACAAGGCACAGAGCCAGCAATGAACTGCATCTTCTTCTTTATACGCTACAAGTGTGGACACATGGGCTTGCTTTCCTCCTGTTTACTAAGCTTGGACATGGAGTACCTGTCTTCATGTTTTCAGCAACCAAAGAGGTGAGTCTGTATAACTGATTTTCTGTTAGCTTCTCTTTGGTAATTATAAACATTCCTTCACTATCCCACTTGTATGTTTACCTCTATTTTCAATACTCCATATGAAAAACTCAAACAAAAAGAATAGCGAGGTTATAGACCGTAGAAAGTGTCAGAACTGAGATAACAAAGTTACTTTCCCATTTAAAAGGCTCCTAGCACATATGGCTTCACGTCTGAATTACAGAGCAACACTAATATTTGTTTCACAGATATTCAACGAAAGCTCCTTGTTTCTGTCTACTATTAGGCATGAATACGTTTGTTAGGCTGTAAGTTTGAATACTTTGCTACTGTTTCCTAATGGACAATCAGTATATACAGGGTATTAAACACTTTTGCAAACGTAATTCAACAGTTTATTGTATGTGAAGTGATCAATGTATCTCATAAAGAGATGCAGCTTCTCTCTGCATTGAAATCTCAGTAAATTTCTCAGCCTGATTTTCTGTCTCCTGTGACAGTGAAGCCTTTTGTTACAACAATACCGTATCATTTCTTATCTTCAGAAGGAAGAACAAGCTTACTCCTGATGAGAAGTACAGATGGATAGACAAATAGTTATACAGATAAATCATTGAGATTAAGGGCTCAACGGAGAAACTGAAGCGCTGCTTGGGTATGCACTGAGCAACAGATCCAGCCTCTGTGCTTACCTTACAGAAATTGCCAACTATTCTTTCTTTACAACAGTGCTAGCATTTACTTAGGTACCCATTTCAGAAACTCTGAAGACCTTAACATCTTTTTTGCTTACAGAACTTTGCTGATAATGAACACTGTAATCAGTGTCTGAGGGCAGAGCAGAGTTAATCAAACTTTATTCACCGTAGCTGAGGACCACTGTTGGCAAAGATCTTCAGGTGCTGGATCCAGGCTGAATACTCCTGATGAATGAAGGTACTAAGGTGAAATTGCCTCATTGAGTATGTCTTAAGATACTGAAGAAATGCTTCTCAATTTCAAAGCCTTATTTAGTTTTGCTGGTTACAACTATACTGTGAAGACAGTTAGCTTATCCGTAAGACTAGCGTAATAAAACATAATGGTGAAAAGTCCTTCTTTCCCTTGGACTGTTTGTGTGGGAAGCCATTTATATCAGTACACACTGTATTTTTGTAAGATGTGTCAACATCTTCATGAAGCAGGATATGGCTTAATGAAACATATCTATACATGCACATATTGCCTTGGTCTGTATTATACGTAGACATCTCTGGGGAAGCACAGTGCTAAAGATAAGGCTTCATTACGTATAATAACTGGCCAGAGCCATCAGCTTGTCCCTTCACTACTGCACTTGCCATCTGCCCATTTCTTCTTTCCTAGTGAAGGACTTGTTTGTGATGGCTGCAGCCCAGCTCTAGCCATGACAGTCTGCAAATTGAAACTTGCATGAGATAAAGCCTCCACACATGGGGAGAGCCCCTCCAGGTTGTGCTTCTCTTAAATCTATGTATTTAGGAACCATAGAGCTGCAAAGTCCTATACCGCTTCCAAAAATTACACTTTGGCAAACAGCAAGGCAGCAGAGAAAAGGCAGCTTTCCCTCACACTCATGAATAGCTTGTTAAATATTCATCAGTCTCCTCCAGGATTTTTTGCTCCAGACTATTGCTTTTGAGAAGGGAGAATCAACTACAGAAAAAAAAGTAAATCATTCTGATGAACACTGGTCTGCTTTCTGGATTTGAAGCCATGCAGTATGGTGGACCAAATTATACCCTACTTACTCTTATCTCCTTTTCAGTGCAGTGTGAATACAAGGCATATCTGACTTTTTTGTGCACAAAAAAAAGTCTCTAGCTTGCTTTAAGTGGTACTTCAAACACCAGTCAGCTGACCTGTCAGGAATGTGGATCAATTGTTATTCAGACTAAACTTAGTAATGTCAGGAAGAGTTGTCTTCTAATATCTGCTGCCAGCAAAACATCTTGTGTTGTATATCCTACCCTTCTGTTATTCAAGTGTCATTTTATAAGATGTGACAGTTTTCAACCAAGCAAGGCTGATTCAACAAGAGTTAACTCGAGCAAATACTGCAGAGAAGACAATCCTGCAGTAAACAATCATACAGAAGAAAAATGTTCTCCAGTCAACAGGATTAAACTTACAAATAACTGCTCATTACAGACTATAACTCAGGATCTCTCCCCCTCTTCTCTGTTCCAACACATTCTTACACAAGAACATGGCACTTTGGATCCTGCTTTAGCACATAAATATCTTAGAGTACATCTCTGCTCACTATCACCTGCAGTCAATCCACTGTATTCTGCATGTTCACCCATCATTTAATTTCGATTATCTTTTTAATGGCCTCTCTATGCAGAAAGAGGAAATTACACTGTATTAAAAGAAAAACAAAAGCCTACTTGAACATAAATAATTATTTAATGAAGAAAGAAAAAAAACATAACCAGCAGTAACAAAAGCAGCTCTAGACAGTCTTGCTTGGTGGACGCAGGAGAAAACAAACTAGATTTTTTTGAAGACTTATTATGCTTTCACTTCATTTAGCACTGGAGAACCATCCACAATAAATGACAGCAATAAAAAACTGAAAAGGGAGTAAGCCAGTTTACCATTGAGTAAATAAAGCAAACAACTCCCTGATTTAATTTACTAAAAAACACAGGGAACTATAACTTTTATATACGAAATACTGAGTTGAGGCAGGATGTAATCTCTTGCTCCCAGGATTCCTATCAGCACTACAGAGTTTCAAGTTAAATTCCTTCTACATGATGTCTAATGCGGTCACATTCCAATTCCTCGTCCAACTCATAAAGGTGTGGAGGAAAAACGTTGCTCACTTTACAAACCCTATGCAGTATTAAAGGAGTAATAACCTTCTCCCATCAATTTCCAAGAGTTACATCTTGCATTTTCCAGGTCTAGGAACTGAACTATTCTTTTAGTCAAATACTCCCTTCAAATGCTTGGATCCATCTTACTACAATGCCCATTCTCAAATAAACCCCTTTGTATACCTTTACTAACTATGGTAAAATCTGTCAGTTATTTAACAGATTTACAGATTATTTTTTTTTATCTTAAATAAGAATTAAAAGTATATCCAAAAAGTGATGAGTAAACCATCTTTTTGAATGGAGCATCAAAGGGACAGACAGTGGAGTACAGCAATTGATTCAGAGACAGCAGTATCTTGCCTTGACACATTCGAACAGATCCTACTCAAAAACAGAATGGGAAGGTAACACTGTCTCACACAGCAGGACAGAAGGGTGTTACAGGACAGATGAGCGAATGAAAGGGAAGAAAAAGGCAGGTACTGATATCTGAGCTCAGATGCCATACTCTCAATAGGGTACTGAGTAACAACTGTTAGCAAAACAGTGGAGACTGAAGAGATAAAACAAAATGAATCCAGCTGTGGTGCCACCAACATGCTGTGGTTATTTTCTATCAATAAAGTGCTTTTCAAGGTTTTAGAATAGAGGTAAAAAGGGACTCCATTTTTGTGACAGCAGTGGCAGATAAGCTAAAAAATGAACTCTTTGTAAACACAGCTTCTTTCATATCCACCATAGCTTTGGATAATATTTCACAGTTTTAGACATATTTCCCCTTTGTGCAATATTTTCCTATAAATGCAGTAGACTGTCCTAAATGGGCATGGGTCCTTGATCTCATTATTGGTTAGTGATGGTACAGGTGTAACCTGAGCAAAGATTAAGCCCTGAGCTAATGATACACACATCAAGCTATGCTGTTTCTCCTCTCTCACTTTATTCCAGGTGTCTTTCACTGACACCCTAAAGCGGATGGTTCTCTTGGGAGAGAGTCCTCCTGCCAGTGAAGTTAATGGGGGCAACAGTAGGCCAAAAAAGAGGAAAGAATGGAAACAAGAGAGGAGTAATGACAAGCTCATGCTTTACCGCTGTGTGGTGTGTTTAACCACCGCAACTTATGACCTTCTAGGTGAATGCAGACAGACTGACAAACACACCTTCACAATAAATTGCATGATCAGTTCAGTGGGGGAGGCAGCATTTGCAGCTCTTGGTTAAAAACAGAGAAGAAAGATTTTAGATTAGTACTTTGAAAGCTAAAACTCAGAAGACAGACATCATACATAAAATACAGTCTGAACAAGACAAATTACACAGACAAAAAGCACATAAAAAGCTATTAGAATAAAAAAACCTCCAACATTCTTTTTGTATTCCAAGCGTTTCAAAGACATTGAAAACTCCAGTAAAGTAAAAATTAAGCCTCCTTGTATACAACTGCAGCACAGCATTTATTTCTAAATCTGAGGATGCAAGTTGAGTGTTACTCTGCAGTGACAAATTAAGGTTAGAAAGATAATAAAAGCAATTCTTCACATCTGAGTGGCAGTACCAGCTATATTTAAGGCCAGGAAGGCTGAAATGAACATTACCTGGAGAGTGGTTTTGTTGTGAATACTGACTGCTGGGGAGACAAACTTACAAGGCTTAGTACCTATTATGTTGTAAAATTTATCCTGCAAGGGTATAGATTCTTACCTAAAAGTTACCTTTTTAGGCCCTGAGCAAGCAAAGTATTTTACACAAGTCTTAGCTCATATATGTAAGTAATCCCGTAGTTGCCATTTATTTGCAAAGAGAATGCAAATAGTACTAGATTTTCTTTCCTTGAAAATATATTCTTTTAAACCTTTCAGTAAAACAAAATCTCATCCTATCTCTCTACACAAAGTAACCCTGACACAATTTCCAAGCATATATAAATATGAATTCCAGCTATTTCTCATGTGGTATTTAAAGGCAAACCATTTATCCCCTTGGTACAACAGATAATCCTATTTAAAAAGTTAAGGTTTGAAATCTTAGATCTTATACAATACTAAAACTAGGTCTGAAAATAAGGCAACTTTCCAAACTACACTAAAAGAATCAAACATACTTAAAGAGAAATGCATCAGATATGTAAATCTGTTATTTCTTTCCCCTGAAATAAGCAGAAGACTCAAAAGAGCAGGAAATGAGTACACTGATTAGGGCACTTTGTCAGTGAATGAAGCTGTATTTTCTTACTTACATTCTGTAGTTAATGCTAAAATATTAACTTGCATTCTGTGAACTTTTAATGATATAATTACTGTGTAATAATCATTGAATCTTTGAGCAAAATTGTAAAACGAAGATTCATTAGTCATACATTTACAGACTGAAAGTTCCTTTCTATGGGAATTATCCTACAATTACTTCTGAATATTTCTTCCTCCTAAATGTCTAAGAAAAACATAGACCGAAGTACTCCTAAAAGATATATCCTTACCAAAACTATATATTATATCCAAGAAGACGAAAACATAACAGAGTGTTGTTACATTTATTTTACACTTCAGTTCATTGGTAATGCAGATACTCAAATTCTTACAGCAGTGTCAAAGGGCCAAATAAACCAACTTTAGTCAGTTTAATTGATCTCCCTCATGCATCCCCAATGAAAGAAAAGAAGCATCCAAATGTCTGTGCCTGTAGTATAAAAAGCAGAGGCCAATTTCTAGGTGCTCAACCCCAATGACTCTGGTGGCTTTGTGCTAAGGAATACACAGCTAACGGTTCCGGGAAGGTACTACTTATTTTGTATTAACTTTTGAAGATAAACTTATGGTAAATGTATATATACACAGTATGTGGTGGAGGTGAATGCAAACACACTCAGTGTGGTACACCAGTCAATAGCATCCAATTCCCTATCTGATGGCTGTTTGTTAGACAAGACCATTCTGCATATACACAAGAGTGACACCACTGCCAGGTTCTCTGAACTTGAAATTATGGAAGTTCTGCTTTTAACAGGGAGGTTTTACACAGGAACCCTAGTGCTGCTATATATTTTCAGAGAACAGCAATCAGAGGTAAGCAGTTATCTCTTTCAGACGCACACAAATATGTACAAATTACACATGCTGTCCACGTAGCTTTTTGTGATCTGGGATGATAAATGAATGACAGCAAAGATTGCTAAGCATGATGTGCACAAATAAGGACAAACAGAAAATGATCATCAGCAAAACTAGGGATGCATGCAAGTTTAAAAGTTCTAAATATAATCCTACATATAAATACAGTAACTCTTTCATTGCACGCTGGTACATCATTTGATAAAACCACTCCAAAAGTACTTTTCTTTCTTACTACGTGTTTATATGTGCAGAACAGGACACAACTGGAGTGTATTTTTCCATCACTACTGTCTTCATATTGTTTTTACACATCTTCACTATAACTGCTCTTACAAGACAATGGATTTTTACAGACCAATTCACAGACACCCTGAAACTCTTCAATTATTTACACTGTCAAAGAAGTGACCTTAAACTGTATTCCCACAGTGAAACACTTCGGTATTTTAAAAAGTCTATATATGCGTATCCACTGAAGCGTCTCTGGTAACAAAAAAATAAATCCATAAAAGGAACAAGATAAAAAATAGAAAGAAAAAAACCCAACTAATTGATTTTAATAACATTACACTTTAGACTGAAATCCTCAGTGTAAGGAAATTCATGGAAAAGACTGACGCTTGCTTCAGATTAAGCCACTGAATAATCTCTCTGCTTTTTTTTGTAGGATATTTTTTCCCTTTTGGTGCAGACAAGATAAAACTCACATATTAGATTCTTTTTTTCTTTTTTAGTGCTTCAGGTCACAGTAGGAGTTATGAAACCTTTGAGGTATTAATGCACAGCAATTACTACCCACTGCCAAAAGTTACCAAAGATGTCGAGTTCTTGGGTAGTGTGGAATTCATAAGCACAGCCTCAAAAGTGAATCTGAGCAAACTCCCAGCTTTACTGTTCTAATAAATCACTTACCGGAGCAGAGCTTTTTCACAAAATCCTATTAAAAAAAAATCTCCATAACAACATTCAACACAACCTGCCATGCTGCCTGTAATTCTCTTCCAGCTTCTTGCACATACAGGCTATAAACTTCTTGGATCCTTGGAACTGAACTCCCTCTCCATCTTTTATAAGTGGATATCAGAAAATGAGGATTACTGACTAGTTAGGACTGTGAATTAATTTTATGACTTTTTTCCCCTACAGCTATTTCTTTTTAAGGTTCTTCAATAAAGAGCAACCTCAGACACACCTTACACACTGTGAAGGTTCTAAAAGAGCTTAATGGATAGGGATTAGGTGTGCACAGAGTTGGGCAGACTCAGAGCTCCCATTCGAGGAAATCTGGTATCGCCCCCTTGCGTATCTTTGAAAGCATCCTGTAAGTGAACTTCACAGCTTTCCTATAGGCAAATAAGGACAGAACAATGCATGACATTTCAGTGTGCAGACCGTTCCAGATCAAAACTTTCCACAGCAGCTCTTGCTTTGTCTGCTAAAATCAGTTTCAAAAGCCAAATATTTCGGGTTTGTGTAGGCAGTAATGGTGCTGTAGGTAACATGAATTTACACAAACTGTTTTTTTCATCAGGCTTTTAATCCCTACGTATTTGTGAAAAACGGGACGTACAACTGCTACAAGTTAATAAAAACCAAGTTAGCCAGCATTTTTAAGTAGTCTGCTGAAGAGCCCAAAATGCCATATGATAGGAATCTGTACAATTTATTTGTTCTACCTACTACCCTGTTAGGAATGTGTAGAACTTATTTATTCTGCTTTCTAGTATGAACTGTCCAGGGCAAGACTGACCAGAAGAGCAATTGTAGCCATTTGTTAAAATTAGTAACTCAAGGCAAGAAAACTAAGGCTAGAGGTTTGGCTCAGGCTAAATACTGATACTTCCTTCTCTTGCCTAAAGGGAGAGACAAAATTGTCAGGAAAAAGACAAAAATAAAGAGTCGACAACACGCCCTTTTGAAAAGCACTCACAATAAAGCACGTTAGAGTCACACAGGGAGCTGTGTATGAAAAAAGGAAGGGAAGATGTGTAGCTATGTGCCCTGACTTTGCCCCCAGGTCAGTAAGAGAGCATATTTCATCTCCTGTTTGCCTGCCTGAGACTAATGTCTCTTATAAGCTTCTGAATGAAGATGAATTAGAGAGGGGTCCCAAGTCTATGAGTTTGTGTTCCAACAGTTCCTATTATTCTGTTCTTTCGTGTTTGTGCCAGTCAAAGCCCACCAATTCTGCCCCTTCACCAAATCCTGTGGCTTTCCTACACATATTTGTGTGTGTTTACACACATTGTCCATGATGCATGAAAAGAAGCATTAATTAATTAATTTAAACCTAGTCCCAGTATGTGACATAAGCCACCAAACCATCACATAAAGCTGTATTGATCAACTCCCCCTGGAAGTAACCCTGATGTGTTTATACACATCAGTTAGACACTGGACAAGGCTTTTGCACACTTGCTTTGAAACCTGGGTAAGGAAAGGAACAGTTATCACAAGTACATTTCCCTCTCTCACGGCCTCAGGGACCTGTATTTGCAGTTTTTCAGTCACATGTCTGAAATGGTGGTGTTTAATAGGCAGGGTTGCAGGTGGCAGAGTGGAAGAACTGACAGTTGGTTGTTGTTTGTTGGGTTTTTTTCCTAAAGATGAAAACTTACATTACATTTAAATTGTTGTGAAGATTAAAATCCATAGATCTTGTGTAATAAAAGCTAACTTAGCAAGAACTTTGACATTTAATTTATAAGTGTGCAGTGATGTTTCTTTCAAAAGCTTAACGAAATTGTTTTGAGCAGTACCACTATAACAAAGAGTTTTATTTCTAGAAATCAAACTCTCAGAGATCACAATCATTTAAAAGATTATTTGAAAGGTCATAAATGCTCTTAAATATATCCATTGAAATCAGTTTGACTGCAAATTATAGGAATCAAGAATATATGATTTTATTTGACTTGTAACTACAGGCACATCAGCACACTGCTTGTTGCAGGAATTAATTAATGACACAGGAGCTGCATTTGCGATACATACAAAGCTGTGAAAATTGTACACGTATTACCATGACATGCTATGTAACTAAAGAATTATATTCTTCACTCCTCTGAAGAAAATCCAGACATTCAGATATTAACTGATAGAAAAGTACCTCTAGAACAACTTATTTTTCTTTTTTTTCTTCTTCATTTTTACAAAGCATCTTCCAAGATTTACTTTTGGTTTGTCAGTACTACTATAAGAATCTTACCATAACCTAAATGAATCCTTCCTGACTAAGGAGGACCATCAGAAGATTATTTCTCCAGGCAGATGTGATCAAGAAGGAAGAAAAAAAGTGAAAGAAAGCAGGCACAGACAGCATCAGTCTGGACTGAAAAGGCTTTAAGGTGCAGCGTGGGAGGAGGTTGGAACAAAGCTCAAACCAGTAAAGGAAAAACATCCAGGGTACAATTTGTAGCAAGACAATAAATATAAAAATAAATGCTAAACCACGTTATTATCAGCAGCAAAAAGGTCCTCACAGCATCCATCCCTATTCCCTCAAAGGTAGGACTTCAGGTATCGCTTATTCATCCCTGGCTACCAGACAAAAACCTCCAGTATTTTCTTTTTCATTAATATCTGGGATATTTTTTTTCTTTGAATTCAAACCACAGATGTATGCTTTGGAAGAAAGCTGTCAAAATGCAACTCCTTAATTCATTAAGGAAAGAAAAACCACACTCAACATTTGAAATTTCCAGATGTTAAAAGGTTCTTCTAGTCTAATCCTGTCAAGCTGGATGAATAGAATTCAAATGGAGAAAATTAAGGCCATATTTGGTCAAGTGTTCATTTAGATTTTTGTTTTTCAGTAATGTCCTTAGATAGTGAGGGATTTTCTGTCTGATTTCTAACAATGAGAACCTTTGAACGCCTGCCCCCAAAAATGCAAAACACAATGTGACAGCCTTTAAAGACTTAAGAGGTACTGTAGTTTCTTTAACCATAAGATTATTTATAGAAAGGACTGCAACAGAGCCATGCTCAGCTAGAGCTTCCTACTAATCTTTTGACCATTTGGAAATTCTGGCAACAGTGTGAAAAAAAACAAATGACCTTTTATTCCAAAGGATATTTTCCTTAAGTCATTAACATCATGCAACTTAGAAGTACTACTCTGCTGAAAAGCTCTTTGAAATAGAAACCATCTCTTCCTTTACATTTTAGTATGACTCGAGCTTAGTTTAATCCAGGGTCATTTTAGAAAGGACATTTCCTTTATTTAAAAAACAAAACAAAAACCAAACCACCACAACAAAACAAACAAAAAAACCCTCCATCAGTGACATGGATTAAAACATGGTTACACAAATTATGAGTTTTATATGCATGAAGAAAAGTTTTTATTTATCAGTAATGAGGAAATTCAAGGAATGTATCTGGATTACAAATACAGTTTGGTCAGATTTTTTTGTATCTGAACAAGCCTAGGATTACTACAGAGTAAAGCATTTAATGAGCTGCAGGAAAGATAGAACATTTTTCAAAAGGTGCTCTACAAAGTTGACAAGGGGATTTTCCAAAGCAAAGACATCAGCTGTACTGAATACAAAGAGACCTGAAAAGATTCAAAAGTGGAAAGATGCATCCCTTTGTATAAGTTTTTCCCCTCCTCCTTTTCCAGCGAACACTAAGCAGTTTACCAAAGAGCAGAAGAAACGTATGCCAGAAAACACAAATGCAAAGCTGGTAGGAGAGACCTCAAGATTCCAGTATGTATTTAACTCTCCTTAAGAAACAGAAGCTGCTTTCTGCTCCTTATAAAATTCAAGAAAATTTTGCTCCTAGATTTTATGAACCTAAACTATTCTTGGTTTAATTTTATTTGCTATTATGAATAATGAAGATACTGATATAGCCACAAATGCTGTCTAACAATTCGCTATCATTGATGCTATAGCTTAAAACCCGACAAATTCATTGGCATCTGAAGACCCAAATTAATTAGTTAATTCCAGCCCCCCAAAACGCTAATAGTTGAACTATCTGAAAAGTAAAGAAGAGTCTGGAGGGGAATTTTTCCCTTTTATCCAGTCAGATACAGCTGTAGTGGCAGAATTTAGCAGACAATACTTCCTACCACGAGGAAAGGCAATTCATCTTGGATGCCTTAACATTTTACAGAAGTGTCCACTGTCAGGAAACAAAGGACACACTCCCTCTTTAGGTCTGAAATCTGTCATTTGTTTCCTACTTATCAGCAACATTTATCTGAAGATATTAATGTAACCCAGGAACAGAAATAGCCCCTATTAACCTTGTATCCCTCTGCCATTTTGTGAAAATCTTAAGTTTAATGATTCATATTAGAAGTTAAAGAACATAAGTACCACGACAACAATACTTCCAATTCTGCTTTCTGGACATCCTGGACTACACCCGTGCCTGATGTATTTGGGCTTTCTGTGATGATGGAAGACAGAGCAGAAGTTACTCTCAAACCTCAGCCCAGAAGAATGCTATGTGCCTCCATTTTTCTCATGCAACGCATCCTGTTGTTATTCACTGCAGATTGCTCATCTCTGTAGTATATAGTATGCTAAGAACATGAAAGCAAGAATAGAAGTTATTCTTCATACATTTTGCACATGTAAATTGGAAAGCAAAAAAGCTAAGAGCTGGAAATTAGGCAAGATTTTCTGAATAGAGTCCTTTGGGGAATTTTACTCTCCCAACAGCTTTCTTGTCTGTTTTTTATGCATCCTGCCATTAAGCGTTGCACAACTGGACATTCTACATGCTTTTTCTGTCATCTTAGCTCTCTTCATTCCCTTCTTACAGCCAACTGAAATGCCGTCAAGTTCTGAAACATTTAAAGACGACACTCTGAATTTGGACCTTCTCTGTTTAAAGACAAACAAGCTGAAACACCTTTCCTGAGTTGAACTGGAATTCACCAGTACTGTGATGTTAAGCTAGACTGGGCAAAATATAACAAAGTTATAACAAGCAACAGGCCACAAACATCTTTGTCTGGTTATTTTGGGTTCTCCCACAAGAATCAATTAGCCCATTGTCCTGCGATGCTGCCGGCTACCTTAGTTATCTGAAATCCATTTATTCTGTCACTTTTTTGAGACTTGATAAGAGTCAAACTATCACAATGCTGTTACAAACTGCTATTTGGTTATGGTGCTGGGGGTTTCCTTTTTGTGATTTTGCTGTTCTGAAAATATATTGACTCACCAAGCAGTGTTGATTATAGAGACTCACAAACAGAAATGGCACCAGTTGTATACAAAATCACTTTGTAAAAATTTTGCTGTCGTCTTTTTCCTCAATGACTCTTTCTTCCTGTTATATGGAGCATAGGCATACAGATGTTAATTTGTTGAGTCTCAAGGTATTATTTTATTTCCTTATCTGACAGACAACTTCCCACATTTGTAGACAACAGAATAACCAAGTTCTGTTCGAGAAAACATTGCATATTCTTACTCTTAAAGTAACTTTTAGAGCCTGTCATTTATGGCAGGGCAAAATTAAGGGTTTTTCTTTTTTGCATTTCTGAGGAGTTGATATTGTACACTTCAGTGTTAAACTTCAAGAAAATCCAACTGATGGGTTGATCTGTGCCTCACAAATTACTAGTGGCGAGTAGGCAAAAATTTACAAAAATGCAGAAAGAAGGGATGATGTAAAAAAAAGTTTTTGTTCAGTAAATCATTACTACTACAAAAAGAGAGTACATGAGGGCACTCCTTATTTCTACAAGATGAAAAACGGTTGTTCAGCAGCTTCCATGATGTTTCCATCTTCTTATTGTGGATATACATGCTGCTTGCAGACAACTTCAATTTCACAGCAAGGCTTACATTAATTTAGTAAGTTTATAAAAGAAAATATTTGCCATTAGTAAATGTTAGCTCTATATTTTTTCTCAGGCACCTTAGTATACAGGCAGGATTCATAACACTTAAACAAACTGACACGTAGTTGCTTCACTGATGCTTATCTCAGCCTGGAAGAATAACGTGCTTGGATTTTTCTCATGTAATATCATCTTGCAGTTATTTACTGCAGCTTGCTTATCTCTGTAGCATGTACCAGTAAGCAGCTTATGGATTTGGTCCATTAAAAATGTGTTTGATCTATTCTTCTGTATTACATCAACAAGGAGATTGAGATTTAAAATCTGGAGCTAGAAATGCAAACTAAATCATACATTTTAGCCAAATTACAAAGTGGACACCTTATCTAAGTTATCTATGTCCTGTAAATTTGTAGAGGTCCAAAGCATGCTTAACATGTAATCCTCACTTGTTCTCATAGAACTCAAACACTAAAAGCTCTGTAGTATGCATAGTGCCCACATTTAATTTTGCTCTAATAGAAGTCAATCAGCATTTTTCCAGTTGTTTTCAGTGTAGCAAGGGCAGACTTTCAATCATTTAAGGAAATCTATTCTATGTATTTATACATCATGGTGTTAAGTCTTAGATGCCACACCTCACATACATTTCAAACTTGAATAGCTGTATGGGCACTAACAGTAGGTTGCACTGTAAATGAGTTATGTGGGAATTAAATTATAAACAAGCAAGGTCACTAATGAGCTGAGACAGAAAACAGAACTGCTGGCTGCCTTTCAAGTTTGTAGGAAAATTCAAATGAATATGTTATACTTGAGACCAGAGAACCAGATTAGTGTAATAATGAATTCATTGTTTATTTGAAAGTTGTTAGAAATTTCAAGGATAATATCCTGAATGCAGGAAATCAGAAGCTGTGTCCATTCTGTGATCCAGTATTTATCACAGCAAGAGACCCAGAAGCTGTCACTGAGGTTGCAATTAGACATATAAACGTGAAGAGACAACCATCTCAACACAGAGAACCACCACGCATTAAAATCTATTGCAAATGCATCAGAAACACAATGTCATGTTAATCCATGTGTAAGAAAATGACTTTGATGCCCAGAAGTTGTCTTTGCCACCAAGAGGAATTGCAAATGGTGTCCTGATGACATTTGTTTCTGTAAAAAGAAAAATCAGAGGGGACCGAGGCACATGCTCCCTACTGGGACAAGTTCAGAAGGAAGAAAAAAAAAGCAATTATATAAGCAGAAATGTTTTGACAGATTAGTACCATTTCTCTATATCCTGAAGCAGTAACCTTGGAAAAAACCCCCTCCAAATTATTTTTGCCAGATCTACCAGCTAGTAGGAGGCTATGAAAACATGTACGCATGACCTTCAGCTTCAGATTTCAGGCTGACAGAAGACTATGGATAGACAGACGTAATGCAGTGTAGGTAACTGTTCCTCAGCCCAAGCCTAATAAATCAATAGAAAATAAATACATATTTGTTGCTCTTCATTTTTTAGTACAAGCGTGCTCAAAAAAAGATAAGCGATCAGAGATCTACTGAGATCAGAACTTTGTACTCCTTTATGGAATAGCTCTCTAAGTCAGTGTATTCCAACGTGCCTTTTCAAAGGGAAACATATGACATCAGCTTCCAGGAAGTGGGAAAACAAAAGAGAGGAGATACTCTGTTCCAATTACCTTCCTCTGCGATGGACAAACATGAATCAACTTTTAATTTCCTCTGTCAATCAAAAGACTGAGGCATCTGGTTTGGTCAAGCATTTCACAAAAACAGCTTTATATTTAATACGATACTCTTCTACGCACAGTACAGATCTGCCCTCTCATCCTTTGCACCACGGGATCTATTTGAAGCAACACTGTTATTCATGAAGTCCACCAATATTTAACATAAGTAGCAATGGAGCCATTGCTATCAGTAACATACTCTTTGACAGTATAGATATACTTTTGAAGTTCTATCAGTATTTATAGAACAGACAAATAAGCCTTTGCCATTCTCTATTTACAGTGTTATTAAATAAATACCTTGATAAATATAGAAAGCCAACAGGTAAAGCAGGGCTTACTGTAGTAAAAGAGATAGAGAGCATAAAGGAATCTATTATTTAAACTTGACTTTAATATTCCTGCTTATTAGTTTCTTTTAGGAGTTCTCCCTTACCATAAAGGCAAAAGTTAGGGACTCAGAACAGGTTAGCATTTGACCTGTACTCCGAATGAGATCATCAGGAATTTAAACTACCAGTGTCAGGGTGATCCTAAAATTGTTACATGACTATTGAAATAGCGTCATGTTTTTCATTAGACTAGCAGTTCCAAACATTGCTTACTTTCAAATAGGCTTAATGAGTCCACCATTTCATATAAGTGACACAGGCATCACTGAAAATCTAGTGCTATTGTATGTTTTATGCTAAGGCTAATAACATGTCTGTTGATTGGGAGTCCAAATCTAAACATAAACAGTTGAACTGAAAAATTATGTATTTTTTCTTTAAAACAAACAAAAAAAATCACTGAAAACAGGTGGGTTTTCATTTTTTAAAATAAGTGAACAGATTTATTGTTTTGTTATTTCAAAATAATTTAGCCAAGCGATTTCTTTCTGGTCAAGATATTGTAAGTAAAAATTAATTCAATATTTACAAATCAACTTAAGTATTATCACTTCACCAAAAATTAAAATAGAATTGTATAAGAATGAAAGTATTTTGAAACCCTTTAGTACTATGCTGGCAACATATTCAGAGACTCCCACATGCAGACACGTACAGCACAGACTGTTCACAGCATGGGGAATGTTACTCAGCAGACAGCACTCATCACAGTTTGCATGCTTTAATCACGGAGGCGATCTGTACTTCAGGACCAATCTAAAACTTCAACTGAAAAGTGTGTAGGCAGCACACTGTGGGCTTGACTTCCACAGTAGAGGTGTATGGCGCTGCATATATAAGCTTCAGTTAAAAAGATGATGATTGAAGTTGAGGAACTTGCTCTCACAATTAACATAGCCTAGGGGATGGGGAGCACCCAGGCATGAAGACAGAATAAGAAACAGATGCCTGGGGAAAATTCTTAATTTTATTAAAGTAAAAGCCAAAAAGCTTTGAATTTAAGCTTTTTCATAAAATTGAAATTTTATAAAGAAGATATGATATCTGTCATCCAGCTCTAGAAATATCTGAGGCACATGCCCTCAGCCCTCTCGGGTCTTATAAAACTTGACATTTAAAAGTTGGTACTAAAGTATATAAAATTATTTGCCACTTAACTAAACTCAAGATTATATATTCCCATTTAGGCAAAGTTAAATTCTTACAAATTTGTATAATGCACACGAGTTGCAACATCTGATCCCGAGAATCAGTTCTTTCTTAAACTATGAACTATGTTATTTCAGATGTAGATGTTCGTTGACTTACATTCCCTATGAAACCAAGGCTAGAGGTAATGAGACAGCTCAAAATAAGATGAAACCGCAAAAAATACATGCTTCACTGATTATCCTCATATTTTCCCAAATATGGTATGTTAAACGTCCATGTTCAAGCTTCAAGTTTCAAAGCTGATATTACAATTAGTTTTAAATCCTTGAAAACAGGAGTTCACAAAAGAGATTTTGACAGACCTTGAACAAAAGCACCTCAATTCCTTCATAATGCAACCTGACTGCTATTGATTTAAAGCTGGTATGTATTCTACTTAGCTCTGCCTCTTCATTTGAGTTTCTTGTATTATCCTCATTAATTAAACTGTTTTTGAGTTAGTGCAGTGACAGCTGAGCAGTACCTTTTGAATACACAACTACTGTGCCCTCTTTATTGGTTTGTTTCCATGACTGCTAATCCACTAGTGCAAATTTTGCACTAGTGGATACTTTTGCATCGCTACAGCATGATTTGTGTTGCTGCTTTCAGTGTGCCCACATAATGCCTTCAGTTGCCATGGAGCAATACACCAAGGTGCTCACATGAATTTTATCCTCAATGGAGTTCAGCTTACAAAAGCACTTTCATTATTTTGACATTCAAAAACATTTTAAATGTTCATAATGGGTTCTATTTACCAGCCTTATAATATGAAGACAGTTTACAATTCCAAGGCACAGTCATAGGGGACAGAGACTACTGTCTGCTGTGTTCACTGACAAGACAGATCACCTTCCCACAGCAGAGCATAGACCATGAACCAAGTAAATGATGGGGGTTTATCTAAGTGCAACTTACTCTATTTGACCAATTGTGTTTTGTTTGTCTTAATTGTAGAAAGATAGCTTCAACACTTTCTAACTTGTGCAGTTTGAAGACTTGCCCCTTACAATAAAAATTTAGAATTAACTGATGTTAACAGTGATGCTGGTGTTTGAACGTGGCTCCAACAAATTTCCAAACCATTTTTCCCTACTGATACATCTACAAAGAGAATACACATTTTAAGATCTGAGTACAAAAGTGTAGTAGTTTTGTGTAAGCAACGTGGCAGAGTACTGTACACCAAATTGTATACATGAATTCAAGCAGATATTCAGACAGAGGACTCAAAGTAAACAGCTGCACAGTTAATCAGCAGTTGTGTCAAACACAATAGGTGACAGTCAGCAGTACAGTATTAAAAATAAATCAGATTCTTTTCTCTGGTATCAAATAAAAGAAAGTAACATTGCCATTCAATAGAGCACTTAGGCAAATGTTCTTTTCTTTCCTGACAAGAATATCAAGATTCAGAAAATAAAATGTAGTTTTTAATCCAGATGAGAACAGTGAACTGAGTAACAGTACTGTTGTACAGTTTTGCATTACTTAAGACTCATTTCAGTACCTTTAAAGTAATGTCAAGTAGAAACGCTACTGCTATGTTACATTTATGATGATATGTCAGCATTTGGCTTGCTTATTATATCTTACAACTCACAAAAAACATGCTTCAACTGGAAATGATGAATGGTGTTTCAAATGTTATCTGACTTTTCAGGCTTATGGGCATGTGGAATCAGACATCTGAACTGGGAAAGGTGCATTGCAACATTTGAGTCCATCCTTCTTAAAAATATAAAGCACTTACTGAATGAGAACTCTCAAGCAGTGCCATCGGCTTTTCATGTATTTTCTAGAGAACTGACAAGTCAGGAACTGCATTTAGCCTTCCAGTTTTCTTGATGTGCAGACCTCTTTCCTCATTAAAAATGTGGAAGTTACCTGAAGTTTCTGTCATTATGAATCCTTCTCCAGTTCTTCCCACTATTGTGATAATCCAGAATTCTGCCCTAAATATCAGTGCTACTTTCCACATTATCTTTTTTTTTTTTTTTTTTTTTTAATCCTGGACTCATTCTAGATTTCCAAACAGCAAGTACAGCCAAGTGCATTCTGTGATGATAAAATGTTTTCTTTTAGTAATCCATGCACAAGTTTACCTGATGCTAGATGACAGTTTAAGGTGTACAGAGAATTTTATCCTAAAATCACTTGGGAAATGAAGTCAACTTAGGTTACAGCTGTCTATCACTGAACTATGCTTCCTAACCAGAACGTACAATACACCTTCCTGATGGAGATAAAGCATTCACTTAGTCATGGATTCAGAAGAGCATACTTTCATTTGAGTTCTCTTTCAGGATCAGCTGTGACTGGCTCAAGTACAACAACATTTTTAATTAAGAGGTCAGGTTCAGTTCCAATTCAGGAGGAAAAAACCAACTTTTTGAACCAGTTCTCAATTCAAGTTTGTGCTCAAAAGAGTTGAAGTTATGAGTCTAGGTTATAGTTCAGCTGAAGCAAAATAATAGTAAGGAAACTATTTTTTGCCTGGGTTCCGTTTGCCTCTGTGGCTTAGGTATTAATTTGTAGCCCAAGAGGCAAACATTAGCCACCCAATCAGAATTCCCAGTGCAGTTACAGTCATTTAAGCAATTACATTTTGGGTTTCCAAGGAAGAGCTGAGAAAGTCCCAATGAGTGGTGTTCATCCCTCAAAGTGTTTTTTTTTTTTTTTAATTTGTGTGGGGTAAAAAGCAGGAACAAGTGACATAACCATAGCTGTAGAGAAACCTTTTGAAATTAGCTACCCTAACCACAGATCACCATAGCTCACCTCCTGAAAGGCGAAGATAAAGAGCCAGAAAGGCTTAAGCTCTTTAATCTCCTGTTTTCCAATGAAGATCCTAACTGTAACACATCATCATAAAGAAGTCCCAATGTCTGAGACTGATCGGAAGTTGTGGTTGGTTATATTTATTTTTGCTCTGCTACTATACTATTTTACGCTTGGAATAAACAAAGTGTACTTGTATACTTAAAATTTATGTGTTTCTCCCCAGTCTGGTGATTCTATATTCTCAGGCCTTTGAAAGATTAGGAACTTTAAATAGAAATGACCTTTCTGTTGACATACTTGCTAGGAAGATTTTGCATAAAAATGCTGTACGCTTACAGTAAGACACATACTAACACTTTTTAGAGAAATTCAAATGTTTACTGTGGCAGAGATCTTTCTACATAGAGGAGGATGACATTTAGCAAACCAGCTTTATGAAAGCAAGAACTGGTAAACTGAAGAACCCCAAAATAGTAGCACTTTGTGATGCTTTGTTCCAAGAAACACAAATACGTGTGTAACCTGAGAATCTGCTTCTAAAAATTATCTCTCTTTGGTTCTTCAGAGAAGTTACTTCAAGTTAGTCAAAAGAAGTGCCTTTACCAACAAGAGGGACACTAGAAACTAACAACTAAGCAAAAAAATATATAAACAATCTAATTAATTGTATCTGGACAAACATGGTGTTTAAGTTTAGCATTTTCAGTTCTTGTTTTGTGGTAACACCTATGATCACTCTAGATACCTGTTTAAAAAACAAGACTTACTTTTCCCAGCCTTTCTCTCTCTCTTGTGTAAAACATCAGACCTGGTATGTGATATATTTTATTATAGCTTATACACGCACACACACAAACTGTCTGCCAGCAAAATTTAACAATATAGGAAAACATTTAGGTAAAAAGCCTATACTTCTGAGATAAAGAACGTCATATGTTTATGTAAAATATTGAAAAAAAGGAAGCTGAAGTTCCCTGTGATTATTTTACTAATTGATGGACTTCTAATTGGGGATCTTGACTAACAGAAGAAACTTATGCTGGGAAATCATTTGCTCATCACAAAGAATTTTTTCCCTCTTAACACCAAAATAAAAACTTAAGTTTACTAAAATCACTACAAATGTTTATAACAATGAGGAATAGGAGAATGTAAAAAAATATTGACAAGGCCATCTGAATCATGCTCAGAAGCCCTAATTCTACTGATAGGCCCTGATGGTCTTGCAGAAAATTGCCAAGTTTAACAGATTTCTGTGAATACACAAAGTTTCTATTTAGCTGCAGGACTGAAAGAGGCTGGAACTGACGATCTCCGCATAACCTGAGAAGGGTCTCATTTCTGAGATAATTTTACCAAATATCTTAATGATATCTGCAAAGTTATGTCACTGAGGGCTTTCTTCTTCACTCATAAACCCAGTATCAGACAACTGCATGTATAACAGCCCTCGTGTCTCAACAGTAAGGTATTTAATCATTCAAAACTGGTTGAAAAATCTCCTAACTGTTGCTGAATTAGTGCTGCGTCACCACATGTTAGCTACTACATCCTAGACCAGAGAATTTTATAGAAAGAGTCAGAAATAACCCCCCCCCCCCCATTGCTTTATATCCCCATCAGGATACTTTACATATCAAATTAAAGAAACTTTGTAGATTGTTTCTTTCTCAATTTAGTAAAAATTTGCTTTGATGAAATAAAGCTACTAAACTACACTCTGCTGTACATACTTTACATGTGTACAAGATTTTTTTAAAATGCAAATGTCTATTAAATGTTGAGAAGAAGAAATCAAGGGGAAAACCAAAAATAAGAAAATGATAATTCAGAAATCTACACTCCTTAAATGTCTGAAGAAGCATTTTTTCTTTAAATATGCAATTAGCATTCACATGGCTAGAGAAGATGATCCTTAGGAGTTCTAGTATGCTCATGTTAAGTTTTATTCAACAGCTCAAATCAGTAGCATAAACACAAATTCTAATTCTGGAGATAATGTTGGTAAATGTAAGACTACTGAGAAATACTTCATATTTGTGACAGTCATAGTTTTAGAATCTTATAGTACAGGACCATGGAGCTTATACCTAGCAAAACCTCTAGGATCTGACAAAGATCTGGCAAAAGCTAGATTTACAAACATTCAGCTTCAATTAAAATGTACTTGTTAATATAATCCTAATAGCCACAACAGCACCGGACTTTTTGAGGCATAGTTTTGTAATCACCTATTCATGTACTGCTGTAAAGATACTATATTTTATTTTCTTATGGGCTATATTTATATTCAAGGATAGGAATCTCCAAAGTGCCATTTAAAGGCAATATGCCCATGAACACATCTAAATATCTAAGTACTTATTTGCCATTTTAATTTCTAGGCAGTCTTCTGTCCAAATTAATAAAAAATGCACAGATGCTGTCTCTTTTTTTTCCTTCCCCTGCCCAGATGTCATCACAAGCCAGCCTGCTTTTACATGGAATTTCACACTGCTGTGTTATTCGAAGAATCAGCTTTTATTTGCAAAATGCCCATAATTAAAGTGGTCAAAACCACCCAGGGAAGAATAAAGGTGTGCATTATGAAAATTTCTGTGGAAGCTGCCTCTCACACACAGTATCTGTTCATGAAGACACATGCCTCTGTCAACCTCAATGTATTGTCACAATTAAACTCAAGATGGTCCACCTTTTCCAGATAGTAAAGATCACAACAAATAACCTTTATTAGGGCTCAGAATTTAAATTTCAATGTGAACTTAAACAAAACTCAAGCATTTAAAATCTGACTAATTGCAAAATTCATATCCAACTACTGAGAAATACACCAAGTTAAAAATTAAAATGCTACAGACTGGAACAAAACTGTGAATACCCCTCATTTCTCCACAGATATGAGACACGATCACACTTTGAATTTCTATCTTATGTTTTGAAAAGATCATAAAAAAGGCCAAAAAGCATACTTGATTTTAAACTTCTAAACAAACCCTGAAATCATTTACAATTTATCTGTGGAAATTTTGAAAGGTTACTCAATGCAAAGCACAGGGTATTTCCTCTTTTGTTCACAGAGTGGAAAAAATACTTTAATATGGCAGTTCGCATTCCTCATCAAGCATTTGTTCAATATGGCCGCTAGCAAGTAAAGGACAAAGATTTCCCAGAAAAGCACTGGAGAAGGCCCATGAAAACAGGCAAAGGAAACCAACAGCAAATGGGTTTCTAGGAAGGGAAATGATGGAGGAAATCCCTATTATATTACACAGTGCAATGAATTGTGACACAGAGCAGATACATTAGGCTAAGCAAACAACAAAGTTCAGCTCTCTTTGAATTGCACCATATTATATGTGTAAATGTACTGTTTTCTAGCTATATTACTTTTTATATATTTTGAAAAATTATCAATCTTTCAAAAAAGATTTTTCCAAAACTTATGAATAAGAGCAACAGAATACTCTTTGAAAAGAAAATACACATATGCACAAGTGCTTCTACTGTTCCACGAGATCTACGTTCAAGCAGAGACGCATAAGCTAACTGCACATTTTGACTCCGAAAAGTCTTCATAAGCCACAGGCAGCAGCTTATAAAAGACACAGTTTGGCCATACTGTCATTATTATGGATATGGTGGAAGCTAATAAAGCAGAAAATAAGAAAGAGGTGAAAGTAACAGTGGAAAACAACAGGAAAAGTTTCTGATACTTGATTTGCTAAAGCACTGTAAAGTAGGTTTTTAAATTTACTATTTATAGCGTGGAATTGATTTAACAAAAACTGAAATAAAAGTTGGACCACTCCAAATACTAATGATTACAGAAGTTACCACATCAACTGGCTCTATTCATACTCCAGGTAGCAAAACTTTAGAACTAAGCATTACAGATATACACATTAGATTGTTTCACACTTGTTTCCCATCACCTCCAAGATATTGTGCATGTAAGAGAATAAAACAAAGATCAACTTCACAACACGCAGAGAACTCAAAAAAAAAAAAGAAAAAAAAAACCAAACCCAAAACAAAACCCCAACCCACTAACACACACACGTGTAACAAATCCCTGAAAATTGCAACCAAAACCTATGTAATGTAAGATGAGCAGGGAAGAGTACTACACAGAAGGCTGTATGGGACTCTATCCAACCACACTATCATATTATTACTGTTAGCATTGCTATAGTCTTCCTCAGTTCTTCTGTGGAAAACCAAGAGGAGAGGTAGGCCTTGCTAACCTCCCACAAGGAAGTGGGTTCAGTAAAAGTTCTCGACATCTGTACTAGTATCTCTGACAATATTAGCAACAACTGGAATAAAAAAAGCCAAGTCCTGATCAAATGATATCCTGCTGACTTTCATGGAAAAAAGGTACTAGGAAAGGTGAAGAAGGCACAAGATACTACAGTGACCTTGGCATTGAACTAAGCGTCCCACAAGTCATGCCTATGAAAAAGAACAGATATTTTCATTTTATATCTAAGAAATGCATTTTATTCCAAAGATCTGAAGCAACTGAATACAACAAGCAGTTGTAGATCCAATTAGCAACATCTGATTAACATCTAAGCCCTAGTAATGTGAATGCTTCTCACAAATGGGATTAGATGAAGGTAGTTTAGGAATATAGATTGTGCTTTATCTCATTTTGGTATGAAATGTTATCCTTTTTTTAAAAAAAAAAATCACTAGAACAAAACTTCACTTTTATATATAATTTATATATTTTTTAAATATGAAGTATATAAATTATATACAAAATACACACATGAAATTTATACATATTATGCTGGTTTTGGCTGGCATAGAGTTAATTTTCTTCATAGTAGCTAGCATGGGGCTATGTTTTGGGTTTGTGCTGGAAACAGTGTTGATAATACAGGGATGATTTAGCTATTGCTGAGCAGTGCTTACACAGAGTCAAGGCCTTTTCTTCCTCCCACCCCACCAGCGAGGAGGCTGGGGGTGCACAAGAAGCTGGGAGGGGACACAGCTGGGACAGCTGACCCCAACTGGCCAAAGGGCTGTTCCATACCATATGGTGTCATGCTCAGCATATAAAGTTGGGGGAAGAAGAAGGAAAGGGGGGATGTTCAGAGTGATGGCATTTGTCTTCCCAAGTAATGGTTATGTGTGATGGAGCCCTGCTTTCCTGGAGATGGCTGAACACCTACCTGCCGATGGGAAGTAGTGAATGAATTCCTTGTTTTGCTTTGCTTGTCCGTACGGCTTTTGCTTTACTTATGAAACTCTTTATCTCAATGCACGAGTTTTCTCACTTTTACTCTTTTGGTTCTCTCCCCCATTCTGCTGTGGTGGGAGTGAGAGGGCTGCAGGCTGTATGGTGCTTAGTTGCCAGCTGGGGTTAAACCATGATGCATATGCACGTATATACACACATATACATTCCATTGTGAAAGATGAATTTCTAAATCAAAAGGACCAAGAGACAAATCTTAGATAAAAGTTACTTTCTGAGTAGGTTCTTTGGAATCGGTACACTTGCATAAGTCATCAGTAATATCTTAATATCTTCCCCTTTCAACTTATTACTAGGGTGAATACAATCACCTAATTTCCATAAAAACTAGAGGAACAAACTGCATTTATTTCAAGCTTGTCTAGTTGCGCACTGCAAAATGTTACCTCTAAATATGTAGAAACCATCCATAAAATCCCATTTTACATTTTAAAAAAAGTACTTAAGACCATAAGTACTCAGGTTAAAATATATAAACATAAACACATAAATAGACAAACACACTTTTTTTTTTTTAATCATAGACAAGTTGTTGCAATATTTTTCGTAAGTAAATGTTGTGCTACCAACAGAAAAAGCATCTTTGTACATCCAACATAGTCACAATATTGAAAATCTCAAGTGATTTATACTGTTACACCACAAACATTATATATTAAAAGATATATTTTAAGCATACATTAAAACAAGGTCATGACCTTAACAAAAGCTTCCTATACATAGGTAACAGTCACAAAAACAATTTGGAATTTAAAATCAAGATTTGATTATTTCCATATCTCTTTCTTTAGTAGCAAAATCACTCTATCAATCCTGCAGGAATAGACAGCAGGTATTTTGGACAAGAGTGAGAAGTTCCATATTAGCATTACTAGTAGCATATACATATATAAGCTTATTGGACTTACTGAAACAACACTGGATTCTCCATCTTTATGGAGAAGAGCACTACTTCTAGGCCAGGAAGAAAAGGGGACAATCTAGTAATCCTGTGGTATTCAGAAAAAGGAAGTCTATCTTTTTTCCATAACCACTCTGCATTCCCAGACAGAATCAGAGCAGGGTGCTGGGGGCACAAAGTCCCTTTGTAGTCTAATGCTCTTCTTCTAATGTGACTGAGTTTGAGAGGTGACAAAGTACGACAAAAGTTTGTGTCATTGGATGTTCATCCTGGTGCCGCAAAGTCTTCAGATAGCTCTTTGTCTCAGCTTCTAGGGTGATACGGGATATCATGACTTGAGCAGTGCTCATAATGAATACCTTTGCTCAGAGCAAATTCTTTGCTCCCAGCAGTAAGTCTTATAAGTAATGAACTATACCAAGCAGCATACATACATCATGCTCAAATTTCATACCTAAAACCTCTCTGTTGTATTTTAAAATCTTGCCAGGTGAGATTCAATGGAAACCTTACAACCTCACTGTAACTTCACTGCACAAGGCTTTATATATTTTTATACATGGTACATTGCACACTTATTATATTTAACAATGGGCCCTAGGAGACTGCCAGTATTGCATAGCTTAAGGTCACAGTGTCACAAAAGCTCATAATACAATTTATACCGACCTTATTCTAGCATATACTTTTTCCACAGTGCAAAAGGAGCCTATATCTCCACAGAGAAAAGTGGGGATTTGCGAGTTACAAGGTGGAGTTTCAGAACCTTCATTTCTTGTTTTCATTGCAGCTGACCTTTAAAGACAATTCCCTGTCAAGTTTTGCCACACTTGAAAGATACATAATTTTGAGTCCTAAATGATTAGTATGTAAAATGGTTTAAACAGCATTTTATTAATAGGAATGGAATTCATTTCGTTACTGCCATGAAACTGTCTTTGCTGCAACATGATGATAGCATTTTCAAGTTCTGTGGGTTTGCTTTCCCCCAGCAACGTGGAAAAATAATGGAGGAAACAAGAGGGGTAGGAAAAGAGTACTTCAGCAATAAACATTCTTCAGAGTCATTGATCCAATAAAATATAACAGCTGCTAAAAGATGTGACTCGTGCTATATTTTATCACTTTTCTTCAATGCAATGAACACAGTTTTTAGCATTTTTACAATATTTAATTCTCCTTCCATACAATTTTGCTGGTATCAAAATGGGATTTTTTTTTTCTGCAAAACCTTTGAGTGAATTTCATTCATTCTGTTGGAAGTTTAAAAGAAATATATATATCAAACACTCTGTATGAAGAGTCTCCAGGACAACAAAATAGCTTGGTTTTATTACACTTAATTTTCACAGAATACTACAGGAAAAAAAGGTTTTAGTCGTCTTTAGCTACTTACCTGCCTGTTTTCATCTCCCATGAAATGAGCAGGAAAAGAGGTTAAATCTTAGCTTTTTGCAAGATTTAGTGCCAATTAGTCTATTCTGTTTGACAAGTTTGCTAGGTGGAAATGTACCTAAGAGAGACAAAAATGCCAAGAACAAAATTCCTTAATAAACGTCCTGGCACACTTCAGAAAGTGAAATATTACATTACAGGGATTATTTAAAAAAAAAAACCAAACAAACCTATTTTAGTTTCATATTAACATTTCAGTTCAGATCAGGAGTTTCATATTAACATTTTCAGTTCAGATCATAATTTTAGGAGGGAATTTCCCAAATGGCTCTATCTTACTATGCTTTGGTCCACATCACAGAGTGATTTCAAAACCAGTGTCAAAACCAAGTTTTGTTCCATGGTGTCACTTACAACCCCTCAGAATCACTTTGTCATTTCCTCTGTGTCTTGTCTCACATTAATTCTTTTATAGTTTGTTTCCTTTACCAGCAGCAAAAGAATTGCAGTGTTGAAACTCAGGACTGCCCTACAAATATGCACAGCAGGGGGTTCAGAGCAACTTCTAATTCCAGAAAGCTACATAACAGTAATAGTTCAGGTGACCCATTTTTGACTAGTGTAACCTCAAAGGATACAAAACTAAACTGTCATTTCAAGAAGAATGATCTTCATTCTAAAGCCATTTCTTTTTTTCATTACAATCTACTTTTTCTAATTTATTAATTTATTTTAATGAAGGAGGACTGGAGGAAATATGAAAGAATAAAATCACTGCAAATACTGGTCTACTACTAAAACATGGTGGTTTTCAAAGCCACGTTATTTAAAAAAAAAAGCTGCTTTTCATCTGAGTATCAGAGCAGTCACCCTCTAATCCTAAAATGTATAGTCTGATGAGAAAGGCTTAGCATTTTCTGGGCAGTTCTATGCTAAAGATCTCATCCCACACAGCACATCCCAGGGATGGTGCGTGATGGCCCATAATATTCTGAACACACAGTCAATCTGTATCACAGGAAATGGTCCCCTTCTCTGCCCATCTGCAGCCACCACAGTCCCTCATGAGCTGGGGGAGGTCAAGAAAAGATTACTTAAAGCACATAGGCAGCAATACAATTTGCCCTACTTTGCTTTGTTTAGCCCCAAATAGCAAGCCAAAGATGATGATGTGACCATAATTCTGCAAAAAAAACAAGACAGATAGCAAGATTTAGAGTTACAGGAAGGCTTGAACGGGATGCAGAAGAGATAATAGGAAATCATTTATCCTTCAGTAAGGCAAAATTTACAATGATTTCAGTAAGGTTATGATTGAGGAAAGCATTTAATCATAGGTTTCTTCAAGTGCATAGATGTCATGCTGAACCAGGGGTTCCATCTCTGCAGTGAGGTAGATAACCTTCAGTCACAGTGTAAGGGTGAAGAGACGAAAGGAATTAATGTCATGTAACCTCTTTGTATGTACAAATTGCTAAAACTTGTAATGCTTTTACAAGCACTATGATTTCACAGCATTGCTATCTTTCATAGACTTACGAGATCCTCAACCTTTCAACTATCAACCCGAAAAAGGTTCTTCCCATATTCCAAAAAAAATAATACCATCAGAATGAATGCGCTTCTACAATATAGGGAAGAGATTTTGGGAAGAAATTATCCTTATAGAACTTACTGACCGGTACCTGCTTCAGTAAATGTTTTCTGAACCACTCTAACCAGGTCATTTCAGCCTACTGTAGTCCTCCTCCTCCCATTCTGTTTAAGGCCACCATATGATATGAGGAGAGCATGCCAGAATGAAAGTAATGCCACTGTAGGAGAGGAAATGGTATCCAGCGCAGACCTGTTTGGAGAGTAACGCTGATCAGAAGAGCAAAGGCACTTAAAGGGAATTCACCACTGTCAGCATTCTGGTGCATAGCATCCCAGGGAAGAAAACAGGAGCATGGCACAGGCCCAAGAAGAGGACAGCTGGAAGCTCCTGAAGCAGAAAGGGGGAGCCTACTGAGAAGTTGCTTTGTTGGATGTCAAAAGGTGGTGCTGAAGGATTCTTCCCCACCACCACTAAGAAAGGGTCTCCCCTCCTTTCTTAAGCATGTAGATCCTATGTAGCAGCTCAAATTCCCCAAATGCACGGGCGTATGTAGTCACTGCACCAACAGCTCAAAAATCCAAATATCTCCAAAATTAGATTAAAACTCATCAAATCTTTTAATCAGTGTTATGAACTGCTGTGGTACATATGATATGTGAGGTCTCAAGGTTTGGCTCTGATGGAGGCAGAACTCTGCTGTAATGTGCAGAAGAGGATTCCCTAGGTAGGAAGGCAACACTCTCAACTGCCCGCAGCTCTCCAGCTCACGCACGGAGAAGCACAGATTGTGATACAAGGTATTACTTCACAGAAAGTGTGTACGCCCTGGCCTGGATTAAATAATCAGAGAACAGATTGCAGACTATGCTGTATGTGCCGTTTCCTTAATGTAGCAAACACTACACATCAAGGTTATCCCGCCAGATCTCCAGCCGACTCGGGCTTTATACCCCCAGCAGTAGGCGTGTCATGTTATAAGGGGCGGAGACAAGGGAGGGTCGACCCTTAACTCTTTCCATACAGCACGTGATCTTCCGGTCGCCAGCCCTTATCTTTACTACACCTTAAATCACCCTCACATTAAACAGAACAAGTGGGAAGGAAAATCTGCACTGAAATCCATGAAAAGACTTCCTGCCATTTGGTCCTTCATGCCGAAGGGAGAGCTGAGCTCCAGATTTGTGGGTTAGATATTTTTATTTTATAAAGCTGATCTTTAATTAGTGTAATAGACTAGCCACAGTGAGGGATGCTGGAATGACTAGTAAAATGTCCCTATCCAAAATACGCTCATAACAAAGAAAAGAACAGATGGCTTAATAAAAGCAACTATTACGCAGCACAAGGATTTCCCACAATATTATAATGATACTCTTTACTATTGGAATTATTAATTTCCTGGGATGTTTGTAATCAAATCTAGTTAAAAAATTGGCTAGGCTAAGCACTCATTTCCAACAAAAGTATTGCATCTTTTTACTCAACTAATTCAAAGCCTACTACAAGAATAAAGCCTGGCGATACTGTTCTAGAAGACTCTTCCAATTTAATATCATAGCTTTGATATCATGATGGAGAAAGTAAGGTACCTATATTCACTAGTAACAGATGGAGAACCAGTCTTACATTAAACTGCTTGTGGGTGATCTCTTTAAGGGATTCCTTTAGGAAAGACAAAATGGTTATTTCTAGAGGCTGTACATTCTCGTTTGACATAAGCCTCATTCCTGAAAAATCATAACATTTGGTTCACCAATGAGACCTCAGTTCAAATGTTTAACAATTTCAGGTCTTTATTACCACTTTTACCATTAAATTAGCACTCCCTAGGATTTAAAGACTCAAAATGAAATTTTCCTCTTTTTCCAAAGTGACTAAGAGAAAGGGAAAAAAAAAAAAAAAAAAAAAAAAAAGGTTGTCCCAAAGTGAAGTTTTATGAAATAGCCTATTAACTTTCATACAGAGGTGGAAACACTTCACTAGGAAACAACTACTTTTTTAACCATTAACTTTCCCTCTTATCATCTTTCATTTCATTCTTCAAATCCAACTGAAAAATCTGAATAAAGATCCCAGATCTGTTGTGTTTGTTTTAGAAATAAGAAAAGTATATTCTCACACTATTATGAGACCTGAACAGTGACATCATATACACCGTAACATTCGAATCTGCCTGGAAGCCTAAGAAAATCTTGAGGTGTCTGCCATGTAAGTTACCTGGGAGCTCCTGCTTGCTGCATGAACCTGGCAAGACCATCTCTCAAATGTCTCCACTGAAACTTTTGGTTGATCCCGTATTTACAGGAAATTAACAGTATAAAATTTGATTAACAACTCCTAGATGTCCATTTCATTTTTCAATCAATAAGCTCCTCTAAGGAAGCAGACTAAAACAAAGAATAAAAAAGCAGGATACCTTCTCCCTCATAAACCTCTATTTCTGAATGTATCCAATGCCAAGCAATATTAAACTGTACTCCAATTTCCAGTTTCCCAGCTGCTGAGGTTTCCTCAAGAATTAGAAGATCCCATGCAGACATAAATAACCATCATACATCACTCACATCTAAATCTAAAAGTGACCACATTTGCAGCAGGTGCAATTAAATAAATTCCAGTAGACTGATGCTGTAAACTACTTGCTGTCTTTTAACTTTCCATCTGGAAAATCCGTATATGCCTAGAACTATTTGTTGTATTACTGTGTGCTGCCTATTAAAATAAGAATTAACCTGAAAGAGAGTGCTGTAGAAGGAAGGAGTCTTTGACATTGCAAACTTTTCCTTGTCTTGTAAAGGGATGAAATGGAGACCAAAAAGATGCTGTGGGGTGGGGGGGGGGGGGAAGACAGAAATGGGGGAAAAAGAAAAAAACCATGATTTTAATTGGGGACATAAGTAATTCAGTCTCAAGTTTCACCTCTGTTTGATTCAGATGAGAAACTTTGAACTCAGTCTCGCACTCCAAGTGAAATCTCTCAGCACTGGGCTCAATGTAATTTTCTTTTTCCTATAAATTCTTCTGCTGAAGATGTTTTTATTTGGTTAATTCTGAGGAGAAAAAGGTAAACATTCTCTGCAGTCCACTGGTGAGGGCACTTATTTGGGATAGAGGAAGGGAAGGTCCAATTTCCTGTTCCAATAAATATTTCATTATTTCTACAAAATATAACAAGGGAAGAAAGTGATTAAAAACTTAGCCTATTGAGTAGGGTACTTGTTTTGGATATTGGAGACCTCATCTGAGTACTCCACAAGAAAGTCTCCTGAACCTAAGACTCCTTCCTGCATGCACCATGTACTCATCTCTGCACTGTCCTTCATGTTAAGACTCTCTTTGCCCTCTTGTGACCAGGAAGGACACTCAAGATTGAAGAAACTTCTCCATTGAAAGTAGAAAATTGCCATTAAAATTTTATAGAATGAATTTGCATTTTCCAATGGAAAAACTAATCTAGAGCTATTGAATAATTAGATACAGATAGATTAAACTTTGAACTCATCCCATGGTCTGGAAAACTCTGAAGACTTCAATAAACTATATTGATTTGATTCTACATCAACTATATCAAACTAAATCTGACTGACAAGGGACCTACAGGCTACTGAAAAAATCTTCTATTTCTGCTGATTTTGTTGTTGTTGTTCCCATGTGTAAAAATTCTAAATACAGCATGAACACCTTCATCTATTCTCAATTTTATATATAAAGTACTGAATTACAATACCCAACCCTGTACTTGGACTGTTTGCTCTAAACTGTTTCTAGAGGAAAGGCAGGACAGGATAATTTAAAAAATTAAGGTTACTGTCCATTTCATTAACATCTAACATTTGGTAAACATCTGGTAAAATGCCTTGAGAACATAAATTAAAGAGAACAAAAAATAGATAATAAAAATTAGAATAAAATAGTCAGAACTGTTGGGGAACAGTTCTGAATAGGGAAAGGCCAAACAGTGAAGATTAAGGATAAGTGTAGCAGAACATTTCCATTGCAAACACAGTTACTTCTACTGAGCCTGCCTCCATAAAAAGAGAAGATAAGTCAACTCCTGCCTTTTGATTTCCTTTCATTTATTTTGGCAATTTCTAAATCTTCTTTTATATACTTCCAGAATGCATCTGTGCTGCACTTCCTTTGTAAATGCAACAGATTAGAGGGAAAACTGCAAGCATCATATAAAACACAGAAAATCATCCAAGCCTATTAAATCAAGAAAATAAGAGACTATATTGATATATAAGAGAATATATGGCTATGTGTTTTCATCCTCAATTAATGGTCTTGTCTATATATTCATTTTTCTAAGGAAGATCAGAAAATTCTGTATCAACAGAAAAGATTTGGACTACTGTTAGACTTTCCCTATCACCTTTTTTTGCACAAAGCCACATAAGAAAACCACGGTAAATCTAGTAACTCAGTCTCCCTACAAAAGACAGACCTTTCTCTGTATCAAATCAGCAGTGGTCTACAAACTCATGAGGAAAAAAATAATAATGTTTTCCAAGTGAGTTAAGAGAGTAAATGTTAGCAGCTAAAAATAGCATAAAGGAAACTGAATTCCGAGACCCAAGTGGGCTTCTGGGAAGATAGTTTTCTTTTTCTTTTTTTTCCCTTTTCTTTCCAGTTTTACAGATAAACAGAAATCTTAATATAAGATGCTAAACCTCAGATTTACAACCCTCATCAAACACTGTAAATACGGTCATCTAATCTGTATTTAAGACACAACCCTCGGAAACAGCAAATTACAAAAAAGGATGAGCTGATAATAACATTTTCTTAGGAGAAGCGGAACAAAAATAGAAATAACAACAGAAGGACTCTAAGGTCAAAATACAACTTCTGGTTCAATGAATGCAATTTTACAGACCCAGCATATGGAAGCTGTACTGGTAGTTACAGTATCATGCTGAAGAATATGTGGATTTTCCAGCTGGTGGTGTTGCATTGGGCTTAGTTGGCTTATACCCCAACAAAAATGAAAGCCATAAACAGTCATTTGGAAGACAGTGGCTGCAGAGGATTCACTTGTACTATCAAATAACCATCATTCATTATCACAGAATGTAATTGGGTGCAGTTCCTTAGAAATCACCACGAACATTAAAAAACTTGAATTACGTAACAAGGTATAAACTACAGACTGACTGCTATACAATAAAGTCTAGAAATATCCAACAGAATGGAAATGTCTCTAATACAGGCATTTAAGACTATGTGAGTTCATAAGCTTTAGGAGACACACTATTGCCCTATATCAACATATGCTTTTTCATGGATAATATGTGGAAGAATAAGAAGTTCCTTCTACAGTAACTGAATAGTCTTTGAAATGTTAGTTGGGTTTTTCTCTTTACTATTTTCTAACTTACTTTGCCCTAGGCACCCTATAGTGGTATGGTATATTTTTACTGCACGTATTTCAGCCAATATGATGACAATTCAGCAGTGCCCACTTTTATTTAAGATCAACAGAAAGCATGGAAATTAAATTCACTATAGCAGACCACAGTAAATGCATTAATTCTACATTATAACATCTGTGAAATTTACAAGTAAATGTTGTCATTAGTAAAGGTAGCTTTCTGTCTAAATATTGATGTTCAAATCAGTTTGGTAAAACTGCATTTCTTTTGGTAGTCAGTCATTACAACTCTTCAACTACATTTAATGACATCCTGTTTACTCATCTTTGAACACCATTTTAAAGTACAAGTCCAATACAATTTGTCACAGTTGGTCTACCCTACCCAACTCTGGTTATCTCTTTTGGAGTCACTTTTGAATCATCAATTTAATCCTTCATATCTGAATTGGACTTTTGTTTTGTTTATTAATTCCTGAAGTGCAATTATCAGATATCTCCCTGCCCAGACTGCTTCTCTGAGATTTTCTTCCCAAACTGTATGGTGTTGTATGTCTTTCTATTTATGTTCCTTCAATCTTCAAGCCCATGCACACCAGAAAGTGATATATCCCACCAGGCATTAAACTCTTAGTTCCGTTGAAGTCACTAAGAAAAGTCCTTAAAGACTTCAGTGGAGGCATTAGTGTTCATCTTTCAACACTCTGATGTGACCCTGCTCTGTCCCCACCAAGAAGAATAAAGCCACCTTAGAATTATGATGAGTCTGGTATTCTGCCTATGTCTAACAAAATGTTTCTTACAGACCAGCATGGTAAAAAGCAGACAACTACATCGGTACAGTCCCTTACAATACCATCTCATTCACAGCATCCCTTCTCCCTCATCAAAAGCACTCCATAGTATTTCTCTGCTTTTACCGCATGTAGAAACTAGGGAGCTCAGGCTCTTCTAGAAATGTAACCTCTGTCATGAAGGCTCAGCACACTCCAAGGGTAAGTGAAAATTAAACTCCCACAATGCCATCAGTGCAGCGGCATGGCAGATGTCTTGCTAAATGAAATCAATACTCCTACAAATGCCATCAATCAGAAATATAAAAAGAACAGAACCAAAAGGTGACACCCTAAGGCTCTTATTACCGAAAGCACGTTAACAGAAAATAAAGTGGCAGCTAAACAGGCACAGTACAGGATACTTCAATTAAAGAGAATAGTCTTCAAAATTGTTCTTAGGCTTCAAAGTTTAAATGAAGATAAGACAGAATCTGGATAATGTTCTTATTTAACCTACTAGAAAACGTTTCAGTAAAAATTGTTAATCAACCACAGCAGAATTTATGAAGCAGAATTATAACCTTAGCAAATGAGAGTCCAAAAGAGAATAAAGCTTATGTGTCCAGATCAATGAGAGTTGAAAAAATAAAAATAAGAGAGGTGGTAGTACAGTGGATCAAGACCCTATTATGCACCATAATTAGATATCAGTACACATTTTGTCAGTTTACATGCTAATTTTAATTTCTAGGGCAAACTGTTTTATATGTTTGGACATTTAAATTGATGCTATACAGTTTAACACTACACTGTCATGACTATCAGATCAGAAAATTAACCTCTTTTGACAGGCTGTTATTTAGGAGTTTGATTCGGCAACCACAAGTGAACCAGGTTTGGATACAGTTGCAGTTTGGATAACGAAGGATTTAGCAGCTTGTCTGACATGTGAACAGAAGCGTGTACAGCTTAGGATAACTAATCAGACATCCCAGCAAAGTTCCAGTCACTTCAGTGATCCCCTTGACTTACTTCATGGACTTCAAATGAGTAGAGTTCAGCAAAGTCAAGTGACTACAACTATTTGCACGCTTGTAGGATCGAACTCCATGAGTGCAGCAGGCTCAAGTCAGGATAATTTGGGGTTGCTGCTGGTAACAGTGTACTATTAAAGAAAGAAACATCCATTCAAATATCTCAAAATACTATAGTCACCCCTCTTAATTAAAGTAAGCATACTAACTGACAAAATACTACTGACATCCATTTCACAAAAGATCATGTCCCACTGCACCAATACTTTTTATCTTGAGTGCTAAGAGAATTCATTCTTATTTGTAGAGAACATAAGAGATCTGTCCCATAAGAGGGACTGCCTTTTTGCTTTCTACACCCTTTGAGGATCAGGGTATGAGAAAAAGCTGCAGGAAGCTGAACAGTATTATTCAAGGCTTCAGTTACTCTTTTTAAGCTCTATTTGAGAGGAGAAAAAATTTTGTGCTTCCCTCCCTACTTACTCCCTGTTAACTTTATTCTGTTTTAATCTGAGTATTTCAATCCAATGTCTATGTATTACTTATAATTAACTGCCTAGAGATAACTATGGTTCAGTTTTCCTGATATTATAAAACACTGATGATGTTGCTTTATGGCATCACACAATGAAAAGGTAGTCTAAGAGGATGGTTGAGTGGCATTTTAATTTCATACAACAAAGAAAATTCTAGGGTGCCACTGGAGGAAAGTTAAACAGAAGAAAATTATTACCAGGCATGAAAAAATGTTACAGTACCATATTCATTCACACAACACGGATACAAGCTTACAAGAAGCTTGGTTTTAGTTTTATGCAAATAGGTAACAAATAATTTAAAAATACAGTTTTCAATTTTTGAACTATCAAAAATATATCATTATGGGCATTTTAAAAAGCAGAAATCAAAAGGCTGTTTAATGCTGAGGACCCTACACAGTGTTCATCAGAACTTCACAAAGGCATTGTAGTAAGAAACTAGTTTATTCTGGTTAATGAAAAATACACTTGATAAGCTATCGATAAAATGCTTATATAAAAACATTAGGTCTTTTATTAAAACAAACAAACAAACAAACAAAACAACAAAAACACCACCCCACTGTTGTGACAGAATAAATTCCATGAAGTTTCAGGGCCTCATTCAGTGTTCACTAAAAATGACTTTAAGCCACAAGCCTTAAAGAGATGCCCAAATACTCCCATCATAAACCCTTCATAACAAGAATGTTACTAAAACAACTTCAGAGCGTAAATCTAAATATAGACCCTCACAAAGTAGTGTAGTAACACCAGACTGCTGGCCTTATCATGCCGCCCCATGCCGTAATCACCATGCTCCTATGACTTCGAACTATGCATTCTCAGCAGCTTGTGAAAAATCAGAAAACAAAAGCAGTCATGCAAAAAACTCTGCACTCAACCTCCTCTCAGATGATGTAGCAACAAAAGAACTTCCATAGGCTACCTGACGCAACAGCCAGCTGCTATGGTTATCAGGCAATTCCAAGCCCTCCAAACAACCCTGGGGCAAATGCTGGCAGCAGGGAGGGAGAACGAAGCCTCCACAGCTTCCACAGACTTTGGGAGGACTCTTGGGGGTGACTGTCTCAACTCGGTGTTTTCAAGCTCTGTTTCCACAAACAGCAAAAATGCATCTTTGCTATTTATTGCAATAGTTCTGAAGAATCAGGACCATTATGGATATGCGAGCTGGATTCCATCTCCAAATAACCAGGAGATGCCAGCTAAGTTTCAGTTCCAAAAACATTTTATTGGCAATGGTGCATGAACCAGAATGAACACAGCTTGATTTACATCTCAAGCTGAGCTTGTAGCATTGACAAAACAACAATAACAAGAAATCCTGAAGTGCTTTACTTGTAAATTAAACAAGTGTATCCTAGAAGCACTTGCCTGCAACAAACATCAAATACTATAGTGCTGCACACTCAGTTTCAGGTTATTTTATCTTTCATCTTAAAAAATCATATGAAATATGCAGAACTCAAAAGCAGACAACTGGTCTACAGTGATGGCTTTTGCATTCTATTTCTGCCCATGTAAGAAAACAAATCAAGTCAAGCAAGAGTTAATCATCGTTTCACACATAAAAAGAATCTCCATTATATTATTCAATACTAAATCTCAGAAAGAGGTAATTTATAGTAGATGGTAAAAATTGATGATGGCACATACCCCAGGATGTTGTTTTGTTTCTGAACCTAACTGGAAGTCAGAGGAGTAGAAAAACAAATCCAAAAAGTATAACTTTAAGAATTTAAGAAACATATGGAAGAGATAACAACAAAGCAGATTAACTTTTCAGTTCACAAAGTCCAGATCAGTTTCTGGCTTAGTATGGAACCTAAACTTACCCAAGCTTGGATTTTAATGAACTGATATATGTACAGAAATATTCCATATTGTTCCAAGCATCCTTTCCAGGTCACCATCACTGAAGTATACATTAGACCATACTCTGAGATGCAGCAACTCCTTAAGAAAAACAGCTTCAAAAGTAAAAATAAGACCACTGGTCTGTGCAGAAGTCTGATATCCAAACAAACTACTCCATCAATTCAGCTGTGGAGGCAGTAACCTCAGTTGGAAGAGCAATGAACAACATCTCAACAGCAGTAATATTTTACAGCGATTGTCTGTGTAGCCTGATCAAGAAACAGGAATTATATTTCATCCAAATGCTGTAACTTCCAGGGATTTGATCTGATTTAGGAGGAGCAAGTCACTTTTCCTCTCTCCCTTCTGAGTAATCAGAATGAGAAGTCTTCCATTTGTCCCTGTAGAGAATGGCAATATTTCTTTCATCTCACCAAGTCTTCCAAGGCACAACTGTATTGCTTTGGTATTGCAATCTTAGCTGTTCAGGGGGGCTCCAAGTTATGGAGAGATTTCTCATCTCTTTTGCATATTATGGCTAAAGCATTCACTCTCCTAGCAGATTCATCTAATGCTATAGCTATTCTTTTAAAATTAACTGTGATTCTGTAATATGGGTAGCAAAATATGTTTTTAAAAAACTATAACGCAAATTGTCTCTGCATATAAAAACATTAAGAGAAAGCTACTTTCATCACTTTGGGACACTTTCTTCTGTATCATTATGAGACTTATCTTATTATGTTAATGTTTTGCACTGAAGCTCTAATCCATCAAGGATCTCTAGAGCAATACTGAAAGGAATAAACAATTAACTACCAGCTAGAAACATTAAGGTATGAGGCAAAAATGAGAAGTTCTGGGAAAACATTCTCAAAAAATTTAACAAATTCATTCGTATTGATTGAAGAAGCAGAAATGAGAGGTTTTTCTCTGGTCTCCCATAAAATAGAATTTGCCCCATTTAGAAACATATAATTGGAAGGAGGGGGAAAAAACACCTTTGAGGATTAAATATTAGTGTTTCTGTTCTATATTATAAAGTACCTCACCATTTCAGCACTGATTAGACCAGTAAAGTCACCGCAGCAGTAATATAAAGCTCTGAATGAAACTGTAGCACAGTTAGTAATTAAGGATTTGGGGGATTATGAGATTTTTAGTCCCATCAAGCTCCTCAAACAACAACAAAAAGAAATCACAACTTGATTGTGATTTATTTTGCATTTTTTTTTTCCACGTTTCTTACAGGGATGAATATTTAAGATTATTTCCTAGCAGCCTATCTAGAACTGGAATTGAGTTCAACAAAACATAGAAAGAAACATTCATGTTTTCAAGATTGTATCACAGCATTTCAAAAACTTGCGTAGGAAAAAAACTTTGCAGAACCACTAGCAGTTTTTTGGTTTGTTTAGGCTTAAAAAAATGTACTAGAACACTTGCCATGATTATGGTAATAGAGGGTTTGAAACCACTATATACAATGTAGATGAAAACTACTTAGTTTTGACACTAGCTGTTTTGAACTCCACTGAAATAGTGGGTACATGATTATGAGTTGTTTAATTGAATAAAGACTGGTTTATAGTAGCAAAAGAAATAGCAAATAATTATGTTCATTTAATTCACTTGGGATTCAGCTTGTTTTCTGCTTCCTTGATATTAATGAAAAGAAATCCAATTTGTTCTAAATGGCAAGATATGTAATTTAGATGCTTATTACCGCACAGTTCTGGTAGCATCTCTCTGAGAAATGTTGTCTTTAAAGTGTTTGTTTTGTAAGTCAAGGAAGCTATAAGTGTAACAAAACAACATGTTTTGCATCAAACTATAACAAAATTTGAAAAAAACATTGTTTCTCACTGTGAGTGGGCAGACTTGTAGAATTTATCATAACTTGGGAAGAGATCTTTTGTAATGGCATGATTTTTACAATATATACGTCAATACAATATTTTTTTAATATTTATTGTAAACCATGCTTAAGTTTAAGAAACTTGACAAAAAAGTCCTCTTATAATCTGTGACATTTCATTACATTACACACATTGGACACACAGCCACAACCTCCTTGGAAAAAACATTACTGCTTTAATATTTTTTGTTCCTAATTATTTAAAAGCTGTCTAGTCTGTTCTAACAAGGACAATCCTTTATGACACCGACTGCATCCTTGCCACCCAAAGAATACTTCTGTCACTTCTAAATTTTTTTGCTACATGTGTAGAAGTAGTGCTGCAAGCATTGTGAATGTTAGCTGCACCACAGGTTTAAATACAGGGGAAAAAAGCATTATCAAATAATGCCTTGAAATTAAGCAAATGGCAAACAACTACCATTGCAGATCCATCTTGTGATCTACCCAGTATAAGACAGAGAAAAGAACAGCATGACAGGAGAGTTCCTATGATCATTCATACACAGCTTCTGGCCTGAAGGTAACTAAGTCTGAGGAACCAAAAGAAATAGATTTCTTAGGCAATGCTTAGTTTGCAACTTCATTTTTTATTGCTAACTTTAAGAGGAAAGGGAAGATGTATTGTGGAATAAGGGAAGAGAAAACAACAAAGAAAAGGATCTCATTCCTTTAGATACACTCAAATACTATGCTAGCCAACACCACCAAATACACAGATATGAGAAAATCAGCGTGATATGAAGTAATTAGTCTTGTTGGCTAGGCAGTGGTAGGTATGACAAGAAACTTCATTTCTGCCATAATCACTTACATCTGTACAAACTAAATGCAAAACATGACTGTTATTTAATATAGAATTCTGACCGTGGAGAGAGTTGCTCAAATGCAAACACGAAGTGCAAGTCGGTGAAGAACTAAGTCATTTTACTGTAACTTGCATTTCAGCTGAGCCTAACAAATTGATCTGGATACAGTAAAAACTAAGAAAAACTTAACAGTCCTATGCAATGTGTCTTCATTACCTCCCTAGCAGAACTACATCTCCAAAGAAAGACACTAGCCTGTCTCTGTGGCTGCACCACTAACATTTCCAGAGAGTGTGGTCCACAGAACTGAAAGGCAGGAGGCACAATGATGCAAGTGTTAACTTGATATAGAGATGAACACTGACTTAATTAATCCACACAGACCATTTCATTTTTGAATAACTTGAAGCAAACACATTAAAAAAAATATTACCATCACTTTAACTCTGTTGTTCCGTGGGACGAAAACAAATGACAAAATTTCCTGCAGGGTAAAATGCTATTTTTCCATCAGTTCTTTTCATGAGAAAGTTGGTTCCCCTTATTCTTCTCAATTAACTTCTGTAGAAGTCAACGCACACATGGCATGAGTTTCAGGAAGGATAGATTCCTGGAGTGTTGTACATTGCCAGTGAGAAGAATATTCACAGTATTATTGTAGTCATTTGTTTGGTATCTATTCCAACAAACTTTCTGCTCTCAACAAGTGGCCAGGCAGGCACGCAGATCACATAATCTTTGTGTTGGACAATCAGTAGTTTCCTTCTAGTCTCAATTTTTATGTACTTGCAAATTACCTATACACCACCAAAGTTACTTGATGTCAGTATATTTTTAGCTTTAGGGGGAAAAAAAGAGGAACTATGTCGATGAGGTAATACTTGAGTAATGTGCATCATAAGATGAGCCTGTTTTTCTCCCCAAAAGTTTCTGTTTTCAAAGCTGATAAGAAAGAATAAAGATTATTAGGAAATTTCTTTTTAGTTTACACTCTTGGGTTTCTGTGCTTGCCTCTTATTTCATTTTTCTGATTGTGGCAAAATTTCCCATTTTTCATACTACAGCAAACATTTTTAAATGAGCATTAGCTCCTTCCATGCTATGCTGCCAGCTGGGATCTCCACTAAGGCTTCAGGAACCCACTGGCAGATGTTAAGAAATATGATATCATCATCAAGAATATTAATAAAATTTTATTATGGATTTGAACTTTATTCCCCTAGTCCTTCCATAAGACTGAGCAACTATTTAGCTTCCACTATGACTACCTATTGAATATTGAAACTATTCAATAGCCACAAATTTAGTTTCTTGGTGGAAAGTTCAACTACCATATTTCTCCAGAGTTTTTGAGCTTGATTGTACATGTCACATTATGTCACAAAAGATTATTTGCATGAGAAAATATGACGTCCACAAGACACAGGCACGGATTTTATGGCACAAGGCCCTCTTGATGATCACAGCTAAACTCTACCACTGCTCACAAAAGAGGGAGAAAAAGACAACTAGTATCTTCTGAGCAAGTGCCTGTGCATATATCTATGTATCAGTAGTTGTTACTATTTATTTCTGTTGCTTTCCTGCAAAATTACATATATACAGAACTTTTCAAAGGTCATAACTTAGCTGTCATTAACTTAAATGACCAATATTTTGGAGCAAATACACACAAAAAAATTTTAACTGGTCATGCAATTGAAGCAATTGCACAAGGAAATAGATATTAAAGGTATGACTACCTAAACTGAGCATAAGACTTTAAACTGTTCCTGTGTTTTCTTGGAGTTGCTTGTAGCTTCTGGGTTTCTTTCAATTTTCCCATCAACATGCAAGTAAGGACTTTTTCACAGAGTGAAACCTATTATTATTATTATTATTTCTTACTATTTTTTGGCTATTGCCACAGATATTTTAACGGAAGAGCTTCATTGCACAGCTCAGGAAGAGTTTACATTTATTTACATTTTCTGCCCATTTGTTTTTCTGGTACCATATAGGATGTGGATGTCACTGTTAATTCCATTCACTTTAATAGCGGATTTTGTGCAATTGGAGTGCCGTTATCGATTTTACCAGATTTTGATTCACGCTCGGTTCACTACCTTTTAAATGCTGTGCACTCTGATCAGTTGTGCACTGCATTTCGTGGAGTTTACATACACAAGGTGAGTTGCGTATTACTCGCAGTGGCGTGGAACCTTGTTATCTATGCCTCCAATTAAATTCATTCTGCTATGCATCTAAATGCAGTCTGCATCCAACAAACATCCACAGAGGTCGCTTACCCTGTTTAGAAGTCATGCCAGGCCTTGAACAGCAGCCTCACCAGGTTTTTGCTTGGGAAGGACAGGTTTATATTCCAGTAGGCATCTTTTGAAACAGAGAGGGTCTCTGAACATGTGCTGGATCAGGCCTGACCCAATCTATCTGGTGCAGGTGTTCTCCTGCTTGACCTAGTACTGGTTGACCTAGTTCTGCTGTTTGATCCTACCCCAGTGGGATCAAATTCATGGCTAGTTTTTTCAGTCCAGGAACTTCCAAATTAGTACGGGGCAGTTTGCTGTAGGAGTAATTCAAGTCCACTAGCTTATATTAACATCTGCAAAACCAAATCTACACTTTCCTTGACCTCCTGTGCAATGAACAACTCTCATGCTTTGAGGAGGGCATCCTTGAAGATCAACCAGCTGTCCTGGGTCTCTTTACTCTTCAGGGCAGCCTCCCATGATCTACACATATTACTTGCCATCAAATCTCCCTGAATTTTAGAATGAGGAAAACCTCTATCTATTTCTCTGAATTAGTGGGTTTTTAAATTACCCGATTGAAGAGTCTAAGTTTCAATGGAAGCTGTAGCTACTGGGGGAAAGAGGGAGGTTGGACAGGAAAAAATCCCCAAATTCTTCCCCAAAATAAACACTTTCTCATTTAAGGTCTCTTTTTAAACAGGTATATGTTTAATTATATATATATATATATATGCTTCCATATACATAAATGAAAAAGATTTAAGACTAAATGGATAGAACATTCATATCAGGCTGACAAATAAGCTAGTGTATTTCTAGAAACTGAAGCACAACAACTTGTTTTTAATGAGTGCTACAAACTTTTAAATTTTATTTCTCAAATTCCATTCTATTCCAAATATTTGTCTGGTCTCCTAGCTGCTTATTAGCTGCATGTCAATAGCTGAAGTTTCTGTCAACAATATTTGGATTTCAGCTATAAAACAATGAAAATTCTTTTACACTAGCACACCTCACAAATTCTTCCAATTAGCTGCCTTTTGTCTTGATTTATTCCTATGGGATGAATACTTACAGTCCTGAACTTTATTTGTTGCTGCACCTATATAACCAGGATTATTTTCCAAAAGCATATTTATGTTTTCCTTTTATAAATCGCATCTAATCTATTTCCACTAGGCTGGTTTCCCTTATAATACTAAGTGATCAGTATCTTGAACACCATTTCATAATAAAACTTAATTTGCAATAATGAGAAGGAAAAATCATTATAGATATCTAAAGGCATTTTACTTGGATGGTAAAATAATGAAACTATCTATAAATGTCTTTCTCTTCAAAGTAAAGATCCAACATATAGCCTCTTCAAAAATAAAATATGAATACAATATATTTTAAAACTGAAATATGATTAAACTTTAAGCCACAGTCCAAAACAGTGCAAACAGAAGTAAAAGCAGTTTCACTTTTCTTTAATGCAAAGATCTGGAATCCTGAAAGTAAACACTTATAAGCTGGTAACAGAAAAGTCACTTTTTGTTTTTAGATTTCTTGGATCCTTTTTTTCACTCATAATAGATTTTGCAATGACACAAGAAATACAAAATAATATGTAAAATATCATTATGTGTAAATATAAACATACTGTGTGGCCCAGAGGCTGGTGCCAGCGGTGGAATTTTGGTTTTTTTCATCATGGGGCAGCTTACATGGCACCAGGCCTGCTGGAGACAGATGGGGTCCACCTGTCGCAAAGGGGGAAAAGGATTCTGGCCCAGGAGTTAGCAGGCCTCATTGTGAGAGCTTTAAACTAGATGCGAAGGGGGAAGGGGATAAAACCAGGCTTGCTAGGGATGAGCCTAGGGGTGGCATGCCTGTGTTGGAGAAGAGATCTATAGCCCAACTGAAATGCGTTTACACCAATGCACGTAGCATGGGCAATAAGTAGAAGGAGCTGGAAGCCATCGCGCGGCAGGAAAACTATGATGTGGTCGCCATCACAGAAACATGGTGGGATGACTCACACAACTGGAGTGCTGCAATGGATGGCTACAAGCTCTTTAGAAAGGACAGGCAAGGAAGAAGACGTGGAGGGGTAACCTTGTATGTTAGAGAGTGTTTTGACTGTCTAGAACTCAACGATGGTAACGACAAGGTTGAGTGCTTATGGGTAAAGATCAGGGGGAAGGCTAATAAGGCAGGTATCCTGGTGGGAGTCTGTTATAGACCACCCAACCAGGATGAGGAAACACACGAAGTATTCTACAAGCGGCTGGCTGAAGTCTCACAATCTCTAGCCCTTGTTCTACTGGGAGACTTCAACTTACCAGATATCTGCTGGAAATACAACACAGCAGAGAGAAAGCAGTCTCGGAGGTTCCTGGAGTGTGTGGGAGATAACTTCCTGACGCAGCTGGTAAGCAAGCCAACCAGGGGAGGTGCCCCGCTGGACCTGCTGTTTACGAACAGAGAAGGCCTGGTGGGTGATGTGGTGGTCAGAGGCTGTCTTGGGCTCAGCGACCATGACATGATAGAGTTTTCGATTCTTGGAGAAGTAAAGAAGGGGGTCAGCAAGACCACTACCCTGAACTTTAGAAGGGCAGACTTTCGATTGCTTAAGAGTCTGGTTAACAGAGTCCCTTGGGAGGCAGTCCTGCAGGGCAAAGGAGTCCAGGAAGGCTGGATGTTATTTAAGAAGGAAGTCTCAAAGGTGCAGGAGCAGGCCGCCCCATGTGCCAAAAGACAAGCAGACGGGGGAGAAGGCCAGCCTGGCTGAACAGAGAGCTTTGGCTAGAACTCAGGAAAAAAAGGAGAGCCTACCGCCTTTGGAAGAAGGGGCAGGCGACTCAGGGGGACTACAAGGATGTTGTGAGGATATGCAGGGAGAAGATTAGAAAGGTGAAGGCACAGCTGGAACTTAAACTGGTCACCGCCATTAAAGACAACAAAAAAAGCTTTTGTAAATATATCAGCGACAAAAGGAGGGCCAGGGAGAATCTCCCTTCTTTGTTGGATGCAGAAGGTAACTTCGCTACAAAGGATGAGGAGAAGGCTGAGGCACTTAATGCTTTCTTTACCTCGGTCTTTAATAGTCAAGCTAGTCATCCTCGGGTTTTTCAGGCCCCTGAGCTGGGAGATGGAGATAAGATGCAGAATGAAGCCCCAGTTGTTGAAGACGTGGCAGTCACCGACCTGCTCCTCCGCCTGGATGCGCACAAGTCCATGGGGCCAGATGGGATCCACCCGAGAATAATGAGGGAGCTGGCAGAGGAGCTTGCCAAGCCACTCTTCATCGTTTATCAGCAATCCTGGTCAACCAGGGAGGTCCCGGATGACTGGAAGCTAGCAAATGTGGCACCCCTTTACAAGAAGGGTCGGAAGGAGGATCCTGGGAAACTACAGGCCTGTCGGCCTGACCTCGGTGCCGGGGAAGGTCATGGAGCAGATCACGTTGGGTGCCATTACACAGCACGTGCGGGACAACTGGGGGATCGGGCTCAGCCAGCATGGGTTTATAAAAGGGAGGTCCTGCTTCACTAACCTGGTCTCCTTCTATGACAAGGTGACCCACTTAGTGGATGAGGGGAAGGCTGTGGATGTTATCTACTTGGACTTTAGTAAGGCTTTTGACACAGTCTCCCACAGCATTCTCCTGGAGAAGCTGGCTGCACACAGCTTGGATGGGTGCACTCTGCGCTGCGTTAAAAACTGGCTGAACGGCCAAGCCCAGAGAGTGGCGGTGAATGGAGTCAAATCCAGTTAGCGGCTGGTCACGAGTGGTGTTCCCCAGGGCTCAGTACTGGGGCCAGTCCTGTTCAATATCTTCACTGATGATCTGGATGAGGGGATCGAGTGCACCCTCAGTAAGTTTGCAGATGACACCAAGTTGAGTGGAAGTGTTGATCTGCTGGAGGGCAGGACAGGCTGGATCGATGGGCCGGGGCCAACTGTATGAGATTCAACAAGGCTAAGTGCCGGGTCCTGCACTTGGGTCACAACAACCCCATGCAATGCTACAGGCTGGGGGAGGAGTGGCTGGAGAGCTGCCTGGCAGAAAAGGACCTGGGGGTGTCGGTTGACAGCCGGCTGAACATGAGCCAGCAGTGTGCTCAGGTGGCCAAGAGGGCCAGTGGCATCCTGGCTTGTATCAGAAATAGCAAGGCGAGCGGGACCAGGGCAGTGATAGTGCCCCTGTACTCGGCACTGGTGAGGCTGCACCTCGAGTACTGTGTTCAGTTTTGGCCCCCGACTACAAGAAGGACATCGAGGTGCTGGAGCATGTCCAAAGAAGGGCAACGAAGCTGGTGAAGGGTCTAGGAACAAGTCTTATGAGGAGCGGCTGAGGGAGCTGGGGTTGTTTAGTCTGGAGGACGCTGAGGGGAGACCTTATTGCTCTCTACAACTACTTGAAAGGAGGTTGTAGCGAGGTGGGGGTCAGTCTCTTCTCCCTAGTAACAAGTGATAGGACGAGAGGAAATGGCCTCAAGCTGCGCCAGGGGAAGTTTAGGTTGGATATTAGGAAAAACTTCTTCATCAAAAGGGTAGTCAGGCACTGGACCAGGCTGCCCAGGGAAGTGGTTGAGTCCCCATGCCTGGAGGTATTTAAAAGAAGGGTAGACGTGGTGCTTGAGGATATGGTTTAGTGGTGGACTTGGCAGTGCCAAGTTAACAGTTGGACTCGATGATCTTAAGGCCTTGTCTTTTCCAACCTTAATGATTCTATGACTTGTTTCCTTCTAGTACATTGTATAGGCTTTACGCATCTAGCTAGCGTTTTCTGGCTTTAGTTATGGGTCCTTCTGAGGAGGGGACATCTGTTTATGGAATGATTATGAAAGAAGACAGGATTCACTGAAGGGAATTTTACAGCAAGCATGCCAGAAGCATTGTTTTACAGCAGAAAAAATTATACAAGAATGGGAGAAAAAGCTGTGGAAGCATTTTCTAGGCTACTTTATCGGACATTATTTTTGCTCTTAGATCACTGCATCAGATGGGCTGCATTGCAATACTGTGTTAAATATTGCCTTGTAGCATGCACAGTTGAACTATACTCCAAGAAATTTACACGTATATGATATTTGTGTAAATAGAAAATCGTAGCAATATCCATATTCGATTCAGAAAAGGACAGAGATACACATCAGGTGCAACTGATACAGGGTACAGATTTTGCTATTATATTTGTACACTGAGCTTGGATGGGACAGCAGAAGTGTTCACAAACTTGTAGGAGAAAAAAAGGGTAATAATGATCTTACGTTTCCCTCTGATAAGCTACACATTATGAGGTGCTTCAAAAGTAAGTGAGAGATTTGAAATGAAAATGAGCAGAACATGAGACTACACTCTTCAGAGAAAAACAGGAAAGTCCACTGGGTGGACGTTAGCTGCAAGCCCTGTATCTCAGGTCTCCAACAATAAACCATGACTAGCATGCATCCAGTGCCTCACAAAGTTACGATAAATGCCTAAAAGGGCTATGAGGCTGCTGGGTACTTCAGATACTATACTGAATATTTCTCAACATATAGCAACTATCATCTGTAACTGCACTGATTTAATGCCATTAGAATTGTGGTAGATGAAAGAAGGGGGGAATATTAATTTGAAAATTAATGATGAGACACAGAGAGATCTGGATAGACTAGAGAGCTGGGCAATCACCAACCATATGAAATTTAACAAGAACAAGTGCCAGATTCTCCACCTGGGACAGGGTAATCCTGGTTATATGTACCAAGTGGAGGACAAGATGCTGGAGAGCAGCCCCACAGAAAGACATCTGTTGAATGTGAGTCAACAGTGTGTCCTGGCAGCAAAAAGGGCCAACTGTGTCTTGGGGTGCATCAAGCACAGCACAGCTAGATCGAGGGAGGTGATTGTCCCACTCTAAACTGTACTGGAGCAGCCCCACCTCAAGTACTGTGTGCAGTTTTGGGTGCCTCAATATAAGAAGGACATCAAACTATTACAGTGTGTCCAGAGGAAAGCAATAAAGACAGTGAAAGGTCTCAAGGGCAAGACTTAGGAGGAGCAGCTGAAGGCACTTGGTTTGTTCAGCTTGGAGAAGGGAAGGCTGAGGGGTGACCGCATCATAGTCTACAACTTCCTCACTGGGGGGCAGCGGAGTGGGAGGTGCTGATCTCCTCTCTCTGGTGACCAGCAATAGGACGCGAGGAAATGGAATAAAGCTGTACCAAGGGAAGTGCAGATTGGACACTAGGAAAAAGTTCTTCACTGAGAGGGTGGTCGATCACTGGAACAGGCTCCCCAGGGAAGTGGTCATGTCACCAAGCCTGTCAGAGTTCAAGGAGCATCTGGATGACACTCTTAGTCATATGGTATAATTTTAGGTAGTCCTGCGAGGAGCAGGGATTTGGACTCAATGATCCTCATGAGTCCCTTCCAACTTGAGATATTCTATGATTCTACGATGTCTCTGTGTATGTATGCATATTGTAAAACTTAGAAGAAAATAACATCAGAAGGAACAGTACATGACACTGGAAAATAAATTAGTAAAAGATTCTCTTAGAAAAGAATTGCTTCTCTCCCTCATAAGGGATTATTAACATAACCTGAAAAGGACTTCACCTTCTTTATCAGAAGATAAAGGTCTTCTGCACACAAATACAAAAGTATTCTTCTAAAAAACAGAAGACTTTAGACATCTGTTTGTGCGACAAAGTACGACAGCCCCCTGCTAAAAAGAGAAAAAGAACCAAGAAGGAATTGAAAATAAAAACTGGTAAGGAAAGCAGAGCTAGAAAACCATTACCTAAACAGCAAGTCTTTGATAGCAAGTCTAAATTTCTGGAACATGGAAGAATCCCTTCGGTCTGAAATACTACAAATGTAAATGCAAAGTCTGCTAAATTCTGTGGTAGGTGTTTTGAATGAGACATACAGTACTCTGGATAGCTAATCCAGGAAAGTCTGCTCTAGATATTCTGACTAATATGACTGTTGTACACTCTTATAACATGAAGTAAAAAAAATATTGTCTACCTTTCTTCAGCACATCTCACCCTAGAATCTCAACAAGCTTTGTTAATATGAAACAATTGCATTTCATGATGTGCATGTATTGGGTAATAAAGGTTGTATTTCACCTACGGCTGGAATAGTCAGCTCTAGACTAAGGACTGGAAGGGAGCAAGACATCTGCTCCAGCTGAAATGCAGCTCAAACTGAAGCAGCAGACCAGGATACTGTGCCTTGTGAAAAATGCACTCTAGCAAATAAAAGCGCTTAGGATTGATGTCTTATCCAGTAGATATCTCTGTCTTTAGCACACTTCCTAATATCATTATGGATTACTGGATCAGAACCATTTGACTTTCAGAGACGATTGTTCTTTCCTTAGAGATTGTTCAAGCACAAGAAATAAAACTGCACTTTGTGGAAGGTGGTGATCAAGAAACTAAAAGGAGAAAACAAGCTTTCTCATTTCCTGGATTTCAGCTAAAGCCCATGAAAATGTAGGTAGGACTGAATGATGCAGCAGTTCAGGGTGAGGGAAGGCATGCGCAGGAGTGCGTTGTGTTATTGGAAGTATTATCTATGCCTGACAACACCCTAAAGCTCCAAAATGTCAACACACATCAAAAAAAAAAAAAAAAGAAAAAAATCACTTTTCCCCCATTGCTTTTGTCATTGGGGAATTTCTCCTTTTCATGAATTACACCAGCAATCTACTTCCAATGATATCCTAATCTTCCTCAAAGCTATTTCACTCCTTTCAGGAACATCACCAAAATATTCGGGTAACGGTGGCCGCATTCTAGTCTCGTCAATGAGCCTCAAAAGACGATGCTTCCTCACTCTGAGGAGAAGCCAATCTGGGTTAAGGACTGCAGATACACTTTTCCACAAGATTAGCTCACACAGCAACAAAAGTTTAATTTCTCATGTTTCTTAGGGTACAGAGAAGTGAAGTTCATGGAAGATAAGCAGACAAAAAAATTGGTTTAGGCTAACCCGAAACCTTACATTTTTCTTCATATACACAATTCATCTGACTTTGAAGAAATCAACATTAGCTTCAGTACTTTTACTTCCATTCTTCTAACACTGAGCCACAAGTTATTACAGCAACCCAATTTCCAGCTAGATCCACAAAATGTGATGGACTGTGCTTCTAAAATGAAAAATATATGAAGTGGTTGAGGTGGAAGACATAAAGGAATTTTTATTTTATGTTAACTAGTTTCTTCATTTTAAAGGCCTGTTTTGAGATTCCATTTAACTTCAAATATACAATAGAAATACAACTGGAAATATTCCTAAACAAATTTTCAGCACTTGGCCATCCACCTTCTTGATAATGCCTTTAAAATATAAATCATGGTACAACCAACATTACTTCCTCTAGGATAAAGGACTTCTTTTTTTCTTCAAGACATTATCTCACACAGCTCAGCAAGGTTTAATTTCTCTCAGTCATCTTTTTAAGTTAAATCACAAGTTTGTAAAATATGCCTTCCGATCAGTGCCGTAGATTACTCATATTATTAGAGTTAGTGCCGGAAACAAGATTCTTGGCACTCAAGTTATGACTTGTTTAGGAAATTGATATTGGCATTTTCTGCATCATTTGCTTTTTCTCCAGTGACTTACTTTCCTATCTTTGATTGTCCTAAAAAAATTTCAACCTTATGGGAGACTAAAACTAATTAAAAAAACCGGCAAATTTAACTTCAGGCAGAGAGTCTGAGCTTCCTCTTAGAATTAATGAATGTACTTATTGATCTGTTAAAATAATAAACTGAAAGTTGCAGTCTATCACAGAAAATAGTAAGGTGTTTGAGGTCAAACACTAATTTATCCTTTAAGGATGAGCATAAGGTTTCTTATAGGTTAACCTGGAATTTTTCCAAGACAGGATGGATAAGAATAAACATGAATTAGGTCCTATGAAATAAACAGGCAAACAAAAAGTCATATGAAAACTATTTTTTTTTTCTTTACACAGACAGAATCCCTGTAATACTGCAGAGATGAGGAAAAGTGTTCATTCTTTTCAGGGACATACTTTAAACTATCTAGTGACAGGTTTGGTTTTGGGTTGGTTTTTTTTCTGACCATGTTAGTTAACAGAGTTTATTTTAAGTCCTCTTCCCCAATCTTTCCTGACTGCTGTTGCTACTATCACACAAGTTGGGAAGAAAAGATCCACTTTAGATTTTCAATATCAAAGACAAAACAAATCAATTTTAATTTCTCAAGAGATGAAACTGCTGATGCAGAAGGTCATTAAATACTATCTGCTCTTCAGTGGCACTGGAGCCCAGAATAGAGGATCTTACAAAACAACAGTCACTGAGATTGAAAAGATGAAGACAAAGGAAGAGTTGCGGGGGGGGGGGCGGCACCATAGATGTTAACAAAAGACACATCATCTTTGTTTGTTAATCACATGTTAGCGAATACATCCATGAACAGACAGGTGCTACCCCAGTGATGCCAATTCTTCAATAATATAGGAATTTATGACCAAAAACTCCAAAGTAGAATTACTCTTTGCTGTCAGCTGTCCTCCACTATCATCACTTTGTACCTCGGCAAAATTTTAATTTTAAATTAAAAAAAAAAAACAAAACCAAACAACTGGTATTTTTACTTCAACCAATTCAGTCATCAGTTTCCCTCTGGTACCTTTTCCTATAAAATCTTTATAACAATAATTACCACAGAAACATATTCAAAATTATTAAAATTCACATAAGTTATTATATGAACTGGAAGCAAGGACAGACAAAACCACAGAAACAATGTTAAACAGAAGAGTATGGAATCTGAAATTGGCATCTGTGATTTAGGTCCAACATTGGACCACAATCTGAAAAGATGGCACATGGCAATTTACACATTAACTCTTTTTGGAATCCTCTGGAAAGCCTTATCAGCATAGCTGCCACTCCGACACTCTCCTTGGATTCTTCGTAACACCCTTGAACTTTTATTGTCCCGATCAAAACAACTTGCATGAATACATTACATATTCGTCTCAATTTGAAGTCAGAAAGACCTAAAAATATCAGTTTGGTTTACCTTCCCTTCGTTGTCCTTTATCTTTCTCTTCCTATTCTCCTTCCTTTTATCTTTTATTTGCCTTTTGTTTAGCAAGTGTCAGGTTTATCCAGACAAGACCATCTTTCACGACATTGCTCTGAGCCTGTGACCAATGAGGCAGTCAAGAGCATTGACCTAAACAGTTCGACATTAATTCAAGTTTGTCAGGTCACAAAACGTCTGATAAGACTGTGAGCTGAGGCCATGTTTCTCCAGCAGTAGCACTACTACAGTAAAAGTCTTAAAAAAGAGAGAGAGAGAGAGAAGATGGATTTTTTTTCTCTTTTATTGTTCTTTTCTTCTCCCTTTGCCTGCATTTGTCTTGTTTCCTCATAAAAGAAGTAGGCTTGACTTCAATAACACCTCCAGTCCTTCTCAAATAACTGTCTGTATTAACTCTCCCTCACCCAACCATCCCTACAAGGAATGGTTGTTACCATCTCAAAATATATCAATCAGCTGTTGTTACAAACTGTTATTCAATCTTTCCCTGTATCTTCAGAATTAACGTATCTGCAATCATGTACTAGCCTTGGGATTAAACTGGCCAAAAGCCTGTACACTTGAAACTGCAAACCATGCTTAGCTGGTTAGTGTTATAAGCAGGCTACTTGCAACTCTCTTCATCTGTAATTGTATTTGTACTCAGTGTTTATCCCTCCAAAACAATGCCGTTTCTCTAACGCAGCACTGTGTAAATTAATTTTCAACATCTACACACTTAAACCAAGTAACCTAGTTTATTTTCCTAAACTCACTATATTCCACAGCCTTAAAGTGGAAATGGATACACTGTTTTCTCCTAGTATCCACAGCCATCTTACATAAATGCTTTAGCTGGCTCATTAGTCATTACACACATTCGCTTCCAAAAAAGTGCATGGAAATTAGTGTGTAAATGCCTTGAAAGTGAATGAACTGATTCTCAGATGTGGAACTAATAATAAAAGAGTATTACCCACACTGCAGTTGTTAACACTGCTGTAATTAGGATTTTAACAATCAGAGTTACTATCTAAATTTCAATAGTCATCTTTTTACAGTTATGTTAATTAGGAGAACATTACAAGGTAAGCAGTACCATATGCTTTCAGTGAATAATTATTTTTTGAAGTTGTCTTGCTTTCAGTATATTACACTCAATGTTGAAAAGTAGCCTTTCTAAAACAGTTTGTATACTGTCAACCTTACATAATATTTTAAGCCTTTTAAAATGCAAAGAAGAATTTTCACGTCCAGTATTTAATCAGAGTATGTTTCTGAAAAGGCATCCTACAGGATTTCTTAGTTTTCTTGAATGAGTGGTATAGCAGAGTGGTACTTCCTGGCCTTCCATTTGACAATATATTCTTTAAAGAGAAAATTAAACTAACTGTACAAGTTCTGGAGGCCATCTTCTACATACAACATCCCTCTCTTGTAAAATGTAGAAACGTAGAATTAGGTGTGCCTTTTTGAAAGCTGTCTGTGAAAATATAGCCTGTCTAGATCCCTCTGAATGACAGCCCTGCCTTTGAGCATAACTGGTTCCTCCAATTTGGTTTCATCTGCAAACTCCGTGCGATTGGACTCACTGACCTCCCCCAGATTACTGCTATGGATGTTAAAGAGGACAGGTCCCAGGACAAGACATTGGCAGTACTCCACTTGGTACTTTTCCCAAACAGAATAGGATGAATTGGCCACTGTGATCTGAGCCTGGCCATACCCACCTATTTGTCCATCCATTCAGACACTTTAAATTTACTGTATTGTGATAGATAAAGTCATTTTGAATGGCAAAAAGAAAAATGTAAATCTGTCATCGAAGACAATTAGGAAACAACATTTCTCTTATTCTAACTACATACACGTATTTTGCATAAGAGTCACATGAAGATCAACTGTCATTCTGCAATATCAAAATCCATCAAATGACAGCGTCTTCCATCATCAATGGTTTGGTATAGTGGAAACAGAATCCCTGGAATACAATGCTTTAGCGTAAGTGACTCCCATTTTGGAAATAAATGTCTCGGCTTCACCTCAACGTTTATTTCCTATGAATGCCAAGGTGATGTCAAGACATTCATCTAGCAGTGGAAGGACATTATCCCATTGCAATGTTCTATTCTGACATTATCTCTTAAGTCATCCAAATCCTATTATCAACATCCATGATCTAATTTCCAGAATTATTGCACCAACAGCTTAAAGATATGCTTCCATGAATATAACATTGTGACTTCTAAATAGCACATGGGAAGATTCTGAAATGAGAAAAAAAAAGTTATGTTTTCTGCATTGTTTTGGAAAAAAAGACATGCTGAAGTGCAAAGCTTCATCTTGCAAGATGGGAACTAAGTACATGGTGATGAATCCTAGAAGATACTCACAAGATGGAGCCTTTTAGAGAACGTGTTACCTTGAAAATGAATGCTTTCCTATTTCATGGCCTTCTGTCCTTACCCAGTGTCAAATGCGTGAGGAAAAATGGGTTACACTTACTTTTTAATGTTTGATTCAAGTAAGGGCCAACATCAGTTTTTTGACCAGTTTGGTAAGTTTGCTTTTATGACGGCTGATAATTGTGCTTACTTGAAGTTCATAAACACTAAACAGGTATTTTAGTGCTGCAGAGTTATTTCAACTCAGAAAGCCATTCTGTGAACTCATAATGGTGCTCCCATCTGCAGAAATATGAGCAACAATACAAGTCTTTTGTAGCAGCAAGCATTTCACTGAGTACTTTCCTCTGATATAAAATACAACTAAGCGCAGAACGTTGAAAGTATGCCCAGTGTGTACAATAACATTACCCATCATCTGCAAAAAAGGCCACTGACCTTCTCTTTCATACCTGTCACTTTCAGATTGTGAGAACTTGGCCTAAACATTCTTCTAACCCCATCTATTCAGACTGCCTCCAGGTTCAGGCTCAAATTGATAAAATTGAAGGAAAAAGAAAATCTTTATTCCACCAGATACTGCAAGAAAGATATGATACATCTCCTTTGGGGAAGCGTGTCAATTCTGTTACAGGGTTTATTATCAAATAGTAATAGAAATAGTTAAAAGTGAATGGTTTTCTTCACACAAAGGAGATAGCAACATGTATCTAAGTAGAAAACAATCTAAATGTGCACTGCCTTTTTTTTTTTCCTCATCACAGAAGATGTACAGATTGATTTATTAATGAAGAACTTGAAAAGAGCAAACAAATTAGGATCACAACTAAGATACTAGTAAAATGAAGACATCACTGTCTACATCTATTTGAAGGCATAAAAATCAAATACTGACAGGATACAATGAATAACATCTTTATCTCCTAATGTTTTGATCCTCAAAGCATTTTTCGTGTTCTTTTTTGCATTACAAAATCTACTTTTCCATGTCTAGTATAATGGAAGTGTAGAATAGGTGTCTCCTCTCTTTAGGCTTAGCTGAAAACCTCTCAAACCCTCTTTGAGCCTTTTTCTCTGTTTGGTCCTGCCTTATGATTGAAGCATCCTCAGTTGAAAAATGTGGTTGTTAAAGCATTCTATCACAGAACTACATCCCCAGTGATATTATCATCATTAAGGTTTAACTAACATTCAGAGGCAGTTTGTACATAACTGGAATTTCAGCTTCAAGATGCTTCCAGTCATTTCTTTTCAAATAATTTCATAAATTTGGAATACAGTCAACTTGGAATTAATTTCCAATTAAAAATAAAATAATAATGTGAATTTCATGTTCACAAAAGATGGGAAAAAACAGAAAACAAGAAAAACATAATAAACCCATGAAATGTGCTGCCATTGAAAACAATATCAAGATTTCCACCTGACATAAAAATATTTTAAACATATGCATTCCAGCATGTCTGGTGGAAATATCTTCAGTTCTGCAGAGTCTGCTTTAAAGTTAGTATAAAAATTGGAACCATTCCTAGGGATGTGAGTTCTTCAGCGGAACATGCCAAAGTGTATGCAAAAAAAAAGTTCATATCCTTCTTTCTGCATTTGGCACAGGGAGGGGAGTACTCAAAAACTATAGCTTGGCAAAAATAAGAAAACTGCATCCAAAGTTTTGATGTTGTCAAAAAGGAAAAAAAAATCCTAAAAGCAAAGAGACGTGCATAAAATGTCAACATCAAACTGATTTTCCAAGTGCTACAAGACAAGCAAGCTGGACAGAAGAGGCCACATGTTTTGCTCCATGGATTGACATATGCAGCACCTATGCCACTCGAAAATCATTAAAAAGATACTGACATTTTAAAAACGGCTCTTCTGCATAAACATCCTTCTATAAGCTTTTTACAACTGTTATAAACTATTTATTATTTTCCTAAGATTTCTAGTGAGTTTATACATAAGCTCAACACTTACAGTACTAATATTCATTTCAACATTGTTTACCAATACTCGACACACAAGTAAGACTATACTTGAAGAGATCTACAAGAGATACTATAAAGAATTTTAAAAACATCCCCACTGATATGTTATGTTTGCAAGTGTCTCCATCCATACGGATAGACAAAATTCTGTTCTTTTGTACTGCAGAAGTACGTACTTAGTTTTTGCATATTTTACCCCATATATTAACAGAATATACTTTACTAGTTATTTTGGGAACATTCAGCCACAACTACTGTAAATTCATAGCATGAAGTGCATGCATTAATGCATATCTTAAGGAACAGATAACACATTTTTAAAAGGAATACAAACATTCAAGCTTATATAGCTTTGTTTTTTCAGTTTTAATTCTGACCTGTAACTAACTTTTAGAATTTAAAACAGTAAGACTAAGATGCAGGAAGATGCAATAAATACTACTTGGGACGACAGGATGCTTTCGCCTTAGGCATCTTTCACATCACCTTGAACAAGTTAGACTATGCGGCAAAATATTCTAAGAGATCATTAAGGACTATGTCAGCATCATGCTACATTTCACGGAAATGCAGCCACCTCTGAGATAAACACAAACATCTATTTAACAGTACATGCTCTCCAAAGTAGTTAAAAGAAGTTTCCAAAATTGCAGTGACATGATAGGCAAACTGAGCTTAATTGGCTTACCATCCACATCCTTGCAAAATTCAGCACTGATAAAGTGCAGCAGAAGTCTGGATTTTGTGTTCATATGACAGGTTCCTTTGACAGCAAAAACTAACAAAGTAATGAGGTTCTGTTGTGGTTTCATCATAAAACACACGGACACAAACATTTCTGAAACTAGAAAGGACTGAAACCCACTGATTACATACCACTGTCAGTATGTTCAGATTCAGTTATACCCAGTAAGGGAATGATAATATTATCAGTGAATGTATAGTTTTCCTTGTGAAACTTTTCCCCATTCAAAACAGAACGCATCTACAAATGTCTATATCAGATACTTGAAGCATGTACAGGGTACACATAAATGTAGAGGTACGTGGAGAAATATTAGGGTTGGAAATAAGTACTTTATGATCCCCCATATTGTTTATTCCTTACCATAAAACCAAGCAAAAACCCCAAAGGTGGCATACGTAACCACACTCCCCTCTGCAACACTGGGAAAGAGCAAGCATCCAGCTCACAGCATACCACCGTGTTAAGAATTTATATAAAATTTTATTAGTAATTCAATGAATGCAAAAGTGTTCCAAAGATGATTCGTAAATGTTTCCTCCTAATTTTAAAACACTGCATGGCAGCACTATGAATTATACAGGTAATTTTGTACTATAGCTCAAGGAGAATAGACAATATGTTTGTATAATTCTGTTCAGATCAATAAGGCTTGAATAATAACTAAACCCATAAAGACATAAAGAGCCTTCAGGGAATCTATTTCTACTATTAAGAAAGTGCTTTTGCACCTAATTTAAACATACAATAGACAAACCACTACATTTCTGGGATTCTTGTTAATTGCCTTGTTATAGATTCTACATTTGTAACAGCTCTCGCAAGTACAAAATTAAGCATCAGTTATGCATTCTTTGGAAAATAACCTAAAGTGTTTGCCTAAGATATATAATTTGCCCATACACATTTATTTTCTTCTTAATGAAGTATTTTCTGAAGTACTATAGGAGCACCTTAATTTTCATGTCCAACATTTACTGTCTGTGTGATTAATAATAAAGCATTAAAATCAATAAGATTAAAAATGTATAGATAAATAATACCTCTTACACTGTCTCCTGATAGTAGCACTGTACTTTTAGCAGAGAATTATATTGAAAGGAGTAGGTTACAAATAAAATAATTAAAATTAACCATCTCAATTGTTCAGTTATTTATTTGTCGCGGTTTAACCCCAGCCGGCAACTAAGCACCACACAGCTGCTCATTCAGTCCCCCCCGGTGGGATGGCGGAGAGAATCAGAAGAGTAAAAGTGAGAAAACTCATGGGTTGAGATAAAGACAGCTTAACAGGTAAAGCAAAAGCTGCACACACAAGCAAAGCAAAACAAGGAATTCATTCACTGCTTCCCATCGGCAGGTAGGTGTTCAGCCATCTCCAGGAAAGCAGGGCTCCATCACACGTAAACATTACTTGGGAAGACAAACACCGTCACTCTGAGTGTCCTCCCTTTCCTTTTTCTTCCCCCAGCTCTATATGCTGTGCATGACATCATATGGTATGGAATAACCCTTTGGCCAGTTGGGGTCAGCTGTCCCAGCTGTGTCCCCTCCCAGCTTCTTGTGCACCCCCAGCCTCCTCGCTGGTGGGGTGGGGTGAGAGGCAGAAAAGGCCTTGACTCTGTGTAAGCGCTGCTCAGTAGTAACTACATCATCCCTGTATTATCAACACTGTTTCCAGCACAAACCCAAAACATAGCCCCATACTAGCTACTATGAAGAAAATTAACTCTATGCCAGACTACACCAGCACAGTATTCCATTAGGACTCCATAAAACACACATGTACAGCAGAATTAAACCTAAAACTCCATTCTGCGTTAGCCTTCCTATTTCTCAAGGTGATTTTTTTCTTAAAGTACTGCCAGGGTTAATTTAAAGAACAGGATGCAGAGAAAGATACCCACCACCTAAATGAAAAAAGCATTTACTGCCTCACCTGTTGGGCTCAAATTCTCCACAGCTCCAGAGACTACAATGATGATTATAGTTTATTGCATATTATTAAAAGAAAAGCCAATAAGTGTTTTAAAAACTTGGCAATTTGCTGTATTTTGTTGTTTTTCTTTCTCCCTCTTCATGAAGATTCCACTTGTTATTTATCCCCACCTCAAATTATGTATTTGCTTATATCAATCTAAATATGTTACACCAATCTAAATATCTGTTTTCCTTTTACTTCCATGTATCGAGTTTTACCTCACACTTCACTCAGTCACTTCTTCAGTACAGAAAATTTGCTATAGTTTTTTGCTGCTTCTGAACAGTTCCTCCCTCCCATTCTTCTCTCATTCAACTATTCTGTCCACTCTGACACCCAGCTAACGACAGAGAAGCAAAGCAGATCACCTGCTACCCAAAGTAAAGCATCTGTCCTTTTTTTGGCTATTATTCACTGTATAAGCTAGATGCTGCGCTGCTTGCACATACTAAGGTTTCTTAGAGGAAGCTTTCAGCTTCATTTTTAATATGCATCCCTCTAAGTACTGGTAAAGCTCGCTAAATCTCTCTAATTGCTAACTGACAAAATGCAGATATTTTCTTCCTATTTTCCTTCACCAGCCTTACTGCTGCTGTGACTGGGGGAGAAGGAAGCTTGCTATTGGTGTTTGGGTTCTTCTCCAAGTCCTCCTCCAGCACATCTCACAAGCTCCAACACAGATGGGATTTTTCCAGGTAACAGCAGAGCGAAGCCAAGGTGATTTCTGCCAGGTTAATTCATGCTGACAAAAGTTTCTAAAGCACACTTTGTTGATTTTAACCAGAGAAAACTTATGCCGCAGGCAAATCGAAGCATTACTTAGGGGAGCTTGCTTAGCCCATGCCAGAGTTAAGGGATATCAGGTTCCCAGTTGTAAAAGAAGGGGTGAGTCTGTGTAAAGGGATGGCGAGTGTTTGTGGATACAGCATCTCTCAGGCAACAGACACTAACTACCCTTTCCTCTGCAGTAGCCCAACAACATGCCCGACCCTCCCGTGTTCCTGTTCCTGACACTTGGCTCCTTCTATTTTCTTGGAAGGAATCTCACTCCTCATCAGAAAGGTTGCAAAATTCAATTTTGAGAAATTTTTGAAGCATTCTGGGATGGCTCTAACTTCAGCCACACTAGATCTTAAAAAAATCAATGAGCTACTCTGGTACTGACATTCTGCAGACTCTAAAGGGAAACATTGCACTGGATACGCTCGATTTATCATGTAAATTCTTCTGTTCAACACCATGGACTACAAAATTCCTAGTGTTCAAAAAAAACCTATAAGCAGTTGTCAGATGATTCAGAGTATGTAGCAGAGCATGTTTTTTATATTTATCCTGCATAAGCCTCAACACAAATAGCAGGCCATCACATTTCAGCAAAAATATCTCTGTGAAAACAAGATTGAAACAAATAGTCAAAAGGAATGTCAAAGTGCAGAGTAGCAAGAGCTTGCTCTTCTAAAGTTATCAGTTTTCATTACTGAAGTACAGTGATGAGAAATACATAAGACAAAATGTCAGATGTAGTCATGTAAACCAAGAACTGCAAGCTATATGTCTGGAAATGTAAGGTGGCCAACCACAGTAACAAACGCTGCAGTTAGCAACAGAGAAAAGTCTTAGACTGCAGACTTAAATACGAAATTTCTGTCTACTTCCTTCATTTTAATAGACATCAAATGCTGGTATTTACTCACACTTATCACTGCAGGTGGTTATGGGTACCGAGAAAAAAAAAAACAACACACATTCAAACATTCAGGCTATGAAATATATTTGCCTGAAACTTGGTTAAGCGTTGAACAAAGAATGCTAAAGCTTGTTTTACGCATACACATTTGCCAGCTTTGAATTTGGTTGGTGAAGGAAAACACGACCCAGGTCACAGTCCAACAATGTTACTGATCAAGTTCTTCACAAACAAACATTTGCAGCATCCCGTGAAGCCAACACATACATTCACTATAAGCACAAGATTTATCACAGAGCACTGCAGGATACCTTCTCATTTAGCGCAAGGTAATTATTTCAACATTAATATTGTTACATATTATTTGCATCACAAGAGCACCAAAATCAAGGCCATGTGAAACTACAAAGATAATTTCTCTAGGTAGGTGTAAAAGCCAAAAATTCCAGCATTCATAACAGGCTTCTGGTTCAACATCCCAGTATGAGAATGCCAGTCACTTAACACCCGACATAGCTGAATCTATGCTTCTGTTGTTGCCTAAATCAACGTACTAAATGGGCTGCAAATTACACTAAAAATTTTATGACCATTTTAAACAGTTCTTCCTCCTCCTCCAATTAAAGATGAAAGCATTTAAAATCCACCACACAGTGGTGGATTAAGTATGTTCCTTAAAGTGTGTTCATCCATAACCTAGGGCTGGCAAAATGAAGAAAAGCTTGCAGAAAGCACAAAGTTGTAACACATTTTGCTTTGAAGCCATTCAAAAGTTCAGATCTAGTACTTCATCCATTTTAATAACAGCTTTAGGAAACTGAAGCAAAAGTAAGTAGAAAAAAAACCTCTGTGAAACTTTTAAAATTAAACTTTCTCATAACCTACAAAACATTACTGTGATACAGCTGTGTTGTTTTTTTCCAAGAACCACTTCCTTCCCCCATTTTCAACAATCTAAACAAACATAAAAATAAGGATTATTTTTCAAAAAAAAACAAAAACAAAAACTGACACACATGAAATTACTGAGAAAAAAAAAAAGAAAAAATACATTCTCCTCACTTTCAGCCTTTGATTCTCTTCGTACTTAACAGATTACTACTGATTACTTTCTCATCTTCTAAGGAGAACAGCCTTCTCTTGTCCTTAAAATGACCATGTAATAATTAAGTTCAGTTAAAGCTCCCTGAAACACAATGGTAGTTTTTCTCACACATTCTTAATATTGCTAAGATAATGTAGTAGGTCTGATTTTTCTCCTGCATTTTAATAGGGAAACAATCTAGTAAGACAGCAAATTAAAAGACAGGTTCAGGAGAAATGCCGAGGACAAAATCCATCCTGAGCTTTACTTTCACACAGCTCGGGGTCTTCAGCTGAAGGCTCCCCACACAGAGGCATGGCCTCACAGCAGCTGACCTGCTTCTCGCCCCCCAGCCTGACCTCCCCAGCGTACTCACAGCCTAGCTGAACAGGAGCATCTGCCAGCACAAGCATTAAGCATAAAACACTCAGCTCTGGGTCAGTGCAAGGTGCCTCAGTGGCCGGAGAGGCCTTGCTTCCCACCAGCAAATGGAGCTGGCAGGCTCCCAGGGTGCTGGGGGTAGCCAGCACTCACCCCGCGCTCAGAGTCCTGGGGCTGCTCCTCCCCACTCCCCCAAGTCTCCTACTACACCCCTCCACATTAGGAAGAAAAGTCTAGAAAATACAGGAGGACTCACCTGCACTCAATGTGGTGCACTGAAACACAGGTTCAAGCCATGCTGAGGGCAGCTACGCCATTGTGAGGACGAGGAGACTCCCTGCACCAGCACACCTGGCCTCCTTAGAGCCCAAGCCTCCCACACTGAAGGAGGAGGGGCCCTGCTCTGTTGGAAATACCCAGCTGACACTGTCTTATTTGCACCTGGTACTGCTGAGTCCAGCACCTCCAGAACAGGTTTTGTGGCACATTTCCAATGAAAACATGTATGAACACCAGAACACTTAATAGCAGTCAGTCCCAGAAGACAGGTGAGATGAAGTATTAAGAAAGCCTTACTTTATAGTCAATTTAATTAGCATAAATGCTCTGTTTGCTTCATTTGCTACACTAACACTTCACAGCAGAGCCACCAGTGATGGTTCTTCAGGTAACAGAGATAAACTTTGTTGTCATTTCCAAGTGGGCAGGGGGTTAAATATTTTTTTTTTTCCAAATTAATAGGAACTAAGAATTCAGCATGCACATTTTGCAGTATCTATTATGTTTAATAGCATGAAACGGGAGGCTACAACTGTCCTACAAGAAGTTAAACTCGTCTAGGCTGTGCACAATGTAACCAATACAGTATGTGCCCCAATTTCTTCAGCTCTACCAGCACCATGCTGATGCTGAAGGCCAATCCCCACAACCAGCTTCTGAAAAGATCACAGGTGCTGAGTTGGGAATGTAAGTTAAAGACTCTTCAACTGACTTATATTTCTGCTCGAATGAACCAAGGGTCCCATTAGCTTGGGAAGTAAATTGGAACTGAGGACATGCATTGAGCCCACTGGAAACAAAGCTGTGAATTTCAACCTATTTTGCTACATGGAGGGCAATATAGTTTGTAAATGTTGAGGTTCTCCAACTCTTAAGTTGAAAAGAATTTATAGATGGCTACAAATACTTAACAGCTACCTGGAAGGACTAAATTCATTTCTTACTCCTCAAATATCTACGTGTTGCATATCTTTGGTTTACTCTGAAAAGAGCCAAGTATACTGTACTGCTTCCAGAAGGGACATACACAGGAATTTTTGTTTTGTTTTGTTTTGTTTTGTTTTTAATTAAGAACTGCAGTGAACAAGTGTTAATGATTTTATTCAGGCTTCTTGAAAAAGAAGCCTGAATATTCTAAATATTCTTCATATTTTCAATATTTTTAACTTCTTACCACTCAGTGAAATTTGTTGGGTGAGAGGGAAAACACAAGGTGATCTCAGCTGGAATGCATTTTACATCGTCACAGCAATACTTTGCCAAATGCAACTGAAACAGGTGAGCAGTTGGGCACTTTTAAGGGGGGTTGGATGGGTGGCTGGCTAAGGCAGTGTTATTGCTATATAAATGATCATAAAGGTGTAGATGTAATTCTTGTTTCATTTATTCTTCCAGGGTGCTTGCCCTTTTGCACACAGACTAAATGCTATTTTGTTACTGGTGCTTTTGGCACAGAACACATTGTGCAGTGCTTCCACAATGAATTTCTCACAGTATTCACCAGCTTGAGTTCTTCAATACAGTTATAATCGCGTCTGCAAACAGACTGAAGGGATCCTCAAATATGTATGTGAGCTTATCTGTAGGCAATAAAGGTGTGTTTGTAGGAAAGAATCTTTAGTGGTTAAAACAATAGATAAAGGTTTGTTCACACAGGCACACCCCCTCCTTATTGTGGTAGTCTGAATGCAGCCAAGAGAAAATCAGGAAAGATGATGCTCTCTCAATTTTTTTTCCCTATCCCTAAAAAATACACATTCTCGCTATACAAATCTGTTGGTTTTATACAGAGAGCAATTTTATACAGATATAATGTCTATCTCTCACCACAGCTCTACCTTTCATGATATTTTAAAGAAACATGGATAAATTTTTACCTTTGCATTCATTGTGTACAATGGCTAAATGAATTTTTCTTCACTTTGTATTCAAGCTGAGACCTCTAAAATATACATGGTGTCCTTCAGATGACAAGTAAAACAGTATAGAAAGGCAGCTGTTTTCAACGGCTTGCCTATAGAGCAGACAGGTCTGGCACGTATGAAGGAACCTACCTCGGTCTCTAATGGAGTTTAATTTCCTTTTGCCTACTGCTAACCCAGTTTCACAGAAATTATTTATCCCACACTCAGAAATGTTCTATTGAGGAAGAAACATGCCTTCTGGACGTATGCTAAGATCTGAAAACACCGGAATGCCTCTTATTTACAGATGTTCCGTCCTCACAATTCCTTATACAGAGACTAGATAGTTCTCCCCTTTTTGCTTTTGCAACTGCCTTAATTCAGACATGGAATAGCTGATAAGACTGAATAGTTGATAAGACTATGTTAGCAAGCTCTTTAAAATTCAGTGATCAGAGATGTTAGGTGTTCAGAGTTCTAGGCAAGTTGAAAAGCTTTCCTCCTAGAAATGTTTGCTGACCTGTTTTTGGCTGGGATAGAGTTAATTTTCTTCCTAGTAGCTGGTATAGTGCTGTGGTTTGGATTTAGTATGAGAATAATGTTGATAACACACTGATGTTTTAGTTGTTGCTAAGTAGTGTTTAGACCAAGTCAAGGACTTTTTCAGCTTCCCATGCTCTGCCAGGTGCACAAGAAGCTGGGAGGGGGCACAGCCAGGACAGCTGACCCAGACCGGCCAAAGGTATAGGCCATACCATATGGCGTCATGCTCAGTATAGAAACTGGGGGAGTTGGCTGGGGGGCAGCAATTGCTGCTTGGGGATGGGCAGGGCATCAGTCAGTGGGTGGTGAGCAATTACATTGTGCATCACTTGTTTTGTATGTTCTTTTATCATTATTATTATTATTATTTTCTCTTCCTTTTCTGTCTTATTAAATTCTCTTTATCTCAACCCATGGATTTTAATTTTTTTTTTTCCTGATTCTCTCCCCCATCCCACCGGGGTGGAAGGGTGAGTGAGCAGCTGTGTGGTGCTTAGTTGCCGACTGGGCTTAAACCATAACAGTGACTTAGCTGTTTATATGCACAAAAAAAACCCCAACAAAACAAACAAAACCAAAAAACTTCAAAACCCCCAGCCACCAGAGTTAAAGGTCAGTGAGACTGATTCTTAAAAGGAACACAAAAAACTGCAGGCACATCAGTAACTAACTCCCTGGCACACACTTTCAAATACAAGAGCGCTCAAGCAGAACTTGAAATGTTGGAGTTTAACCTTGCCATCTAACATTAAAAGTTAAACAATTCTTTGTTGACAATCATTATTTCCCTGTGTTCTAGAAGATACAGAATGCTCCAATTCTTAGTTGGAATAAATAACTGCTCCTACTCTTTCTATATTTCTCTGGACTCTTGGCAGCATTACAGTAGCTTAGCATTATGAGACACTGTGATCCCCTTCACGTAGAAGGCCTTGAGCTTTGATTCTCTGAAGCACATTTGCATTCGGGGATAAGCCAGAGTGTGGCTGTGGCAGGGTTTACAATCTGACAGGAACCTCCAGTCTAGGAAATTGCCAGTATGATTTGACAGAAATTAATCAATCTTGAGCTGTTAACACAGTACTTTTGTGACTAGATCTCTCTCAGTCCAACACTGAATCAGGTTTGTATCCCTACCTTGGTCTAACAAATATGAGCTTACGCACACTCCCAATGGAAGTGGAAAAGCTAAGAGGAGAAAATATTGATTTTATTTTAACCCTTGCTCCAACTCATATAGTGAGGAATAATGCTGTGCTGAACACATGCCCCAAACTTTGCCTTTCTACATTCTATCTGTCTAAATTAATATACTAGGAACTGTGTGGCAGCTACACAGTATAGATCAGACCACACAAATACATTTCATTTGTTTAGGATCTTTCACAATTCTTTGCTTAAGGACTATCTCCCTTCTCCTATGTTTTGTAGAGGAAAGAAAACACAAGGTATCATGGGGTACTACGTGAAACAGGATTCTGCCGTATCTAGCTAAAGATTCCTGCCTTTCCATGCTCTTACAACTCAAAATAAACATTGTCATTTTTTTAAATCAGTTTAAGGTACCAAACTCATACCTTTTAACTGCCAAAGAGATGGAAGAAAAAACATGCTTCAAATATGTTTCCAAAAGAGATATTAGAGCTGCTACAAGGTCACTTCAAAAGCTCCAGCTAACCTTTCGTAGCATTAGCTAAATTTGGATTCACTCTTATGACTTGATATAAGAACTTTCAGTTTGATGCCTTTCCAACACAGTGTTGATAGAAACATCATTATAAAGACAAAAGGCTGAAATTTTCCAAGCTATACAGGAACGTGGACTGAATTTTTTAAAAGCTGCTGTCCCTCAGGATCAAAATTCTTTCTGGAAGTCAACAGGAGTTGTAATGCATTTAGACACCTCTGGCTAGCTTACTATTCATTCAAATTAAAATTAGTGAAATTTCATTTAAACCCATAAGACACCGTGATTTTCAGCCTAAAATATGACTAAGATGGCTTTTATTTTTTTTCTGACATGAAGTTTCTCAATTTTGCTGTGGTCAGTTTACAAATTGTGCCAAGAAACATAACCTAAGATGGCACAAACACTAAAAACCTTCAGTATTCTCTTTATATTGAGTAGGTTATTTGACGGTTTTTATTATTCATTAAGTGCAATACATATTTCATAGTATTATTTCTATTACAAAGTTTCAGGAAATGAGAGCAGATAACTTTCTTTTTATGACACTAATATGCATTTCAGTTTTGCCTGTTGGCACACAATTAATTCAAACAAGGCTACTGGAAGATACAAATAATAATCAAAACAATAACACAGATAAAGTGGTACCTTAAATACAGGCAGATTAACCATAATTTGACTGCCTATTTGGGCAGCAAATTGGTCTCTTCCCAGGCCTTTACCCTGATAAAAGCAGATATAAAACTGCTAGAGATCCCTCTGTAGAGAAAGTACAGAATGAGGGGGTAAAGATGCTTGGAAATGAATCTCTTTAGGAGATCTTAGAAAATGCTATGGGAGGCAGGAGATGCTGTTTGAATGCACTATAGTCAAAAGATGCACTTTAGGTAGGCCTGGATATGTAAACTTTTGTTTTGTTATCTGTCGCTTCTGCTTGGTATGTACCTTTGCATCAATTATGTTTTTATTTTGAAAACGCTGGGTTTTAAGGCAATTTGACTGTTTGTCACAAGCACCAAGGAGGGCTTAGTGGCTGACTTTGCAATTTCCTGTGTTGTTACCCGGGAAACAGTGATGCAGCCTAGAAATTATGACTTGTTCTTGTGGTTCTTCTTCAAAGAGAAAAAAAGGTTGTATAGCCACAACTGGAGGAAATATTTTTAAGTCCTCTAAATCCACTATTCTTAAAATACACTGCGATTTGTCAATGAGAGAGATGTAGGACCATGCGGGCAGTGTTCTGTAATCCAAGTATCTTTATTATGTTGTGTTAGAAGACTGTTTACATGTGAAAAAGGGGAGAGGGAAAGACTTGGTCACACTTAGCAGATTTTATAAAACCCTTTGACTAGAATAACAAGGAGATGGAGTGGCAAGCACTTACATTTGGTTTTTTGTACTTCAGCCCATTTCATATAGTATGTTTCAAGCACATTCACTGGGATGTGGGACCTGTTAGAAAACAGTGAATAGCTTATCCTAAAAATCTGTTCCATGTGAAAAATTAAGCTAGTACGAGTGCCAGTTTAAAGCTGCTTCACAGAAACTCCAGCTTCTTTACTGGTACTGTTAGTGAAAGCTGTGACTGCATAACAACAAAAGGGAATTTAGATTCAGTGTAAGTCCTGATTCATGGTCTACTTGAAGACATTCTAGCAGCCTAAAAACTTGTCAGAGTATTAATACCTCTTAAATGACCTCATTGCTAGAGTTTCTACAACATTTTCTGTTATTCTTCTTTGCTTTCAACTAATATCCTCATGGAAATATGTTCGCCCGAACAAAAGCACAGTATTGTAACACTCAATGAGTTCTATCTCAATAAAAACAAAAGAAAAAAAATCCTTCATTTTATATCAAAGAAAAAAATAGAACACAGTGATTTTCACAACTCTACTTAGAATGGTATCAGTTGTATCTTTTCCCTCTATAATTTTCACTTCACCATTGTATTGCATCTTTCTATTTTCTGCTTGATTTTTCCTCGTATTTAAGTTTATTTTCTGTTTTATCTTTCTGTTACATCTATAATTTACAATCTTTCATTCCAGAAGCACAATTTCTTTGCCTTTCTCTATTCTTTTCTGGCAGGTCTAGTATTAGAAATCATAAGAAAATAGAAAGGAATGTAATGACAACAGCAGGCAGATGATTTATCATGAAGACTATAGGCTGATAGGCCAAGTCAGAACCTGTAAGAAAATGTATGACACAATCTCTGTGTTAATGTTTTAGTGAGCTCCAAATGTTACATTAGAAAAATTATGACAGGTGATAATTGACAGTATTAGTATGGTGATAAAGCTAACTGGAAATAGGATGACAGTATCCTTAAAGGTTACAAAATATAAAAATGGGATTCACGCAGAAAATAACCTGGGCTGTTTGAGACCTCGCAGTTAACATGACAGAAATCACTGCAGCAAGCTTCAGTAAAAAACAGAGGGTCCTACACCTGGCATTATGGCAACTGGGCAAGTGAAGTCCTCCTGGCCCTCCAGTGCATGCTTGAGGGAAAGGAAGGGGTAGGCTGGGATGAGGTAACAGGGTCAGCTATTTCTCCCTTGAATCCTAAAAGTGTTTGTCAGTGTAGGCAGCCTCTACTGCCCTAGAAGAATGCATGCTCTCTGTACCCCTACCTGCAATTTCTACAGTGACTTTTTTTATATAGTCATTGCCTATAAACAAGCAGTTGATTCACGCACAAACAGAAATCATTCCAAGCTGGTGAATTGACGGTCAGTAACAGGTTATGACTGTTCAGCCGGAAGGACTATGTAGCCTGAGACTCCCAAAAATATGGCTAGTCCTTTTCGGCCTTTTAGGCTCAAGTTTTCTTTATTGCTACTGATTTTTTAACTCTATCTTCTGTATTCAATGCAAAATAGGACAGGAACTGTAAAGTTCTCTTGCTCTCACAAACCATACAGAGAACTGCTAGCAGCAGTCTTTCTGAAAGATTTTCCTGAGAAGGAAGAACTCTTTCAGTGCTTCAAATAGAGCTGAACCAGCCAATATCTCCAACTCTCCTGCAATGGACTTTAAGTGGGAAATGGGAAACTTTTATCCTTGAATATCATATTGCAGGTGTTTGGCCTTCATCCCCTGATTTTCTCGTAATTCCTAATAAAGGATTATCCATTTTGTAAACCCAGCTAAATGAACACTGAACGTGTGAGCAGCTGGAGAGTTTTTTTCGGTAGCTTTACTTCATAAAGATAATTCTGTCTCCACAAGAAGAAGGAATAGAGCATCCAGGCAGAGTTATTGCCACCTACATGAAAGATGCCATGTTCTGCTTCTTCATTTCTCTGAAACACTAACTAATAGTTCTACCGAAGAAGTTAGATTGTGTAGAGGAACATCTTACAGGCTCGAAAGCACCAGGTTGATAAGTCTAGCTCACCTCTCTAACACCAGACTACTACCAGATTCAGAGCTTTATTCACTGTGAGATTTATCAGAGCGCTGGGAAAAGAACCAAGTGTGTGTTTATCTTTCTCCTTCCACAGCACAGAACAATATGTTGCTAAGATCACACAGAAATGTCTCACCTAAACAGCAAGTTGCCAATGCAGAAGCCCTAAAAGCTGTCAGCACTCCGATCTCTTTTCATGGCACATAAGTAGGATAGCTTTCAGAGGACTGCAATGTTTAATTTAATACCATCACCCTCAACATAAGTACGTGAGTGTAGCATAAACGATCTAACAAAACCTCTGACTTTAATTTTTTTATGAATCCATGAGAACCAGACTGGTCCTGGGCCGTCAATCAGAAGGGCCAGCCTGCAAAATCAGGCAACTGAAAGTAGTAGAGGCCATTGATAGCTGAGCTCATGTTCAGCCTTCAGTTTGCAGAGCCAAGTAGCTTGAGCCACTTGTGGCATTATTGCCTTTAGAGGTGTGAGTGTGAAATAGTCCCTCCCTTTATTTATTGGACAGTTGGTTCACTCCAGTCTGGACCCAGATTGCATCCCAAGATGTTAACAGTGGGCTCAATAAGAGGGCTAGGCTTCAGCTTCAGTCTCTGTATTGTGGCATGCATGGACACCTGAGCTCATGAAAATGGTACATGTATGAATCCTATGCAATGTTTTTTTCAGAAAAGGAAAGAACTGGTAGTTAATGGTAGTCTGAAAACAGAACAGATAGGGATAGTTATATGATAACTGATTTAATTTTCAGCTACCTTACAATAATTAACATAAAACTGAACATCATATAACCCACAAACATAAGTGATGCAACTTATTTCTGGCACTCTAAAATGTCTCTGCTCAATAAAGAAAGGCTGATATGCCTCATTTCTCTAAAGCACAGTAGTTCATCCTTTTTGCTGCTTTAATTTCAAGTACTGTTATTTTGACATTCAGTGCTCACTACCCAGCTTAATGCAAAGTCATAAAGTCTAGGAATATGGCAGAACCCATCAATCTTCTCACTTTTATTTTTATTAATTTGTGAATTTAAAATGAATTAAATACTTATTATATTAATTTAATAATATCATAAAAGGGAATGTAATTGTTTTTTTCAAATTAATTGAACTCCACTGAACTCATCTGCTGTCACACCAGCAAGGCTTCAAGAGTTCATAAAAGCAGCTGACAGTCCTTGTAAACAATAGCTGTTCCTAATAAGAACACTGAATTAAGAAGCATGAAATAATTTTAATGATAGAAGTTAGTATTTAAACAAAAACTATAATGGCAGCATTTTCTCTACCAGTGGTCTCTCTCATTTAGTTTGTTTGTGTTCTTACAGTCTGTCTAGCAAATTAAAGAGGATCTGGCATTCAAGAGATGTGATATTAAAATGTGTGGCTTAGCAGAAATGAAGAAAGTAGTAAAAAATTCAGTTGCAAATGTAAAAAATAGATTACAGGGAATTAGCTCTCAATAGTTGTTATGATATGGCATTCTAATGATTAAATGAATTATAGAAAACTGAATATGTAACAATCAAACTCTGCCATTTATCCTTTAAAAAAGATTTTTTAAAACTGAGTGTTCATTGACTAAACAGCTTTGATGAAAAAGAAACAGCTAAATCAAGCTCAACGGCTGTCTGCATAGCAGCGAATATTTAATTGTGGTAACACTGTAAAATATGTCTATATGGAAATGTTTGTATTAATGTATCCACTCTCTGCAGAAAGGTCATTAAGACAAACAAAAATCTGAGAGAATACGTGCAACAGCTGTGATACTTTTGTGATGTGTGGGTTGCTTGTGCATCTGCTGTAATGCTTGCCAAGGCTAACCACCATTTTGCCATGATCCCCCTGCATTCATATAGAAATTCTATTATTTATTTGTCAATCAGTGATGAGAACACCGCAAATAAAAAGGCAATCCTTATTTGCAGGAGTTTACAAACTAGAAGGCAAACTAAGCTTCATTTATTAGGATTAAAAAAAAAAAAAAATCTATAAAAACAATTATTAGAGTTTTTAAATACTAAGGGCTCTCTACGTTCTTCACGTTATGAATCTTATAGCACTTAATGGTTTTGAAGCACTTATCATCAGGGAGCTAGTAGTCATCAGAATCTCATTACTTAACCAGTCAGCATCCTGACTGCTATCATCCAACAATTTACTAAATCAGACATGAACATTTAGTGAACCACTATCATATAAGAGGGAGCCCTCAGGGGAAACTACCCTTGCTATTTACTATATTTACAGAAGAAATGTTGGGTTTTGGTTTTTTGTCCCTTGTATAAAGTACACAAAGGTTTCTGAGCGAGGGTTTTATAATGCATTATAATTTATAAGCAATTGGGTTGGCTAGCAGCTGCCAGAAAGATTAGACAGTTGCATAATCATAAGGAAAATCTAATCAACTCCCCAACTAATATCAATTAATTCCAGGAAGAGGTAAGAAAAATTGTAAAGGATAACAAAAAAAAAAACCAAAAAACAAAAAACCACAACAACCACAACTAAAGGATAACACAACATAAAATAATAATAAGTAAAATAATAGTAAGTAAAATATAAAGAACAGTATTATTTAAGTCTATTCATAAGAAATTACTTTAGATACTTACAGTTGAGAGATAATTATATGTCTGAATAAAGCAGACCTATAAAAGTCATGTTAACAAGGCTTTAGACCATGATATTTAGGTACAGCCGATAAAAAGGTCAGAAAACAGCCATAGTATCCCGAATGGATTCTGAATCTGGATCTGATTCTGGTCTGAATCTGAAAGTTTCTGCCCCAGGGAGTGGTTTACAGGGCTTTCTCATTGCACCAAGAGAGGAGTATTTGTTGCTGTCCTTAATATGCATGGCTTACACTTAGTTCTGTTTTTAAAATGACTCAGTTTTCTACCATACTGCATTAGATCTTTAATTGCTCAGTAACTGTTTTCCTTCCAAAAATGGCTTAGTACAACATCCAGCCAGCGCTTATTCAGCAGTCTCCCAGTGTAATTCTCCTCTTCTGTCAGCCATCACCACTTACAGATGCTTTGGCTCTTAGGACAACATATACCTAAAGTAAACGCACAATATAATTTAGGAAGTTATTCTAATCAAATACAATTATGCAAATGCCATTCTCTGAAGTCAAGATAAATATAAGAATTTCACGAATAGCCAGGTCCTAATTACCATCTCAAGGACAACATCCTTGTTACAAAGCCTATAGTCTACAGTCTTAGTACTTTCCATCTTCGAATATAAAATCTCGCTACTTGCAAGTCTGGCAGGATCTGTTTGAACCTTTCTCTGTTACTCACCAAGTCTTAGGACATATGCAGAAAAAATTAGCCTCTTCTACTTGCAATGGACAGCTTTTCAAAAACATGCAGAAATTTAGCTTGTGCCTTGCACAAAATCACAGCCTTCAAGAGCTACCAGTTTTCAAAGAAGCTGATTCAAAGGCAAACTGATACTGTAAGAAAGATCAAGATTATCACATCCTAGAAAGGTGGCTGGACATTTCTTGCATATCCCTGTTGACTGGCTTATTTGCTGAAAAATTCAGCTCCTCAGATCAGAAGTTGCAAATGCAATCCATTTTGTCATTAAATGATGGACACTTTGAGGACCAGGGCTAGAGATACTTATACTTCAGTCCCTGCTCAAATTAAGAGAGAAAAAAGAAGAGTAAATTGGAATTCAGGTAAACATATAAACGCCATAATGTCAGGCTAAGTTCTTTGACACTGGTATCAACAGAAATTCTTGCATTTACACAGAGCATCATTTTTAATTGCACAAAAAGAAAAAAAAAGACAACTGATGTTTTCTGTGTTTTTTTTACAGTCACACTTTGCAGGATAAATCTCGATCATTAATTGCCTTGTCAACATGAAGTGCTTACAGGCAATGCTATAACCCAGTGCCACCTTTGGTAAAGAACCATTATTCTACCCCTCGGAAGAAACACTCACATCCTAAACAACTTGCAGAGACCCAGTGGACCAGCAGCAAATACACCACCTTTCAAATAGGATAGCAAGCTGTTCCCACAACTGAAAGGCCTAAAAATAAAGACATTTAAAAATTCTGACACTTCAAAAATCAGCCTAGTGAAATTGACGTGCTCAGTTACACAGGGCACTAAGAGCATGCCACACCAATGCTTTGTACTGCCAGAAATCTCTCTCTGAATACTGATAAATTCAAGAGCTTTCTCACCTTTAAAGTCCTCAATACATTTAACTGACCATACCTGAGAGTGACCCAAAGATCCCAGAGAAAACTGTGTCTCAGTCAACAGACAAGAACTTTGGGGTATACCTGCGTTTTCCCCTTGCAGATAGAACACAGATAACGCAACAGCCATAGTTCTAATATCAGGGAATTACTTGTAAGATGCCTGTAAGTACCAGATTTACTTTTGGAAAACCTGGACAAAACTTAATGTTCAAGGTAGGTAACCATGTTACTGAATATTATGTTGGTTAAGAAACTAGATTTTAACTTTGAAGTTGCAAAGAAAAAGACTGACACGGCTTTTTTTCCTATTTACATTTCTATTTAATTAAAGTATTCCAGGCAGTTTGCCTTCAAAACATAGGCTCTTCAGAAAGACAGATAAACAGGTCATCTTACAGAATGACACAACAGAACAAACACAGCAAACAAAACAAAACAGTTACATTAGAACTAGGTTATACAGTTACAGGAATTGATTCTCTAAAAATCTCTAAAAATCTCTAAAAAAATCTCTAAAAAATCTCTAAAAATCTCTAAAAATCTCTAAAAATCTCTAAAAATCTCTAAAAAAGAAAAACAGTGCAGATGAAGACACGCACGACACTTTATGAACAGGTATTTTACAACGTAAATGATGTAAAAATGTCTTTTTAACTAATTTGAAAACTTCTTCAAACAGAAGAACAGTATCTATCTTAAGGAAGATCAATTAGATGCTGAAATATCCAAACAGCATTTTCTTAATCCTTTTCCTTTTTTGCTGTGTGGTGTCTGGGAAACTGGGTAGAAAACTGACAGAAGGCTACAGTTTTGGTTGGGTTTTTTTGTTTGTTTTTCATTTCTTGTGATATACTGACAAAGATTTTCCACGGAAAAGTATTTGTTAAAACAAAGACTTCAAATTACTATTTCTGTTCTTGTCATGGAAATTGCATTGCTCAACACCACACAGGAGACTCCCTGCCATGTGCTTTTAACACTTTAATATGATGAATTTCAAATCCTTCATAAAATAATCAGAAGCAGGCTGGAAGATGTCTTAAGAGGTTATTTACTCTAGCTGTACCTCTAAGCAAATATATTTCTAACACAAACCTTTTTCAACATGTACTTTAAAACTTCCAATAATAGAAAGGCCACAATTCCCTATCCCAACTAGTCTAATAGTTAATCATCTTTAGTACATCGAAGGATTTTAGAAAATAAAAATAGTAATAGATCAGAAGTTGCCTGGCTGTCATTTCAAAATACTACTCTTTGTACTAGTCCAGGTAAGCAGAGAAGTGTATTCCTACCTTCCTGCTATCAACCCTTTCATGTATCTGAAAATTCCTTTGTTCCATCAGTCCTCTCTTCAAGAGATTAAATAACCCACATTCTTTCCAAGACGAGATTTCTTGGGATCTCTGTCCATGCTTTTTGTTCTCTGGATTCTTCACTTAAACAGGACATTTACGATGAAACCTAAAACCACTGTGGTTTATACAATGATTGTAATAAAGGTCATATTAAATACCTCAAAATTCTATTCAAACGTGGTAGAATTACTTCATTGCAATTGCAATTTGCAAACAGAAATCACCACACCGGTTTAACATGTACTTTTTTTTTTTACAGCTGCCTTAACATTTTGATGTCATACACAGCTGGCCTTATTACAATTACTCATTGCACATGTTCATTCTTTTCTCTCTGGCTGCACTTATGATACTGTTACTAAGAGGCATCCTAAGAATGGCCACAATTCAATCAGAGGAAAGACCCTTCTGACCCAGCGTCTTCCTCTAGTTGTAACCAGTAGCACGTGCTTAGGGAAAGCAAGAAATAGGGAATGAACAGAAAAGGGGAAAAGAAGAGTGATAGATCTTCCCGGTTTACAGCAATCTACTGCTTAGGGACTTCCTCGACCAAACGTATTAACACTGGCAAGAATTTAGATAGTAGCAAGCTAATATTTACTTCTTGCTTTTTATTATTTTCCTATTAATACTTCACTTTTCATTGGCTTTTTTGATCACTGTTTTCAACTGTACTGACAATACCGTGGAACTCTCTCAAATAGCTTTTATAGACAGCAACACACTGACATCAGATCCAAATGTGTCTTCAGGTTTCTGACTGGAATCAGTGCTCCAACTCAGTGCTTCTCACTTATCAGCAATAATGGCATTTTTTAATGTCTCTCTTACTCTGATGGAGAACAGCCAGAACATTCAAAAGGAAGAAAGCATTTTTGACACTAACACTTACGTAACAAAATACACTATGAAGGAATATTGGGTATAGGCACAGTAAGGCATTCCAAAAACCCTGCTACTTTTCGACTTCCACTGATATAAGCTGTAAGATTTCTGCTACTTTAAATATGAAAAAGAAAAATAAAACAAAAACAAAAAAGGTAAGTGAAAGGTACCTTTTTATAACACTTCAACACTTTTTGTAGAACAGAACTGTTTATTTGCAACACCCATGCAAGATTTTCAAAAGATTCATCAAATTGTCACCTCTAACACCAGGAGCACGACTGTTCTGCTGTACATGGCTGTTCCTAACCAAAGAAAGGGGGGATTTCAAAGGACATATTTTAAAAGCTGTATCTTTACACAATAGAAGCTATAGATACCTATTTCAATGTGGAAGTTTCTAATCAAACTTCCTAAGTGTGACTGCTTCTGAGGTTCAGTTTAGTCATTACACTAGTTAGCATGATTCCTTATCCCAACTAGATATAGGAAAGAATTGTCTGTCATTGAAAATATATAAAGTATAGAATTATTCTGGAAATGATCCAGTTAGTAACTGAATATACTAAAATATGCACTCTAAATTAAAAAGACTTAAGCAACACTACCAAAATACAGTTAATAGATATGGCACCCCAAAAATGCCTTGAAGATGAAGCAGAATCCACTGGTCTAGGTCACTACGCTTGTTCTTGCGGAGGTAAATTCAACCGGCAATGATACCAACTCTGGACTACCTCTCACCTAGTGATAACAATGACTTGCAGCATCTTATTAAACTTTAATTTACACTATCTTAATACCATCCACACACGCTATGAAATCATACTACATGGTTTAATAGGCTAAGCTGATTATGTTGACACTTTTAGGGGGAAGAATGTGGCAGGGAATGGGAAGGTTAAATAGACTGCTTCACTTTAACAAAACCAAACAAAAGTTTCCTTAATTATTTGGACAGAAATTATAACTCTGCTGTTTTTTTGTGAGTGTCAATTGTCTTGCAAATCTAAATTTCTCATCAGTTGGTGATTAGGTATACCTTCTGATTAAATATAATTTTTGGATCTCAAGTTCAAGAAGCATTAACCTATTTAAGCCTTTAATTCCTAATAAGAACAATATGGTGGCTTGGGATGTTGCTGGCTTCAGTGGGATCCAAGTCCCAGGGAAGGCAGGTAAATCATAAATGCTATGTAAAATACCATGAGGTTGGCAGACAGTAATACCATTAAGATCTGTCTCTGAAAAAGAAAATTATCCAAGATAAACTACTTCTGCATCTTTAGTATGCTTTTGTTCTTTTTTTTTTTGCTACCATCATACACCCATCATACATTATTTTAGAAGCTTTAGATCCATTAAATTTAAAAAAAAAAAAAAATTCCTCTCTGTGAGCCTAGTTAAGTAGGCTCTGTGTTCCTATTCCCTCCAATAGAGACCACTCAAAGGTCAAGTCCTTTATTACAGATTACTTACACTTCTCCATCCTGTAGAAACAAGTAAGAAGGAGCTATACTAAAAAAATAAAAAACAAAAAAACCAATGTTTTGAAGTTTGTTTAGATGAATGTGACTATGAAGAACTCCCCCTCCCAGCAAAAAAAATAGTGTTTGAATTCATACAATATGCCCTAATGTTTGATAAAGTATATATCAAATAGTGTAATAGCATATATAGTGTGTTTATATATCATATAGTATACACACTATATACAGTATAATATAAAATAGTGTATATATATAAAAATAACTGCTAATAAATAACAGTCATATCAAGAAGTCAGGAATCCCTGTGTTTACACATATAAGGCAAAGTATAATAGCTGTAAAATTCAACTATTAAAGGTAGTCTTTTCATGCTTTATCTTCTTTGGGAAAACTGTTTGAAGACAGTCAAAAGTGAGAAGAGTTGATCCTACAAGCCAAATTGCATTTAACACTTTTAAAGACCCTTTGAACAGCAGCAAATGGACTTCTTTTTCGCCTAAGATCATCTAATAATGGGCAAGGCTAGGAGCAAGGAAAGTTCAGCCAGCAGAATCACTAGCTTACACGAGGCACAGCATAGGCATTTAATAATTTATGATCTTGAAATCAGAGTTGATTTTCAATCATATCTAAGTTAGACAACAGTTGTATGGCAAGAATGAGCAATGTTATCCCCATGATCCAAGTCTAATGTGAACTTCAACAGAATGCTTGCACCTTCAGGTCATGTTCTGTACTCTCCTCTCAATGAGATTTCGGGTAATTAAAGAAGTTTGATGGAATCAAGAATGCTTGATTGGCCATATTTGTTTGTCTTTAAAAAGATAAGAGATTTCCCTGATTACAGGTAAGACGGTGTGATTGAATTTGTCTTCTTTGGACATGTTGGTATTTCAGGCTAGCGCCATGAAAGAGATGCAAGACTATGTAGAACGTTTGCCATTTCTAGTGAGCATTCTCTTCTGTGAACAATTCGTTACACTAAAGAACTATTTGTGTGAAGATGTATTCATCAATGAGAATAACACCCTACAGTGGTGGCAATCCTCTCACCTGTTTTTTTACTTCATTACTTCCCCACTCCCGCAAATCCATTTCAGAGACAAATTAGAAGGAGGAATTTTATGTACTGCTGTTTGCCCATAACTCAAATAGCTGAGCAACTCCTAATTTATGTAGTTGTTGAAACAACACTTACCCTGAAAGAACTGTAGAAAAATGTGAAGGAATTGGATTTTATTTTCCAATAACAATATAACATTTTTACAGATTAGTGTAACTGATTATTTTGTTAATCCATCCATTTGTGATAGCTATTCAATCCTTTGCAATCAACGTATTTTTGATTGAACTACAACTCAAACTTATTTTAATTCAACTGTTTCAGACATTTACACAACAAAGCAATTACAAAAGCAAAACCTTTATTTAATATGAAAGGGAAAAATTATTTTGGTATAAGTGTAGAAAAGTTCCTTGACTAAAACTATTTTTATTAGGTATGATATAAATTCATCAATAGTAGGTCAAAACCTGCAGGTTTCCAATTAAATACAGCAACCAAAATATTATTTTTGCATTATTAAAACATGTCTAGAGTGTATTAATATGACAGCTATTATTTCTTAAAAGGATACACAGTTAAACATCTTGATTTCTTGATGAGAGGCACTTAATGCTCCGAGTACTGACAAAATGGATTTATAATGCTTATTACTTTTTCGCATATCTCATACATATGCTGTATGTACAAATACTCCATGATATAGATTACTTAATGAAAGGATTTATGTGAATGTTCAGAAATATCGTAGTTAAGGACCTCAACTATACTTCATTTCATGAGGACAAATGTGTTTATTTGTAAATCCATCTGCATCGCTTTGCATATTCAATAAGTAAAGCTAAAATTATGAACCAATAAAGCCAATAAAATTTGCTACAAATGTATAACAAGAATGGACACATTTAAACACTAATAATTTCTGCAAACATTTTAAGCAAATAGGTCTATGAAGAGCTAATGCTGAGAGCACTTACAGAATCAAGTTCAAATAAGTTGAACTCATTTAATTCTCTGTATGCCTGAGAAGGTCAAGATAAGAGTATATAAAGGTACAAAGTTTGTTGGCTGTGTGAATATGTCACTTTAAAAAAAAAAAAAAAAATAAATCCTAATCCACAGACATGCATATAAACAGCACCACCTATGTTTAATGATTCTTCAGTACATTTCAAGAAATAAGTACCCTCACATTGCCAAACACCTGAAAAGTCTCTGAGTAGGGAATTATGAAGATCTAAGTATAAAAATGAAGAAATAGGCATCTTAGGTTTTGGTATTTTTTAATTCCAGCAAACTTATTCCAATTTGTTCTGAACATTTATTTATATATATACACATCAATATAAAAAAAATAGAGACGTCAGCCTACAACAAAGTTGAGGTATGAGATGTCTGTAGTTTCAGCTCAGATACTAAAAGAAAAAAGTGTTAGAGCAAAACTCCGGATGTTTAAAGCTCCTACTCTGCTTTAAGGCTTTCATTATTTTAATACATTATTTATTTATTTATAGCAGCATTGAATATCTTAAGGATATTCCCATCCTACTCTATATTTAAATTAAGAATGCTTAATCATACTGAACTTCGATTAAGGCTTTTCAGGCTTTACTCTGCTGATTGTTATTTTCATATTTTGGCAGCTTGATAAATATTACTGTGTATGTTTAAGGAAAATAATTAACTAAACTCATTTTTCTCCTCTCTGGATGTAATTCTGTTTATATGCTTGCTGCCCCCAAGTCTTAGCCATAAATGGAAACATCCCATTTATCAAAAATATTGGGCACTATAAATTGTAAAATTAAATATTTAGACATCTTAGTAGAATAGATTAGATGTTAACTGTGTCATCTAATACAAGGAAATATCTATTAAAAATACATTTGATAGTAGATATTTTCTCCTAACACTAAAAAGATGGGAAACAAAAAATTCTTAGAATATTGCCAAATTGAAAACCATGCATAATTCAGCACTCAAATTGAATTTTAATCTCCCCAAGTATAATGCTTGGGGAAATATTTTATGCTTATGAAAACTAAGGGAGATAAAGAACGTTACAAAGCAAATCATTGCTTTTATGTTCAGTCAGAAAGGATACAATAGCTAATAGAAATCTGTTCTTTGAATCAGTGATAGGAATAGGAAGCACCCTGAACATTAAAGATTCACATCTAAGTTTACAGGATTGTTCAAGGAAATAAAAAAAATATAGTATGAGGAATTCAGGAAACTTTTCATCATAAAAGGGAAGAAAGAACCCCTTTAAGACTTTAAACAGAGGAAGAGTTGAAAGAAGCAGCCAGCCATCAGTAGATGTTGCTGCATTTTCCTACTATGCTCTTCCAGTGAACTACCTTATGACTATATCCCTCCCTGCAAACTGGTTACGACTGCCTGTTAGAGTGCCTCCTTTTTCGCATATCTCTAGTTAAATACTATTTTTCTTTGATACCCACCAAGGACAAAGGGGATTCTCAGTCTTAGAGCTGTAAGGGACAATATTTCCAAAACCACTTCCTTTAGGACTGGTAGAAGGACCGCCACCACCAACAAAAAAGCAATCAAACAAAAACCATTATAGTTGGTGTCAGCACCAAGAAAGAATCCAGCAGAAAGAACCAAGACTGGCATTTCATACTGTGAAAACAGAGCATTTCTTTAGAGCTGTAATAAAGGTGCTCTTCTTAAATCTACAGTTATTTATTCTGATTCTGTAACATTAGTCAAACCGCCACAGAACCACCCTAGGATATATAACAAGGACTATGTGATTCATGAGTAACCCTACACAATAAATTACTGCTTAGTTTGGCTCAACAGGTCTACCAGAAGCTGTTCGTAAAAAAAAAAAAAAGCAATGGTTTCACCACCTCATCCCATTCAAAACACAGTGAAAACACCTGCATTGCAACACAATGCTAGTACATAAAAAGAGCATATTACAAAACACATTTATTGAACTTGTCATGTAAATGTACTCTTTCTTCTCCCCTTCCTCCCCAGTTTTCATAACTTGGAATAAATATTTGTTCTCAGTTCCTTAGGTACTTTTGTATTCAAGTCTTCAACTGATACCCAAAGCCATTCCTCAATGTACAGGATAAGCCTTTGGCAGCAGGGAAGGATATCTATCATTTTGTCTTCGAGTTGCTGACCCAGGTATTTTGTGAGGTCTCTGATGTTCAAGCTAACTATGTCTACACATTGTGTCTTTGGGAAGATCTGTGAACTGGGTCACTGTCTCACCCAGACTAGCCTGCAGATGAGAGTGCTAAGGCAAACACTTAACTCTGCTGGTACACAGTAAACAATGAACTTCAAAACCAGGATACCTACTTGAATTAGTAGTGTCCGAGATTTCCGTGCCACGTAGCTGCCACTTACTCTGATGCAAATCCCAGCTTTCTGGGTATTACTGCTGGTTTTAGCAGATAGTTACACATTCAGAAGAATTAGTCATGGTGTTAACGGAGAAGAAAATAACACAGGGTTGGCCAAGAACATGTTTATTTCTCTTTTACTACTACTTTTGCTCATTCTCAGCCACATTGGAGATACTATTCTCATATCAGTGATAAAGATGAGCTGTTTTGCTGCAGCAGTTGATTCATTTTGTTTTATAGGTAATTGGATTTTGTTTGATATTCAGTTTTTCAGTTCTTCAAGTGCTAGAAATTACAAAGATAAGGTCCACCAGGAAAGTTAGCCCCACATTTGCTGAGCACAGGAACAAGGTTATGCATTAGAAATACACCATTTTTACAGAGGGGACTAGGAAAAAAAGCCAAGGAACTGCTGTCTGCATTTCACTAGAAGAAATGACATCTACATCCAGGGCTTGAGTCACCATTAACAGAGCAGTGGGTTCAAACAGCTCTTTAATATTTGATTTTGTACGTGTGATTTTAAAGCCATTACGCTTTTGATATTTGCAGATCTAAAAGTCATTTATTTGCTGCAATAACATGGCCACAATCATAAAATAAGAGATGCAGTGCTATTCCAGCAAAACTGGGGAGGTGGGAAAGGTGGTTGGGATTTTTGGCTCAGATTAAATTTTTAGTTGCTTTTATTTCTCAAGAGCAGTTTGGATGGTCAGTTTTCCCCAAACAGCACTATTTCGTGTCACACACTTTAGACAGACCAAAAGTGAACACTGACATATATTATTATTATTTGTTTTTACTCATTAGTGTTCTAAAACACTGAAGCTGCTTCATTTATCAATGAAGCAATTACTTCACCTTGGAAAGCAACAGACATATAATTTAAATCAGCCACAGAACTGAACTTTTGCAGCTGTCCACTCTTTCAAACAATCAGATACATTAACAAAGTAACCCATACACATTTCCTACCCTTCTCTCTGAATAAAAGGATTCTCTGAAGTCACAGTGTGTGCCTTATTATTCTTGTCAATTATATAGTAAATATGACACCATTAAATAAATTCATTTTCTGATAATTAGAAAATCCTGCAAAGGGACTTTTTGAAACAAAGCTATTTTCCTGATTAGAAGGGAGAATAAACTAGAAAAAATTATTGGGCCAGACCCATATGTGTCTTTTTTGGGCCCGACCCATATTGTCTTTGCTTTTTTCAGTAGCGCAGCAATTAACTCATGCCAGATGAAAATCTGACCTGTTATCATTTCAAACAGATCTTGTTCATTTTCTTAATAACTAGAGTTAATCTATTAAATAGTTAATCTATTAAATGCACAAATGGCCTCTAGATTATGCAAAAGAGAATGCCAAGAATGAATAGACAGGTTGTTTCCTTTTATCTGACCAGGAAATAAGTGGCAGTCTGTCTTCATGAAAAGCATTCTATTTTTCTTTTCTGAAAAACATTCCTGAAGCAAGCAACAGAAAGCATTACAGTGTCAGTAACTGCCAATAGTTGCAACATTGATATGAGTAATCCTCTTTAGATGTATGTTAGTGCAAGTCAAAGGGTCCTGGTTGTACTGGTACGAGGTTCTAATGTTAGCAATGAGGTCACTATTTGATCAGAAATGCTATGACTATTACATTATTGTGTGGTGAGAAGAAAAGACAGGAAAACAGACCATAAATACACCACACACATATATATATTTGTGGTGTAACAGGAAGAGCAACCCCCACTTAACTTTAAAAGCCTTCCAACTTAAATGAAAAATAAATTTCCACCGCCTATGATGAAGACCACTATACCTAGAAACAAGCAAAAATAGAAAAAGCCTTTGTGTATAACCTCTTAGACAGAGTCATTTATGTTGAAGTGCACAAAAAACGAATGGCTAGGAATACCCTGCCCCTTGCATAAAGGGCTCAGCACCCAGCAAGATGTTATTCTATTGTAGCAAGAGGAGTAATGTGTAGGATCTCAAGGTTTTTCCAGAGTGATGGTATAACATGTTTCCAGGCACGGGAAATAGGAACTAGATAAGATAACACATAGCACAAGGTCCTGGATATTTTATAAGCTTGCTCACATCCAAAACTTTCAAATCTAAGTGAAAAAGCTTATGTGTCAAGGAAGCATAGCAAGTGAATTCAGGATCGTCTTTCTATCATCATTTAATAGCACTGAAGCCAGAATTATTGTATTATCTAAACTTAAAAAACTTGTTCTGTATGTACAGGCCATATGCTATGGATTGTTTGTGGAGAAAACCAGTAATCAAAATATTGAAATGACTTCATTTCTCTGTTTTAATCATAAATTCTAACAGAGGAACAAGGTTGGGGAAAAAAAGGAAGAAATTTAAGAAGCAGTATTAAGAGACAAAGAAGGCAATGCTACTTTGCCTCACCACACACACTCACAAAGTTGCCAGTAGGAGGTTTTGCTGTTAGCCTCCTTTGTTTGTATATTTGTATGTATGCCATTATACGGCGCGCTGCAGCTTACAGTTTCCTCCTTTGCTCTGCTAACCGGGGCTGCTCAACACATAGTGCAGAAACGGTGCAGAACAGAAACAGCTTGTCTCACTTAGGAAAAGTGATTCATTCTCGTCCTAATGGACTGATTATATCTGGAATAATTTGATAGACAACACAGCATGAGAATTGTGTCTTTAAGTTCTATTTCAAGTGCAGACTAAGATAAACAAAATGGTAAGAAAGCTAAGAGTACATGCTTATAAAGTTGAGGCAATTGAAAAATTTGCAGTAAGACATGAGGTAAACAGCTACATTTCAGGATTATCCTACCTCTTTTAAGTTTCCACAGTAAAAAATGAAATACTCAGATGGTTTTAAACTGCTAAGAATTTTTTTTCTTTACGTTTAAGGAGATAAATATACACAATCACGTATGCTTTGTATACATACTTATAGGGAGTTGATA